>NC_091987.1:108842902-109523973 GCF_044704955.1 Pristiophorus japonicus
AGGCAGCAGAATGGTGGATTACCTTTCATACCTGCTTGCTCCAGGGTGCACAGGTAACCCTTAGGTCTCCCACAGGTGTGCCCCCTAGTGGCAGGACTTACACATAGGTGAGGTTTGCATACATATCAAAGGAGATTGAAGACATGGGCTTGAGTCCAGAGCAACGGCCGAAATGGACATACAAACGGACACAAAGGGAACCGTCGATGCATAAGCTTGGCAGAGATTAGATGTGTCATGTCCTGGTTGTAAACAAAGAAGAGGGACAATTCAATAGGAGCCTCCCATTTGTTCCAGCTCATTTGTACAAAGTCCAGGTAATGCTGGGGGCAGGAGCCTTGGCACACCTTCCTACAGCACATCTAAAGGCGTTAAACAGATACAAGTTCTTTTGTTCTGCTTTGCTAGACCAATAACTTAACCAGTACACTTGAGCCAGACTGGGGCAGGTTTTTACACCTGCCTGATGACTGGAGCTGGCTGGGGGTTTGCAAACGAGCTTTGCCCGAGAGCCTCAAATGCTGTAAATCAATGGGAGGCAGGGCAAGGCCACAACATTGGATGCAGCAGGCCTGACCTCCCAATGGAGTGGTGTTACCTGGAGTCTGCAGGAATTGAAGATCACTGCTGTGAGCAATCTGGGATAAAAATCATGGGGTCATTAAAAACAAAATTGTTTTTTTTCACTTTCTCAGAACATTTTCCTACATTACAACAGTGACTACACTTCAAAAGTACATCATAAGTAAAAATGCTGTGTCACTGGGTATTGTGCGTGTGAGCCACGGATTGTTAAACGATTTATTGGGTATGAAGTGAATAGTGACAGTGTCGTGACTTCTGGATTTTATCCACACCAACGATGTCCCTTATAATACCCACACCGAGCGTTCCGAGAAACGGGTGTGGGTGTAAAAGGGGTTGGAAGAATGTGATCCGTCTTCCCTGAGGTCGCTTTCTTTCTCCACAGCCCCCCCCCTCCATGTCTCTTCCCCCCCCCCACCCTGTGTGTCTCTCTCTCCCACCCCCCCCCCACTCCTACCCCCCCCCCCCACCGAGGTCTCTCTCTCTCTCTCTCTCTCTCTCTCTCGCTGTCTCTCTCGCTCTTTCCCTCTCTCTCGCTGTCTGTCTTGCTGTCTCTCTCTCTCGCTGTCTCTCTCTCTCTCTCTCTCTCTCTCTCTCCCCCACCGCCCCCACCCCCCGTGTCTCTCTCTCTCTCCCATCGCTCTTCCCCCCCCCCCCGGGCTGGGTCTCTCTCTCGCTGCCTCTCTCTCTCTCCCTCTCCCCTGCTGCCACCGCCCCTCTCTCCCCGCTGCCCGCAGGATCAGAAGAACAACATGGTCAATTGCAGGGCCCCACTTCTGGATCCAGTTTCTCAGGTGGGGGGGGTTGGAGGACGCAGGCGCAGAAGGACAGAAAAAGGACAGTACAAATAGTCACTCCGGGGTGTTAACCCTGGTGTCCTGGCCAATATTTATCCCTCAATCAACATCACTAAACACAGATCATCTGGTCATTATCACATTGCTGTTTGTGGGGGTTCAAAAATTGGCTGCCACGTTTCCTACATTACAACACTGACTAAGCTTCAAAAGGCTGTAAAGCGCTTTGTGACATCCTGAGGTCGTGAAAGGCTCGATAGAAATACAAGTCTTTCAGCCGAGCTGTGATGCAGGGACACCTAGTGGCCACAAAATGCAATCCCAACTTGTGAAAAATTAAAAGAATCTTTCAACTTGGGAGAATTCAATATTAAATGTCGACAGAGAAACCTTGACACAAAAGTGTGATGCGAAGTTGTGAAAACAAGAACTAAAGTTTTGGGCAGGAATTGCATGCCCTGCATGCTGATTTGCTTATGAGAAATAGACACTTTTTTTCAGATAATGAAATACGTCTTTGAACAAAAAGTATTGTATTCCCACAAATCTCTCCTCCTTCCCCGTTTAGCTAAATATTGTAAAATGTAACTTTTTTTAAAAAAACAGGCCGTTGGAAATTTGTGATCATTGTGGTGGGCTGTGTTGCAGCATGGTATATGGGCAAGCTATTGGCAAACAGCATGATTGATGGCTCCCTGCAGCGAGCCCTCAGCGCGATTCAGGAGCTGGCATTGAAAGCTACTATTACAGGTAAAAGAAAGAATTACTGTTTGGTCTGCAGTAATTACACATTCCGAGTTGCTGCTCTCCATCAAGATTAGACCATCATGCTCAATGATTAGCCGTCCGGTAGCATAGGTGCACAGACAACTGGAATAGAATCATAGATATTTACAAGCAATGAGGGATTCCATAAAGCCTTTCATATCTGTGGGATTAATCCCACTGCTCTAATCTTGTATCTTCCTTTGCTTCAAATGCTTATCTAATTTTTCTTTTTTTGTTGAAAAAATGCAATGAAGTCAGACTCAATCACTTCTTGTGACAAAGAGTTCCACGCCCCAGCATTCACTGCATAAAGCCATTTCTTCAAACCCCTCTCCTACTTCTCGCAGTGACAATTTTAAATATCCCTTGCCACTAAGTAGAGGAAGTTATATTTTCCTAATCACCCCATCAAGGCACTTTATCATTTAACAGTCTCTACTATATTTCCTCTTGGCCTTCAGCATCTCACGTCTCTGAAACTATGACTGTAGTTTCCCATCTCTGCCATCGTCCTGGTGAATCCATGCCCAACACTCTCTATGGCTTTAATGTCCCTTCTATAATCGAGTGCACAAAACTGCACATGGTACTCACTGTGTGCCCTAGCACATACTGTTTTGTATACATTTATCATTACGTCTTTACTCTTGTATTCTATGCTCCAAGTTATAAAATTCCAAATTCTTATAGCTTTTTCTTAATACCTTTATTGACCTATACTGGTGGTTTCAGGAAATGATCTATTTGAACCACTGGGGGTCTCTGTTCATCCACAATCTCCATCATCTTTCCATCACTCCAGAGACTTGGCTGACACTCCAGTGCAGTGCTGCACTGTCGGAGGTGCAGCCTTCCGGATGAGATGTTAAACCGAGGCCCGGTCTGCCCTCTCAGGTGGGCGTAAAAGATCCCATGGTAAAACTTCGAAGAGAAGCAGGGGAGTTCTCACCAGTGTCCTGGCCAATATTTATCCCTCAACCAACATCACTAAAAGCAGATTATCTGATCATTATCACATTGTTGTCTGTGGGAGTTTGCTGTGTTTCCTGCATTACAACTACACTTCAAGTACTTCATTGGATGTAAAGCGCTTTTGGATGTCAGGGGGTCGTGAAAGGCGCTATATAAATGCAAGTTCCTGCATTCCTCTTTACTAGTCCAGTAACATGAGCAGTACACTTGAGCAAGGTGGGGGAGCAGATTTCACTCGTGCTCATGACTGGAGCTGGCTGAGCCTATTGTTTCATACACCCATTACTTGTTTTTTTTCCCCTAAACCATATTACTCCCTACTGTGGAACTGTGTTCCCAGAAAGAGCCAGCAGTTTAATGGAGAGATAATTGGAAAATGTTTTTTTAGGGGATGGGGGGGGGGGGAAGGGGGGGGGGGGGAAGAGAGTGATTTTTTTTTCAATGTGTTATAAATATATCTTTTTACTACCTGTTAATATTTTCAGCACCTTTCCCAAAGCAACACAAATGTGCTCACTGGACGCGGTGTCCTGCTGGAACCTTTGCCTTCTTGGTGTTGAGTGGCGGTGCGAAATTCAGACCTCCTCAAATTTGTTTTGAGGATGAGATGTGAGTAACACTGATTCCTTTTCACTTTGGATTGTGTAATAAGAACATAAGAACATAAGAAATAGGAGCAGGAGTAGGCCATTCGGCCCCTCGAGCCTGCTCCGCCATTTAATATGATCATGGCTGATCCGATCATGGACTCAGGTCCACTTCCTTGCCTGTTCCCCATAACCCCTTAATCCCTTAGGGGTTAAAAAACTGTCTATCTCTGTCTTAAATTTATTCAATGACCTAGCTTCCACAGCTCTCTGACGCAGTGAATTCCACAGATTTACAACCCTCAGAGAGAAGAAATTCCTTCTCATCTCAGTTTTAAATGGACGGCCCCTTATAAGGTTATACCCCCTAGTTCTAGTCTTCCCTATCAATGGAAACATCTTCTCTGCATTCAACTTGTCGAGACCCCTCATAATCTTATACGTTCCAATAAGATCACCTCTCATTCTTCTGAATTCCAATGAGTAGAGGCCCAACCTACTCAACCTTTCCTCATGTCAACCGCCTTATCTCCGGAATCAACCTCGTGAACCTTCTCTGAACTGCCTCCAAAGCAAGTATATCCTTTCTTAAATATGGAAAACAAAATTGTACACAGTATTCCAGGTGTGGCCTCACTAATACCCTGTATATATGTAGCAAGACTTCCTTGCTTTTATACGCCACCCCCTTTGCAATAAAGGCCAAGATCCATTGGCCTTCCTGATCATTTGCTGTACCTGCATACTATCCTTTTGTGTTTCATGCACAAGTATCCCCAGGTCCCGTTGTACTGCAGCACTTTGCAATTTTTCTCCATTTAATAATAACTTGCTCTTTTCTGTCAAAGTGCATAACCTCACATTTTCCAACATTATACTCCATCTGCCAAATTTTTGTCCACTCACTTAGCCATTCTATGTCCTTTTGCTGATTTTTTGTGTCCTCCTCACACATTGCTTTTCCTCCCATCTTTGTATCATCAGCAAACTTGGCTACGTTACACTTAGTCCCTTCTTCCAAGTCATTAATATAGATTGTAAATAGTTGGGGTCCCAGCACTGATCCCTGCGGCACCCCACTAGTTACTGAATGCTAACCAGAGAATGAACCATTTATCCTGACTCTCTCTTTTCTGTTAGCTAGCCAATCCTCTATCCATGCTAATATATTACCCCCAACCCCTTGAACTTTTATCTTGTGCAGTAACCGTTTATGTGACACCTTGTCAAATGCCTTCTGGAAGTCCAAATACACCACATCTACTGGTTCCCCTTTATCCATCCTGTTCGTTACATCATCCAAAGAATTCGAGCAAATTTGTCAAATATGACTTCCCTTTCATAAATCCATGCTGACTCTGCCTGACTGAATTATGTTTTTCCAAATGTCCTGCTACTGCTTCTTTAATAATGGACTCCAACATTTTCCCAACCATTGGTGTTAGGCAAACTGGTCTGTAGTTTTCTACTTTTTGTCTGCCTCCTTTTTTAAATAGTGGTGTCACATTTGCAGTTTTCCAATCTGCTGGGACCTCCCCAGAATCCAGGGAATTTTGGTAAATTACAACCAATGCATCCACTATCCCTGCCGCTACTTCTTTTAAGACCCTAGGATGCAAGCCATCAGGTCCAGGGGATTTGTATGCCTTTCGTCCCATTATCTTACTGAGTACCACCTCCTTAGTGATTGTGATTGTGTTAAGTCACTCCCCCCCTATAGCCTCTCGACTATCCACTGTTGGCATATTTTTAGTGTCCTCTACTGTAAATACTGTTACAAAATATTTGTTCATAGCTTCTGCCATCTCCATGTTCCCCATTACTAATTCCCTGGTCTCGTCCTCTAAGGACCAACATTTACTTTAGCCACTCTTTTCTTTTTTATATACCAATAGAAACTCTTGCTTTCTGTTTGTATATTTTGTGCTAGTTTACTTTCATAGTTTATCTGCCCTTTCTTAATCATTATTTTAGTCGTTCTTTGCTGGCTTTTAAAAGCTTCCCAATCTTCTGTCCTTCCACTAGATTTGGCCACTTTGTATGCTCTTGTTTTTAGTTGGATACCGTCTTTTATTTCTTTAGTTATCCCCTGATGGCTATCTTTTCTCTTACACCCTTTCCTCCTCACTCGAATATATTTTTCTTGAGAGTTGTGAAATATCTCCTTAAATGCGCCACTGTTCATCACTGAACTACACTTTAATCTATTTTCCCAGTCCACTTTAGCCAACTCTGCCCTCACACCTTTGTAATCTCCTTTATTTAAGCTTAGTACGCTGGTTTGAAATCCAACTTTCTCACCCTCCATCTGAATTTGAAATTCAATCATGCTATGATCACTCATTCTGAGGGGATCCTTTACTAGGAGATATCACTTCTCACTATTGCAGTGATTCCATCCTTTATCAATAGAGCTACCCCACCTCCTTTTCCTTTCTCTCTGTCCTTCCGGATTGTCAAGTACTCCTGAATATTTAATTCCCAGTCCTGGTCACCTTGCAACCACGTCTCTGTAATGGCTATCAGAACATACCCATTTGTATCTATTTGTGCCGTCAACTCATCTATTTTGTTACGAATGCTGTGATTTAGACAAAGAGCCTTTAAATTTGGTATTTTTACCCTTTTTTCCTGCTTGTTTCCTCTCCCGTTCAAACTCACTTTCTTTATTTTTGCTTTCTAATTCCAGCTTTACTCCCCTCCCTACTGAATCTATTTTCAGGTTCCCGTTCCCCTGCTAAGCTAGTTTAAACCCTCCCCAACAGCACTAGCAACACCCCCACCCCCCCCATCACCCCGTGAGGATATTGATCCTTGCTCTGTTGAGGTGCAATCCGTCCGACTTGTACAGGTCCCATCTCCCCCAGAAACAGTCGCAATGCCTCAGGAAACGAAAGCCCTCCCTCCTGCACCATCTTTCCAGCCACGCATTCATCTGCTCTATCCTCCTGTTTCTGTACTCACTAACTCGTGGCACCGGGAATAATCCGGAGATTACTACCTTTTGAGGTCCTGCTTTTTAATCTCTCTCCTATCTCCCTAAACTCTGCCTGCAGGACCTCATCTCTCTTTTTACCTATGTCATTGGTTCCTGTGTTATATGCAAGCACTCTAATAATGATTCCACGAGGTAAGGGTATTGTACTTGAACTGTAGTGACCTTAGTCCATTTATTGCAGCTCCTTGAGTGAGGATACAATGAGGCGAGCTTCCTTTTATACTTGGTTACCTGCAGTGTGCAGGTGACCCTTAGGTCTCCACCAGTAGCACCCTCTGGTGGTACA
Source organism: Pristiophorus japonicus (assembly GCF_044704955.1). NCBI lineage: Eukaryota > Metazoa > Chordata > Chondrichthyes > Pristiophoridae > Pristiophorus > Pristiophorus japonicus. Next base: position 108,849,896 of record NC_091987.1, read on the forward strand.
GGTATGGTGTATACAGTGTGAAGATACATTCCGTGGTCTAGTGTTACAGTACATACATTATACATACACAACAACACCCCCCCCCTAAGTTTTGTGCCACAGGCTTTTGCACTGTGTGCTCTGGCCCTCGACTTTGGTGCCCAAAGCCCTTGCACTTTGTCTTTGCTTGGGAATGGCCTCTCCCTGTGGACCCTCAAGTCCTTATTGCCACGACATTGGGAAGTGGTCGGCAGTGGACGGTTGGAGGTTGTAGTGAGTGGGTTCTGGGTGTGATCCATGTGTCCATGGCTACATACATCCCCCCCTCCCCATATATAGACCATGTGTGTGGCTCAACACCTGTATTGGCATACATGTACAGAAAGTAAGGAATCTGATTGGTTATGTCACGGTTTTAGAGTTCAGCAGTGGTGAAGCAAGTATATGTTACAGGTAAGGTACATACGTGGTATTGCGGTCTGGCCCCTGGGGTGTGGGTGCAGGTGGGTGAGGAAGTTTAGTGTTGGCAGAGCCACAGGAGTGTGTGTGGCCTCCCTGTTCTCCATTGAGGGCTGCAGGGTCTCCCTGCTGCCCTTCAGCGGTGGTGGAACTCTGGTTATCCTAGGCCCCGCCGGGAGGGCTGGAGGGTGCTGGCTTCTTGCTCCTGTGCTGGCCCTGGTGACCAGGGGGGGTAGGGCCGATCTGGGGCAGGGTGCCAGTGGTGGTGCCTGTGCCGTCCATTGATCTCTGTCCCTACAGTGGGTATGCTCCCACTGTGTGTGTGTGTGTGTGGTCACTCTTCCTGGGGCATCACATTGGTCCCGGAGGCGCAGGCTACATGATCGGGTAGCTCGCTGGACCTGGGTGTTTCCCAAGGAAGGTTACCTTTGGCTTTGTCGGCGTGCATGTAGAACCCGGCATTATCTCTCATTTCATCATCGGCATTCATGATACATTGGCTTCAACCGCAATCAGCCGACTCAACATTGTTATTTGTCTTTACACTTTCGCATTTATCAATTACATCACTTTCTTGTGTACTATCAGCATCTCTGTGCAAGGCTACATTTGGATACCTGCATTTGTTAGTTAAATTTTTTTCATTAGCATTAGTAACATCACTGTTCAACTGTACATTTATATACTTGCATTTGTTGATCGCATCTTTTACATTCATATCACTGGCATCACTGTTCAACTGTACATTTATATACTTGCATTTGTTGATCGCATCTTTTACATTCATATCACTGGCATCACTGTTCAACGGTACATTTGTATACTTGCATTGGTTAATTACACCTTTATCATTAGTGTCACTGGCATCGCTGTACCAAGAGTGGAACTGTCCCTTTAATTGTTCTGGGTTGCCGGTCTCCTTTAAAAGGGCCTTGCAATCTTTACCCCAATCCGGTTCCACTCTTGGCATCACGTCTGGTTCCCTCAACGCTGCCCCTCGTGGTCTGGTTGTGGCCATCTTAATTTCAGGTGCTTCACCTCGTGGTGCGGGCGCCCTCTTCTTTCTCTCCACGAGGTAGCCTGCGATGATCCTTTTCTCCCCAGGTTCTGCCACGGAAGCTGGCAATCTACCTTCTGCGCCGATCTTCTTTCCTCGGAGTCCTGCCACCGGAGCCCGGAAGGTGGTCGTCCAGGTTGGATCATCTCGCCGTTGAGTTGTGCAGTCTGTGTCGTCGCCATGCAGTCGAGTTGGATGGTAGGACTTCCAAGTGCTGTGATAGATCCAAGTTTGGGGCCACGTAGGACATCGATCGCCGGGGCCTGGAGGCTTTCCCGCTCCAACAGATTTGGATTTGCTTCATCCATCTTCTTCCCAGCAGTGTTGGGCCATCACCAGCAACGATCCACAAAGGGAGCTTGTGCATCGCGCCGCCATAGTACACCTGGACGTCCAAGCTGCCAACGACTGGGATCGTATCTTTTGTGTAAGTGAGCAGCTTCGCCTGGATTGGGAGCATTTTGGGTCGTTTGGCGGGATTGTCCCAGAGTTTCTCGAAGGCCGTCTGATTCATCAGCGATTGGCTCGCCCCTGTGTCGATCTCCATCGAGACTGGAACACCGTTGATTTCTACTTCCATTTTCCACGGGGAACTCTCGGTGGAGCAGGTATACACTCTGTACACCTCTTCCAGGGCTGAGTTGCTTCATAGACACTCTCTTCATCTTCATCAGCGCTGGAGCGACAACTCTTCAGTGACTCGGTGAGTAAAATTTCTTCTACACATTCGCTGGAGATGACCTTTAGTGTTGCAGCCTTTGCAAGTATAGTCTTTGTATCGGCACTGGTGGGCCCTGTGATTTCCTCCACAACACCAGAATGGGGCTAGCCAGTTGACCCCATGTGGCGGATTCAGGGTTGTGGGACTCGGGGCAGCAGCCTTGCCTCTAAAAGGCGCCATTCGGTTCACTGTACTCATCAGGTTAAAGTCCTGGGGGTGAGTCATCATCCTCTTGGAATCACAGGCCAAAATCATGAATGCCTGGCTCACTTTAATTGCCTTTTGCAGGGTGATCGTAATGTCAGCAGAAAGCAGCTTGTGGAGGAGGCCCTCGTGGCCGATTCCAATAACAAAGATGTCCCTTAGTGTTTCGGTGAGGTGATCGCCAAAATCACACGGTGCAGCCGATCGTCTCAGGTCTGCAGCATATTTTACAATTTCTTGGCCTTGAGGCCGTCGGTGGGTGTAGAACCGGTGTCTGGCTGTGAGGATGCTCCCTTTAGGTTTGAGCTGTTCTTGTATTATTGTTATGAGCTCCACGTAAGTTTTGGTTGTCGTCTTCGCTGGGGAAGCAGGTCCCTGACGAGGCCATGGTCAGTGGGCCTACAACTGCTGAGCAGGATAGCTCTGCGCTTATCAGCCAGCGAGGTCGGGTCATCCCCTGCTAGGTCATTTGCAATGAAGAAGTGTTCGAGCCTTTCCACAAAGGCGTCCCAATCTTCCCCATCAGTGAATTGTTGAAAGTTGCTTAGGATAGACATGTTGCGCGTGGAAATTCATAATCTTGTCGTCAGTTGTGGTATATGCAAGCACTCTAATAATGACTCCATGAGATAAGGGTATTGTACTTAAACTGTAGTGACCTTAGTCCATTTATTGCAGCTCCTTGAGTGAGGACACAATGAGGTGAGCTCCCTTTTATACTTGGTTACCTGCAGTGTGCAGATGACCCTTAGGTCTCCACCAGTAGCACCCTCTGGTGCTACAGGTATGGTGTATACAGTGTGAAGATACATTCAGTGGTCTAGCGTTACAATACATATATTATACATACACAACAGTCCCGATATGGACCATGAACTCTGGCTGTTCACCCTCTTCCCCCCAGAATGCACTGCCCCTCGAGGTGAAGGTGACTGCAGCACTTGCCTTCTATGCCTCCGGCTCCTTTCAGGCATCAGCAGGGGACATATGCTCCATCTTGCAGCACACGATACACTGCTGCATTTGCCAGGTGATTACTGCAGTGTACGCATGCAGGATGGACTTAATAAAGTTCCCAATGACCAAAGAGGCACAGAGTGAAAGGGCTATAGGTTTTGGATGAATTGCTGGCTTCCCCAAGGTTCAGTGTGCCATTGACTGTATGCACATTGCCCTGCGAGCACCTTTGGAGGATCCAGAGGTTTACCGAAACAAGAATGGGATTCCACTCCCTGGACGTAGAGATCGTCTGCGACCATACTCAGTACATCAGGGCAGTAAATGCCCAATTTTCAGGGAGCATCCATGATGCTTTCATCTTGCCTGAGAGCAGTGTCTCTGACCTGTTCGAGTATCAGCCACAAGGCCAGAGCTGGATGCTGAGGGACAAAGGTTACGGCCTCGCCACTTGGCTCATGACCCCCCTCCGGAACCCTCAGACAGAAATCGAGCATCGTTACAATAACAGCCATATAGCCACATGCAATATCGTCGAAAGACAATTGAGTGCTCAAGCAGTACTTCCGATGCCTGGACCACTCTGGAGGCTGCCTGCAATACTCCCCTCAGCAGGTCTCTGAGTTCATTGTGGTGTGCTGCATGCTACACAACTGAGCCATCATTAGGGACAGGATTTGCCACTGCAGATTGCAGGACCACCTCAGGAGCGAGGGGAGGAGGAGGAGGAGGACGAGGAGTCTGGCGATTAACCTATGTCACCACCCCCACCACCACCACAGGGGAGGCCTCGTGGAGCTTTCACCACTGCAGTTCATGAACTGTCAGCAGTTCATAATTCAACGCTTTGCTTGTTCAGTGAATGGAACGTTTCACCGTTGCCTGCCCACTCTATCCCACCATGTGATTATTCCCCCTCTTATTCTGCAACGGAGACACTGCAGAGAAATGGTTAAGGGGAACAAAAGAATTTTTTAAACATACATTTTGAATAAGATTTATTAAACATTTGAAAACTGAAATAAAATTTATTAAACATTATTGTCAATTGTGAAATTTTTAAAACTTTTATAAAATATCAACAGCCACAAAACTGCCACTCTCTCCTCGAGGTTCGTTAACGGCAGTGTCTGGGGCAGACCGCCTCCTGTGCGCCGTTGCTCCCAGTGGTTGTGGGACAACTTTCCCTGCAATGATGACAATGGGAATGGTTACCAAAGGGCCCTTCTGCTCTTGTGGCACACACAGATAGCCATCAAAGCACTTATACCATACAGTGTGCATTTAATACAGTTCCCTGTTTAATGGCCCTGGTAGTTGCACGTGGTTCATGAGGAAGATATCGAAGTGCAGACACATCTTTTAAGATGTCAAAAAGCAGTATTAATAATGTGTAACGATCATTCATGGCAAATAAGGTGCAACACTAAGCCTACCTTTAAGTAATGAAAGAGTGCATCAATAAAAATGTTACTTACTCTGACGACCCTGCAATGGTCATTGAACCTTTTCCGACACTGCTTGTGGTCCCTCCTGATGTAGTCCACTGCGGAAACCTCCTCGGACACGCTGGACCATAGACGCCTTAGAACAGCTGGGAGGGGTATACTGGCACCCCTCCTATTAAAATCCCCCATCTACTCGGCACAGCTGCGATGAGGGCCTCGTTCACCTCATAGATAAATTTCTTGGCTCTCTGCCCGAAGAACTCTCCTTGCACCAAAAATAGCTGGTTCAGCCCTAGATTTACTGCGCATGCGCGATGCACCCTGACAGCTGACCAGAATCGTGGGAAGAAGAAAAAAATCGGGGGTGGGGGGGGGGAAATAAAATCAAAAAAAAAATTTGCACATGCGCAGAAGGTCCATTTCTTTTTTTAACATCACTAGATTCGGCTCCAGGCGCACAAATGCTGTTGTGCAACACCGGATTTACCGTAATCACTGGTCACCATTTGGCAAATTTTGTGAGGTTCAATGATAGCGGCACCCCGGCGGTATAAAAAAACCCGCTGCAATTAGCATCAAAAAACCGGCGATATCGCAAATACCCAAAATTCTAGCCCATAAAAACCCTAGCCAGTTGGGTTCAGGGTGTCCACGATGAGGCAGGTGGTTGTGAGCCTGGTGGATGAACTGGTAATGTGTAGTGTGATTGTTAAACCTTTGCTAATAAACCAACTAGTTCTTAATAGCAATGTGTTGCTATGAATTCTTAAGCAAAGAACCCATGAAGCAAATACATTACAGATTGCAACCCCATGATCAAATTATTAGATAAGAAATAGGAGCAGGAGTCGGCCATTTGGCCCCTTGAGCCTGCTCCGCCATTTAATAAGATCATGGCTGATCTGATCCTGGCCTCAACCCCACTTCCCCGCCCGCTCCCCATAACCCTTGACTCCCTTATCATTCGAAAATCTGTATCTCCACCTCAAATATATTCAAGGACCTTAGCAATGAAGGGTTCATTATTTAACTTGACACCATAAGGGGCAATTTTAGAAATAATAAGGGGAAAGGGGTCGCAACACCAATTATGTGCCCACTCGTTGGGTAATGTCACACAGCATCTGTGGAGCGAGAAACAGAGTTTCTCTGAGGATCCTTCGTCAGAACTTTGTCAGAAGGATCATCGACCTGAAACCTTAACTCTGTTTCTCTCTCTCCACAGATGCTGCCTGAGCTGCTGAGTATTTCCAGAATCTTCTGTTTTTATTTCAGACTTCACCATCCACAGTATTTTGTTGTGCTGTTGTAGTTGAGCAATGTAATTGTAGGAATTAAATATTCATTTTCATTTTTCTTACACGGCATCCAGGCCAGATTACATATGTTCTATGTCGGGTAAAGCTTCCTTTAATCTGCCCCAGAAATGTGCCCTAGCTCCCAATCTCGAAAGAGCACAGCCTACTGCACCGTGGTAAATATTTCCAGATCTCACTCAAGCTTTTCTTATGGTTTACACAGGAGCTGGAGGAGGCCATTCAGTCCCTCGAGCCGGTTCCACCATTCAATTAGATCATGGTTGATCTGTACCTTAACTATAATTTCCCCCTTCGGTTCCACATCCTTTAATCAGCCTGAAGTGCCGAGTGGATGATCCATCTCGGCCTTCTCCTGAGATCCCCACCATCACAGATGCCAGTCTTCAGCCAATTTGATTCACTCCACGTGATATCTAGAAACAGCAGAGCGCACTGGATACAGCAAAGGCTATGGGCCCTGATAACATCCTGGCTGTAGTGCTGAAGACTTGTGCCCCAGAACCAGAAGTCAATCATCTCAGTCCCAGGACATCAACGAAGGAGTTCCTCAGGGCTCAACGCCTCAGATAACGGAGCAGTCCATGCCCGCATGCAGCAAGACCTGGGCAATATTCAAGCTTGAGCTGATAAATGGCAAGTAACATTTGCGTCACACAAGTGCCAGGCAATGACTATCTCCAACAAGAGTGTCTAACCACTGCCCCTTGACATTTAACAGCATTACCGTCACCGAATCCCCCCACCATCAACTGTATACATAAATACTGTGGCTACGAGAGGCTGGGTATTCTGCGGCAAGTGCCTCACCTACTGACTCCCCAAAGCCTTTCCACCATCTACAAGGCACAAGTCAGGAGTGTGATGGAATACTCTCCACTTGCCTGAATGAGTGCAGCTCCAACAACACTCAAGAAGCTCGACACCATCCAGAACAAAGCAACCCGTTTGATTGGCACCCCATCCACCACCTTTAACATTCACTCCCTCCATCACCGATGTACTGTGTCTGCAGTGTGTACCATCTACAAGATGTACTGCAACAACTCGCCAAGGCTTCTTCGACTGCACCTCCCTAACCCTAGAAGGACAAGGGCAGCAGGTGCACGGGAACACCATCACCTGCAAGTTTCCCTCCAAGTCACACACCATCCCGACTTGGAAATATATTGTGTTCCTTCATCATCACTGGGTCGAAATCCTGGAACTCCCTCCCTAACAGCACTGTGGGAGCACCTTCACCACACGGACTGCAGCGGTTCAAGAAGGGCAATTAGGGATGGGCAATAAATGCCGGGTTTGCCAGCTACGCCCACATCCCGTGAATGAATACAAAAATAAAATACCCTTACCTAAAAATAATCTATTTATTTCAGTTTTGATATTTTTTGTTGATCCAACATCAACAACTTTTGGGAGGGCGGGGGGAGAGTTCCAGATTTCCATGATACTTTGCATAAAGAAGTATTTGTTGATATCACCCCTGAATGGCCCTAGCTCTAATTTTAAGGTTGGATCTGGACCCCCGCCCCCCCCCCCTCCCCCCTCCTGACCAGAGGAAATAGTTTCTGTCTCTCTGCCATACCAGCTCCTTGTGATCATTTTAAACTCGTCAAATAGATCACCCCTTAATCTTCTAGAAAATATATCATAAGAAATAAGAGCAGGAGTAGGCCATTCGGCACTTCGAGCCTGCTCCGCCATTCAATAAGGTCATGGCTGATCTTCTACCTCATCTCCAACTTCCCGCACTATCCCCATATCCCAAGCAATATTCAAGGGAATACAAGCCTAATCTATGCAACCCGTGCTCGTAATTTAACTCTTTTAGCCCCGGTATCATTCTAGTGTAACTTAAAATGACAACTTTGGTGAGCGCAATGAATTAATTTTGTGATGTATTTTTAAATAGGCTCTTGAGTAGTGTGAAGAATAACGTTGGCAGGGGCATGAATATTGCCATTGTGGAAGGTGAGTTTTCATTTATAAGAAATGAGTTGGATTACCCTAAAATGTCATACTTTGAGGCCTCTGTCGGCTTGTCGCTAAGGGATAGGGAACAGTTTTACATGTTGCCAGTAGCTGGCAGTATTGAGTGCTCCTGGAGCAGCTATATTATGGTCTGAGGCAGAAACGTTCTGCCACCCAGCAATAGACCTCATTCTCCAAAGAGCACCCCTGTAACACCAGTGTGGATTTTCAATTTCCCGAATCAACCATCCTCGTGGGCTCCCTGAGTGAGATTCACAATTCGTGTGCAATTTGTGGTTTGGGCACCTCTGGGAAATTGGTTAAACTGCTCAAACCCATTTTACTCAAAACCTTAACAGTTCTGAGCTTGATTCAGATCCAAGATCCCTAAGAGATGAAAGCAGGAATGTGCCATCTAGTAGTGGGGAGATTTCAGATTCAGAGTTACTGTGACCCAGGCATGCCTGCAGTTAATGGTTTCCACACAACAACTTGTTGCAATCATAGTGACTGACCCAAATGCAGTCGATCGCCATTTAACAAATTCAATCTTTGAACATCTTATTTACCTAGACTTGTTGCTATCCCTCCTTGTAGTTATAAAATGATACAGCACAGAAGGAACCCATTTGGCCCATCGTGCCTGTGCCGGCTCTTTGAAAGAGCTATCCAATTAGTCCCACTCCCCTGTTCTTTCCCCCCATAGCCTTGCAAATGTTTTCCTTTTCAGGTATTTGTCCAATTCCCTTTTGAAAGTTACTATTGAATCTGCTTCCACTACCCAGATATTCTTTGCAGAATAATGTAAAGGGCAGCTTCAGTGGAAGGCTAAACGGTTGTGGTGGGGCGAAGGCTAAACACAGCTTTCCGTGAGTCCTGGATAATTATTATTAATATCTTTGGGATCAGTTTGTTATATAATCTCAGTCGTGACTCGCTCCTCACAGCCCATTGATATATGATGCTAAATTGAGAAGCTGATGTTTTGGGCTAACATGAGAGCAAGGGGAATCATCTCGGACTGTCTTTTTAAAATCTGTTCTTGGAATGTGGGCAACGCTACCAAATCCATGTTTATTTCCCATCCACATTTACCTCTGGTGTGCCCCAAGGATCTATCCTAGGCTCCCTCCTATTTCTCATTGCCTTCTCTTACAAGCATCTGAAAATTATGTTCTTAAATTATGATTTATGTAATAAACAGTTTTTCCTCTTGTGTTTCTTCTTGCCAGCCAAGACAGCAAAAACTGTAGATACCGGTAATTTTGATCTCTGGGGAGGAGGTAAGAAAGATCTTTTAAATTTCTGCTTTCCCTTTCTCTGCATCCTACAACCAACAGTAGTCACAGCCACGTATGATTTGTACATTGGGGCTGAATTTCCCACAAGGATCATCCCGCTCATCTGATGTAACTTCGGCGGAAGAGCCGCAGAAACTCCTGAAAAATGGCAGAAGTGGCATTTAAACCGTTTTACTGGAATTTCCACAGCTCGTCTGCTGAAATTACAACAGATGAGCAGAAGAACCCCCATGGAAATTCACCTGCATCATCTCAATAGTGCAAGACTGCTGCAGAAGTTCACTTCCATCATCTCGAGGATCTGTCGTCACATCAACAGTACTCGCTTTACAACTAAAAGTACTTCTCTTTTTAAGGAAGAAAGAAGTTGGCACCAGAAGGTTAATGTTGTTAAGAATTTTTATTGTCATTTTTTTTTAAGACAGAATATTCAAAGGTGCTAAGTGACTTTAATTTCTAAGAGGAACAGGAAATTAGGAAAGCAAAGCGAGGGCATGAAAAAATATTGGCAAATAAAATCAAGGAAAACCCAAAGATGTTTTATAATTACATTAAGAGCAAGAGAATAACTAAAGAAAGAATGGGATTTATTAGAGACCATAAGGGTATATGTGTGTAGAGGCGGTAGATGTGGGTATGGTTCTTAATCAATACTTCGCTTCTGTTTTCACAAAAGAGAGGGGCAATGCAGACATTGCAATCAGGGAGGTGAAGTGTGTAATATTCGATGAAATAAACATAGTGAGAGAGGCAGTATTAGGGGTTTATTAGCTTTGAAAGTGGATAACTCCCCAGGCCCAGATTAAATGTATCCCAGACTGTTAAGAGAAGCAAGAGAGGAAATAACATTGGCTCTGACCATCATTTTCCAATCCTCTCTGGCTACCGGTGTGGTGTTGGAGGACTGCTAACGTTGTACCATTATTTAAAAAGAGAGAAAGGAATAGACCGAGTGATTACAGGCCAGTCAGCCTAACCTCGGTGGTGGGAAAATTATTGGAAAAAATTCTGAGGGACCGTGCAATATATAGCTCCATCTAGTGGACTACTGCTCCACCTAGTGGACTACTGTGGTAATGCATCCATTGCTGTAAATAATAAAAGGTCAGGTCACCTGACAAGTTCCATCTTGTAAGTGTGTGTTTGTGATGTTGTAAAGAAAATACCACATTGGCAACGTAGGATCGGATTCCCAGATAACCTAGCAGAAACCTTTGTCGTGGATGATTCCAGCCAAACAACAGAGAGATTAGAGAGGTCCTTTGTGTTGCAGCACAGCTAAAAATCCAAGGTAAATTACAAGCACACTTGGCTGAACTGCCAAAGTCCACATGGCTGCACCTATGGGAATAATAGGGTGCTTGGGTGAGTTTCAACATGATCGAGAGACATTCAGAGCATATGTGGAGCGGCTAGAAATGTTTTTCACCGCAAATAGTATCATTGAAGTCCCCGATGATGAAAACCGTAACTGCGTGGTGTTAGAAAGAAAATGGACTATTTTTCTGACTGAAGTAGGCCCCGAGGTGTATGAAATCCTGAAAAAAGCTTGTTCCCATCAAGCCAAAGGACACATCACTTATGGAGGTACAACACTACAGTCCTGAGCCTCTGGAAATTGCTGACAGTTAGCATTTTGGAATACAAGATCAATTAATCAATGAAAGTATCAGTGAGTACATTGTAGCATTAAAAAAGCTATCTATTCACTGTCGTTTTGGAAACTTTCAGGACAGTGCACTACATGACCGCTTTGTTTGTGGGATTAAAAATGAAGCGATCAGAAGAAAGTTGTTGACAACCCCCAACTTGATTTTTGATTTAGCTTGTCAGACAGCTATGTCAATGGATATGGCCGACCAATATTCCCGAGAATTTCGCGCCATTTCCAGTCATCAGACAGCCGAGGTGAATCATCTGCAGGTTAAAAGAAAAAGGCAGTTGGGCCCCAGGGCCTCCGCAACTGGCCAAGGTGACAGCGCATTGACATCATGCTATCGGTGCCTGGGACAACACATTGCTCAAAACTGTCCATATGTGAAGGCAGAGTGTTATATCTGCAGGAAAACTGGGCATCTTGCGAAGGCATGCCGACTGAAGAGTAAACCAACTTTCAAGGCTATAAGTAGAAACCCCCAGAGACTACATAACATTGAAGAAAAGCAACAGGACGAAGAGTTACAAATCATCAGGAGCACGAGGGTATCTAACAATGATTTAAAAAGTATCGTCATCCACGTAGATGTTGCAGGAACCAAGATACCCATGGAAATCGACACTGGCACATCTGTGAGTGTAGTATCGGAATCGCTATAATCTCGACCAGTTGAGTGATTTCCCATTGGAGAAATCCAAGATAGAGCTGCGAGGCTACTCGGGAGAGAACAGTCCTGTGGTAGGTCGTATCACCGTATTGGTGAAATACAACGATCAATTTCAGAGTTTGCCTCTCTTAGTAGTGGCAGGAGACAAGCCTGCTTTATTAAATAGAAATTGGTTGGAATCACTGAAGCTGGATTGGGATGAGATTTTTCATGTTGAAACGTGATTTGCATCAAAGGATGATGCAATCCAGAATTATCCGAAGGTGCTCTGCGAAACAGGCAGTCTGATCCAAGGTTTCAAGGCGAGTGTCAGGGTTCAGAAGGATGCTAGACCAGTTTACTGCACGCCACGTCCTGTATCATATGCACTCAAGGAGAGAGTTGAGCAAGAACTCAAAAGACTAGAGACTGAGAACATTATCTCTAAGATAAATCTAGGTAATTGGGCTACACCCATTTTTGTTGTGCCTAAGTCAGATGGTAAGGTAAGGTTGTGTGGGTATTATAAAGTAACCATAAACCAAGTTGTAGAGGGTAATCTCCCCAATACATTGCCAAATGTAGAAGATTTGTTCACAATGCTGACAGGTGGTCAGATCCTCTCAAAGTTAGATTTTACAAATGCCTACTTACAACTTGAACTACATGAGGAGTCCAAGTCATGCTTGACTATAAATACACATCTAGGCCTATATCAATTTAATAGGCTACCATTTGGAGCGTCTTCCACCCCCACCATATTTCAAGGAGTGATGAACCAGATTTTGCATGACATTGAAGGGATAGTAGTATGTTATTTAGATGACATGCTCATTTCAGTACCAAACAGGCAAATTCATAATAACATATTGAATGAAGTGCTCAAATGGCTAGAGAAGCACAGAATATGAGTGACTGCTCACAAGTTATTTCAAAACTCAGTGGAGTACTTAGGGCACAGAGTACACAAAGATGGTTTACATTCAACCAAGGGAAAGCTGGATGCAATTAGAAATGCACCCACTCCCAAAAATGTCACTGAACTTCATTCATTTTTGGGTCTTTTGAGCTATTATGGGAAATTCCTACCAAATTTGGCTACAGTGTTACATCCACTGAATGAGCTGTTGAAAAAACAGGTCCATTGGAAGTGGTCAGAAGAATGCGCTGCAGTATTCAAGGAGTGTAAAAGCCAGTTGGAAGAGAGCACCATGTTAGTTCGCTATGACGTATCTAAGGAGATCAAGCTAGCATGTGATGCCTCTCCGTACGGAGTTGGGACAGTAATCTCTCATACTACATAGTTGGGAGGAGAGGCCAATTGCTTTTGCTTTATGCACTCTCTGTGCCAGTGAGCATAATTATGCGCAGATCGAAAGGGAAGCTTTGGCATTAATTTTTGGGGTCAAGAAGTTCCACAAATACTTGTATGGTGGTAAGTTTACTATCGTTATGGATCGTAAGCACCTGACAGAAATCCTCCATCCAAAGTCCCCAGTTCCAACATTAGCTGCAGCCCGAATGCAGAGATGGGCTTTGATTTTGTCAGCATATACGTATGGCATTGAGTACAGATAATCAGTTGATCACAGTAACTGATAGGTCCTTACTATACAGTATAAATGCACACGAGGCCCATGCTTGAGAGAAGGTCAGTCTGTGACATGTCCTTTATTCCTTAGCACTCAAAGTGATGAAGGTGGGTGGAGCTTCCCCTTTTGTACCTGAAGGCCCAGGTTAGGAGTGTCTGCCACCTAGTGGTCATTGTTCTCACGGTGTACAACTTAGGTCAGATTATACATGGGTTACAATGCTGGTTGAATACATGCCATCACCTCCCCCTCCAAAGTCTTATTGGGATCACAGGTTAAGTCTCTCTGGTGGTTTACGCTCTCTTTTAGAGCGCCTGAGTTGGGGCTCCGGTTGTTGGGCGCTGGCCTGAGTGTCTGCCGTTTGCGGTGCCTTAGGCCTGTCCGGACTGCCCACAGTGACTGGGCTCTCCTCCCTTTGGATCGGGTGTTCGGTCACCTGTGGTGGAGTGAACTCAACATCGTGTTCTTCCTCTGCTTCTTCTATGGGGTTGCTGAACCTCCTTTTTGTTTGATCCACGTGTTTGCGGCAGATTTATCCATTGGTAAGTTTAACCACCAGAATCCTATTTCCCTCTTTGGCAATCATAGTGCCTGCGAGCCATTTGGGCCCTGCAGCGTAGTTGAGGACAAAAACAGGATTATTTACATCAATACATCGCGCCCTCCTGTCATGGTAGTCATATTTGTGGCTGGCACCTGCTCTCAACAATTTCTTTCATGGTGGGGTGTATAGGGGATAACCTGGTTTTGAGCGTCCTTTTCATTAGCAGCTCTGCGGGTGGAACCTCTGTGTGCGAGTGTGGTCGGGATCTATAGGCTAACAGGAGGCCTGCTAAGCGTCTTTGTAGGGAACCCCCTTGGATTCTGAGCATCCCCTGTTTGATTAACTGCACTGCTTGTTCTGCCTGGCCGTTTGAGGCCGGATTGAACGGTGCCGTTCTGACATGATTAATTTCATTGCCTGCCATGAAGTCCTGGAATTCAATGCTTGTGAAGCACGGGCCATTGTCGCTGACCAAGATGTCCGGTAGACTGTGGGCGGCGAACATTGCCCGTAGACTTTCTACCGTGGCAGAGGATGTGCTTTGAATTTAAAATGTCACACTCGATCCATTTGGAGTAGGCGTCTACTACAACCAAAAACATTTTTCCCATGAAAGGACCTGCGTAGTCCACATGGATGTGTGACCAAGGCTTGGCGGGCCATGGCCAGGGGCTAAGGGGGACTTCCCTGGGCGCATTGCCCAGCTGGGCACACGTGTTGCACCTGCGAACACAAAGTTCCAGATCTGCGTCTATCCCTGGCCACCAAACGTGTGACCTGGCAATTGCCTTCATCATGACAATGCCCGGGTGCTCGTTGTGGAGTTCTCTGATGAACACCTCTCTGCCCATCTGGGGCATGACTACGCGGTTTCCCCACAGTGGGCCTGAATCGAGAGTTCATCCCTGCGCCTGTGAAATGGTTTAAATTCCTCAGGGCATGCCCTGAACGTGGCTGCCCAGTCCCCATTCAGGACACATTTCTTGACGAGAGACAATAGCGGGTCTATATTAGTCTAGACTTTGATCTGACGGCTGTCACGGGTGAGCCTTCGCTTTCGAAAGCTTCAACAGCCATGACCATCTCAGCACCATGCTCGGTTGCCCCCTCGGTGGTGGCAAGTGGGAGCCTGCTGAGTGCATCGGCGCAGTTTTCGGTGCCCGGTCTGTGCCGAATTGTATAGTCATAGGCGGCTAATGTGAGTGCCCATCTCTGTATGTGGGCCGATACGTTTGCATTTATGGCCTTGTTGTCGGCCAAAAGGGACGTTAGGGGTTTGTGATCTGTCTCCAGCTCAAATTTCCTGCCAAGCAGGTACTGGTGCATTTTCTTTACAGCATATACACATGCGAGCGCCTCCTTTTCTACCATCCCGTAACACCTTTCTGCCTGTGACAGACTCCTGGAGGCATAAGCTACCGGCTGTAACTGACCCTTGACATTGACATGCTGCAACACACACCCGACACCATAGGATGACACATCGCACGTTAACACAAGTTTCTTACATGGGTCGTATAGTGTTAACAGAGTGTTGGAACATAACAAATTGCGTGCTCTATTAAAAGCCCTTTCCTGGCTGTCCCCCCAGACCCATTCGCGACCTTTGCATAGGAGCACGTGCAGCAGCTCTAGCAGCGTGCTCAATTTGGGAAGAAAGTTACCAAAATAGTTCAGGAGACGCAGGAATGAACGCAGCTGCGTCATGTTACGGGGTCTGGGTGCTCTCTGGATTGCTTCCGTCTTGGACGCAGTAGAGCTGATCCCGTCTGCTGCTACCCTCATCCCCAGGAATTCTCCTCTGGAGCTAGGAAGATGCACTTCGCTTTTTTCAGTCGCAGCCCTACCCGGTCCAGTCTGCGTAGCACCTCCTCCAGGTTGTGGACGTGTTCTTCAGTATCGTAACCCGTGATGAGGATGTCCTCCTGAAAAACCACCGTCCCTGGAATCGACTTGAGGAGGCTTTCCATATTTCGTTGGAAGATCGCGGCGGCCGAGCGAATCCCGAACGGACATCTGTTGTACTCAAACAACCCCTTGTGTGTCGTGATGGTGGTCAGCTTCTTCGACTCACTCGCCAGCTCTTGGGTCATGTAAGCTGAGGTCAGGTCCAATTTTGAAAAAAGTTTGCCACTGGATAGCGTCGCAAAGAGGTCCTCCGCTCTCGGTACTGGTCTTGGAGTGACACCCGATTGATGATGGCCTTGTAATCACCACATATCCTAACCGACCCATCCGCCTTGAGCACCGGCACAATCGGGCTCGCCCAGTCACTGAATTCGACTGGCGAGATGATGCCTTCCCTCAGCAGGCGGTCCAATTCGCCTTCTATCTTTTCCCGCTTCATGTACGGCACCGCTCTGGCCTTGTGGTGTACTGACCTGGCGTCCGGGTTTATGTGAATCACTACCTTAGCCCCCATGAAAGTGCCGATGCCGGGTTGAAATAATGAGCCAAATTTGCCCAGGATCTGTGAGCATGATACTCGCTCCACAGAGGAAATTGCATTGATATCGCTCCATTTCCAGTTCATGACAGCAAGCCAACTCCTCCCCAGTAGTGCGGGACCGTCCCCTGGGACAATCAAGAGTGGCAACCTGTTGTCCAAATCTTTGTGGGTCACGACTACCGTGGCGCTGCCTAGCAGCGGAATGATCTGCTTTGTGTAAGTCCGCAGCTGTGCATCAATCGGCAATAATTTTGGCCTCCTGGCCTTGGACGCCCACAACTTTTCGAACTGTTTGATACCCATCAGGGACTGACTGGCCCCCGTGTCTAGCTCCATTGATACTGGGATGCCATTGAGGAGCACTTTCATCATTATCAGTGGCGTTCTGATGTATGAACTGTATACGTGCTCCACATGAACTCGCTGAACTTCAGCTTCCAGCGATTTCCCCCAGCGTTCATTTCTGCAATTTCTGCAGGTATTTTGCTCATCTCTGCAACCTCCGGCTGAGTGTGTGCCTCCATGCCTCCAACATGAGCTGTTGTTGGAAACAAAAGGTCCCTTGCCAGTCGATCGTCCCTGACTGCATCTGTTATTGTCCTTGAGTGCGCCATTAACAGGTGTTGATGGCCCCATTACTGGCCGCATTGTCCCTTGCAATGGCGTGAATCGCCGTTCAGCTTGCCATTGTCTCTGTTGAACTCCCCCTCTGGGTTCGACTACATGTTGGGGCATGCCCGATTCCCCCTGTCTACCTGGAGAACTGTGTGCTGCTTTAACAATGTTGAATCTCTGTCGCAACCATTCCTTAACACAGTACCTCTCGTCTGTTCTGCTCATGGCCATGCTCGCGTGGTTTAAATCCCAGTTTCTCATCGCCATTGATAGATCCTTACTATACAGTATAAATGCACACAAGGCCCATGCTTGAGCGAAGGTCAGTCTGTGACCTGTCCTTTATTCCTTAGCACACAAAGTGATGAAGGTGGGTGGAGCTTCCCCTTTTGTACCTGAAGACCCAGGTTTGGAGTGTCTTCCACCTAGTGGTCATTGTTCTCACCGTGTACAACTTAGATCAGATTATACATGGGTTACATTGCTGGTTGAATACATGACAGTAACGATGCTATGTCCAGATTGCCTCCCATCACAAGTTACATCCGATAGGGAAGAAGTGTTCTATTTTTCATACATTGATGAACTGCCAGTCACAGCTGAAGATATTGGTAGAGCAATCAAACGTGATCCAGTTATGTCAAAGGTGTATGATTACATCGCAGATGGCTGGCCAAACCAAGTATCAGAGAAAGATATTCATCCATACTTCGTTCATAGGAATGAATTATCAGTGGATTAAGATTGTATCATGTGGAGTGCAAGAGTGGTTATACCAAATAAGTTCAGGTCCAATCTATTCGGAGATTTTCATGGGAATGTGCTTGACCAAGAGTTTTGCACACAGTTACCTATGGTGGCCAGGTCTAGATAAGGATATAGAGTACATCATTAGTCAGTGTACGACATGTCAATCGGTAAGCAAGAAACCACCATCAGTACCATTACAGCCATGGAAATGGCCTCTCAGTGTGTCAAGGGTTACATATTGATTTTGTTGAGTTAGAAGGACAGTAATTGTTCATTGTGATTGATAGTCATTCGAAGTGGGAAGAGGTGTTTCCAATGCAGAAAATAATAAGTAAAACATTAGACAGTTTGCGAAGATTATTTTCTTCATATGGCCTCCCAGAAGAGATTGTGTCTGATAATGGACCACAATTTTGGTCAGAAGAATTTGCACAGTTCATGAGCAGAAATGATGTGAAACATACCATGGTTCTACCATACCACCCTGCTTCAAATGCTGCAGCAGAGCGTACAGTACAAATTGTAAAACGTGCCCTCATCAAACAAATGTTGGATCCAAATCTAAAGAAATGGCAGTTGTCGTTGGACCACAAATCGGTGAATTTTCTAATTACATATCATAATACTCCTCATAAAACTACTGGTAGAACACCAGCAGAGTTGTTTCTCAAATGACAGCCATGAACCAGGTTCTCGTTTGTGCCAAGTTTGGCTTTGTCAGTAGAAGGAAAACAATTAAGACAAAGGGAATCATGATAGAGGTAGAGTAAGAGAGAGAAGTGCAAAATTGAATCAAAGGTTATCGTGACGAACCATCACCTTAAATGGTTAAAGTGGTTACCAGGAAGAGTGCTGAAGATATGTGGTCCTCGCACATATTTGATCAAGATGTTTGATCATGGACAGGTTAGGTTTGTTCAAATTGATCATATTTTACCTACAGATGTGGAAGGAGTTGAAAGTTGGAATGATTCGATTATTTCTGACTCAACAGATTGATTTGTTACAAGTAGAGTGCCAGTAGCTAATCCCACATCAGATGTACTAGGAAGTCAGAATTTAAGTTTGAGTCTGAGTCAGGCAGACAAACTGTCTGAAGTTGTAGAGAGTCCAAATGTTGATCAAGGGTTGCCCTTGGAGAAAAACTCTCCTCAGGCTCAGCCTAGAATGAGTCTAATTGCGACACCATGTTTGGAAAGTTCTGTTCGAGAGCGAAGGTATCCTCTTCGAAACAGAAAACAAATGGTTAACTTTGATTTGTAAATATGGCAAAATAAGTCCATATCTTTTGTTATGTATAACCAGGCCAGTTATGTATGATGATTATTTTGTTACACTTCTCCCTCCTTAATGAAGAATTATAATATATATATATATATAGTTCCATCTAGTGCACTACTGCTCCACCGAGTGGATGACTGTGGTAATACAGCCATTGCTGTAAATAATAAAAGGTCAGGTCACCTGATAATTTCCTGAGTTGAAGTCATCTTGTAAGTGTGTGTTTGTGATGTCGTAGAGAAAATACCACAGACGGGATAAATCTTCATTTAGAAAGACACAAATTAATCAAGGACAGTAAGCATGGATTTGTTAAGGGAAGGTCGTGCCTGACTAACCATTTAATTTTTTGAGGAGGTAACAAGAAGGCTTGATGAGCGTAGTGCAGTGTGTTTGATGTGATGTATATGGATTTTAGCAAGGCTTTTGATAAGGTCCCACATGGCAGATTGGCCACAAAAGTAAAAGCCCATGGGATCCAAGACAAAGTAGCAAGTTGGATCCAAAATTGGCTCAGAGGTAGGAAGCAAAGAGTAATGATTAATGGGTGTTTTTGTGACTGGAAGGATGTTTCCAGTGAGGTTCCGCAGGACTCAGTGCTGGGTCCCTTGCTTTTTGTGGTGT
This sequence comes from Pristiophorus japonicus, assembly GCF_044704955.1. Lineage (NCBI taxonomy): Eukaryota > Metazoa > Chordata > Chondrichthyes > Pristiophoridae > Pristiophorus > Pristiophorus japonicus. The sequence continues at coordinate 108,869,467 of NC_091987.1, forward strand.
ATATATCAATGATTTAGACTTGAATGTAGGGGCATGATTAAGAAGTTTTCAGATGTTACAAAAGTTGGCCGTGTGGTTGATAATGAAGAAGAAAGCTGTAGACTGCAGGAAGATATCAATGGACTAGTCAGGTGGGCAGAACAGTGGCAAATGGAATTCAATCCTGAGAAGTGTGAGGTAATGCATTTGGGGAGGGCTAACAAGACAAGGGAATACACTCGCCTAACCTGACCAAGTCACCCTGCATCCTCTTAGCGTCCTCCTCACAGCTCACACCATCACCCAGTTTAGTGTCATCTGCAAACTTGGAGATATTACATTCAATTCCTTCATCTAAATCATTAATGTATATTGTAAATAGCTGGGGTCCCAGCACTGAGCCCTACGGCACCCCACTAGTTACTGCCTGCCATTCTGAAAAGGATCCATTTACCCTGACTCTCTGCTTCCTGTCTGCCAACCAGTTCTCTATTCACGTCAGTGCAGGATGACTTGGACAGGTTAGGTGAGTGGGCAAATGCATGGCAGATGCAGTATAATGTGGATAAATGTGAGGTTATCCACTTTGGGGGCAAAAACACAAAGGCAGAATATTACCTGAATGGCGGCAGATTAGGAAAAGGGGAGGTGCAACGAGACCTGGGTGCCATGGTACATCAGTCATTGAAAGTTGGCATGCAGGTACAGCAGACAGTGAAGAAGGCAAATGGTATGTTGGCCTTCATAGCTAGGGATTTTGAGTATAGGAGCAGGGAGGTCTTCATTTCTGTTGTAGACTAATGGACTGTTCCCTCTAGTGGACTACTGATGTAATAACAATAAAGCATGTGGTCACACAGTTCTGTTAGGAGCCATCTTGTAAGTGTGTGTGTTTCAAGATATCGCAATTTCTTTCCCTTAATTTCTTCTCTGATTATTGTCCGGGCCCCCAAACATATTCTGAGCTACATCCAGTAACTTTAACTCATCTTTATCTTTCAGATGCTAACTGGTGTATTTTCAGCCATTTATGCTGTATATATCTATAACCTCTTTCATTTTACTGGCAGATAAATCAGAGCGAATGATTGAATTTGTTAAAAAAGCACCGGACGGCTCCCTTATCTTGATGACAACCTATGATGATAGTTATACCAGGTGAGTGTAAATAAACCCCAGGCCTGTGACCATTAGCAGGAGGTAAAGGTTAGAGAGATGTAGCAGTGTGTAACACGTGCCACTGTAAATAATGTAACTGGTTGAAACACGAATATTGCATCTGCACCACAGTGATTGGTGACCAGGATGGGAATCCCAGCTGAGCCTGATCCACTGCTCATCCTCCATTCACACACATGCTGTTACGATCTCAAAATGTCCCAAAGCGCTTTACAACCAATGAAGTACCATAAAATGAACCAACTAGTGACCATCCTTCTTAGTGAGTGATCAACAGGGTTTCCCCGGGGTCGAGTTTTGTTTTATACAGGTTCCTTTGATGTAGGCAAGGCCAGCATTTATTGCCCATCCCTAGTCACCTTTGGAAGCTAGTGGTGAGCCGCCTTTTTGAACTGCTGCAGTCCTTGTGGTGAAGGTGCTCCCACAGTGCCGTTAGGGTGGGAGTTCCAGGATTGATGTCCAGGCCCCCAAACACCTGAGCTACATCGAGTAACTTTAACTCATCTTTATCTTTCAGCTTCCACTGCTTAACATACATGTAGTCCTGTGTTGCAGCTTCCCTAGGTTGGCTCCTCATTTTTAGGTACAACTGGTGCTGCCCTTCTGCACCCCTCATTGAACCAGGATTGGTTCCCTGGCTTGATGGTAATGGTAGAGGGATATGTCAGGCCAAGGATTGTGGTGGAATACAATTCTGCTGCTGCTGATGGCTCACAGCATCTCATGGATGCCCAGTTTTGTGCTGCTCGATCTGTTCTGAATTTATCCCATTTAGCACAGTGTTAGTGCCACACAACATGATGGAGGGTGTTCTCAATGTGAAGATGTACCTTCATCTCCACAATGACTGTGCGGTGGTCACTGCTACCAATGTTGTCATGCACAAATGCATCTGTGACAGGTAGATTGGTGAGGACGAGGCCAAGTAGGTTTTTCCTTCGTGTTGATTCTCTCTCCACCTGCCATAGGTCCTGTCTGGCAGCTATGTCCTTCAGAACTCGGCCAGCTTGGTCAGTAGTGGTGCTATCGAGCTAGTCATGGTGATGGACATTGAAGTCCCCCACCCAGAGTGCATTCTGTACCCTTACTACTCTCAGTGTTTCTTCCAAGTGGTATTCAAATGGAGGAGTATTGATTCATCAGCTGAGGGAGGGTGGTAGATGATAATCAGCAGGAGTTTTCCTTGCCCATGCTTGACCTGATGCCATGAGACTTCATGTGGTCCGGAGTCAATGTTGAGGACTCCCAGGGCCACTCCCTCCCGACTGTATACCACTGTGTTGCCACCTCTGGTGGGTCTGTCCTGCCGGTGAGACAGGTGTTACCCAGGGATGCTGATGGAGGATTCTGGGACATTGGCTGAAAGGTATGATTCTGTGAGTATGACTATGTCCAATTTTGGCATAAGTCCCCAGATATTGGTGAGCAGGGTCGTCTGGGCTGGGTATGCCGTTGACGTGTCCGAAACCAGTGCTGAGGTCCATCCAGTTTTATTCTTATTGTTTTCTTATAGCAGTTTGTTACAACTAAGTGGCTTGTTAGGCCATTTCAGGGGCAGTTAATAGTCAACCCCAAATTGCTGTGGGTTTGGAATCACATATAGACCAGACCGGGTAAGGGCGGCAGATTTCCTTCCCTAAAGGACATTAGTGAACCAGATGGGTTTTTACGACAATCCGATAGTTTCATGGTCACCATTACTGATGCTAGCTTTTTATTCCAGGTTTATTTAATTAACTGAATTTAAATTCCCCAGCTGTCGTGCCGAGTTGGTTTCAAGATTATATCCCATCAGGAGACTGGGGCAAAGTTAACCCTCCAGGGCACCAGTTGGGTCTGCAGTACTCCGTGGCACTGTTGATAATTGAGCACCCAGCTCATTAATGGAATCTGAAGGGGTAGGCTGTCGCCCATTCAACTCCAGCTAATCTTGCAAGCCCAAGGCTTAGTGACTGTCGTGGTCCTGGTTGGATAAGCCACAGGAAGTACACCTACTTTACACATACTTGGTGGTTCCTAAGTCTCGGGTCATGTCAACCAGCACCTAGGTTCTTTGGACTTTGGGTATGTGTGGTATGTCCATATTGGGAAGGAGAGTAGGCTCCAAAATGGGCAAACAGATGTTCTACCTGTGTAGGTTGGCTTGAAGACTCTTGAAGAAATACTCAGTTCCACTGGGCATGCTCCATCCAGTTTAGCGCCTAAGTACAACAGGTGTAGGACCCAAATTTGCATATTTAAGTAGGGCCCAGCCTGTTCAGGAAAGCCTGTCGCTCGCCTGCTCCAAAATCACAACATTCTGGACATTGGCCAAAGGTGGGTGGTAAGTAGTGTGCAATGATATTTGGCCACTCCATTCCCATTCAAAAACAGGCACAAATATCACCCCATGATGCGCTTTACCAAAATGTGTCTCTAAACCAATTCCAAAACAATCAAAGAAAAATGAGTTGCACGGGTAAGAAGCTTGAAGGTGCAATGTCTAGTTCGCCAGTCATTTTCTCCTCTCATTTGCAATCCATGCCATTTCCAAGTGTGTAACCTCCTTTTCTCGTTACTCCAAGGCTGACAGAAGATGCCAAGAAATACATTGAGGAGTTGGGCAGCAGACAGATACGGAGTTTGACCTTCCGTGGAAACTGGGTCTTTCTCGGCACGAAAGGATTCACGCTGCCAAAGAACTTTCAGAGGGAGAAGGTTGGTGAAATGGAAGATTTTTCAGTCCTTCATTGGAAAGGTGTTCTCATCCTTCCATTGGGTTCCGTTCCTGCTCATGCAAAATTTAATAGCCAAGAGTTTCCTCGAAGCTGCTCCTACTCAGCAAAGTTGTGGTGGGAGGAGATCGAAGGAAATTCCAGCCAATGAGTAACCGATGGTTTACATTTTGTATTACATCCTAATTTCCGGTTATATAACAATGTAAGTGGAGGCCTGCAACAATTTACCCATCCAGGATTTGAGTACAGGAGCAAGGATGTCTTACTACAGTTATACAGGGCCTTGGTGAGACCACACCTGGAGTATTGTGTGCAGTTTTGATCTCCTTACCTAAGAAAGGATATACTTGCCATAGTGGGAGTGCAGCGCAGCTTCACCAGACTGATTCCTGGGATGGCAGGACTGTCGTATGAGGAGAGATTGGGTCCACTAGGCCTGTATTCACTGGAGTTTAGAAGAATGAGAGGGGATCTCATTGAAACATAAAATTCTGACGGGGCTGGACAGACTGGATATGGGGAGGATGTTTCCCAGGGCTGGGAAGTCTAGAACAAGGGGTCACAGTCTCAGGACACAGGGTAAAAAATTTAGGATTGTGATGAGGAGAAATGTCTTCACTCAGAGGGTGGTGAACCTGTGGAATTCTCTACCACAGGAGGCTGTGGAGGCCAAGTCACTGAATATATTTAAGAAAGCGATAGATAGATTTCTAGACACAAAAGGCATCAAGGAGTATGAGGAGAAAGTAGGAATATGGTGTTGAAATAGAGGATCAGCCATGATCATATTGAATGGCGGTGCAGGCTCGAAGGGCCGAATGGCCTACTACTGCTCCTATTTTCTATGTTTCTATGTTAGCCTCTCAACCCAAATATCAGGCAACCACGGAATAGCAAATGCACTAAATGAATTCTCCTATGGATAGTCTCTCCAGCACAGAGGTTGAATTTTCAGGGACATGACAGAGGAAACACTAAAAAGAGACATGTTAGATAAGGAAGTTAAAAGGAATGATATGATGAAGAATCTAAAGGAAGAGCAGGCACCAGTCTCGAATGGACTTCAAGTATTCTTAAAGATGTGGCTTAGCGAAATCGGACAATTTCTTGCCATTATTTTTTGGAAATCATTCGAATTGGGAAACATGTCTGAAGATTGGAAAGTAGGAAACATACTGTCAATCTTTAACACAGATCAAAGGGACGGCCCAGGAAGCTAGGGATGGCTGGTGAGTCTAGCATCTGTTGAGTTAAATATTAAAAGGCATTCTGAATGAGTGGATAAGGAAACACCTTGGTAAACTTGGTAAGGAAAGAGCATTTATGGGAGGGAGGTTTTGCCTGAGAAATTTGCTTGGACTCGTCAAGGAAATGATGGACCTTGTTGACAATGGATGTGGATATATTTAGATTTCAGTGTTTAACACCATGACAGGAAGTGATTAATGATAAGTGAAGAAGGCATGAAACAGGAAGCGAACTTCTGAGGTAGATTGAAATGCGGCTAAAGAAAGACTTGCATTTATATAGCACCTTTCAAGACTACCAGACATCCGAAAGCGCTTTACAGCCAATGAAGTACTTTTTGAAGCGTAGTCATTGTTGCAATGTAGGAAATGTGCAGGCAATTTGCACACAGCAATCTCCCACAAGCAGCAATGTGATAATGACCAGATAATCTGCTTTAGTGATGTTAGTTGAGGGATAATATATTGGGACGTGCTTATTTGTACTGCAAAAATGGCCAACACGCTCCACGTTTCTGATTGGTCCACTTGGAGGATAAGTCACACCCTGAAGTTTTACAGGAATCTGTCACTGGAACCGCCCATCCCAAGGTCTCACTGACTACGCAAATTGTAACTCGATCCACTTTGACTTCCTGAAGCGACAGAGGACAGAACTCCCCAGAAGACAGCAAGGGCCAGCCAAAGTGCCTTACCCCAGTCCAAGTGCATCCTTCCCCAGCCAAAGTGCCTTACCCCAGTCCAAGTGCATCCTTCCCTAGCCAAAGTGCCTTACCCCAGTCCAAGTGCATCCGTCCCCAGCCAAAGTGCCTTAACGCAGTCCAAGTGCATCCTTCCCCAGCCAAAGTGCCTTACTCCAGTCCAAGTGCATCCTTCCCCAGCAAAAGTGCCTTACCCCAGTCCAAGTGCATCCTTCCCCTGCCAAAGTGCCTATCCTAGTGTGTGCATCCTCCCCCCTCTTCCCCCCACCTGCATCTCTCTCTCCCGCGCCCCCCCCCCCCCAAACTCTCCCCACAGTCTCTCTCGCTATCTGGCCTCCGCCGGCCGCTATCAGCAACTCCTCCCTCCCCCCACTGGCCGCTCTTGGGCCCAGGCCGGCCGGGGGCAGGGAGAGGAGAGTCGAAGTCTCAGGTCCTGCTTCTCGGCACCACGCGCATGCAATGATTTGGGCCGGGGGCGGGGGTGGAGCTTCACGGGGTGGGGCTTGTTGCCTGTCGGTCAAAAAAAGTGCAGTATGGTCAGGGGGCGGGGTTTGACAGACACCTGTTTGTCAAAAAAATTGCAGTACAAATAGTTACATCGTACATATTGGCCAGGACACCGGGATGGGATCTTTTACGTCCACTCGATAGAGCAGACTTGGTTTAACGTCTCATCTGAAAGTCAGCATCTCCAACAGTTCAACACTCCCTCAGTACTGCACGGGAGTATCAGCCTAGATTTTTACACTCAAGTCCTGCAATGGGACTTGAACCCACAACCTTCTGAAAAGCATTGTAAAGCTGAAAAAGCAACGGGTGATTGTAAATGGAGTTGTGACACAATCGCAATGGATCACTAAGTCCGTGGCACGGGGAACAATGCTGGGGCCATTTGCTGTGTGCAGTGTAAATAAGTGTTTGGAGCTGTGGGTAGATATAAAACTAAGTTTGAGGACGATAACAAAATGGGAGGTTGGTTTCAAACACCTATAATAAAATTAACCAAATACAAAGGGCTCTGGATAGGTTGGGAAGCTGGATTGATGAGTGAGTAAATGGCATTTAATGTGGGCAAATGGAAGGTAATGAGACTACAGCAGGGAAATAAACAGCGGGACTTGTAAATAAATTGGAGGATGCAATATAGGAGAGGTTCTGAGGCTATTGGTAGATGATTTACTGAAATAAACAGCACACTGTGCCGCAGCAAGGAATGCTAACTGGATCTTGGAATGGATAGGCAGAAGACCAGCGTACAAATCCCAGGAGGCGATGGAGTCAATTTAAGGCATGGGTCTGGTCAGGCCTTGAGTACTGTGTAAATTCTGTTCATCATAGTGCATTTAAATATCAGCTGTGGCTCAGTGGGTCGCACACTCGCCTCTGAGTCAGAAGGTTGTGCGTTCAAATCCCACCCCAGGAACTTGAGCACATGAATCTAGGTTGACGCTCCAGTGCAATGCTGAGGGAGCGTGGCACTGTCGGATTTGCCGTCTTTTGGCTGAAACGTTAACTGAGGCCCTGTCTGCTCTCTCAGGTGGAAGTAAAAGATCCCACGACACTATTTCGAAGAAGAGCAGGGGAGTTATCCCCAATGTCCTGGCCAATATTTATCCCTCAATCAACATCACTAAAACAGATTATCTGCTCATTATCACATTGCTTTTTGTGGGAGTTTGCTATGCACAAATTGGTTGCCATGTTTCGTACATAACAACAGTGACTACACTTCAAAAAGTACTTCATTGGCTGTAAGAGACAGCTTTGAGACGTCCGGTGGTCATGAAAAGCACTATAGAAATGTAGGTCTTTTACAGGATAACGAAGAGGTGCAGGAAAGGGCTACCGAACTGATAGCTAATTAAGGTATCTGAGCTATGAGGCGAGGTTGAAGAACCTGGGAATGTTTACTCTGGGGAAGAGAAGGTTCAGGAGAGACATTATTCAAATATTCTAGATCCTTAAGGAGTAACGTGAAACCCAATATTGCGTTTGAGCCTCCCACAAGCTCTAGAACAAGGGTACACAGGCTTGAGCTTAAAGTAGGCAAGGTGCATCGACACTTTGGGCAATGTGGTGAATATGTGGAAAATTTGAGGGAGTGTTGGATAGATGTTTGAGGGAGTGGTGATCGAACAGTCTTCGTTTTTGGGACTAGCCGAATGGACTGTAGTTCCTGCAACTATTTAACATGGAGGAATTCAGAGAGGGGGATAATGGGGAAAAGAAGGCGTGCATTTCTACAGAAACATTATGGGCCTCTTCTTTTTATTTGAAACAGGTTCTCAACAGCCAGAAGGAGGGGAATCGATATGGTAGCTGGCCAGCCGAGATCCAGATTGATGGCTGCTTCTCACCAAAGACAGACTACCTGTAACAGGCGATCCTGAGCTCTCAGCATGGCTCACAGCACAGTTCAACGCCCCTGTCTCATTGCCACGTTCAGATGGACTGCTGGGCATATTTGAGTAGGATGCAAAGAGTCACTGGAAAAAGCAGCAGGTGAACCGGTAGTACGACAGGCTCCTCTCCGCATATGATCAATCAAACCGTACAAGAATTGAACTTGCCAGGCAGCAAATGCACAGGATTGGGTGGAATGTCGGTTTCACACTGTCATGTATCTTACATTATTATATATAACTGTATCCTAACATGCTATACATGACTGTAATAAGATATGACCTGTAACCACCAGCATACCTTACCACCAGGGGTGCACTTGCAAGAGACAGGTATATAAGGACAGGTCTCAGGCAAGTGCATCATTCCAGAGCTGTGAAATAAAAGGTGCAGGTCCAGAGCGAAGTGACTTCACTACATGCCTCGTGTGAATCTGTACTGAGAGGACAGGACTTTCCACACACCTTGCCCAATATTACTGTCCATTCGGGTAGCGTGTAAAAACCAGAAGAGCTCCCTCAGTACTGCCCCTCTGACAGTGCAGAGCCCCCTCAGTACTCCCTCTCTGACAGTACAGCGCACTCTCAGTACTGTCCCTCTGACATTGCAGCACTCCCTCAGTACTCCCGCTCTGACACTGCAGCACTCCCTCAGTACTGCCCCTCTGACACTGCAGCACTCCTTAAGTACTGCCCCTCCGACACATAGAAACATAGAAAATAGGTGCAGGAGCAGGCCATTCGGCCCTTCGAGCCTGCACCGCCATTCGATAAGATCATGGCTGATCATTCCTTTAGTACCCCTTTCCTGCTTTCTCTCCATACCCCTTGATCCCCTTAACCGTAAGGGCCATATCTAACTCCCTCTTGAATATATCCAATGAACTGGCATCAACAACTCTCTGCGGCAGGGAATTCCACAGGTTAACAACTCTCTGAGTGAAGAAGTTTCTGCTCATCTCAGTCCTAAACAGCCTGCCCCTTATCCTAAGACTGTGTCCCCTGGTTCTGGACTTCCCCAACATCGGGAACATTCTTCCCGCATCTAGCCTGTCTAGTCCAGTCAGAATCTTATATGTTTCTATGAGATCCTCTCACTCCAGTGAATAAAGGCCTAGTTGAACCAGTCTCTTCTCATATGTCATTCCAGCCATCCCTGGAATCAGTCTGGTGAACCTTCGCTGCACTCCCTCAATAGCCAGAACGTCCTTCCTCAGACCAAAACTGAACACAATATTCCAGGTGGGGCCTCATCAATGCCCTGAAAAAGCAGCAAGACTTCCTTGCTCCTATACTCAAATCCCCTTGCTATGAAGGCCAACATACCATTTGCCGCCTTCACCGCCTGCTGTATCTGTATGCCAACTTTCAATGACTGATGAACCATGACACCCAGGTCTCGCTGCATCTTCCCTTTTCCTAACTTTCCGCCATTCAGATAATATTCTGCCTTTGTGTTTTTGCCCCCAAAGTGGATAACCTCACATTTATCCACATTATACTGCATCTGCCATGTATTTGCCCACTCGCCAAACCTGTCCAAGTCACCCTGCAGCCTCTTAGTATCCTCCTCACAGATCACACCGCCACCAAGTTTAGTGTCATCTGCAAACTTGGAGATATTTCACTCAATTCCATCATCTAAATCATTAATATATATTGTAAAGAGCTGGGGTCCCAGCACTGAGCCCTGCGGCACTCCACTAGTCACTGTCTGTCATTCTGAAAAGGACCCGTTAATCCCGACTCTCTGCTTCCTGTCTGCCAACCAGTTCTCTATCCATGTCAGTACATTACCCCCAATACCATGTGCTTTTATTTTGCACACCAATCTCTTGTGTGGGACCTTGTCAAAAGCCTTTTGAAAGTCAAAATACACCACATCCACTGGTTCTCCCTTGTCCACCCTACTAGTTACATCCTCAAAAAATTCCAGAAGTTTTGTCAAGCATGATTTCCCTTTCATAAATCTATGCTGACTTGGACCGATCCTATCACTACTCTCCAAATGCACTGCTATTTCATCCTTAATGATTGATTCCAACATTTTCCGAACCATCAATGTCAGGCTAACTGGTCTATAATTACCCGTTTTCTCTCTCCCTCCTTTTTTAAAAAGTGGTGTTACATTAGCAACCCTCCAGTCCATAGGAACTGATCCAGAGTCGATAGACTGTTGTAAAATTATCACCAATGCATCCACTATTTCTAGGGCCTCTTCCTTAAGTACTCTGGGATGTAGACTATCAGGTCCTGGGGATTTATCGGCCTTCAACCCTGTCAATTTCCCTAACACAATTTCCCGCCTAATAAGGATATCCTTCAGTTCCTCCTTCTCACTAGTCCTTAGGACCCCTTGTACATCGGGAAGGTTATTTGTGTCTTCCTTTGTGAAGACAGAACCAAAGTATTTGTTCAATTGGTCTGCCATTTCTTTGTTCCCCATTATAAATTCACCCAAATCCGACTGCAAGGGACCAACGCTTGTCTTCACTAATCTTTTTCTCTTCACATACCTATAGAAGCTTTTGCAGTCATTTTTTATGTTTCCGGCAAGCTTCCTCTCGTACTCTATTTTCCCCCTTTTAATTAAACCCTTTATCCTTCTCCGCTGTATTCTAAATTTCTTCCAGTCCTCCGGTTTGCTACTTTTTCTGCCAAATTTGTATGCCTCTTCCTTGGATTTAACACTATCCTTAATTTCCCTTGTTAGCCACGGTTGAGCCACCTTCCCTGTTTTATTTTTTACTCCAGACAGGGATGTACAATTGTTGAAGTTTGTCCATATGATTTTTAAATGTTTGCCATTGCCTATCCATCGTCAACCCTTTAAGTATCATTTGCCAGTCTAATCTAGCCAATTCACGCCTCATACCATCAAAGTTACCTTTCTTTAAATTCAGGACCCTAGTTTCCGAATTAACTTTGTCACTCTCCATCTTAATAAAGAATTCTACCATATTATGGTCACTATTCCCCAAGGGGCCTCGCACAACAAGATTGCTAATTAGTCCCTTCTCATTACACATCACCCAGTCTAGAATGGCCAGCTCTCTGGTTGGTTCCTCAACATATTGGTCTAGAAATTCATCCCTAATAAACTCCAGGAAATCCTCCTCCACCGCATTGCTACCAGTTAGGTTAGCCCAATCAATATGTAGATTAAAGTCACCCATGATTACTGCTGTACCTTTATTGCACACATCCCTTATTTGTTGGTTGATGCTGTCCCCAACCTTACTACTACAATGTGGTGGCCTGTACACAACTCCCACTAGTGTTTTCTGCCCTTTGGTATTCCGTAGCTCCACCCATACCGATGCCACATCATCCAAGCTAATGTCTTTCCTTACAATTGAATTAATTTCCTCTTTAACCAGCAATGCCACCCGCCTCCTTTTCCTTTCTGTCTAACCTTCCTAAATGCTGAATACCCCTGGATGTTGAGTTCCCAGCCTTGGTCACCCTGGAGCCATGTCTCCGTGATGCCAATCACATCATACCCGTTAACTGCTATCTGCGCAGTTAATTCGTCCACCTTATTCTGAATACTCCTCGCATTGAGGCACAGAGCCTTTCAGTTTAACTTTTTAACACACTTTGACCCTTTAGAATTCTGCTGTAAAGTGGCTCTTTTTGTTTTTTGCCTTGTGTTTCTCTGCCCTCCACTTTTACTATTCTCCTTTCTATCTTTTGCTTCTGTCTCTATTTTATTCCCCTCTGTCTCCCTGCATAGGTTCCCATCCTCCTGCCATATTAGTTTAAGCACTCCCCCTAGGACATTGATTCCGGTCCTGCCCAGGTGCAGACCGTCCGGTTTGTACTGGTCCCACCTCCCCCAGAACCGGTTCCAATGTCCCAGGAATTTGAATCCCTCCCCTCTGCACCACTGCTCAAGCCACGTATTCATCTGAGCTATCTTGCGATTCTTCCTCTGACTAGCACGTGGCACTGGTAGCAATCCTGAGATTACTACTTTTGAGATCCTACTTTTTAATTTAACTCCTAGCTCCCTAAATTCGTCTCGTAGGACCTCATCCCGTTTTTTGCCTATATCGTTGGTATCTATATGCACCACGACAACTGGCTGTTCACTCTCCCTTTTCAGAATGTCCAGCACTCGCTCCGAGACATCCTTGACCCTTGCACCAGGGAGGCAACATACCATCCTGGAGTCTCGGTTGAGGCCACAGAAACGCCTATCTATTCCCCTTACAATCGTATCCCCTATCAATATCGCTCTCCCACTCTTTTTCCTGCCCTCCTGTGCAGCAGAGCCAGCCACGGTGCCATGCACTTGGCTGCTGCTGCTCCCCCCTGATGAGTCATCCCCCTCAACAGTACCCAAAGCAGTGTATCTGTTTTGCAGGGGGATGACCGCAGGGGACCCCTGCACTACCTTCCCTGTACTGCTCTTCCTGTTGGTCTTCCATTCCCTATCTGGCCGTGTACCCTTTACCTGCGGTAAGACCAACTCACGAAACGTGCTATTCACGTCATTTTCAGCATCGTGGATGCTCCAGAGTGAATCCACCCGCAGCTCCAGTTCCAGAACGCGGTCCGTCAGGAGCTGGAGGCGGATGCACTTCCCGCACACTTAGTCATCAGGGACACCGGAGGCGTCCCTGATTTCCCACATGGTACAGGAGGAGTATAACACGTGTCCAAGCTCTCCTGCCATGACTTAACCCTCAGATACACTTAAATTGGCAACAACAATGCTAAAGGTTCCTGACTGATATAGAAAAGAAAAAAGAAAAACTACTCAATAATCACCAGCCAATCACTTACCCCTTGGCTGTGACGTCATCTTTCGATTTCTTTTTACTTTTTTGCCTTCTGTCCCCGCTGCAGCTGCACCGGTACGCCTCTCGCTGACCCCGGACTCGCGCTGCTCTGAGCTCCCGCCTCCTCGACCGACTGCTCGACTCCTGCTGACCTTTATAGGCCTCTCGCCGACCCCGGACTCGCGCTGCTCTGAGCTCCCGCCTCCTCGACCGACTGCTCGACTCCTGCTGACCTTTATAGGCCTCTCGCCGACCCCGGACTCGCGCTGCTCTGAGCTCCCGCCTCCTAGACCGACTGCTCGAACTGCTCGACTCCCGCTGGCCTTTATCGGCCTCTCGCCGACCCCGGACTCGCGCTGCTCCGAGCTCCCGCCTCCTCGACCGACTGCTTGAACTGCTCAACTCCCACTGGCCTTTATAGGCCTCTCGCCGACCCCGGACTCTCGCTGCTCTGAGCTCCCGCCTCCTTGACACTGCAGCACTCCCTCAGTACTGACCCTCCGGCAGTGCAGAGCTCCCTCAGTACTGCCCCTCCGACAGTGCAGCACTCCCTCAGTAATACCCCTCTGACAGTACTGCCTCTCCGACAGTGCAGCACTCCCTCAGTGTTGCCCCTCTGACAGTACTGCCTCTCCGACAGTGCAGCACTCCCTCAGTACTGCCCCTCCAACAGTGCAGCACTCCCCCAGTACTGCCCCTCTGACAGTGCAGCACTCCCCCAGTACTGCCCCTCCGACAGTGTGGCACTCCCCCAGTTCTGCTCCTCCGACAGTGCAGTGCTCCCCCAGTACTGCTCCTCCAGCCGGCGGGTTAGATTTAAAATTGCCCCCCCCTAATTTTCTAGCTGCTCAAATCAAACAAGGTCTGTGTCCCAGGTAGCCTTTTACATGGGGAAACTGATATTTAAGAAAGCTGCTGGCTTCCTACAACCCCTGGGTTCTAGTCCTGGTGATCAAGTCTGGTTCTTGCAGCTGTACAGTGTATTGGGGGTAATCTGTGGTGAAATTTGGAAAGCTTCAGTCATATTGTCTGTGCCATCTCTTCCAGTGTCAGCTGTGGCTCAGTGGGTAACACTTTCACCTCTGAGTCAGAAGGTTGTGGGTTCAAGTGGGTCCAAGGCAAGTTGGCAAGTTGATTCAAAATTGGCTCAGAGGCAGGAAGCAAAGGGTAATGGTCGATGGGTGTTTTTGTGACTGGAAGGCTGTTTCCAGTGGGGTTCCACAGTGCTCAGTACTAGGTCCCTTGCTTTTTGTGGTGTATATATCAGTGATTTGGACTTGAATGTAGGGGGTATGATTAAGAAGTTTGCAGATGACACTAAAATCGGCTGTGTGGTTGATAATGAAGAAGAAAGCTACAGACTGTAGGAAGATATCAATGTACTGGTCAGGTGGGCAGAACAGTGGCAAATGGAATTAAATCCTGCAAAGTGTGAGGTAATGCATTTGGGAAGGGTTAACAAGAAAAGGGAATACACAATGGGCTCAATTTTCCCCGAGCCTGTTTTCTGGCGTACTTTCCCGAGTTGCGCCGCTTAATTACGTGAATAGATGCACCAGGAAAAAATCTTCGTAGTTTCCCCAATGTTTGGCCTCTAATCTGCAGCCACGCATTGTGGCCAGTCACTTTTGAGGGTGGAGCTTGCGGTCTGTGCTGGTAAAAGGAGCGAGGCCTGCTGAGCATGCGTGGGGGGAGAAAGTGATGTTCTTGACGTCGCTGAAGTGGCAGCGCATGCGCAGTAGAGCTCCGAGTCTGGGAGACTTCCTTCAGCTTCATATAGTGAGTAATCGTCAAGGTCTATCTTTTTCTAACCAGCATTTAGGGATTACAATACATGAATTCCTTTCCCATTTTTCCCAGGAGAACAAAGAGCCAGTGGCCTAGCAAATCACTCGGGGCAATAAATTACTTGCTCTGATGAGGAAGGGGTCATGAGAGCTGATCTTTCCAGCCACCAGTGGCCCAACACTGCAGGAGAGGAAAGTGGTGCAATTAGATTTGCTGTCATTAAGCAAGATTAGTTCCATTCATCACCAAGTATGTAAGTAGCAGGCAAAGAACACGAGAGTTAATTCTTCTGCAATATCTGGACGTGCCCCTTGACAACCTTGCACTCGCGCTCTCTTGCCCTGCTGCCTTGGGGCATCTGGCACGGTGGGATGCCAGTAGTCCACTTCATACAGCCAGCCAGTTCGCTCCCCAACCCCCCGCCCCCGAGCCTCCCGATCTGCTCCCCCACCCCTAGCCCAGACCAAGTGGTCTCCTCCCTCCCGGCCCCCGCGCCTAACTACACCTGAAAGACTTCCCCCCACCCCCCCCCCCACTCCACCCTCTCTCCCTCCCCCCACCTCTCTTACCTCTCCTGCGCCGATTTCTTTAACTCTCCGCAAGGGTTCTCTCAAGAGGCCACATACGCTGGCCTAAGTCGAAATGGAGTAACTATTAGCTGGCCAAAGTTTTCTAAATGGCCAGAATTGGCGTAGGTGGCTGGTAACGTCCCCTTTTGAGCAAAAAAAATTAACCTAAAAAAAAACGTAACTAAGTCAGTTACGCTAGTGCAAATTGATTGGGGAAACTGGGGATTTTTAAGTTAGACCAGAAAAAGCAGCCTACTCCAAAAGAAATGGAGCAAATACTGGGGAAAATTGAGCCCAATAAATGGTAGGACACTGAGAAGTGCAGTGCAACAAAGGGACCTTTGCGTGCATGTCCACAGATAAAGTGATTAAGAAGACATGCGGAATACAGTACTTGCCTTTGTTAGCTGAAGCGTAGAATACAAGAGCAGGGAGTTTATGCTTGAACTGTATAAAACACTAGTTAGGCCACAGCTAGAACACTATGTGCAGTTCTGGTCACCACATTACAGGAAAAATGGGATTGCATTAGCGAGGTCACAGAGGAGATTTACAAGGATGTTGCCAGGACTTGAGAGTTTTACCTACGAGGAAAATTTGGATAGGCTGGGGTTGCTTTCTTTGGAACAGAGGAGGGTGAGGAGTGACCTCATTGAGGTATATAAAATTATGAGAGGCCTAGATAGGGTGGATAGGATGGACCTAGTTCCCTTAGCAGAGAGGTCAACAACCAGGGGCATAGATTTAAAGTAATTGGTAGGAGGTTTAGAGGGGATTTGAGGGAATATTTCTTCACCCAGCAGGTGGTGGGGGTCTAGAACTCACTGCCTGAAAGGGTGATAGAGGCACAAACCCTCATCGCATTTAAAAAGAACTTGGATATGCACTTGAAGTGCCGAAATCTACAAGGCTACGGGCCAAGAGCTGGAAATTGGGATTAGACTGGATAGCAGCCGGCATGGACACGATGGGCGGAAATGGTCTCTTTCCATGCTGTAAATTTCTGAGCTTCTAAGTCCCACTCCAGAGACATGAGCACAAAAATCTGGGCTGACACTCCAGTGCAGTGCTGAGGGAGTGCTGCACTGTTGGAGATGCCGTTTCTCGGATGAGACGTTAAACCGAGGCCCCGTCTGCTCTCTTTCTCGGGTGGATGTAAAATATCCCATGACACTATTTCGAAGAAGAGCAGAGGAGATAACCCCTCTGTGTCCTGGCCAATATTTATCCCTCGATCAACATAACAAAAACCAAACATCTGGTCATTATCACAGAGCTGCCAGTGGGAGCATGCTGTGTGCAAATTGGCTGCCACGTTTCCTACATTACAACAGTGACTACACTCCAAAAGTAATTCTGGCTAAAAAGCGCTCTTGGATGTGCAAGGCGCTATAGAAATGCAAGTCTGTCTTTCTTTCAATGTTGTAACCACAGGAGGCAACAGGTGTAAGGAGTGCCTGTACCAGGACAAATACAGGACCAGTGACCCAGCATCAACAGGTCCTGCTCCAGATTCGTCTTCCTTCAGTCCAGATAAAGGCAATTTTACATCACCAGATGCTAGGAATTTCTAGCCCTCTGTTACCTGCCAGAGGAAGAGTGTGAAAAAAGAAATGCAGAACTTGTTTGAATCTGACAAGAGTGGAAATTGTAAAACATGTAACACTTAATGAGGGTCATCATCATTATAGGCAGTCCCTCGTATCGAGGATGACTTGCTTCCACGCCAAAAAAGGATGAGTTCACAGGTGTTTCAATGAAGGACCTAATATTCCAGATCCCGAACTACATCCTGAAGGGTGAAAGATGCCTGTGCGTGGATTTTTTTACGTGTGATGGCTGTTGCACACCAGCCACCACACGGGCTTGACAGAGCTAGGTCTTGGGCCAGTGGCAAGGGTTATTCAAGATGACTGGAGACCTGCTCTGCTGCACAGACCTAGTGCGCGCACATATCGCAGTGTGGGCGGGTCCGTGCTGCCCCTGGCCCTGGCCTCTCCTGGGCCCTGATCACATCCCTCCACAGTCTCTCGCTGTATCTGCCCATGCTCTAATCACCGACATGGACCTTGATGACGTCACTCTTCGCTGCAGTCGCCCTCCTGCACCAGCTCGCACTGCTCCCTGAAGGGGTATGCCTCCACTGTGACGGGGGGTGATAGCGAACCGGCAGCCCGTTTTACACCTCTCCCGATTTCTATTACTTCTATTAGCTTCAATGGGACTAAAAATTGGGGAGAGATATCAAACTGACTCCTGATTCATCATCGCCTGTTTTACACTGCCGCACAAAGTCTAAATGGCCCCCCATATCTGTTTGATTTCAGTCATTTGCTTCAAAGAACACTCACATCCCAGGAACACATTTTTAAAAAGTTCACCAAAGATTTCTGTCATTTCCTAAGAAGACATGTCCAGATTTTGCTTTTAGTAACTCGCAAAAAAAAAAGAGGAATTTGAAATGATTTATTGGGCTCAATTTTCCCGGGTCATTTGCGATATTTATTTGGCGCACGCCGTTTTTTCTGGCGTAATTATTTAATTCAAAGTTTCCCCCTGGAATCTGCGCCGGTGTAACTGTTTTAGTTATGATTTTTCTAGGTTAGGTTTTTTTGATGTTCCCTCATGTCTGCGCCAGTTTTCAGCATTTTTCACAGTTTGCCCAAATTTTTTTTATCCTAGGTCGGCATATCTGGCCACTCCCGAAAAACCTTCTGGTGAGTTAACAGAAAGCAGCGCACATTGAGAAATCGACGCTGAAAGTTGCCATTGTTTTTCATCAAAGCTTTTGGAGGGAGTCTCTAACACTTGAAATATCCATAATAAAGTTCAACTTTTTTTATGTTTCAACGGAGTACCTGGAAGTTTCTTGGATTTCTGAACTTTTCCATTTTTTTTACTCACACGCCACCACCGAACGTCTTCAAGCAGGGCTGGAGGGGGGTCGTAGCGTCGGCCGTCAGAATCAGTCCCGGACACGGGCTCGGGGCTCGGCTGGAAAACAGCCCGGGGGGAGAGGTGGCGATCGGAAGGCTGCTGCACTAGGCACAAGACTGCAATGAGTTGGGGGGAGAAGTCACAAGACTGCAATGAGTTGGGGGGGACGGGGGGGAAGAGAAGTCCATCCATACAGACCTTGGGGAGAGAAAACATTGGATATATTCAAGAGGGAGTTAGATATGGCCCTTACGGTTAAGGGGATCAAGGGGTATGGAGAGAAAGCAGGAAAGGGGTACTGAGGGAATGATCAGCCATGATCATATTGAATGGTGGTGCAGGCTCGAAGGGCTGAATGGCCTACTCCTGCACCTATTTTCTATGTTTCTAACAAAGGACCTGTCCTGCCTGCTGTGTTAATAATGGAACAAAAAATGAAAATGATTCAGATTTAATGTAAAATATATTTTATTCAAAAGTTTAACAAACAGTTCTTTGTACTTAACTTTTAATAAAATTATTCTTGCATCAAACGTTAAAGTTTTCAGTTACAATCACTTACAAACTTTTAAATTTGTAGATTTACATAACTTACAAAAATCTTTTAATTTGAGAACAGTAACAATAATAATAACAGCAGCAGCAGCAAAGAAAGGCTGCACCCATCTCTCCTCCACCTTATTGTAAGACCGCCTTCCGTGTTTGTTCTTGGTGACATCACCACTCCTACCCACAGGTGGTGGCACAGTGTTTCTGGGGTTGGTACCAAGCTTATTCTTTCTAAGATCTTGGGTAGTGCGCACCTGTTGAGGGGGCGGCGGGGGCAGTGTCAATGTGGAGAGGGCCCGGCTTGGGGCTCTTCAGAGGCTGGTGTGGGGATTGGAGTGGGAGAGGCACTTGATTCTGTCAATGGGCGCGGGGTCTGGGCGTGTTCCCTTATTGCAGCAGCTAACTCCAACATTCCTTCCCTCATGCGCCCTGACAGTGTCTCAACTAACTGTGACATTCCCTCCCTCATGTTCAGTGATGGGGGCCGAAATTCACCATCCCCGAAGGGACGGCTACCGCGGAGTTTGGGCGGGCGGTCGGATGATTTTCCCTCCCCGAGCTAGATTCAGCTCGGTGCAGTGAAGCTGCTGTAAAGGTAAGTTTCCAGCAGAGAGCTCTGCAGTGTGCAGGCTGCTGGAAAGCAGCAAGGCCAGGGATTTTCAGCTGCAAAAAGGTAAGCCTTTTCCCAGCAGTGCCCCCACGAGATATTCAAGTCGATGTTCGAACGGGACACTGCTGGAGTGTTGCTGCGATCGAGGCCCTTTGGTAGGGAAATAGTTTTATTCATTTTAGTATTTTTATTTAAGATTACTGCATCCACTGTATTTATCTTTTAATAGTTTTATTAATTGTTTTGGCTCCATTAAACCTGCTGAGTGCTGCTCGGAGGTTTGCACATACATTTGTACAACTTTCAGGTCTGACTCTTTAGTGAAGGTCTGTGGGCTGCAGAGACCTGCTTGGCAGGGTTCACCCTGAGGATGGGAGGAGTGTTGGGAGGGCGACACCTGGTACACCTGCTCAGAAGCAGGGCGGCACGCAGGAGAAGGCATCGCCGTCAACACCGTGCAGACAGGCAGCGGGCAAGGGAGACAGCAGCCAGGATTTGTTCATTCTGCGCCAGACCAGTGTGCCCGCCGTCTTCACCAGCCCAGATCAGGAT
The DNA here is from genome assembly GCF_044704955.1 of Pristiophorus japonicus. Classification (NCBI taxonomy): domain Eukaryota; kingdom Metazoa; phylum Chordata; class Chondrichthyes; family Pristiophoridae; genus Pristiophorus; species Pristiophorus japonicus. Next base: position 108,889,484 of record NC_091987.1, read on the forward strand.
TGTGGTTGGCTGCTTGGGGACAAGGGATATGCCCTGTCCACTTGGCTGCTCCCTCCACTGCAGAACCCCAGGACAGTGCCAGAGCATGCATACAATGACGCTCATTGTACCACCAGGTGCATCATCGAGCAGTGCATAGGCATCCTTAAGCAGAGGTTCCGGTGCCTGGACCGCTCTGGTGGCACCTTGCAGTACTCTACTCAATAGGTCTCCATAATCGTCATGGTCTACTGCATAATGCACAGCCTGGCCACCAAGACAGCCACTGGAGGTCGAGCCAGCAGTACCACCTGAGGAGGAGGAGGAGGAGGAGGAGGATCCCTGTCGCCCCAGAGCTAGGAGGTGTCGACCCATCGCCACCCTGGAAGGGCCGGGTGCAGACTGGCCAGCACCCTCCTGGGAGGGGCGTCCTCACATATATGGAGGTGCCTGACACCTCCCCTGCAACCTCCCTCCATGCATTATGTACTGGCAATCTGCCAGGTCTCCCCATGTCAGGAAACAGTGTTCTTCTTCTGTCCTCCACACCGTCCATCAGTGTCTCCAGCTCCATATCAGTGAACCTGTTGGCTCTCCTTTTACACCAGCCATCCTTCCAAACTCCTTCCCCCCTCAGGGCCTTGCTGCAAACCCTGGCCTTCAAAAAAGCCAGGGAGCAGCTGGCTGGTTAGAAACTTTACCTGCATGCTGAATTTCTCAGTGGTGATAACGTTCAAATTAAGACAGCCACAACGCTGAAAACTCCACTTTGGAAGGGTTCTTTAGCGCTGGAACCCATTTGTTCACTTTTTTGGAGCTGACTATGGGGTGGCCCAGCCACGAAAAAATTTTGGCGCTAATGGCCACAAAAAGGTGGGGGGAGCACCAGCTTTCCAGCGTTACAAAATTTCGGGCCCATAGTGTTTGCACCATCTCTGACATTCCTTCCCTGCTGTTCACTTACAGCGCATCACCTACCTGTGACATTCCCTCCCTCATGGTCACTGACATTATTCCCATTTCTCATGAGATTGCTGTTACTTCTCTTGACAGTCCCACTACCTCATCACCCACCCCACTGATGATGTCCAGGAGTGATCGCGTAAGGTCAATGCTCTCCCCACTCATTGCCATCATCTGAAGCACATCTGTTAGATCCTGCACCTCAGAAAGCATGGTCGAGCTCTCCTTCCCCTCCTCCCCACGGGTGTAGCTCGCACCCCATCACTGGAACCTGCAGCCTCGGACGATAGGGCCCTGGGTGTGCCTCGCTGCATCACACCACTGGGACCCGCAGCCTCAGACGTTAGGAAACTATGGAATGTCCCACCAACACTCAAACCACTAGTCACGGAAGGGACTGTCACCTCCATGAGTGGTACCTCCTCCAAAATCAGTACAACAGAGCGAGCTTCATCCAGCTCCATCCCCTCAACCCAATCCCCATGTTGGTCTGGAGGGTTGGATTGGAAGATATTCACCTCTTCAGACTCGTCCGTGTCTGAATCTTCTTCTGCATTGTCAGTGTTGGCCTTAGGTTCTGCAAAATATAACAGAACACAGACAAATGGTTAGCAGCAGAGGAGGGGGCAGGGTGGGTGACATGAGCAGGCAGCAGGCTGATTTGAAGGACCACGATGAATAATAGCACATTGCATCAACTGAAGCGTAGCTGATGGAGACATCCCCAGGATCCGGAGCATGGCTAGCCCGTGCAGTAGTTAACATGTAGCAAAGCCAGACTGTGGAATTTGCAGGACTTACCCTCTCTCTCCAGTGTGGGCCCAGCTTGTGCAGTGGTTGCTTTTCTCCTGGCAGGACCCGTCAAAGCAGCGGTTCTCTCTTTCAATGGTGTCAGTGGCTGCAGATTTGCCGGGTCTTCTCCTGTTTGAATTCTTTCCCTTTTATTATGTGCCACATTCCTCTGCAAAGATGAAAATGCAACTTTTTAGGGAGGGTGTCTTTCTGCTGGGTAAGCCATATACAACTGGTCACATTTACAATTGCAGTTCCATTGAATAACTGAAAATATTACTTACATTAACTACTTGACCAACACACAACTGGCTCTTTAAAAATGGCTGATTGCCAACACGGAGCTGTACTGGGTTTGGGAGGTGCTGTTGCTACAGTGCATCTTTTAGATGGTACACACTGCAGCCACGGTGCGCCAGCGTTGCAGGGAGTGAATGTGATGGATGGGGTGCTGATCAAGCAAGCTGCTTTGTCCTGGATGGTGTCGAGCTTCTTGAGTGTTGTTGGAGCTGCACTCATCCAGGCAAGTGGAGAGTATTCCATCACATTCCTGACTTGTGCCTTGTAGATGGTGGAAAGGCTTTGGGGAGTCAGGAGATGAGGCACTCGCCACAGAATACCCAGCCTCTGATGCGCTCTTGTAGCCACAGTATTTATGTGGCTGGTCCAGTTAAATTGCTGGTCAATGGTGGCCCCCAGGATATTGATGGTGGGGGAATTGGCGATGGTAATACTGCTAAATGTTATGGGGTAGTGGTTAGACACTGGCTGGTTGGAGATAGTTATTGCCTGGTACTTGTGTGGCGTGAATGTTACTTGCCACATCAGCCCATGCCTGAATGTCGAGTGTATTGGATAATGGCATAGACTACTTCATTATCTGAGGAGTTGCGAATGGAACTGAACACTGCAATTATCAGCAAACATCTGCACTTCTGCCTTATGATGGAGGGAAGGTCCTTGATGAAGCAACTGAAAATGGTTGAGCCTAAGACACTGTCCTGAGGAACTCCTGCAGCGATGTCCTGGGGCTGAGATGATTCACCTCCAACAACCACAACCATCTTCCTTTGTGCTATGTATGACTTCAGTGCAGACGGCACCTCAGTTTAATGTCTCATCCAAAAGATGGTACCTCCGACAGTGCAGCACACCTTCAATACTGCACTTAAGTGTCAACTTAGATTATGTGTTCAAGTGTCTGTAGTGCAACATTAACCCATGAAGTTCTGACTCAAAGGCGAGAACATAGCATTTTTAGCTATATAAGTATTTGAAAATTTCAGGATTATCTAATACTTTTAGAGCTTAAACCAGCCTAGTTCTTTTCCAAACCATGCACACTCTACTCTATTAGAATCTGATGCCTTAATGACTTGGATGAAGAGACCGAGTGTATTGTAGACAAATTTGCTGACGATACAAAGATAGGTGGGAAAGCAAGTTGTGAGGAGGCCACAGAAAATCTGCAAAGGGGTATAGACAGGCTAAATGAGTGGGACAAAAAAATGGCAGATGGAGTATAATGTGGGAAAGTGTGAGGTTATTCACTTTGGTAGGAATAATAGTAAAGCAAATTCTTATTTAAATGGAGAGAGATTACAAAATGCTGCGGCACAGAGGGATCTGGGTGTCCCCGTACATGAAACACAAAAAGTTAGCATGCAGGTACAGCAAGTAATTAGGAAGGCAAAGGGTGATAGAGTATAAAAGTAGGGAAGTCCTGCTACAACTGTACAGGGTATTGGTGAGACCACACCTGGAGTACTGTGTACAGTTTCAGTCTCCGTATTTAAGGAGGGATTTATTTGCATTGGAGGCACTTCAGAGAAGGTTCATTAAGTTGACTCCTGAGATGAAGGGGTTATCTTGAGGAATGTTTGAGCAGGTTGGGCCTATACTCATGTATTAATGCTTGGGGGTCACCAGGCACCAGAGGGGGCCGTGGTCAGAGGTCATTGGTTGTACGCATGTGGCATGTGCGCTTGCTGACCTGTATATAAGCTGGATGTCTTTGTCACGCAAGCACTCTTGGGCTGGAATAAAGATGGATCAGGTTGCACCTGAGTGAGTTTACAGTAACCAGACTCTTGAGTCATTACAATTGGCGACGAGGTAATTTAAGAACCTTTGCATGCACAATGGGCATGGTTGGAATCCTGGAGAGATTCGTGGAGGGCAAGGATTGGGCGGATTTTGTCGACCGCCTGAATCAGTATTTTGTGGCCAACAGCATGGAGGCAGAGGCTGACGCAGTTAAGCACAGGGCAGTTCTCCTCACCGTTTGTGGTCCGAAAATTTATGGCCAATTGAAGAATCTTCTCTCACCTGTACGTCCGGTGGAAAAAGGGTACGAGGAATTGTGTACGTTGGTGGGTAACCATCTGAAGCCACAAGAGGGGATCATATCATGCTACACTTTCTACACGCATGTTCGTACTGAGGACCATGTCTTGTTGGGATTTGTCGCCGACCTGCGACGTCTTGCTGAGTTGTGTAAGTTCGGGAACATGCTGAAAGACATGCTGCGTGATGTCTTCGTGATAGGCATCAGCTATAATGCGATCCTTAGGAAGCTGTTGGCTGCAGAGACGCTGGATTTGAAAAAGGCCATCGCGACTGCCCAGGCATGTATGACGATGGATGATAATTTGAGGCAGATATCATCGACGAGCCGGAGTTCCACAGCAATTACTGTAAACAAGATGGCGTCATCTTCTGGCCGAGCTGTTTATCCAAAACCTGCCGCTGCTCAGAGCCCGCCAACTGATTTTAAAAGGGGGATGTTGTTATGTATTAATTCTTGGGGGTCACCACACACCAGAGGGCGCTGCGGTCGGAGGTCATCGGGCTGTACACATGTGGCATGTGTGTTTGGTCACCTGTATATAGGGGTCACTCATTTGAGACGGAAATTAGGAGGAATTTCTTCTCTGAGGGTCATGAATCTTTGGAATTTTCTATCCCTGAGAGCTGTGGAGTCTGGGTCATTGAATATATTCAAGGTGGAGATAGACAGATTTTTGAATGAGAAGGGAATAAAGGGTTATGGGGAACAGTCAGGAAAGTGGAGTCGAGGCCAAGATCAGATCAGCCATGATCTTATTGAATGGCCGAGCAGACTCGAGGGGCCAAATGACCTACTCCTGCTCCTATTTCTTATGTTCTTATGTTCTTAAGAAATGTAACAGAACTCCAGGAGATACCTACCGCTGAACGCTGATTAGCTCCAGTTTACTTGTGTAAAATACTTTAAAATAGCTCAATGATTTTAGAAAAACCCAGAGGCTCCGAAAATCCACAATAATTGCAGTGAACTCCGGGCATAGATCCAGCTAACAGCACAGCACACTACCTGAGGGAAGATTTCTCATACACAGAGCAATCATAAACAAGTTTAGAGAGAACACATTCATGGTTATGCTACATTTAGCCCACAGAGAAATACTTTAGAGATTTAAAGGCAAAAAAATTCAGCTGAAATTCTAGTTGGTGATTTTATTTTTATTTGAGGTCTGTTTTCATACATACATCATGAACAATCTTTAGAATCATTGAGGACAGAAGGAAGCCATTCGGCCCATCGTGCTTGTGCCGGCTCATTGAAAGAGCGATCCAATTAGTCCCACACCCCCTGCTCTTTCCCCATTGCCCTGTCATTTTGCCCTTTTCAAGTATATATGCAGAGAGGATGTTTCCACTGATAGGGGAGGCTAGAACTAATCTTAGAATAAGGGGCTGCCCATTTAAAACTGAGATGAGGAGGAATTTCTTCTCTCAGAGGGTTGTAAATCTGTGGAATTTGCTGCTTCAGAGAGCTGTGGAAGCTGGATTATTGAATAAATGTAAGACAGAAATAGACAGTTTCTTAACTGATAAGGGATTAAGACGTTAAGGGGAGTTTGTATTTGCCTTCCTCTGTTTTCCCTCACTGGTTCCCCCTCCAATATCAGGCATTTCCTACACTAAAGGGGCCTAGTGAGTGGGTCATTCCCAGGCCACCGCCAATGCTGCTTTTCCCGCTCACCCGCCCACCAGGGGCACATTTTGTTTTGGACTCTCATCCCTCCCGATCCATGAGGAAATATCCGGCCTGGCTCAGGAGCTTCCCACACAGCTTAGCCGAGATCAGGGACTCAGGACGGTGTCTCTCCTCCCACCCTCAGGTGCTGTGTGTTGATGTCCCAATCTGCATCACAGCACCACCTTAATGCTCCACTGCCCCGCTCATGCTGTCTGTGTGAAGTAAAAATAATCAATAGTTCACCAGAAGATTCCGTGCATTGGTCAACCGATCCAGGCTGTCCTTCAAAGCTCTTCATTTTTCTGCTATATCATCCGCCTCGTGAAGGAGAGCATCCATATCCGGACTGTGGAACAACAGCTGAGTCAGCTCCAACTTGGTCTGGACAGACAATTCTTGGAGAAGGAAGTATCTCAGCACCATGGGAACCATTTGGATCAATCGATCAATGGCAATCTGAGGATTAAAGGGAAGGTAAACACTCAAACCAAGACCTGCACAGTTTAAAGATTAACTCTCACTTTCCCACCAAAAAATAATCTTTAAAGTGACTGACTTTAACTGAACTGAGAAAGAAAGACAAAGACTTGCATTGATATATCGCCGGTCACGACCACCGGATGTCTCAAAGCGCTTTACAGCCAATGAAGTATTTTTTGAAGTGTAGTTACTGTTGTAATGTGGGAAACGCAGCAGCCAATTTGTGCACAGCAAGCTCCCAAAAACAGTAATGTGATAAACATAGAAAATAGGTGCAAGAGCAGACCATTCAGCCCTTCGAGCCTGCACCACCATTCAATATGATCATGGCTGATCATGCAACTTCAGTACCCCGCTCCCGCCTTCTCTCCATACCCCTTGATCCCCTTAGCCGTAAGGGCCACATCTAACTCCCTCTTGAATATATCCAACGAACTGGACTCAACAACTTTCTGTGGTAGAGAATTCCACAGGTTCACCACTCTCTGGGTGAAAAAGTTTCTCCTCATCTCGGTCCTATATGGCTTACCCCTTATCCTTAGACTCTGACCCCTGGTTCTGGACTTCCCCAACATCGGGAACATTCTTCCTGCATCTAAGTTGTCCAGTCCCATCATAATTTTATATGTTTCTATGATATCCCATCTTATTCTTCTAAATTCCAGTGAGTATAAGCCTAGCCGATCCAGTCTTTCTTCATATGTCAGTCCTGTCATCCCACGAATTAGTCTGGTGAACCTTCGCTGCACGCCCTCAATAGCAAGCACGTCCTTCCTCAGATTAGGATACAAAACTGCACACAACACTCAAGGCGTGGTCTCACCAAGGCCCTGTAAAACTGCAGAAAGACCTCCCTGCTCCTATACTCAAATCCCCTAGCTATGAAGGGCAGCATGCCATTTGCTTTCTTTACTGCCTGCTGTACCTGCATGCTTACCTTCAGTTACTGATGTACGATGACACCCAGGTCTCGTTGCACCTCCCCTTTTACTAATCTGTTACCATTCAGATAATAATCTGCCTTCCTGTTTTTGCCACCAAAGTGGATAACCTCACATTTATCCACATTATACTGCATCTGCCATGCATTTGCCCATTCACCTAACCTGTTCAAGTCACCATTCAGCCTCTTAGCATCCTCCTCACAGTTCACACTGCCACCCTGCTTAGTGTCATCTGCAAACTTGGAGATATTACATTCAATTCCTTCACCTAAATCATTAATGTATATTGTAAATAACTGGGGTCCCAGCACTGAACCTTGCGGCACCCCATTAGTCACTGCCTGCCATTCTGAAAAGGACCTGTTTATTCCCACTCTTTGCTTCCTGTCTGCCAACCAGTTCTCTATTCACGCCAATACATTACCCCCAATACCATGTGCCTTAATTTTGCACACTAATCTCTGTGTGGGACCTTATCAAAAGCCTTTTGAAAGTCCAAATACACCACATCCACTGGTTCTCCCTTATCCATTCTACTCGTTACATCCTCAAAAAACACAAAGATTTGTCAAGCATGATTTTCCTTTCATAAATCCATGCTGACTTGGACCGATCCTGTCACTGCTTTCCAAATGCGCTGCTATTACATCTTTAATAATTGATTCCAGCATTTTCCCCACCACCGATATCAGGCTAACTGGTCTATAATTCCCTGTTTTCGCTCTCCCTCCTTTTTAAAAAAAAGTGGGGTTACATTAGCTACCCTCCAATCCATAGGTACTGATCCAGAGTCCATGGAATTTTGGAAAATGACCACCAATGCATCTACTATTTGTAGAGCCACTTCCTTAAGTACTCTGGGATGCAGACCATCATGACCTGGGGATTTAGCGGCCTTCAGTCCCATCAGTATCCCTAACACCATTTCCTGACTCATAAGGCTTTCCCTCAGTTCCTCCTTCTCACTAGACCCTCGGTCCTCTCGTATTTTCGGGAAGTTATTCGTCTCTTCCTTAGTGAAGACAGATCCAAAGTATTTGTTCAATTGGTCTGCCATTTCCTTGTCCCCCTTTATGAATTCACCTGATTCTGACTGCAAGGGACCTACATTAGTCTTCACTAATCTTTTTCTCTTCACATATCTATAGAAGCTCACATATCTCTATTACATATATATTACATATCACATTCTCTTCATATATCTATATAATGACCAGATAATCTGTTTTTATTGTTATGTTGATTGAGGGATAAATATTGGCCAGGACACCAGGGAGAACTCCCCTGCTCTTCTTCGAAATATTGCCATGAGATCTTTTATGTCCACTTGAGAGAGCAGACGGGGCCTCGGTTTAATATCTCATCTGAATGTCGCCACCCCCATCAGTGCAGCACTCCCTCAGCACTGCACTGGGGTATCAGCCAGGAGTCCCTGGAGTGGGAAGTTTAAGTAAAGACAATGTGGTAGTGAAACTAGATATTACTAGCTAGTCAGTAGTTACCACAATATAAAACATTTGCAAATTGAGCTGAAGGCCAATTAAAGGCTTATTAATTGTACTTTTATCAAAATGGTACTTGTGCCATTTTGCCTCAATTTTCTCCATCAGCAGTTATGTGGAGCATGGCCAAAATTTCTAATATGCATCCTGGTGCGTGAAGCTGTGTGTCAGGAGAACTCAATCATCAAACACATCACACTGACATTTTATCGCGGTGTCACCGCAGCTTTAAGACAATCTGAGTTACAGCACTGTCAGGGTGACTGCTACTGGCTTTTCCTCAGCTCCATCTGATCAAATAGGTGCTGAGTTGATGACTGACCTAGTCGCTGCCATGTTGCATCAGGCAGACCTCACTTTTACAAATGAATATGCTTTTATTGTTTGTTCGTGGGAGCTTGCTGTGCACAAATTGGCTGCCGCGTTTTCCTAAAGTACTACAGTGACTGCGCTTCTAAAGTACGATTGGCTGTAAAACATTGTGGGACATCCTGATGGCCATGAAAGGCGCTCTAGAAATGCAAGTCCTTTCCTTTTATGCAATACGTGTGTGGGGCAAGCATTATGGGTTCAGTAATGATTCACCCATATGGCCACACAACATGGTCAAGTTTGCACATAAATAGCTGTTACTTGGGTGACTTCCTGAAGCACTTGAACCTTTCTGCCCATTCTTAACCCTTTAACGCTCAATCCCATTCCTCGCCAGTTCTTCTGCAACAGAGCTAAGGAATATCATACTACTAATTTTGGCCACTGTGCTTTTGAGATCTCACCTGATAATAGATTTGTAAATGAACGACCATTGACTTGACATCAGGATTGGAACTCAATTTTGAGTTGCTCCCCTTTTTTGGACGTAGTGACTGAAACTCCATTAGTTTGTAGCTGTACATTGCATCTGGTGCATAGACCATTTCCTCCATATTAAAGTTCGTGATGATCATATGCTCTGCCTGGTTTTCCATTTTCTGACAGGTTTCAGCTATTTTAATCTGTGCAAAATAGGAAAGACAATTATGATATTCAAAAATGCAGCAATGAGGAGAAAAAAAGAATCTCTATAGCATCCAACAGCCTCAGGTTGTGTTTCTTTGATAGTACAAATATTCTGAGATTTCAATTGGTTAATCTCAGTGGTCGAATGCAAGAGGATGGGTGGGCGGGGGTGATGCCATCTGATCCAGGGATGTCCATGTACCCGACTTGCTAATCGTTTATTGTGCTGGCAACTTGGCAGTCCCAAGTTTGGCTTTGCAATTGTCCAAATTTGGGGTCTCTTGCAAACAAAGCCAAAGGAAGCCAAGTGGTTCCTTGAATTGTCTATTCTGTTCTGTGGAACCGCAGTGACGTCCCATTCGGCATCATTCCCAGTCGTTTAGAACTTGTCTTGGGAAGAGTCATGTTCATCCATCCACCTTACATCCAGTATGCTAGATGTGTATAAAACTGCAATAGGCTGGTTTCAAAGCATAGAATTAGGAGATGGATAGATTCGAATTTACACCACTAGTCAAGCACCCTGTCTGTTCCTTTCCATTCAGCTCCAACTATTATTCATACTTGGGCTTTTACCTAGCTTGACAGTCTTGGCAGGATTACTTGGGGGTGGGGTAGAGGGTGGGGGAAGAGAGAATACATTGGCTGGAGGGAGACTCCTTGCTTCAGCTCTTGAGCATATCTCCAAACAATCCAACCAAGCCTGCCATGAGGCCAGCTCACTAGGAACCCACCTTTCCTCCTAATAATCCAACCATGGACTTTAAAGTGAGCTGGCCATGAACCAAGCGTTCTTCATATCATTCTGACGAAAGCATCATCACACATCCTGACCATCGAAAACAGGGACTAAATCTGCCTCCCAGCTGTCTGACTGAGGGCCAAAACCTTGGGCAGATCAAACAATCAGCTGGCTGCAATGGATCTTTATGTGTACAGTCAGTCCACAATTGAAACATGAGTTAGCAGTTAGTGTTATGTACCTTAAAACTGGGAAACCACTAAAGTGTTGAATTGTCAACATGTTAAACACTGTCTCAACTTTATCTGTAGAGAACAAGAAATGACTGGATTACACTTACGAAACATGACTATCAAAAACAGAGAATAAAAATCACTACTTTAGAGGTGCATGAATGTACATGAAACAGTGCTTCACTACAAATTAAATAACAGAAACCTTTACTTATATAATGTAAATAATATCCCAAGCTGCTTCTTGGACAGGTGTTAGGAAAACTGATGTTACATCAGGAAAGGATTTAGGAGGTAGGACCAAAAGCTTGGTTGAATATGAGAACATAAGAATTAGGAGCAGGAGTAGGTCACAAGTTCCTTGAGCCTGCTCCGCCATTCAAGCAGAACGTGGCTGATCTTCGACTTCAACTCCACAGAATGTCGGGCACAGAATGTACTCTGGGTAAGGGGACTTCAGTGTCCATCACCAAGATTGGCTCGGTACTACCACGACAGGTGCAGTGTCCAAAATCCGGGTTCCGCGATCCGGAATGTTCCGAAGTCCGGACTCCAGGACAATTTGTGGCAGGGTGGTCCAGAATCCGTAAAATGTTCCGGAATCCAGACTGGACTACCCTGCCCGACCTCGGGGCCTCGCCTCGCCACCGCATGCCTCGCCGCCCTTACCTCGGGACCTCCTTGCCGGCCCGCGCGAACTACTCTTCGGCGGGGCCACACCCGACGATGACATCCTTAGCGGGGCCCTGCCTGACAGCCTCCTCAGCGGGGCCTTGCCCAACAACATCCTTGGCGGGGCCAGCACGACGATGACATCCTTAGCGGGGCCCTGCCTGACAGCCTCCTCAGCGGGGCCTTGCCCGACAACATCCTTGGCGGGGCCAGCACGACGACGACATCCTCAGCAGGGTCCCTCCCAACGGAAACACCTCCTCGGCAGGCCCCGGATGGCCCAAACACCTCCTCGGCAGGCCCCGGATGCCCCAAACACCTCCTCGGCAGGCCCCAGAAGGCCCAAACAGCTCCTCGGCAGGTACCCACCCCACTCCTCCCTTTCTGACATTTCAAAATCCGGAAATAACCGAACCTGGGCTCGATGTTTACGGATTCGTGACATCAGAAAGACGTTCCAAAGTCCGGAAAAATGCGAAATCCGGAGCGGCCTCGGTCTCGAGGGTTCCGGATTCACGACACTGCACCTGTACTGACTGAGTTGGCCGAGTCCTGATGAACATATCTGCCAGATTGGGTCTGCGACAAGTGGTGAGAGAACCAACACGATGGACAAACCTACTTGACCTCATCATCACCAATCTACTTGTCACAGATGCATCTGTCCATGGTAGTATTGGTAGCAGTGACCACCGTACAGTCATTGTGGAGATGAAGTCCCGTCTTCACATTGAGGACACTATCCATAGTGTTGTGTGACACTACCACCGTGCTAAATGGGATAGATTCAGAATAGATCTAGCAGCTCAAAACTGGGCATCCATGAGGTGCTGTGGGCCATCAGCAGCAGCAGAATTGTATTTCACCACAATCTGAAACCTCATGGCCTGACATATCCCTCATTCTACCATTACCATCAAGCCTGGGGACCAACCGTGGTTCAATGAGGAGTGCAGAAGAGCATGCCAGGAGCAGCACCAGACGTATCTAAAAATGAGGTACCAACCTGGGGAAGCTGCAACACAGGACTCCATGTATACTATAAACAGAGCTAAGCGATCGCACAATCAACGGATCAGATCAAAGCTCTGCAGTCCTGCCACATCCAGTCAGGAATGGTGCTGGACAATTAAACAACTAACAGGAGGAGGAGGCACTATGTATATCCCCATCCTCAATGATGGAAGAGCCCAGCATGCAAGTGCAAAAGACAAGGCTGATGCGCTTGCAACTACCTTCAGCTAGAAATGCCGAGTGAATAATCCATATCGGCCTCCTCCTGAGGTCCCCACCATCACAAAAGCCAGTCTTCAGCCAATTCGATTCATTCCACATGATATCAACAAGTGACTGAGCGCACTGGATATAGCAAAGGCTATGGGCCCCAACAACATCCCGGCTGTCGTGCTGAAGACTTGTGCTCCAGAATTAACCGCACCTCTAGCCAAGCTGTTCCAGTATAGCTACAGCACTGGCATCTATTCGACAATGTGGAAAATTGCCCAGGTATATCCCATTAACAAAAAGGACAAATCCAATCTGGCCAATTGCTGCTCCATCAGTCTACTATTATCTTCAGCAAAGTGATGGAAAATATCGTCGACAGTGCTATCAAGTGGCTCTAACTCACCAATAACCTGCTCACCGATGCTCAGTTTAGGTTCCGCCAGAACCACTCGGCTCCAGACCTCAGTACAGCCTTGGTTCCAGAAGTGACGTGAGAGTGGCTGCCCTTGACATCGAGGCAGCATTTGACTGAATGTGGCATCAAGTAGCCCTAGTAAAATAGATGTCAATGAAAATCAGGGGAAAACTGTTCACTGGTTGACATCATGCCTAGCACAAAGGAAGATGTTTGTGGTTATTGGAGTTCAAACATTCCAGCCCCAGGACATCACTACAGGAGTTCCTCAGTACAGTGTCCTAGGCCCAACCATTTTCAGCTGCTTCATCAATGACTATGAAGTGTCAGCTGTGGCTCAGTTGGTAGCATTCTCACCTCGGAGTCAGAAGGTTGTAGGTTCAAGTCCCACTCCAGAGACCTGAGCACAAACAAAATCTCCAGTGCAGTGCTATGGGAGCTTGCTTGTGTGCAAATTGGCTGCCGCGTTTCCTACATTAAAACAATAATTACACTCCAAAAGTATTTCATTGGCTGTAAAGCGTTTAGAGACATCTGACAGTTGTGAAAGACAATATAGAAATGCAAGTCTTTCTTTCTTTCCCTTCGTCATAAGGTCAGAAGTGGGGATGTTCACTAATGATTGCACAGTGTTCAGTTCCATTCGCAACTCCTCAGAAAATGAAGCAGTCTATGCCAGTATTCAGCAAGACCTGGAAGACATTCAGGCTTGGGCTGATAAGTGGCAAGTCACATTCGTGCCAGGCAATGACCATCTCCAACAAGTGAGAGTCTCACCACCACCCCATGATATGCAAACTAGCACAAAATATAAAAACAGATACTAAGAGTTTCTACAGGTACATAGAAAGGAAAAGAGTGGCTAAAGTAAATGTTGGTCCTTTAGCTGATGAGACTGGGGAATTAATAATGGTAAACGGGGAAATGGCAGAGACTTTGAACAAATATTTTGCATCGGTCTTCACGGTAGAAAACATGAAAAACATCCCAATAGTGGATAATCAAGGGGCTATAGGAGGGAGGAACTTAATACAATCATGATCACTAAAGTACTCGGTAAAATAATGGGACTAAAGCGGACAAGTCCCCTGGACATGATAGCTTGCATCTTAGGATCTTAAAAGAGTGGCTGCAGAGATAGTGGATGCATTGGTTACAATCTACCAAAATTCCCTTGATTCTGGGGAGGTCCCAGCAGATTGGAAACCCACAAATGTAACGCCCCTATTTAAAAAAGGAGGCAGACTGAAAGCAGGAAACTATAGACCAGTTAACCTAACATCTGTCGTTGCTAAAATGCTGGAATACATTATTAAGGAAGCAGTAGCAGGACATTTGGAAAAGCATGATTCAATCAAGCAGAGTCAACATGGTTTTATGAAGGGGAAATTATGTTTGACAAATTTGCTGGAGTTCTTTGAGGATGTAACGAGTAGGGTGGATAAGAGTGAACCAGTGGATGTGGTGTATTTGGATTTCCAGAAGGCATTCAATAAAGTGCCACATAAAAAGTTACTGCACAAGATAAAAGTTCACGAAGTTGGGGGTAATATATTAGCATGGATAGAGGATTGGCTAACTAAGAGAAAACAGAGAGTGGGGATAAATGGGTCATTTTCTGGTTGGCAAAAAGTAATTAGTGGGGTGCCGCAGGGATCGGTGCTGGAGCCTCAAATATTTACAATCTATATTAATGACTTGGATGAAGGGATCAAGTGTAATGTAGCCAAGTTTGCTGATGATACAAAGATAGGTGGGAGAACAAATTGTGAGGAGGACACAAGAAATCTGCAAAGGGATATAGACAGGCTAAATGAGTGGGACAAAAATTTGGCAGATGGAGTATAATGTGGGAAAATGTGAAGTTATCCATTTTGGCAGAAAAAATAGAATAGCAAGTTATATTTTAAATGGAGAAAAATTGCAAAGTGCTGCAGTACAGAGGGACCTGGGGGGTCCTTGTGCATGAAACACAAAAAGTTGTTATGCAGGTACAGTAAGGGGGATGAAGTATAAAAGCAGAGAAGTCCTGCTAAAACTGTACAGGTTATTGGTGAGGCCATACTAGAGTACTGCATACAGTTTTGGTCTCCATATTTAAGGAAGGATATATTTGCATTGGAGGCTGTTCAGAGAAGGTTCCCCAGGTTGATTCCGGAGATGAGGGGATTGACTTACAAAGATAGGATGAGTAGGTTGGGCCTCTACTCATTTGAATTCAGAAGAATGAGAGGTGATCTTATCGAAACGTGTAAGATTATGAGGGGGCTTGACAAGGTGGATGCAGAGAGGATGTTTCCACTGATGGGGGAGACTAGAACTAGATTGACACAGTTAATTCAAAGACTAGGGACCTGAACTTAAGGAAAAGTAACTTCGATGGTATGAGACGTGAATTGGCTAGAATAGACTGGCAAATGATACTTAAAGGGTTGACGGTGGATAGGCAGTGGTAAATATTTAAAGATCACATTGATGAACTTCAACAATTGTACATCCCTGTCTGGAGTAAAAATAAAACAGGGAAGATGGCTCAACTGTGGCTAACAAGGGAAATTAACGATAGTGTTAAATCCAAGGAAGAGGCATAGAAATTGGCTAGAAAAGCAGCAAACCTGAGGACTGGGAGAAATTTAGAATTCAGCAGAGGAGGACAAAGGCTTTAATTAGGAGGGGGGAAATAGAGTATGAGAGGAAGCTTGCTGGGAACATAAAAACTGAATGCAAAAGCTTCCATAGATATGTGAAGAGAAAAAGATTAGTGAAGACAAATGTAGGCCCCTTGCAGTCAGATTCAGGTGAATTTATAATGGGGAACAAAGAAATGGCAGACCAGTTGAACAAATACTTTGGTTCTGTCTGCACGAAGGAAGACACAAACAACCTTCTGGAAATACTAGGGGACCGAGGCTCTAGTGAGAAGGAGGAATTGAAGGAAATCCTTATTAGGCGGGAAATTGTGTTAGAGAAATTGATGGGAATGAAGGATGATAAATCCCCGGGTCCTGATAGTCTGCATCCCAGAGTACTTAATGAAGTGGTCCTAGAAATAGTACAGGCATTGGTGATCATTTTCCAACAGTCTATCGACTCTGGATCAGTTCCTATGGACTGGAGGGTAGCAAATGTAACACCACTTTTTAAAAAAGGAGGGAGAGAGAAAACAAGTTATTATAGACTGTACACGTACATCAGTAGTGGGGAAAATTTTGGAATCAATTATTAAGGATGAAATAGCAGCACATTTGGAAAGCAGTGACATGATCGGTCTAAGTCAACATGGATTTATGAAAGGGAAATCATGCTTGACAAATATTCTGGAATTTTTTGAGGATATAACAAGTAGAGTGGACAAGGGAGAACCAGTGGATGTGATGTATTTGGACTTTCAAAAGGCTTTTGACAAAGTCCCACACAAGAGATTGGTGTGTAAAATTAAAGCACATGGTATTGGGGGTAATGTACTGACGTGGATAGAGAACTGGTTGGCTGACAGGAAGCAGAGAGTCGGGATAAACGGGTCCTTTTCAGAATGGCAGGCAGTGACTAGTGGAGTGCCGCAGGGCTCAATGCTGGGACCCCAGCTATTTACAATATACATTCATGATTTAGGTGAAGGAATTGAGTGTAATATCTCCAAGTTTGCAGATGACACTAAGCTGGGTGGCGGTGTGAGCTGTGAGGAGGACGCCAAGAGGCTGCAGGGTGACTTGGACAGGTTAGGTGAGTGGGCAAATGCATGGCAGATGCAGTATAATGTGGATAAATGTGAGGTTATCTACTTTGGGGGCAAAAACACGAAGGCAGATTATTATCTGAATGACGGCAGATTAGGAAAAGGGGAGATGCAACGAGACCTGGGTGTCATGGTTCATCAGTCATTGAAAGTTGGCATGCAGGTACAGCAGGCAGTGAAGAAGGCAAATGGCATGTTGGCCTTCATAGCTAATGGATTTGAGTATAGGAGCAGGGAGGTCTTACTGCAGTTGTGCAGGGCCTTGGTGAGGCCTCACCTGGAATATTGTGTTCAGTTTTGGTCCCTTAATCTGTGGAAGGACGTTCTTGCTATTGAGGGAGTGCAGCAAATGTTCACCAGACTGATTCCCGGGATGGCAGGACTGACATATGAGGAGAGATTGGATCGACTGGGCCTGTATTTCCTGGAGTTCAGAAGGATGAGAGGGGATCTCATAGAAACATATAAAATTCTGACGGGACTGGACAGGTTAGATTCAGAAAGAATGTTCCTGATGTTGAGTAAGTCCAGAACCAGGGGACACAGTCTAAGGATAAGGGGTAAGTCATTTAGGACCGAGATGAGGAGAAACTTCTTCACTCAGAGAGTTGTTAACCTGTGGAATTCCCTACCGCAGAGAGTCGTTAATGCGAGGTTATTGCATATATTCAAGAGGGAGTTAGATATGGCCCTTACGGCTAAAGGGATCAAGCAGTGTGGAGAGAAAGCAGGAAAGGGGTACTGAGGTGAATGATCAACCATGATCTTATTGAATGGTGGTGCAGGCTCGAAGGGCCGAATGGCCTACTCCTGCACTTATTTTCTATGTTGCTATGTTTCTAGCATAAGGAGCCACCCATTTAAAACAGAGATGAGGAGAAATTTCTTCTCTCAGGGGATGGTAAATCTGTGGAATTCGCTGCCTGAAGAGAGCTGTGGAAGCTGGGACATTGAATAAATTGAAGATAGTTTCTTAAACGATAAGGGGTTATGGGGAGCGGGCAGGGAAGTGGAGCTGAGTCCATGATCAGATCAGCCATGATCTTAGTGAATGGCGGAGCAGGCTCGAGGGGCCATATGGCCTATTCCTGTTCCTATTTCTTATGTTCTTGTGTTCTTATAATGAGGGTGCTTGACAAGATGTACACAGAGAGGATATTTCCACTCATAGGGGAAACTAAAACCAGGGAGCATAGTCTCCGAATAAGGGGCCGCCCATTTAAAACTGAGATGAGGAGGAATTTCTTCTCTCAGAGGATTGTAAATCTGTGGAATTCTCTGCCCCAGAGATCTGTGGAGGCTGGGTCATTGAATATATTTGAGGAGATAGACAGATTTTTGAGCGATAAGGGAATAAAGGGTTATGGGGAGCGGGCAGGGACGTGGAGCTGAGTCCATGATCAGATCAGCCATGATCTTATTAAATGGCGGAGCAGGCTCGAGGGGCCAAATGGCCTACATCTGCTCCTGTTTCTTATGTTCTTATGTTTAACAGCATTACCATTGCCCAATCTCCCACCATCAACATCTTGGGGATCATCATTGACCAGAAACTTAACTGGACCAGCCACATAAATAGCATGACAACAAGAGCAGGTCAGAGGCTGGGTATTCTGCGGCGAGTGTCTCACCTTCTGACTCCCTAAAGCCTTTCCACCATCTACAAGTCACAAGTCAGGAGTGTGATGGAATACTCTCCACTTGCCTGGATGAGTGCAGCTCCAACAACACTCAAGAAACTCAACACCATCCAGGACAAAGCAGCCCGCTTCATTGGTACCCTATCTACCACCTTAAACATTCATTCCCTCCACCACCGGCGCACCGTGGCTGTAGTGTGTACCATCTGCAGCAACTCGCCAAGCCTTCTTCGGCAGCATCTCCCAAACCCCGTGACCTCTACCACCTAGAAGGACAAGGGCAGCAGGCGCATGAGAACATCATCACCTGCAAGTTCCCCTCCAAGTTACACATCATCCTGACTTGGAAATATTACGCATTTCTTTCATTGTTACTGGATCAAAATCCCAGAACTCCCTCCCTAACAGCACATGGGAGTACCTTCACCACACGGACTGCAGCGGCTCAAGAAGGCGGCTCACCACCACATTCTCAAGGGCAATTAGGAATGGGCAATAAACGCTGGCCTTGCCAGCGAAGCCCACATCCCGGAACAAGTTTTTAAAAAATGTTCTTTCCCGCCCGATCTCCATATCTCTCAATTTCCCTAGAATCCAAAAATCTATCTATCTCAGCCTTTAATATACTCAAGGACTCAGCATCCACAGCCCTTTCAGGCAGAGAATTCCAAAGATTCACAACCCTCTGAGAATAAATTCCTCCTCTTCTCAGTCTTAAATGTCCGGCCCCTTATCCTGAGATTATGCCTCCTAGTTCTAGACTCTCCAGCCAGGGGAAACAGCCTCTCAGCATCTACCTGGTCAACCCCCCCTGAGAATCTTATGTTTCAATGAGATCACCTCTCATTCTTCTAAACTCCAGGGAATATAGGCCCAATCTACTCCATCTCTGCTCACAGGACAACCCTCTCATCCCAGGTGAAGAGGTGGACTTTGAGGAGCTTTTGAAAGGAGTGGAAGGGAGAGGGGTTTAGTGAGGACATTCCAGAGATTAGGGCCAAAGGCACTGGTGTCAATGCTGGGGTGAAGGGGGGATGAATGCATTACAGGCCAGTCTGAGGATTGGAGAGTTTGGGTTGAAGAAACATACGGTTGGGGACTACAGAGATAGGATGAGACAAGACCACAAAGGATGGAAAGCAGCTAAGAATTTCAACCTTGAGTTGCTGAGCGATGGGGAGCCAATGTAAATCAGTGAGGCGATGGGTGAGCAAGACTTAATGCAGAACAGAGTTTTTTTTAAAAATTCATTATTGAGATGTGGGCATCGCTTGCAAGGCCACCTTTGATTGCCCATCTCTAATTGCCCTGAGAAGGTGTGTCTTCTCTTGAACTGCTGCAATCCATGTGAACTGTACAATACAACAGAGTGGCTTACTAGGCCACTTCAGAGAGCAGCTAAGAGTCAACCACATTGGTGTGGGACTGGAGTCACATATAGGCCGGACAGGGTAAGGGCAGTTGGTTTCCTTCCCTAAAGGAGGTGAGTGAGCCCATTGTTTTTTTTTTAATTTAACGACAATATGACAGCTTTATGGTCACTTTCACTGATACCCGCTTTCTATTTCTAGATTTTAAAAACTTAATTAAAATCTTCAAAGTGCCGCGGTGGGATTTGAACTTATAGAATCATAGAAGTTTACAGCACGGAAGGAGGCCATTTCGGCCCATCGTGTCCGTGCCAGCCAACAAAAGGCTATCCAACCTAATCCCACTTTCCAGCTCTAGGTCCGCAACCCTGCAGGTTATGGCACTTCAGGTGCACATCCAAGTACTTTTTAAATGTGGTGAGGGTTTCTGCCTCTGCCACCCTTTCAGGCAGTGAGTTCCAGACCCCCACAACCCCCTGCGTGAAGAAATTTTCCCTCAAATCCCCTCTAAACCTTCTACCAATTACTTTAAATTTATGCCCTCTCATTATTGACCTCTCTGCTAAGGGAAATAGGCCCTTTCTATCCACTATATCTAGGCCCCGCATAATTTTATACACCTCAATGAGGTCTCCCCTCAGCCTCCTCTGTTCCAAGGAAAATAAACCCAGCCTATCCAATCTGTCCTCATAGCTAAGATTCTCCATTCCCGACAACATCCTCGTAAATCTCCTCTGCACCCTCCTCAGTGCAATCACGTCCTTCCTGTAATGCGTTGAACAGAACTGCACGCAACTCTTGTCCACTGGATTATTAGTCCAATATTTTAACCTCCACTCTTCTATACCCAGGATATGTGACACAGAGATTTGGACAAGTTGGAGGTTGTGAAGGGTGGAGGCCAGACAGGAAAGTGTTGTGCTAGTCAAGTCTGGAGATAGCAGAGGCATTTATAAAGGTTTCAACGGCTTCCCCAACTCTCAGTTATTGGGTTTTCCCTTTATTTTAATCAGATTATTATCTCTGTTAAAATCGTGGCGTTTCAGACAAGCGCGTTAAGCATTCGTACACTAGAATCCTACAACCTAATGTCAGGGGCTTAAAATTCTCCTACTTTCAGCAAGTGTCAACCACTGAGGCAACCACACAAACTGTCGATTAAGCTCTTTGGTTAAAGTGCCATTTTGTATTATACAGTCTATGGGCGAAAAATTGATTATCGACCATTTTGAGGCGTTAACATTGCCTGGGTGCTAATTTTAGCGCCAGGCGATAATTAACGCCTGCGATCGGGAAATTGATTTTTACCGCTCTAAGGGGGGATAGCAACACTAAATCAAGCACTGTACACTTCTCTCAGGGCGATAGTATCGCCAAGTGCAGCACTACCCTTAGCGCTGATCCATTTCAGCTGTACTCATGTCCGGACTCATCAGACTTGTTGGCTCCAACTGGATCTTTAAGGGGAGGGGCTATGATGCCACACAGCCTCAAACACACCATTCAATCTTTGCTGTTGGTGTTGAAGCAGCAACATGGCTGCTCAGGGACAAAGACTGCGCACCGCGCGCTTTAGCGATGACGCCCTTCAGGCTCTTGTGGAGGTGGTGGAGAGGCGTTGGGCCTCCATGTTTCCTGAGACTAGCAGGAGGCCAATGCCAGGAGGGAGGGAGCGCAATGTGTGTCTGCCAGGAGCGTGGTGGATAGGACGGCGACACAATGTCGCAAGAAGTTCAATGCCCTCACTCGGGTAGTCAGGGTGAGTACATTCTTCACAACCTCAAAAAATTCTAACAGATTTGTCAAACCTGATTTCCCTTTCGTAAATCCATGGGGACAGCACTGGTATGTTCCTTACCAACCCCCCATGGGGACAGCACTGGTATGTTCCTCACCTCTGCCTCTTCCATCATACCACTTCCCCCACAAACCACAAGCCTTTCCAATTTTAGCATTAAAGTGCAGTGTCTCCATTCCTTGCTCCCTTCCTGCCCTCCTTCCCCTGAACACTCTTGTGCCTTTGTGCTTGCAGATGATGAGCCAGCACAGCAGCAGCCTGTCCCTCAGCCACCCAGTGAGTGCAGCGAGGGAGACGAGGATGAAGGACAGGAGACCCCAGCTCAGACACAGTCACCTCAGCAAGCTGGCCCCGACTCTGGGGAGACGACGTCGGTGGAGGAGGTGATGTTCCTGGGCTTTGATGAGGGTGATGCTCCAGGACCCAGCGGCATGGAACAGTGCCATGATGCAAGGAAAGCTCGAGGGCCTGCTCCCCAGAGGGTGAGTTCACGCGCATGTTCTGCTCAGCAGGTCTCAGATGAGGACCTCGACGTGGAGGCTATGGCCAGACGGTCAGCGGGCATGCACAGTGAGCTTCTGGGTCCAATGGCAAGGGTGCCCAAGAACATGGGCGCACTTGCTAGGCGTTTGGGCGAGTCCACCTCCAGCATTGCGCGTGTCTCCCAGCACATCTTCGAGCCCACCCTTAGCAGCTTCCAAAGCATGGTAGACTCGCACAGAGATGGTGGGGACCTGGACCTCATGCCTCGTGTCATGGGTGAAGTGGCAGCAGCTATTTTAGAACAGGCCAAAGCCACGCAACGGCTTACTGCTGTAATGGAGTCAGTGGTTGGTAGCATGCAGACTCAGTCTGCTCTCATGCACACTCAGACTGACTGCTGCCATCGTTTCTGGGTTCCCGGTAGTCCAACGGGGATCTCACAGTGCCGCAGGAGGCCAGCAATCTGTTCTCCATTAGATTGCTCCGGATGCTGAGACGCTGCCACGAAGGAGTGGCAGTGTGTCGGTTGAAATGGAAGGTGCTGTCCTCACTCAGGATGATAGCATTCCGGCTCCCACCACTGCCTCTGTGCCAATGCATTTGGCGCTGTCTGCATCCCAGCCATCCGAAACTGCTGCCGCCCAGCCTGAGGTGCTGCAGTCTGCAGCTGGGTCTTCCAGGCCCAAAGCTGGGCCCTCTCAATGGCCAGGTTGTGCAGCATGCAGCACACAACAATGAAAAGGGAGACTCAATCAGGAGAGTACTGCAGGGCTCCACCAGAGCAGTTAAGGCAGTGGGACCGTTGTTTGAGTACCCTGATTCTCTCTTCGATGAGGTTCCTGGTGGCAGCATGGCTCTCATTATATGTGTGCTCAGCATGAGTGTTGGGGTTGCAGAGGGATGTCATCAACCAGGCAGCGAGTGCATAACCCTTGTCCCCCGAGCAGCTATCCACGAGCCCATGTGGTGGTTGGAAGAGTCGTGGGACAGTGGTATCTTGGACTTTATTGCAAAGGGGATGGAGTATAAAAGCAGGGAAGTCTTGCTACAGTTGTATAGGTTATTGGTGAGGCCACACCTGGAATACTGTGTGCAGTTTTGGTTTCCATATTTAAGGAAGGATATACTTGCATTGGAGGCAGTTCAGAGAAGGTTCACTAGGTTGATTCTGGGGATGAGGTAGTTGACTTATGAGGAAAGGTTGAGTAGGTTGGGCCTCTACTCATTGGAATTCAGAAGAATGAGAGGTGTTCTTATCAAAACGTATAAGATTATGAGGGGGCTTGACAAGGTGGATGCAGAGAGGATGTTTCCACTGATGGGTGAGACTAGAACTAGAGGGCACGATCTTAGAATAAGGGGCCGTTCATTTAAAACAGAGATGAGGAGAAATTTCTTCTCTCAGAGGATTGCAAATCTGTGGAATTCGCTGCCGCAGAGAGCTGTGGAAGCTAGGACATTGAATAAATTTAAGACAGAAATAGACAGTTTCTTAAATGATAAGAGGATAAGGGGTTATGGGGAGCGGGCGGGGAAGTGGAGCTGAGTCCATGATCAGATCAGCCATGATCTTATTGAATGGCGGTGCAGGCTCGAGGGGCCGTATAGTCTATTCCTGTTCCTATTTCTTATGTTCTTAGGATGAATGAATCGTGGGTTCTGCCGGCAGGTATTGATGGCGAGGATGAGCTACCTGCGGTCACACACCAACTGAACATTCAGAGAGCGGTAGCCTTTGCTAATGAACAAACTATAACACCAGAAACAAAGCAACTATGTTCACAATCTGAAAGCCATCAGCAGGATCTCTGGGAAGGTAGCAATCAATCTGACCTCCCAATGACCCGGTTGTTCATTGCCTTATGTATCGCCACGCTAGCACTTATACCATGTGTGAGCGCTTGCCGTGATTAGGAGCAAGCGGTAGATGCAGCGAAAACAATCAATGTTGTGATTGGGGCGCTAGCAGGGTGGTGCACACTCATTGACGTCATGGTCTCATTGGCGCAGCATTCCCTGGTGCTATGTTTTTGCGCTGTCATTAAAACATTATTCAAGTTGGCGAGCGACTCTAATATCGCTGTGCCCGGGCGATAAATCTTTAACGCCCCAGTAGTGCCCTTCGCCAGCGCTAACAGGTGGCACTAACCTATTCAATTTCCCGCCCTATGTGTTTCATGTTTTACCTGAAAACTCTTTCATCATTTGAAGGGATGGCTCCAGTAACTCCTGAATCTGGTCTCTGATAATAGCTTCGAAAACTCGGTACTTTGTGAGTCCTGGCAACTCTGCCTTTCGAGTATTTTTCGTGACGTTCGACGATTTCGATCGCTTCCTCGTTGTCTGAACCCAAGCACAAACAAGACACAAGAGTGAAGAAACTCCAACTATTCGGGTCTTTCTGTAACCGTTCTTGATGCGAAACAAGAACAACATGACGGGGGGGCAGAGAGAATTTCCTTGGCCAATATAGCCAGAATTTCCTCAGAGCTGACTCCCACTCTTCCACCGTGACTGCACCGGACGTGTGACGCAAACTCCGTTCACGCGGGTGCCTCTGCGCACTGGAAAAGTTCCAGCGGTGGAGCGGGAGCGGCTCCGGGGACATTCCCGGACTATGTGTTGCATAGCGCATGTGTAAAAATGTCTTGTGTTTGGTCATTCTGGTGAAAATTGTACATTGCTTTCAGAGGGGTAAAATTAAGAAGGAAATTAGGAAAGCAAAAAGTGGGCATGAAAAAATATTGGCAAGTGGAATCAAAGAAAACCCAAAGATGTTTTACAATTACATAAAGAGCAAGAGGTTAACGAAGGAAAGAGTAGGGCTTATTAGGGACCAAAATGTGATCTATGTGTGGAGGCGGAGGACGTGGATAAGGTAATAAGGGCTAGAACCTCCACTTTTGTGATATATTTCCGGCATGGGCTTTAAAAAAGGGTTTTCAGATTGCCGGCTTCTCGCCCATTCTCAAAGCACCTAGTCTCCACTTTTGACAATAGCCGTTACCACGAGCGATATAAAATGGGCAGTAGCATTAAATTTTTTTGATCTACTGCCATAAAGTGAGGCCGTCCTTAGCAACGGCATAGCAATACTCGATTCCCACGATCCTGGAGGTCAAGGGTCATCATGACATGCGCAGAAGAGGAGACAGAGGGAGAGGGAGCTCAGAGGGATTGAAGGCGTGGCTGGGTGTGGTGTGGCTGCTTTGGAAGGGAGACTTTAGAGCTTCCAGGAAATAGGCAAACAAAAAGTAGCTGTTACCAGCCACATATTTGAGTGAATTTGGCCTATAATGGAGAGAGAGGAGGAGGCATCACAGCACGCTGTGGAGACTGAAGCTGGAGAACGCAGTGAGCTGGGAGGGGAGCACATTGGAGGGCGCAAAAGAGCCAGGAGGTTCTTGGACAAGGCAAATGCCTCCCTCCTGCATGAGGTCGAGTTACACTGAGGTGATTTGACACAGGGAGGGTGTGGGAAGCCCACCCCAAAGGCATACCAGAGGATATGAACCGAGATAGCAGAGGCGGTCTCGTCGGCGACCAACGAGGCGTGAGGGCAACCAATGTCGCAAACGATGGAACGATTTTGTGGGATCCGCAAGAGTATTACATTGATTTACATGTACTTATGTATTTATATAATTTGATTTGTAACAGTCATAAATGACTATCATCAGATGTGAGATTTTGCACTTTTACCAGGAATGTTTTACTCAAAGCCTGCGGTCATGGTGTACATCTTTAGGTAAAGAAGGATAATTTTCATAATAATATTACATCTGTTGATTATGTGCTGTATCAGTCTCTGTGACCATATCACACAATGATCTCATGTCATGTCATCCTGTCACCTTTTACAGAAGAAGCTATTGACGATGAGGCCCGTGCAGAGGCGAACGGGTGGGGGGCCACCAGTCCCCAGCTACATCACTGAGATGGAGGAGCAGGTGCTCGCACTCGTGGGGAAGCACACCCAGACAGCCACAGACGCATCTGCAAACCCTGAGTAAAGCTTACACCTTTGCGTGACGTGAAGTCAATAGATGCCACACCCACTCATATATGATAGATGATTTCTAAAATTGTCATAGAAATAATGATGGCCTAATGAAAATCATTGGAATGCAAATGTGTTGATGGTCATGAAATGTGATGTCTGCAATGATTTTAACAGCGGTGGTGCTTTTTATCATGCATATGCTGTTTGTAGCGCTGGACTCACCTTGTAAGCCAAGCACCCCCTTCTCCTCTAATAAGCTCATTTGTGTTTTTCAGCTCAGCCAGCAGCGCGTCCCAAGGTAAGACCACAAAGGCCAGAAGATGAAGGCTCGGGGCAGGAATCGACGGACGACCCTACATCTGGTACTGAGGAGCTCCGATTCTCGCCCGTCAATCCGCTAGGTCTGTTCTCCGCAGATTTCGAGGAACCTGCGTCGCCACGCTCCAGAAGCCATTCCACCCCAAGGCCATCTCGTGGTCCTCCGGTCATTCCTGCCTCCACTCTAGAGGTACCGGCCCCAAGCACCTCGCCACAGAGCACCCCGTTTGTCCCCAGGACGGCACCAACCCCGCGGAGGTCTGTTCCACGAGCGCCACATGACAGCGGAGAGATGGTACAGTTGTCCAGGAGGACTGTAGACATTGGTGACCAGCTCATCGAAGCATTGGAGGGCATATCCCAACAGCTGGTCACCCTGACTGAGTACATTCCGCGGATGGCGGAGGCCCTGGATGCGATAGCCAGGAACACTGCCGCCACAGGCCTCCCAGTGGTCCCTGATTGCGGCACTCCATCCCTAGGTTCCGGATCACCACTGCGAATATTAGATGGGAGCAAGGACCAAGATCCTTCTTCTGATTCAGAGAATGTTGCCCCCTTGGCACCCCCCGCTCCCGTACTGGTGCAACGACCGCATCTGCCTTTATTCCCCCCAATAAGGCACTGCCAGGCACTATGGAGCGAGGAGGGGAAGGGGTAGAGGTGGGGAGAAGAATGGGAGGGGGGAAGGAAAGTGAGGTGCATGTCCGCAGGTGATGGCGGTGTTATAGTTCCATCTGGGTGTATGCAATTTGTTGCAATGTATGGGGGCTAGGGACTACGCTCCTGCTTTGCCTTTGTATTCTGTGTTGCTGGACATGTTGACCATGTGATTGATGCCAATGGTGGAAAAAGTGGGGTGTGGACGGGGGTTGGATGCTTTTGCCTGTGACAGTTATGATTTCAGACCAATGTTGGTGTAAAATTTTTGTTACTGAACATATCCTTGTTGCGCATTGTCTCAGATAGCTGGACCGTTGCACACTGTTGATTCCTTAACATGAAAGGGTTAAATACAACTTAACATCAATCAACATAAACTTTAACTAGCAGCAAGGTGATGAGCACCATTGATGTCTGAGCTGCACACACACAGCAGTGTGTCAGCGTTGTCACTCACATCAATGCTCTTTCAGGCAAATCGTTCAGATTTTAGCTCTTCGCATAGGAGTGGAGTTTTAAAAATGCCAGTCACACCGCTGGCGTTTGTTCAGAAGAGTTCCATTTTTTGTGGGCGGTTTTTAGGGTGAGCGATATTGTGGACGATATGTGTGCGAGGTGGGAAAAGTGATGGGGGACAATCTCCTGGGCGTTAGTTTCGCCAAATGTGCTCTTTATGACAAAAAAATGTGGGCGGGCAGTATTATTGAATTTCGGCGTTAATTCCGTGTGGAAGGTAACGCTGGGCGACATTATGGGCATTGATTTCGACCATTCTACTGATTCCGCCCAAAAAAAGTGGGCGTGCGGTAATATTTTTTCCCGGCGTTAACCACATGGGGAAAGTAACGCTCGGCGATAAGTTTTCTAAAAATGCTCATCAGTTTCCATTTTGTGCCAAAATGGCTGATATATGGGCGTTATACATCATTTCAGCGGTAAAAAGGGTGTTAAGTGGGCGTTAAGCTTGCAAAAAAAGTGGAGTTCTAGCACCATATGCAGCTGTCTTCACAAATGAGGACGATGCTGATATTGAAGTTAAGGAGGAAGAGAGTGAAATATTGGACGGGATAAACATAGTAAGAGAGGAAGTATTAAAGAATTTAGCATCCTTAAAGTAGATAAATCACCAGGACCGGATGAAATATATCCGAGGCTACTAAAAGAAGCAAGGGAGGAAATTGCGGAGGCTCTGACCATCATTTTACAATTCTCCCTGGCTACAGGAGTTGTGCCAGAGGATTGGAGAACTGCTCACGTTGTACCATTGTTTAAAAAGGGAGGAAGGGATAAACCGAGCAATTATAGGCCAGTTAGTTTAACCTCGGTGGTGGGCAAATGACTGGAACCGATTCTGAGGGACAGTATAAACCTTCATTTAGAAACACACAGATTAATCAAAGTCAGTCAGCATGAATTTGTAAAGGGAAGGTCATGTCTGGCTAACTTGATTGAGTTCTTTGAGGAGGTAACAAGGAGGGTCAATGAGTTAATGCGTTTGATGTAGTTTGCATGGATTTTAGCAAGGCTTTTGACAAGGCCCCACATAGCAGGCTGATCAAAAAGTAAAAGCCCATGTGATCCAAGGGAGAGTGGCAAATTGGATCCAAAATTGGCTCAGTGCAAGAAGCAAAGGGTAATGGTTGATGGGAGCTTTTGTAACTTGGAGGCTGTTTCCAGTGGTGTTCTACAAGGCTCAGTACTCTGTCCCTTACTTTTTGTAGTATAAATAATTTAAACTTAAATGTAGGGGGCATGATAAAGAAATTTGCAGATGAAACAAAAATTGGCCATGTGGTTGACAGTGAGGAGAAAAACTCCAGACTGCAGGAAAGATATTGATGAACTGGTCATTTGGGCATAAAAGTGGCAAGTGGATTCAATCCGGAACAGTGTGAGGTAATGCATTTGGGGAGGGGCAACAAGGCAAGGGAATACACAATAAATGTGATACGTCCTTGCAATACAGTATAAATGCACACGAGGCCCATGCTTGAGAGAAGGTCAGTCTGTGACCTGTCCTTTATTCCTTAGCACTCAAGTGATGGAAGTGGGTAGAGCTTCCGCTTTTATATCTGAAGGTCCAGGTTAGGAGTGTCTCCCACAAGTTCACCACCTAGTGGTCAGTGTTCTCACAGTGTACAACTTCGGTCAGATTATACATGGGTTACAATGCTGGTTGAATACATGACATCACCTTCCCTCCCAAAGTCTTATTGGGATCACAGGATAAGTCTCTCTGGTGGTTTACGCTCTCTTGTAGAGCGCCTGAGTTGGGGCTCCGGTTGTTGGGTGCTGGCCTGAGTGTCTGCTGTTTGCGGTGCCTCAGACCTGTCCGGACTGCCCACAGTGACTGGGCTCTCCTCCCTTTGGTTCCTGTGTTCAGTCACCTGTGGAGGAGTGAACTCTATAGCGTGTTCTTCCTCTGCTTCTTCTATAGGGTTGCTGAACCTCCTTTTTGTTTGATCCACATGTTTGCAGCAGATTTGTCCATTGGTAAGTTTAACTACCAGAATCCTATTTCCCGCTTTGGCAATCACAGTGCCTGCGAGCCATTTGGGCCCTGCAGCGTAGTTGAGGACAAAAACAGGATCATTTACATCAATACATCGCGCCCTCGCTTTCCTGTCATGGTATCGCTTTCCTGTCATGGTAGTCATATTATGACTGGCGCCTGCTCTCGACAATGTCTTTCATGGTAGGGTGTATAAGGGATAACCGGATTTTGAGCGTCCTTTTCATTAGCAGCTCTGCGGGTGGAACCCCTGTGAGTGAGTGTGGTCGGCATCTGTACGTAAACAGGAGGCGTGATAAGCGTCTTTGTAGGGAACCCCCTTGAATTCTGAGCATCCCCTGTTTGATTATCTGCACTGCTCGTTCTGCCTGGCCATTTGAGGCCGGCTTGAACAGTGCCGTTCTGACATGGTTAATTACATTGCCTGCCATGAAGTCCTGGATTTCAGTGCTTGTGAAGCAGGGGCCATTGTCGCTGACCACGATGTCTGGTAGACCGTGGGTGGCGAACATTGCCAGTAGACTTTCTACCGTGGCAGACGATGTGCTTGAATTTAAAATGTCACACTCGATCCATTTGGAGTAGGCGTCTACTACAACCAAAAACATTTTTCCCATGAAAGGTCCTGCATAGTCCACATGGATGCGTGACCATGGCTTGGCGGGCCAGGACCAGGGGCTAATGGGGGCTTCCCTGGGCGCATTGCCCAGCTGGGCACACGTGTTGTACCTGCGAACACAAAGTTCCAGATCTGCGTCTATCCCTGGCCACCAAACGTGTGACCTGGCAATTGCCTTTATCATGACAATGCCCGGGTGCTCATTGTGGAGTTCTCTGATGAACACCTCTCTGCCCATCTGGGGCATGAATACGCGGTTTCCCCACAGTAGGCAATTGGCCTGAATCGAGAGTTCATCCCTGCGCCTGTGAAATGGTTTAAATTCCTCAGGGCATGCCCCGTACGTGGCTGTCCTGTCCTCATTCAGGACACATTTCTTGACTAGAGACAATAGCGGGTCTCTATTTGTCCAGACTTTAATCTGACAGGCTGTCACGGGTGAGCCTTCGCTTCCGAAAGCTTCAACAGCCATGACCATCTCAGCAGCATGTTCGGTAGCCCCCTCAGTGGTGGCTAGTGGGAGCCTGCTGAGTGCATCGGCGCAGTTATCGGTGCCCGGTCTGTGCCAAATTGTGTAGTCACAGGCGGCTAACGTGAGTGCCCACCTCTGTATGCGGGCCGATGCGTTTGCATTTATGGCCTTGTTGTCGCCAAAAGGGACGTTAGGGGTTTGTAATCTGTCTCCAGCTCAAATTTCCTGCCAAACAGGTACTGGTGCATTTTCTTTACCGCATATACACATGCGAGCGCCTCCTTTTCTACCATCCCGTAGCCCCTTTCTGCTTGGGACAGACTTCTGGAGGCATAAGCTACCGGCTGTAACTGACCCATGGCATTGACATGCTGCAACACACACCCGACCCCATAGGACAACGCATCGCATGTTAAAACAAGTTTCTTACATGGGTCATATAGCTTTAACAGATTGTTGGAACATAACAAATTGAATGCTCTATTAAAAGCCTTTTCCTGGCTGGCCCCCAGACCCATTCGCAACTTTTGCGTAGGAGCATGTGTAGCGGCTCTAGCAGCTTGCTCAATTTGGGAAGAAAGTTCGTAAAATAGTTCAGGAGCCGCAGGAACGAAAGCAGCTCCGTCATGTTACGGGGTCTGGGTGCTCTCTGGATCGCTTCTGTCTTGGACGCAGTAGGGCTGATCCCGTCTGCTGCTACCCTCATCCCCAGGAATTCTACCTCTGGAGCCAGGAAGACGCAATTCGCCTTTTTCAGTCACAGCCCTACCCGGTCCAGTCTGCGTAGCACCTCCTCCAGGTTGTGGAGGTGTTCTTCAGTATCGTAACCCGTGATGAGGATGTCGCCCTGAAAAACCACCGTCCCTGGAATCGACTTGAGGAGGCTTTCCATATTTCGTTGGAAGATCGCGGCGGCCGAGCGAATCCCGAACGGACATCTGCTGTACTCAAACAACCCCTTGTGTGTCGTGATGGTGGTCAGCTTCTTCGACTCACTCGCCAGCTCCTGGGTCATGTAAGCTGAGGTCAGGTCCAATTTTGAAAAAAGTTTGCCACCGGATAGCGTCGCAAAGAGGTCCTCCGCTCTCGTTAGCGGGTACTGGTCTTGGAGTGACACCCGATTGATGGTGGCCTTGTAATCACCACATATCCTGACCGACCCATCTGCCTTGAGCACCGGCACAATCGGGCTCACCCAGTCACTGAATTCGACTGGCGAGATGATGCCTTCCCTCAGCAGGCGGTCCAATTCGCCTTCTATCTTTTCCCGCATCACGTATGGCACCGCTCTGGCCTTGTGGTGTACTGGCCTGGCGTCCGGGTTAATGTGAATCACTATCTTGGCCCCCATGAAAGTGCCAATTCCGGGTTGAAATAATGAGTCAAATTTGTCCAGGATCTGTGAGCATGATACTCGCTCCACAGAGGAAATTGCATTGACATCGCCCCATTTCCAGTTCATGACAGCAAGCCAACTCCTCCCCAGTAGTGCGGGACTGTCCCCCAGGAAAACCCAGAGTGGCAACCTGTTCTCCGAATCTTTGTGGGTCACGACTACCGTGACGCTGCCTAGCACCGGAATGATCTGCTTTGTGTATGTCCGTAGCTGTGCGTCAATTGGCGATAATTTTGGCCTCCTGGCCTTGGACGCCCACAACTTTTTGAACTGTTTCATATCCATCAGGGACTGGCTGGCCCCCGTGTCTAGCTCCATTGATACTGGGATGCCATTGAGGAGCACGTTCATCATTATCGGTGGCGTCCTGGTATATGAACTGTATACGTGCTCCACATGAACTTGCTGAACTTCAGCTTCCAGTGATTTCCCCCAGCATTCATTTCTGCAATTTCTGCAGGTATTTTGCGCATCTCTGCAAACTCCAGCTGAGTGTGTGCCTCCACACCTCCAACATGAGCTGCTGTTGGAAACAAAAGGTCCCTTGCCAGTCGATCGTCGCTGACTGCCCCTGTGATTGTCCTTGAGTGCACCATTAACAGGTGTTGATGGCCCCATTACTGGCCGCATTGTCCCTTGCAATGGTGTGAATCGCCGTTCAGCTTGCCATTGTCTCTGTCGAACTCCCCCTCTGGTTTCGACGACATGTTGGGGCATGCCCGACTGCCCTTGTCTGCTGGAGAACTGTGTGTTGCTTTAACAATGTTGAATCTCTGTCCCAACCATTCCTTAACACAGTACCTCTCATCTGTTCTGCTAGTGGCCATGCTCGCTTGGTTTAAATCCCAGTTTCTCATCGCCATTAATATGTCCTTGCTATACAGTATAAATGCACACGAGGCCCATGCTTGAGAGAAGGTCAGTCTGTGACCTGTCCTTTATTCCTTAGCACTCAAGTGATGGAAGTGGGTGGAGCTTCCCCTTTTATATCTGAAGGTCCAGGTTAGGAGTGTCTCCCACAAGTTCACCACCTGTGGTCATTGTTCTCACAGTGTAAAACTTCGGTCAGATTATACATGGGTTACAATGCTGGTTGAATACATGACAAAATGGGAGCATACTGAGGAGGTATGGAGGAACAGACGGACCATGGAGTGTATGTCCACAGATCCTTAAAGGTAGCAGGACAGGTAGATAAGGTGGTTAAAAAGGCATAAGGAATGCTTTCCTTTATTAGCCGAGGAATAGTATATAAGAGCAGGGAAGTTCTGCTCGAACTGTATGCACCACTAGTTAGGCCAGAGCTGGAGTACTGCATACAGTTCTGGTCACCGCATTACAGGAAGGATGTGATTGCACTAGAGAGGGTGCAGTGGAGATTTACGAGGATGTTTCTCGGACTGGAAAACTTTAGCTGTGAGTAAAGATTGGATAGGCTGGGGTTGTTTTTCTTGGAACAGAGGAGGCTGAGGAGAGATTTAATTGAGGTGTATAAAGTTATGATGGGCCTAGATAGAGTGGATAGGAAGGACCTATTTCCCTTAGCAAAGAGTTCAATAATGAGGTGGCATAGATTTAAAGTAGTTGGTAGAAGGATTAGAGGGGAGATGAGGAAACATTTCTTCTCCCAGCGATCTGGAACTCACTGCCCGAAAGGGTAGTAGAGGCAGAAACACTCACCACATTTAAAAGGCACTTGGATGTGCACTTAAAGAGCAGTAACCTACAGGGCTACGGACCTAGTGCTGGAAGGTGGGATTAGGCTGGGTAGCTCCTTTTCAACTGGCAGACACGATGGGCGGAATGGCCTCTTTCTGTGTCGTAATTTTCTATGATTCTATGAAGGGGACTGGGTGATGCCTGGCCTGGACTGGTTCTTGACGGGGTCAGAGCTTGCATCATGTAGAAGGCAAGTGTCTTTACAGCTAAGACTTGGTCCAGCTGATGTAACCATTCCACGATACTAGCACAGAAGGAGGCCATTCAGCCCATCGAGCCCGTGTCGGCTCTCTGTAAGAGCACTTCAGCTAGTCGCACTCCCCCACACTTTCTCCATAAGCCCTGCCAATTTCTTTGCTTCAAGCGTAGCTCTTCAGGACGGGGATTGAACCTGCAATCTTGGCGTTATTAGCACCGCGTTCTAACCACCTCAGCTAAACGATCGGCCCTCCGTTCTCCTGGACTCATCTCAATTGCCTGAGGGGGCCGGAGAGGAATTTCCCAGCTGTTTTTCCCCCTTATCTGACTTTTTTTCTCTGTTTTTTTTAGCCCCTCCCAGGAGATGACATTGCTGTGGAGTCGTGTGGCAGGTGGGACATCTTTAGTCAGGATGCTCCAGCCATCATGAGGTGTGGGGCAGGCTTGATAGATCAGCTGGTCCTTTCCTACCCGTCGTATGTTCGTATGGTCTGTCAGGGGGAACACGGTTTTCCAAAAGAGCATCAAGAAAAAAAGTACATTTAAAATAAAAAATAATGCTAATATCCTTACACTTCATTTTCACTTCGTTCAGCTTCTCATAGCACTCTGTAAACTTCCCCCTGGCAAAGTCGTGCAGCTTCACATCGTTGCTAAAGTCTTTCTTGTAATCTCCCATTGCTAAATTCATGAGCTCTTCACAGTAGACTAGAATTTTCTGTAATTGAATTAGCAAGTATTAGTTTTCCTGTTACTTGCAGTGATATATTGAAATGAGTGTGAGAAGTTTTTAAAATAAAAGTATCTTGATAAGAATGGGCTTGTGGTGGGGAAAATGATTTTCTTTAAATCAAATTTTTCTTTTTCAGGCTTAAAAACTGCATGAAATACGACGCCTTTTCAGTTTAGGCATCCCGTATCAAGGTCAAGCATCGGCAAGTCGACATGGTTTGGCTAAATGCAGAGCAAACAAAAAAGGCGCTCCGCAAGGTGGATGCAGAGAGGATATTTCCACTCACAGGGGAAACTAAAACTATGGGACATAGTCTCCGAATAAGGGACTGCCCATTTAAAACTGAGATGAGGAGAAATTTCTTCTCTCAGAGAGTTGTAAATCTATGGAATTCTCTGCCCCAGAGAGCTGTGGAGGCTGGGTCATTGAATATATTTAAGGAGGGGGTAGACAGAATTTTGACCGATAAAGGAGTAAAGTGTTATGGGGTGCTGGCAGGGAAGTGGAACTGAATCCATGATCAGATCAGCCATGATCTTATTGAATGGCGGAGCGGGCTCGAGGAGTCAAATGGCCAACTCCTGCTCCTATTTCTTATGTTCAAACTGTTGTGTATCTGTAAAGCATGCACTCCCATATTCCGCCACCAGGGAGCTCATCCCCTGAAGTCCCAAGGGATCCCAGCATCCCTTGGGAGCACTGTATATAAGCCGGTCCCTAAGGCCTGTTCCTCATTCTGAAGTGTCTTATTAAAGACTGAGGTCACTGTTACTTTAACCTCCCTGTGTGCAGCCTCATCTGTGTTCGGAACACAATAACTGGCAACGAGAATACGAATCCAACGCAAAGATGCAGCAAACTGTGGACGTTGTGGAGAAGTTCTCGGAGGGTGAGGACTGGGAAGCCTATGTCGAACGGCTAGATCAGTACTTTGTAGCCAACGAGCTGGACGGAGAAGGAAGCACTGCAAAAAGGAGAGCGGTCCTGCTCACATTCTGCGGGGCACCGACCTACAGCCTCATGAAGAAACTTCTGGCTCCGGTGAAACCCGCAGCTAAATCATATGAGGAGCTGTGTACACTGGTTCGGGAGCATCTTAACCCGAGGGAGAGTGTGCTGATGGCGAGGTATCGGTTCTACACGTGCCAGCGATCTGAAGGTCAGGAAGTGACGAGCTACGTCGCTGAGCTAAGGCAACTTGCAGGACAATGTGAGTTTGATGGCTACCTGGAGCAAATGCTCACAGACTTTTTTGTACTGGGCATTGGCCACGAGACCATCCTACGAAAACTTTTGACTGTAGAGACACCGACCCTCAATAAGGCCATTGCAATAGCACAGGCGTTTATGTCCACCAGTGATAACACCAAACAAATCTCTCAGCACACAAGTGTTAGCAATGTTCATAAATTAACTGGAACTGTGTTTGCGAACAGAAATGTACAGGGCAGAACCCACGAGTCTGCAACTGCCAGCAGGCCTCAGGTGACCCAGATGACAGAGTCCCCAACAAAAGATGAATGCAAGGCAATTCATACCTTGTTGGCATTGTGGAGGCTTCCATTCAGCCTATTTTTGCCACTTCAAAGGGTATGTTTTCAAGAGCTGTGGAACAATGGGACACCTCCAATGAGCTTGCATACAAGCTGCAAACTCTGCAAAACCTGCTAACCACCACGTGGCAGAGGAAGATCGGTCCATGGTGGATCAAAGCAATTTCGAACCTCAGAGAGAAGAGGCAGATGCTGAAGTACACGGGGTGCGCACATTTTCGACATAATGTCCATCTATAATGCTAAATGTAAAATTGAATGGCTTACCCGTAGCCATGGAATTGGACAATTGCGCTAGCCAATCCATCATGAGTAAAAAGATGTTTGAGAGACTGGTGCAACAAAGCATTCAGACCAGCCCTGAGCCTCATCCATACGAAACTGAGAACATACACCAAAGAGCTTATCACTGTCCTGGGCAACGCCATGGTCAAGGTCACCTACGAGGGCACGGTGCACGAACTGCCACTCTGGATTGTCCCGGGCGATGGCCCCACACAGCTTTGAAGGAGCAAGCTGGGCAAAATCCGCTGGAACTGGGATGACATCCGAGCGCTATCACATGTCGATGAGGCCTCATGTACCCAGGTTCTTAACAAATTTCCTTCCCTTTTTGAGCCAGGCATTGGAAACTTTTCCGGGGCGAAGGTGCGGATCCACGTGGTCCCAGAGGCATGACCCATTCATCAAAAGGCGCGAGCGGTACCTCACATGATGAGGGAGAGAGTGGAAATCAAGCTGGACAGGCTGCAACGCGAGGGCATCATCTCCCCAGTGGAATTCAGCGAGTGGGCCAACCCAATTGTTCCAGTACTCAAAAGTTACGACACAGTCAGGATTTGCGGCGATTATAAAGTAACTATTAATCGTTTCTCGCTACAGGACCAATACCCGCTACCTAAGGCAGACAACCTATTTGCGACGCTGGCAGGAGGCAAGATGTTCACCAAGCTCCACCTGACTTCGGCCTACATGACGCAGGAGCTGGAGGAGTCTTCAAAGGGCCTCACCTGCATCAACACGCACAAGGGACTGTTCATCTACAACAGATGCCCGTTTGGAATTCGGTCGGCTGCAGCGATCTTCCAGAGAAACATGGAGAGCCTACTCAAGTCAGTACCACACACGGTGGTCTTTCAGGACGACATATTGGTCACGGGTCGGGACACTGCCGAGCACCTACAAAACCCGGAGGAGGTCCTCCAGCGACTGGATCGTGTAGGGCTGCGGCTGAAGAGGTCGAAATGCGTCTTCATGGCAACAGAAGTGGAGTTTTTGGGGAGAAAGATCGCGGCGGATGGCATTCGGCCCACAGATGCCAAGACAGAGACTATCAGGAACACACGCAAGCTACAGAATGTCACGGAGCTGCGGTCGTTCCTGGGACTCCTCAACTATTTTGGTAACTTCCTACCGGGGTAAGCACCCTTTTAGAGCCCCTACATGTGTTATTGCACAAAGGTGAGAACTGGGTATGGGGAAAAAAAACAAGCAATTGCTTTTGAGAAAGCCAAAAACATTTTATGCTCCAACAAGCTGCTTGTATTGTTTAACCCGTGTAAAAGACTTGTGCTCGCAAGTGACACGTTGTCGTACAGAGTCGGATGTGTATTACAACAAGCTAACTTTGCGGGGAAGTTGCAACCTGTTGCCTATGCTTCCAGGAGCTTGTCTAAGGCCGAGAGGGCCTACAGCATGATTGAGAAAGAGGCATTAGCATCTGTGTGTTCGGGGTAAAGAAAATGCATCAGTACCTGTTTGGCCTCAAATTTGAGCTGGAAACCGATCACAAGCCCCTCACATCCCTGTTCGCTGAAAACAAGGGGATAAATACTAATGCCTCAGCCCGCATACAAAGGTGGGCACTCGCACTATCAGCGTATAACTATACCATCCGCCACAGACAAGGCACTGAGAACTATGCAGATGCTCTCAGTCAGCTACCATTGCCCTCCACGGGGGTGGAAATGGCGCAGCCTGCAAACTTGTTGATGGTGGCGCAAGCCGCAGACTTGCTGACGGTCATGGAAGCGTTTGAAAATGATAAGTCACCTGTCACGGCCCGCCAGATTAGGACTTGGACCAGCCAAGATCCTCTGCTGTCCCCAGTAAAAAAACTGTGTACTGCATGGGAGCTGGGCCAGCAGCCCCCTTGAAATGCAAGAGCTAATCAAGCTGTTCCAGTGGCGAAAGGACGAGCTGTCCATTCAGGCAGACTGCCTGTTCTGGGGTAACCGCATAGTGCTACCAAAAAAGGGCAGGGAGACGTTCATCCCGGATCTCCACAGCACACACCCGGGTATAATAATGATGAAAGCAATAGCCAGATCCCACGTGTGGTGGCCCGGTATCGACTCTGACTTAGAGTCCTGTGTACGGCAATGCAGTATGTGTGCTCAGTTGAGCAGCACGCCCAGAGAGGCACCACTAAGTTTGTGGTCGTGGCCCTCCAGACCATGGTCGAGGATCCATGTCGAATATGCGGGCCCGTTTCTCGGTAAAATGTTCCTGGTGATGGTGGATCCTTTTCCAAAATGGATTGAATGTGAAATAATGTCGGGAAGCACCGCCACCACCACCATTGAAAGCCTGGGGGCCATGTTTGCCACCCACGGCCTGCCTGACATACCGGTCAGTGACAATGGGCCATGTTTCACTAGTGCCGAATTTAATGAATTCATGACCCGCATTGGGATCAAACATGTCACCTCGGCCCTGTTTAAACCAGCCTCCAATGGGCAGGCAGAGCGGGCAGTACAAACCATCAAACAGAGCCTTAAACGAGTCACAGCAGGCTCACTACAAACCCGCCTGTCCCGAGTACTGCTCAGCTACCGCACGAGACCCCACTCACTCACAGGGGTGCCCCCAGCTGAGCTACTTATGAAAAGGACACTTAAAACCAGACTCTTGCTGGTTCACCCCAATCTGCATGATCAGGTAGAGAGCAGGCGGCAGCAACAAAATGTAAACGATGGTCGCGCCACTGTGTGACGGGAAATTGATCTGAATGACCCTGTGTATGTGCTAAACTAAGGACATGGTCCCAAGTGGATCGCGGGCACGGTGATAGCTAAAGAAGGGAATAGGGTGTTTTTAGTCAAACGAGACAATGGACAGATTTGCAGAAAGCACCTGGACCAAACGAGGTTGTGGTTCACAGACTGCCCTGAACAACCCACAGCAGACACCACCTTTTTTGAGCCCACAACACATACCCAAAGGATCAATGACACCACGCTGGACCAGGATATCAAACCCATCATGCCCAACAGCCCTGCAAGGCTAGGTTCATCTAGCATCCCTGCAGGACTAACAACACGTCAGCCCAGTGAGGGCACAGCCAACACACCAGAACAGACATTTGTACCGAGGCGGTCCACCAGGGAAAGAAAGGCTCCCGATCGCCTCACCTTGTAAATAGTTTTCACTTTGACTTTGGGGGGGCCGGCGGGGAGCGATGTTGTGTATCTGTAAAGCATGCACTCCCATGTTCTGCCACCAGGGATGCATCCCCTGAAGTCCCAATGGATCCCAGCATCCCTTGGGAGCACTGTCTATAAGCCGGCCCCCAAGGCCTGTTCCTCACTCTGGAGTGTCTTATTAAAGACTGAGGTCACTGTTCCTTTAACCTCCCTGGGTGCAGCCTCATCGGTGTTAGGAACACAATACAAACAACCTCAGAGGAGCACTACTTACTATAAAAAGAACAAAGACTTTCATTTATGTAGTGCCTTTCACGATGTTAGGACATCCCAAATCTCTTTACAGCCAATTTGTTAAGTTTAATCACTGCTGTAATGTCAGAAACACAGCAGGCAATTTGCACACAGCAAAGTGATAATGACCAGAAAATCTATTTCAGTGATGTTGATTGTGGCATCGATATTGGCCAGGACACCAGACCTCCCCTTCTCTTCTTTGAAATAGTGCCATGGGATCTTTTACACTCACCTGAGAGAGCAAACCAGGCCTTGTATTACTGTCTCATCAGAAAGACGGCACCTCCGACAGTGCAGCACTCCCTCAGCACTGCACTAGAGTGTCAGCCTAGAGTTATCTGCTCAAGTTCCTGGAGTGGGACTTGAACCCACAAACCTTCTGGCTCAGAGGCACAACTGCCACATGTGATGTGAACATTCACAACAGCTGGCTGGAGGCTTCTCTGGGTGGAAAGATCAGCTCCGTGTTGAATTGTGGACAGCTGTGTGCAGCAGCCCTTGCTGATTGGAACTGGATTGAGAGTGCCCAAATCATTCAGTTAGGACTTTACAGAGAAGAGACTTTTACCTCGTCTTAGGACCTTCACAGAGACCACAGAAGAGCCTTCAATCTGATTTCAGTGTGAGCCCAGGTTTTTGTATAACATGCCACTGCTGTGACTGACCAAATCATTGTGGGCCCTATACAACATTAAATAAACAGTGTAGAATCCTTGTGGAATGAATTGAAGTGTGATCTGTGATATTTTGAGGCACAGCTAAGCACTCACACAGCTCACAAAATGGCTCCCAACAGAACTGTGCCACATGGCCTTTTATTGTTCTTACATCAGTAGTCCACTAGGTGGAATAGTCCACCAGGGCCTCTATTACATGATCTTCCAGTGCAGCCTTTGGTCACCTGAGGAAAAGACTGTTCAAGGACCAGGACCTCAAATCTGGCACCAAGTTTATGGTCTACATGGCTGCAGTGATACCTGCACTCCTATATGGCTCAGAGACATGGACCATATACAGTAGCATCCTCAAATCGTGGGAGAAATACCACCAACGCTGATTCCGCAAAATCCTACAAATCCCTGGGAGGATAGACACACCAACGTCAGTGTTCTCGATCAGGCCAACATCCCCAGCATCGAAGCACTGACCACACTCAACCCACTCCGTTGGGCGGGATACATTGTTCGCATGCCCGACACGAGACTCCCAAACCAAGCACTCTATTCGGTACTCCTACATGGCAAACGTACCCCAGGTGGGCAGAGGAAATGTTTCAAGCCTCAAAGCCTCCTTTATAAAGTGCAACATCCCTACCGGCACCTGGGAGTCCCTGACCAAAGACCACTCTAAGTGGAGGAAGAGCATCCGGCGGGGGGCACTGAGCACCTCGAGTCTCATCGCCGAGAGCATGCAGAAAGCAAGTGCAGGCAGTGGAAGGAGCTTGTGGCAAACCAGACTTCCCAGCCACCCTTTCCTTCAACCACTGTCTGTCTCACCTGCGACAGAGACTGTAATTCCTGTATTGGACTGTACAGTCACCTGAGAACTCACTTTTCGAGCGGAAGCAAGGCTTCCTTGATTTCGAGGGACTGCCTCTGAATGAATGAATGAATGAATGACTAGGTGGAACAGTCCACCAGAAGCTCTATGACATGAAGCAATGATCTCGTGCTCTTATACTGAAATGAACCATGCTATATTGGACTGCATTCAAGCTTCATCCCTTTGTTCTAAGCATCATTAAAAACTGGATGGTACATAAGGAAACAAGGGTTCAGAATAATTACTGAGATCCATAAAAAAACTTCTAGCTAGTTTACAGAATGTCCGACGGACATGTGGTTAACATTAATCAAGTTCGGTTGAAAGGCAT
This sequence comes from Pristiophorus japonicus, assembly GCF_044704955.1. Lineage (NCBI taxonomy): Eukaryota > Metazoa > Chordata > Chondrichthyes > Pristiophoridae > Pristiophorus > Pristiophorus japonicus. Next base: position 108,931,264 of record NC_091987.1, read on the forward strand.
AAAAGTAATCAGGACCAAATTTGCTCAACCTTCTACATACCTGGGCAGGGGGGATAAGAACATAAGAACATAAGAAATAGGAGCAGGAATAAGCTATATGGCCCCTTGAGCCTGCTCCACCATTTAATACGATCATGGCTGATCCGATCATGGACTCAGCTGCACTTCCCTCCCCACTCCCCATAACCCCTTATTCCCTTATCAGTTAAGAAACTGTCTATCTCTGCATCATGTATTCAATGTCCTAGCTTCCACAGCTCTCTGAGGCAGCGAATTCCACAGATTTACAATCCTCTGAGAGAAGTTCCTCCTTATCTCAGCTTTATATGGGCGGCCCCTTATTCTAAGATTATGCCCTCTGGTTCTAGTGTCGGGGAGATGGGGGATTGGGGGAAGGGCTTGGAAATAGGCCAGGTCCTGAATATGTTGGGTCCCGGCCCATGCTGGGAGTTTCCATTCGGCCTTGTGAAGTGACAGATTGTCTACACAACCCTTAGAAGGCAAATGACGCAAAGGGGGAGGTTCTGGGACAGGGCAGAGGGCAAGGACCCCCCTGTGCTGGGAGTTCCCACTCCGCCGTGCTCAGTGGGACCAGGCATCATGGCTGGAGGACAGTCCGCCCAGTAAGATGAGCTATGTGGTCTCCGGAAGAGCACAAGGCGGTACGGTAGCACGGTGGTTATGTTCCTGGACCAGTAATCCTGAGGCCTGGCCTAATTATCTGGTAGATGGGAGTTCAAATCCCACCAGCTGGGGAATTTAAATTCAGTTAATGAACTAAATCTGGAATAAAAAGCTTGTACCAGTAATAGTGATCATGAATTTACCTGATTGTCATAAAAAAACCATCTGGTTCACTAATGTCCTTTCAGGAAGGGTTCTATATTTAAAAAGGGAGTATTGGTCTCCTTACCTTGGAGGCAGAATGGTAAATTAATTCTCCAGTTTGGGATGGGAAGTCAGGCAGCCTCCCGAATGGCAGTAGGTACCAGAGTGTCTGGCAGCTTGGTGTCCAGGGTGCACTTTGCACTCATAGTGGCACAGGCATCTGTCAGCCCCACACAAACAAGGTGCCCTCCCACTGATCTCTTCTCCTCTGGTGGGATCAACACTGGAGGGCACCAGTGAGCAAAATCCTGGCATAACTGCCAGGTTCATGGTTCACTATTTTATCTTCTTTAGGCTTGTATTTATAAACTGTATCGGGTGTCTTCACATTACTGCTGGGCGCACAATTTCCTCCCAAGCACTTCCCTGAATTTGCCATGTTCTGATCCCACCTGGAACAGGAAGTGAGAAAATACACCTGCTGTCACACGGTGGCTGACCGGAAATTTAACAGGAGATCCTAATTCTTGGTCTGTGTGACACAAAATAAATATTCATATCAGTTCACTTTTCAAATCTGTGTTGAGATGAGCAAATTAATTTAATACTTGATCCGTCAGAGGCCGTCTCACGATGGTGGCCAATTATATCTGGAGATAGGTTGAGGGTCACCTCACATAAAATAAACTCACATTTTATTTTTACCTTTTTAGATTCTTAGATCAGCTTTTGTACAGGTTAGACGCAGAGTAAACCTCCCTCTGACCTTCCCCATCAATGTTCCTCAACTCGTATCTCAGAAAAGCTCCTGTTAGTGAAATGTTGTGACATTATTACACTTACCAATGTACTTCAGTGAGAGTGGCAATCTAGTGCCAGTTAGGTCCATAGTCGGGACAAGGTAATGCTGTGCCCTCATACACCAGGAACTGGCCTAAACTGTGCCAGCTTGTTGAATGTAGAACCTTTACAGACATAGAATCATAGAATAGTACAGCACTGAAGGAGGCCATTCAGCCCATCGAGTCTGCTCCGGCTCTTTCGAAGAGCAATCCAGTTAGTCCTACTCCCCCACACTTTCCCCAAATCCTGCAAATATTTTCTCCTTCAAATATTTATCCAATTACCTTTTGAAGAGTACTCTTGAATCTGTATCCCCCGCCCTTTCAGGCAGTGCATTCCAAATCCTAACCACTCGTTCTGTAAAAACGTTTTTCCTCATGTTGCAATCAGTTAAATCTGTGCCTCTGGTTATCGACACCTCAGCTATTGGTTACTCTATCTAACCCTTCCTGATTTTAAACACCTCTATCAAATTTCCGCTCAACCTTCTCTGCTCTATCAAGAACAGTTTCTCCAGTCTATCCACGTAAATGTAATCTCTCATCCCTGGAACCATTCCTGCAAATCTCTTCTTAACCCTCTCCAAAGCCTTCATGTCCTTCTTAAAGTGCTGTGTCCAGAATTGGATAAAATACTCCAGCTGGGGCCGAGGTAGTGTTTTGTATAGGTTTAGCATAGCTTCCTGGCTTTTGTATTCTATGCTTCTATTTATAAAGCCTAGGATTATATATGTTTTATTAACTGCTTTGTTAACCTGTCCTTCCACCTTCACAGATTTGTGCACAAGCAGCCCCAGCTCTCTCTCGTCTTGCAACCATTTTAAAATTGTACCATTTAGTGTGTATGGTTTCTCCTCATTTTTTCTATCAAAATATATCACTTTGCACTTTTCTACGTTGAATTTCATCTGCCACGTGTCTGCCCATTCCACCAGCCTGTCCATGTCTTCTTGAAGTCTATCACTATCCTCCTCAATGTTTACTACACTTCCAAGTTTTGTGACGAGACAAACTAGGCTCCTCTCATTCCAACAAAGGAGATGTGATAGAAGTGTTTCGAATTATAACAAGATTTGATGTGGTGATTCGGCTCGGACTCGGCCGGCCGAATGGCTTCCTTCTGCGTTGTAACCATTCTATGATTCTTATGTTTCTTATAATTCTGGAAACAAACTATCTTCACTAGTCGCCGAGTGACCAACTAAAGGGCAAACATTTTGATCATCAGCAATGAATGAAGAGGTTTGGAGAAGTAATGTTGGGCAGAGTGTTGCAAGGATATTGAATGTTCCATTATAAACAATGGTGGAAATAGAAACTATAATCACTTTTGAAAAAGAAAACGGATAAATAGTTGCAAAAGAAAAGTTGAAAAGACTGGGTGGGGGAGAATGCAGGGAATGGGACTAAATAGACATGCATGCATGTGATGGGCTGAACGGCCTTCTGTACTGTAATGTTCTATATAGATAGCACTCTCATTCCACTTCTACTTGTATGTTTTACAATGTTAATGATAGATCGGATGTTCTATTCTTGTACAAAGATTACCTCACTTGTTTACAGAAAGTTTCAATGAATCAGTTCCCACAACTTACGCTGGTCAGGTTGTGCACTTTGGTTTTTGTGTCCTCTGCGCTTCCCATTTTATCCAACTGTTTTGTGATCTCACTTATCTTGATCCGGATTTTCTCTTGAATGGCAGGCAGGAATTTCTTTTTGGGAAAAAAGATTCCAAAAGCATATTAAATAAAGCGTAGATAACTTTTCACACAATTGGTCAAATCAGATAATGTGAAGTTATCAAAACATTAATTCAGCTACTTAAGATCAGAACATACGAATTAGGTACAGGAGTAGGCCTTTCGAGCCTGCTCCGCCATTCAATGAGATCATGGCTGATCTTCAACCTCAACTCCACCTTCCCGCATTATCCCCATATCCCTTGAATCCTTTAATATCCAAAAATCTAGCGATTTCTGTCCTGAATATACTTAAAGACTCAGCATCCACAGCCCTCTGGGGTAGAGAATTCCAAAGATCCACAACTCTTTGAGTGAAGAAATGTCTCCTCAGCTCAGTCCGAAATGGCCAACCGGTCATGCACCCCTTAGTCCTGGTGGCCTAATGGAGGCCTTCAAAGGACCTGCAGAGTTCGCAGCATTCTTCCACTTTAACAATAGGGAAGGAGCGTTGAAACGCATCAGCGCTATGTGGAGAGCCCGTCTAGTGCCCCTGATCCTGCCCTAAAAGGAAGGGGAACATGTGACATTGCGCCCCACCTCCTGAGTGGCGAAACTGGACCGAAATTGCCCCTATTTATAGTCCCGTTAGTGCCTCTGGGGTGCGGGGGGGGGGCGCCAATGGGGCACAATGGTGTTTTCACCCAGGGAAGGAGGAGCGCTACCGCCTCCCAGGAAATTTCCCTGGAGGTTGGGGGGTGCTGTCCCAGTAGCCCCACGACCCGTGATTAGCGTCCCGGGCCGGCACTCAACCGGCGATGACATCATCGGCGTCTGCGCTGAACCCTCACCGCCCCATGCCGACCCCTTGCAGGGCAAACCCCGTGGGCCGCGAGGCTGTTATGGGCGGCCGTCAACGCCAGCGACGTAAAGCTGGCGGACATCCGCCAATGTGGCGCCCCTTAAAGGGGAGGCCTTTAGTACCCCGGGCTGCAATCTATATTTGTCATCTGACTCTCAGGTCGGCCTGAAAATGGCGGTCCTCGCGTCGACCAGGCCGCCATCGTGCAGCCCGGCAATCCATTTTGGGTGGCGGACTGCTGGTCCAATGGCAGCCACCAAAGGGCCTGCAGAGTGCACAGCAGCCCTCCCTTTAATGGAAGCGTTTGTAGCATTTCCGGAGCATCCGCATCGCGCAGGCCTTTTTCGTGGATTCAGTGCCATGCTACCGTGCCGTGAACACCCCTCAACGAAGCGGAGCGCCGGAGAATGCACCCTGCTTCCTTTGAGGGATGCATAGCCCAATTTCGTGCCGGGCACAGGAGGTAGCGGCTCCAGAAGATCACGGCCCCCAAACGGGGCGAGGGGCAATTTCTAGCCCTGTATGTTCAGAATCATATTACATGTTTTTTTTTCATTCCGGGATGTGCACGCCAGTATTTATTGCCCATCCCTAATTGCCCTTCAGAAGGTGGTGGTGAGCAGCCTTCTTGAACCGCTGCAGTCTGTGTGGTAATGGAACTCCCACAGTGCTGGATTTTGATTCAGCAATGATGAAGGAACAGCGATATATTTCCAAATCAGAATGGTGTGTGACTTGGAGGGGAACTGGCAGCTGATGGTGTCCCCATGTGCCTGCTGCCTTTATCCTTCAAGGTGGTAGAGATCGCAGGTTTGCGAGGTGCTGCCAAAGAAGCCTTGGCGAGTTACTGCAGTACATCTTATAAATGGTAATCACTGCAGTCATGGTACGCTGGTGATGGAGGGAGTGAATGTTGAAGGGGTGGATGGGCTGCCAATCAAGTGGGCTGCTTTGTCCTAGATGGTGTTGAGCTTCTTGAGTGTTGTTGGAGCTGCACTTATCCATCGAAGTGGAGAGTATTCCATTACACTCCTGACTTGTGCCTTGTAGATGGTGGAAAGGCTTTGGGGAGTCAGGAGGTGAGACACTCACCACAGAATACCCAGCCTCTGACCTGCTCTTGTTCTCATGGTATTTATGAGGCTGGTTCAGTTACGTTTCTGGTCATTGGTGACCCCCAGGATGTTGAAAACACGAAGACAGAATATTATCTGAATGGCGGCAGATTAGGAAAAGGGGAGGTGCAACGAGACCTGGGTGTCATGGTACATCAGTCATTGAAAGTTGGCATGCAGGTACAGAAGGCAGTGAAGAAGGCAAATGGTATGTTGGCCTTCATAGCTAGGGGATTTGAGTATAGGAGCTGGGACACAGTGTCTCTGTATCTCTGTGTCACAGTGTCTCAGTGCCCCAGTGCCACAGTGTCTCTGTGTTTCTGTGACTCTGTGTCTCAGTGTCTCAGTGCCCCAGTGTCCCAGTGTCGCAGTGTCCCAGTGTCTCTGTGGCTCAGTGTCCCAGTGTCCCAGTGCCCCAGTGTCCCTGTGTGCCAGTGCCCCAGTGTCCTAGTGTCTCTGTGTCTCTGTGTCTCTGTGTCCCAGTGTCCCAGTGTTCCAGTGTCCCAGTGCCCCAGTGCCCCAGTGTCCCAGTATCCTAGTGTCTCTGTGTCTCTGTGTCCGAATGCCCCAGTGTCCCTGTGTCCCAGTGTTCCAGTGTTCCAGTGTACCAGTGTCTCTGTGTCTCTCTGTCTCTGTGTCTCAGTGCCCCAGTGCCCCAGTGTCTCTGTGTCTCAGTGCCCCAATGTCCCTCTGTCCCAGTGTCCCAGCGTCTCTGTGTCCCTGTGCCACAGTGCCCCAGTGTCCCTGTGTCCCAGTGTCCCTGTGTCCCAGTGTCCCTGTGTCCCAGTGTCCCAGTGTCCCAGTGTCTCTTTGTCTCGGTGTCCCAGTGTCCCAGTGCCCCAGTGTCCCTGTGTCCCAATGTCCCAGTGTCTCAGTGTCTCTGTGCCTCTGTGTCTCAGTGTCTCAGTGCCCCAGTGCCCCAGTGTCCCCGTGTCCCCGTGTCCCAGTGTCTCTGTGTCTCTGTGTCCCAGTGCCCCAGTGCCCCTGTGTTCCTGTGTCCCAGTGTCCCAGTGTCCCAGTGTCTCTGTGTCTCTGTGTCCCAGTGCCCGAGTGCCCCAGTGTCCATGTGTCCCAATGTCCCTGTGTTTCAGTGTCTCTGTGCCTCTGTGCCTCTGTGCCTCAGTGTCTCAGTGCACCAGTGCCCCAGTGTCCCCGTGTCCCAGTGTCTCTGTGTCTCTGTGTCTCAGTGTCTCAGTGCCCCAGTGTCTCCGTGTCTCTGTGTCTCTGTGTCTCAGTGTCTCAGTGCTCCAGTGACCCAGTGTCCTAGTGTCTCTGTGTCTCTGTGCCCCAGTGTCCCAGTGCCCCAGTGCCCCAGTGTCCCTGTATCCCAGTGTCCCAGTGACTCTGTGTCTCAGTGCTCCAGTGTCTCTGTGTCCCAGTGTCCCAGTGTCCCAGTGTCCCAGTGTATCTGTGTTTCTGTGTCTCTGTGTCCCAGTGTCCCAGTGCCCCAGTGCCCCAGTGTCCCTGTATCCCAGTGTCCCAGTATCCCAGTGACTCTGTGTCTCAGTGCCCCAGTGTCTCTGTGTCCCAGTGTCCCAGTGTCCCAGTGTCCCAGTGTCTCTGTGTTTCTGTGTCTCTGTGTCCCAGTGTCTCAGTGCCCCAGTGTCTCTGTGTCTCTGTGCCTCAGTGGCTCAGTGCCCCAGTGCATCAGTGTCCCAGTGTCCCAGTGTCCCCCTGTCCCAGTGTCCCATTGTCTGTGTGTATCTATGCCTCAGTGCCCCAGTGTGCCAGTGTCTCTGTGTCTCTGTGTCCCAGTGTATCTGTGTCTCTGTGTCTCAGGGTCTCAGTGTCTCTGCGTCCCAGTGTCCCAGTGTCCCTGTGTCTCTGTGTCTCTGTGTCCCAGTGCCCCAGTGTCCAAGTGCCCCAGTGCCCCAGTGCACCTCTGTCCCAGTGTCCCAGTGTCCCATTGTCTCTGTGTCTCTGTGTCTCTGTGTCTCAGTGTCCTAGTGTCTCTGTGTCTCTGTGTCCCTGTGTCCAAGTGTCCCAGTGCCCAAGTGCCGCAGTGTTCCTGTGTCACAGTGCCCCAGTGTCTCTGTGTCCCAGTGCCTCAGTGCCCCAGTGCCCCAGTGTCTCTGTTTCTCTGTGTCCCAGTGCTCCAGTGTCTCAGTGCCTCAGTGTCTCTGTTTCTCTGTGTCTCAGTGTCTCAGTGCCCCAGTGTCTCTGTGTCCCAGTGTCCCAGTGTCTATGTGTCCCAGTGTCCCAGTGTCTCAGTGCCACAGTGCCCCAATGTCTCTGTTTCTCTGTGTCCCAGTGTCTCTGTGTCTTAGTGCCCCAGTGTCTCTGTGTCCCAGTGTCCCAGTGTTTATGTGTCCCAGTGTCCCAGTGTCCTATTGTCCCAGTGTCTCAGTGACTCAGTGTCTCAGTGCCCCAGTGCTCCAGTGTCCCAGTGTCTCAGTGTCCCAGTGCCCCAGTGTCTCTGAGTCTCAGTGTCCCAGTGCCCCAGTGTTCTAGTGTCTCTGTGTTTCTGTGTCCCTGTGTCTCTGTGTCCCTGTGTCCCAGTGTCCCAGTGTCCTAGTGGCTCTGTGTCTCTCTGTCTCTGTGTCCCAGTATTCCAATGTCCCAGTGCCTCTGTGTCTCTGTGTCCCAGTGTCCCTGTGCCCTTGTGTCTCTGTGTCTCTGTGTCCCAGTGCCCCAGTGCCCCAGTATCCCTGTGTCCCAGTGTTTCTGTGTCTCTCTATATCTGTGCCTCAGTGTCTCAGTGCCACAGTGCCCCAGTGCCTCTGTTTCTCTGTGTCCCAGTGTCCTAGTGTCTCTGTGTCACAGTGTCCCTGTGCCCTAGTGTCCCAGTGTCGCTGTGTCTCTGTGTTCTGTATCTCAGTGTCTCAGTGCCACAATGCCCCAGTGTCTCTGTTTCTCTGTGCCCCGGTGTCCCAGTGTCTCTGTGTCTCTGTGTCTCTGTGTCTCGGTGTCTCGGTGCCCCAGTGTCTCTGTTTCTCTGTGCCCCAGTGTCCCAGTGCCCCAGTGTCCCAGTGCTCCAGTGTCTCTGTGTACCAGTGCCCCAGTGTCCCAGTGTTTCTCTGTCTCTGTGTCTCTGTATCTCAGTGTCTCAGTGCCCCAGTGTCTCTGTTTCTCTGTGTCCCGGTGCCCCAGTGTATCTGTGCCTCTGTGTCTCTGTGTCTCAGTGTATCGGTGCCCCAGTGCCCCAGTGTCTCTGTTTCTCTGTGTCCCAGTGTTCCAGTGCCCCAGTGTCCCAGTGCTCCAGTGTCTCTGTGTCCCAGTGTCCCAGTGTCCCAGTGTTTCTGTGTCTCTGTGGCTCAGTGTCCCAGTGTCCTAGTACCTCTGTGTCTCTGTGTCCCTGTGTCTCTGTGTCCCAGTATCCCAGTGTCCCAGTGTCCTAGTGTCCCAGTGTCTCAGTGACTCAGTGTCTCAGTGCCCCAGTGCTCCAGTGTCCCAGTTTCCCAGTGTCCCAGTGCCCCAGTGTCTCTGAGTCTCAGTGTCCCAGTGCCCCAGTGTTCTAGTGTATCTGTGTTTCTGTGTCCCTGTGTCTCTGTGTCCCTGTGTCCCAGTGACCCAGTGTCCTAGTGTCTCTGTGTCTCTCTGTCTCTGTGTCCCAGTATTCCAGTGTCCCAGTGCCTATGTGTCTCTGTGTCCCAGTGTCCCAGTGTCCCTGTGCCCTTGTGTCTCTGTGTCTCTGTGTCCCAGTGCCCCAGTATCCCCGTGTCCCAGTGTTTCTGTGTCTCTCTGTCTCTGTGCCTCAGTGTCTCAGTGCCACAGTGCCCCAGTGCCTCTGTTTCTCTGTGTCCCAGTGTCCTAGTGTCTCTGTGTCACAGTGTCCCTGTGCCCTAGTGCCCCAGTGTCGCTGTGTCCCAGTGTCCCAGTGTCGCTGTGTCTCTGTGTTCTGTATCTCAGTGTCTCAGTGCCACAATGCCCCAGTGTCTCTGTTTCTCTGTGTCCCGGTGTCCCAGTGTCTCTGTGTCTCTGTGTCTCTGTGTCTCGGTGTCTCGGTGCCCCAGTGTCTGTGTTTCTCTGTGTCCCAGTGTCCCAGTGCCCCAGTGTCCCAGTGCTCCAGTGTCTCTGTGTCCCAGTGCCCCAGTGTCCCAGTGTTTCTCTGTCTCTGTGTCTCTGTATCTCAGTGTCTCAGTGCCCCAGTGTCTCTGTTTCTCTGTGTCCCGGTGCCCCTATGTCTCTGTGTCTCTGTGTCTCTGTGTCTCAGTGTATCGGTGCCCCAGTGCCCCAGTGTCTCTGTTTCTCTGTGTCCCAGTGTCCCAGTGCCCCAGTGTCCCAGTGCTCCAGTGTCTCTGTGTCCCAGTGTCCCAGTGTTTCTGTGTCTCTGTGTCTCTGTGTCCCAGTATCCCAGTGCCCCAGTGCTCCAGTGTCTCTGTGTCCAGTGCCCCAGTGTCCCAGTGTCTCTGTGTCTCTGTGTCTCTGTGTCTCTGTGTCTCTGTGTCTCAGTGTCCCAGTGTCCCAGTGTCCCCGTTTCTCTGTGTCCCAGTGTCCTAGTGTCTCTGTGTCTCTGTGTCTCTGTGTCCCAGTGTCCCAGTGCCCCAGTGTCCTAGTGTCTCTGTGTCTCAGTACCCCAGTGCCTCTGTGTCACTGTGCCCCAGTGTCCCAGTGTCTCTGTGTCCCAGTGTCCCAGTATCCCTGTGTCCTTGTGTCACTGTGTCCCAGTGCCCCAGTGCCCGTGTCCCTGTGTCCCTGTTTATCTGTGTCTCTGTGTCTATGTGCCTCAGCGTCTCAGTGCCACAGTGCTCCAGTGTCTCTGTTTCTCTGTGTCCCAGTGTCCTAGTGTCTCTGTGTCACAGTGTCCCAGTGCCCCAGTGCCCCAGTGTCCCTGTGTCCCTGTGTCCCAGTGTTGCTGTGTCTCTGTATCTCTGTATCTCAGTGTCTCGGAGCCCCAGTGCCCCAGTGGCTCTGTTTCTCTGTATCCCAGTGTCCCAGTGCCCCAGTGTCCCAGTGTCCTAGCGGCTCTGTGTGTCTCTGTGTCCCAGTGTCCCAGTGCCCCAGTGTCCCTGTGTCCCTGTGTCCCAGTGTCCCAGTGTCTCTGTGTCTCTGTGTCTCTGTGTCTCTGTGTCCCAGTGCCCCAGTGTCCCTGTGTCCCAGTGTCCCAGTGTCGCTGTGTCGCTGTGTCTCTGTGCCTTTGTGTCCCAGTGTCCCAGTGTCTCAGTGTATCTCTATCTCTGTGTATCTGTGTCTCTGTGTCTCTGTGTCCCAGTGTCCCAGTGTCTCTGTGCCCCAGTGTCCCAGTGTCCCAGTGTCTCAGTGTCTCTGTATCTCTGTGTCCCAGTGTCCCAGTGTCTCTGTGTCTCTGTGCCCCAGTGTCCCAGTGTCCCAGTGTCCCAGTGTCCCAGTGTCCCTGTGTCCCAGTGTCCCAGTGTCTCAGTGTATCGCTATCTCTGTGTATCTGTGTCTCTGTGTCTCTGTGTCCCAGTGTCCCAGTGTCTCTGTGCCCCAGTGTCCCAGTGTCCCAGTGTCCCAGTGTCCCAGTGTCTCAGTGTCTCTGTATCTCTGTGTCTCTGTGTCCCAGTGTCTCTGTGTCTCTGTGTCTCTGTGTCTCTGTGTCTCTGTGTCCCAGTGTCTCAGTGTCTCAGTGTCTCTGTATCTCTGTGTCTCTGTGTCCCCGTGTCCCCGTGTCCCAGTGTCCCAGTGTCCCAGTGTCTCTGTGTCTCTGTGTCTCTGTGTCTCTGTGTCTCTGTGTCCCAGTGTCTCAGTGTCTCTGTATCTCTGTGTCTCTGTGTCCCAGTGTCCCAGTGTCCTAGTGTCTCTGTATCTCTGTGTCTCTGTGTCTCTGTGTCCCAGTGTCTCAGTGTCTCTGTATCTCTGTGTCTCTGTGTCCCAGTGTCCCAGTGTCCCAGTGTCTCTGTAACTCTGTGTCTCTGTGTCTCTGTGTCTCAGTGTCTCTGTGTCTCTGTGTCCCAGTGTCCCAGTGTCTCTGTATCTCTGTGTCTCTGTGTCTCTGTATCTCTGTGTCTCTGTGTCCCAGTGTCTCAGTGTCTCTGTATCCCTGTGTCCCAGTGTCCCAGTGTCTCTGTATCTCTGTGTCTCTGTGTCTCAGTGCCCCAGTGCCCCAGTGCACCAGTGTATCTGTGTCCCAGTGTCCCAGTGTTCTAGTGTTTCTGTGTCTCTGTGTCCCAGTGTCTCAGTATCTCTGTGTCTCTGTGTCTCTGTGTCTCAGTGTCTCAGTGCCCCAGTGCCCCAGTGTCTCAGTGATCCAGTATCCCAGTGTCCCAGTGTTCCAGTGTCTCTGTGTCCAGTGCCCCAGTGTCCCAGTGTTGCTGTGTCTCTGTGCCCCAGTGTCCCAGTGTCCCAGTGCCCCAGTGTCACAGTGTCTCAGTGTCTCTGTATCTCTGTGCCCCAGTGTCTCTGTGTCTCTGTGTCTCAGTGTCTCTGTATCTCTGTGTCTCTGTGTCTCTGTGTCTCTGTGTCTCAGTGCCCCAGTGCACCAGTGTATCTGTGTCCCAGTGTCCCAGTGTCCTAGTGTTTCTGTGTCTCTGTGTCCCAGTGTCCCAGTGTGCCAGTGCCTCAGTGTCCAGTGCCCCACTGTCTCTGTGTCTCTGTGTCACTGTGTCTCTGTGTCTCAGTGGCTCAGTGCCGCAGTGCCCCAGTGTCTCAGTGCTCCAGTATCACAGTATCCCAGTGTCCCAGTGTCCCAGTGTTCCAGTGTCTCTGAGTCTCTATGTCTCTGTGTCTCTGTGTCTCAGTGTCTCTGTGTCTCTCTGTCTCTGTGTCTCAGTGTCTCAGTGCCCCAGTGCCCCAGTGTCTCTGTGTCCAGTGCCCCAGTGTCTCTGTGTCTCTGTGTCTCAGTGTCTCAGTGTCCCAGTGCCCCAGTGTCTCTGTGTCCAGTGTCTCAGTGTCTCTGTATCTCTGTGTCTCTGTGTCCCAGTGTCCCAGTGTCCTAGTGTCTCTGTATCTCTGTGTCTCTGTGTCTCTGTGTCTCTGTGTCCCAGTGTCTCTGTGTCCAGTGTCTCAGTGTCTCTGTATCTCTGTGTCTCTGTGTCCCAGTGTCCCAGTGTCCTAGTGTCTCTGTATCTCTGTGTCTCTGTGTCTCTGTGTCTCTGTGTCCCAGTGTCTCAGTGTCTCTGTATCTCTGTGTCTCTGTGTCCCAGTGTCCCAGTGTCTCTGTAACTCTGTGTCTCTGTGTCTCAGTGTCTCTGTGTCTCTGTGTCCCAGTGTCCCAGTGTCTCTGTATCCCTGTGTCTCTGTGTCTCTGTATCTCTGTGTCTCTGTGTCCCAGTGTCTCAGTGTCTCTGCATCTCTGTGTCCCAGTGTCCCAGTGTCTCTGTATCTCTGTGTCTCTGTGTCTCTGTGTCTCAGTGCCCCAGTGCACCAGTGTATCTGTGTCCCAGTGTCCCAGTGTTCTAGTGTTTCTGTGTCTCTGTGTCCCAGTGTCTCAGTATCTCTGTGTATTTGTGTCTCTGTGTCTCAGTGCCCCAGTGCCCCAGTGTCTCAGTGATCCAGTATCCCAGTGTCCCAGTGTCCCAGTGTTCCAGTGTCTCTGTGTCCAGTGCCCCAGTGTCCCAGTGTCTCTGTGTCTCTGTGCCCCAGTGTCCCAGTGTCCCAGTGCCCCAGTGTCACAGTGTCTCAGTGTCTCTGTATCTCTGTGTCCCAGTGTCTCTGTGTCTCTGTGTCTCAGTGTCTCTGTATCTCTGTGTCTCTGTGTCTCTGTGTCTCTGTGTCTCAGTGCCCCAGTGCACCAGTGTATCTGTGTCCCAGTGTCCCAGTGTCCTAGTGTTTCTGTGTCTCTGTGTCCCAGTGTCCCAGTGTGCCAGTGCCTCAGTGTCCAGTGCCCCACTGTCTCTGTGTCTCTGTGTCACTGTGTCTCTGTGTCTCAGTGGCTCAGTGCCGCAGTGCCCCAGTGTCTCAGTGCTCCAGTATCACAGTATCCCAGTGTCCCAGTGTCCCAGTGTTCCAGTGTCTCTGAGTCTCTGTGTCTCTGTGTCTCAGTGTCTCCTTGTCTCTCTGTCTCTGTGTCTCAGTGTCTCAGTGCCCCAGTGTCTCTGTGTCCAGTGCCCCAGTGTCTCTGTGTCTCTGTGTCTCAGTGTCTCAGTGTCCCAGTGCTCCAGTGGCTCTGTGTCCAGTGCCCCAGTGTCCCAGTGTCTCTGTGTCTCTGTGTCTCAGTGTCCCAGTGTCTAAGTGTCTCTGTGTCTCTGTGTCCCAGTGTCCTAGTGTTTCTGTGTCTCTGTGTTTCTGTATCCCAGTGTCCCAGTGCCCCAGTGTCCCAGTGTCTCCGTGCCTCAGTGTCTCTGTTTCTTTGTGTCTCGGTGTCCCAGTGCCCCAGTGTCTCTGTTTCTCTGTGTCCCAGTGTTCCAGTGCCCCAGTGTCCCAGTGCTCCAGTGTCTCTGTGTCCCAGTGTCCCAGTGTCCCAGTGTTTCTGTGTCTCTGTGGCTCAGTGTCCCAGTGTCCTAGTACCTCTGTGTCTCTGTGTCCCTGTGTCTCTGTGTCCCAGTATCCCAGTGTCCCAGTGTCCTAGTGTCCCAGTGTCTCAGTGACTCAGTGTCTCAGTGCCCCAGTGCTCCAGTGTCCCAGTTTCCCAGTGTCCCAGTGCCCCAGTGTCTCTGAGTCTCAGTGTCCCAGTGCCCCAGTGTTCTAGTGTATCTGTGTCCCTGTGTCTCTGTGTCCCTGTGTCCCAGTGACCCAGTGTCCTAGTGTCTCTGTGTCTCTCTGTCTCTGTGCCTCAGTGTCTCAGTGCCACAGTGCCCCAGTGCCTCTGTTTCTCTGTGTCCCAGTGTCCTAGTGTCTCTGTGTCACAGTGTCCCTGTGCCCTAGTGCCCCAGTGTCGCTGTGTCCCAGTGTCCCAGTGTCCCAATGTCGCTGTGTCTCTGTGTTCTGTATCTCAGTGTCTCAGTGCCACAATGCCCCAGTGTCTCTGTTTCTCTGTGTCCCGGTGTCCCAGTGTCTCTGTGTCTCTGTGTCTCTGTGTCTCGGTGTCTCGGTGCCCCAGTGTCTGTGTTTCTCTGTGTCCCAGTGTCCCAGTGCCCCAGTGTCCCAGTGCTCCAGTGTCTCTGTGTCCCAGTGCCCCAGTGTCCCAGTGTTTCTCTGTCTCTGTGTCTCTGTATCTCAGTGTCTCAGTGCCCCAGTGTCTCTGTGTCTCAGTGTATCGGTGCCCCAGTGCCCCAGTGTCTCTGTTTCTCCGTGTCCCAGTGTCCCAGTGCCCCAGTGTCCCAGTGCTCCAGTGTCTCTGTGTCCCAGTGTCCCAGTGTTTCTGTGTCCCTGTGTCTCTGTGTCCCAGTATCCCAGTGCCCCAGTGCCCCAGTGATCCAGTGTCTCTGTGTCCAGTGCCCCAGTGTCCCAGTGTCTCTGTGTCTCTGTGTCTCTGTGTCTCTGTGTCTCTGTGTCTCAGTGTCCCAGTGTCCCAGTGTCCCCGTTTCTCTGTGTCCCAGTGTCCTAGTGTCTCTGTGTCTCTGTGTCTCTGTGTCCCAGTGTCCCAGTGCCCCAGTGTCCCAGTGTCTCTGTGTCTCAGTACCCCAGTGCCTCTGTGTCACTGTGCCCCAGTGTCCCAATGTCTCTGTGTCCCAGTGTCCCAGTATTCCTGTGTCCTTGTGTCACTGTGTCCCAGTGCCCCAGTGCCCGTGTCCCTGTGTCCCTGTTTATCTGTGTCTCTGTGTCTATGTGCCTCAGTGTCTCAGTGCCACAGTGCTCCAGTGTCTCTGTTTCTCTGTGTCCCAGTGTCCTAGTGTCTCTATGTCACAGTGTCCCAGTGCCCCAGTGCCCCAGTGTCCCTGTGTCCCTGTGTCCCAGTACCCCAGTGCCTCTGTGTCACTGTGCCCCAGTGTCCCAGTGTCTCTGTGTCCCAGTGTCCCAGTATTCCTGTGTCCTTGTGTCACTGTGTCCCAGTGCCCCAGTGCCCGTGTCCCTGTGTCCCTGTTTATCTGTGTCTCTGTGTCTATGTGCCTCAGTGTCTCAGTGCCACAGTGCTCCAGTGTCTCTGTTTCTCTGTGTCCCAGTGTCCTAGTGTCTCTGTGTCACAGTGTCCCAGTGCCCCAGTGCCCCAGTGTCCCTGTGTCCCTGTGTCCCAGTGTTGCTGTGTCTCTGTATCTCTGTATCTCAGTGTCTCAGTGCCACATTGCCCCAGTGTCTCTGTTTCTCTGTATCCCAGTGTCCCAGTGTATCTGTGTCTCTGTGTCTCTGTGCCTCAGAGCCCCAGTGCCCCAGTGTCTCTGTTTCTCTGTGCCCCAGTGTCCCAGTGCCCCAGTGTCCCAGTGTCCTAGCGGCTCTGTGTGTCTGTGTCCCAGTGTCCCAGTGCCCCAGTGTCCCTGTGTCCCTGTGTCCCAGTGTCCCAGTGTCTCTGTGTCTCTGTGTCTCTGTGTCTCTGTGTCCCAGTGCCCCAGTGTCCCTGTGTCCCAGTGTCCCAGTGTCGCTGTGTCTCTGTGTCTCTGTGTCCCAGTGTCCCAGTGTCCCAGTGTCTCAGTGTATCGCTATCTCTGTGTATCTGTGTCTCTGTGTCTCTGTGTCCCAGTGTCTCTGTGCCCCAGTGTCCCAGTGTCCCAGTGTCCCAGTGTCCCAGTGTCTCAGTGTCTCTGTATCTCTGTGTCTCTGTGTCCCAGTGTCTCTGTGTCTCTGTGTCTCTGTGTCTCTGTGTCTCTGTGTCCCAGTGTCTCAGTGTCTCAGTGTCTCTGTATCTCTGTGTCTCTGTGTCCCCGTGTCCCAGTGTCCCAGTGTCCCAGTGTCCCAGTGTCCCAGTGTCTCTGTGTCTCTGTGTGTCTGTGTCTCTGTGTCTCTGTGTCCCAGTGTCTCAGTGTATCTGTATCTCTGTGTCTCTGTGTCCCAGTGTCCCAGTGTCCTAGTGTCTCTGTATCTCTGTGTCTCTGTGTCTCTGTGCCTCTGTGTCCCAGTGTCTCAGTGTCTCTGTATCTCTGTGTCTCTGTGTCCCAGTGTCCCAGTGTCTCTGTAACTCTGTGTCTCTGTGTCTCAGTGTCTCTGTGTCTCTGTGTCCCAGTGTCCCAGTGTCTCTGTATCTCTGTGTCTCTGTGTCTCTGTACCTCTGTGTCTCTGTGTCCCAGTGTCTCAGTGTCTCTGCATCTCTGTGTCCCAGTGTCCCAGTGTCTCTGTATCTCTGTGTCTCTGTGTCTCTGTGTCTCAGTGCCCCAGTGCACCAGTGTATCTGTGTCCCAGTGTCCCAGTGTTCTAGTGTTTCTGTGTCTCTGTGTCCCAGTGTCTCAGTATCTCTGTGTCTCTGTGTCTCTGTGTCTCAGTGCCCCAGTGCCCCAGTGTCTCAGTGATCCAGTATCCCAGTGTCCCAGTGTTCCAGTGTCTCTGTGTCCAGTGCCCCAGTGTCCCAGTGTCTCTGTGTCTCTGTGCCCCAGTGTCCCAGTGTCCCAGTGCCCCAGTGTCACAGTGCCTCAGTGTCTCTGTATCTCTGTGTCCCAGTGTCTCTGTGTCTCTGTGTCTCAGTGTCTCTGTATCTCTGTGTCTCTGTGTCTCTGTGTCTCTGTGTCTCAGTGCCCCAGTGCACCAGTGTATCTGTGTCCCAGTGTCCCAGTGTCCTAGTGTTTCTGTGTCTCTGTGTCCCAGTGTCCCAGTGTGCCAGTGCCTCAGTGTCCAGTGCCCCACTGTCTCTGTGTCTCTGTGTCACTGTGTCTCTGTGTCTCAGTGGCTCAGTGCCGCAGTGCCCCAGTGTCTCAGTGCTCCAGTATCACAGTATCCCAGTGTCCCAGTGTTCCAGTGTTCCAGTGTCTCTGAGTCTCTGTGTCTCTGTGTCTCAGTGTCTCCTTGTCTCTCTGTCTCTGTGTCTCAGTGTCTCAGTGCCCCAGTGCCCCAGTGTATCTGTGTCCAGTGCCCCAGTGTCTCTGTGTCTCTGTGTCTCAGTGTCTCAGTGTCCCAGTGCTCCAGTGGCTCTGTGTCCAGTGCCCCAGTGTCCCAGTGTCTCTGTGTCTCTGTGTCTCAGTGTCCCAGTGTCCCAGTGTCTAAGTGTCTAAGTGTCTCTGTGTCTCTGTGTTTCCGTGTCTCTGTGTCCCAGTGTCCTAGTGTTTATGTGTCTCTGTGTTTCTGTATCCCAGTGTCCCAGTGCCCCAGTGTCCCAGTGTCTCCGTGCCTCAGTGTCTCTGTTTCCTTGTGTCTCGGTGTCCCAGTGCCCCAGTGTCTCTGTGTCCCAGTTTCCCAGTGACTATGTGTCCCAGTGTCCCAGTGCTCCAGTGTCTCTGTGTCTCAGTGCCCCAGTGCCCCAGTGTCTCTGTGTCCCAGTCTCCCAGTCTCCCTGTGTTTCTGTGTCTCTGTGTCCCAGTGTCCCAGTGTCCCAGTGTTCCAGTGTCTCTGTGTCTCTGTGTATCAGTGTCTCTGTCTCTCTGTGTCTCAGTGTCTCAGTGCCCCAGTGCCCCAGTGTCTCTGTGTCCAGTGCCCCAGTGTCCCAGTGTCTCTGTGTCTCTGTGTCTCTGTGCCCCAGTGTCTCTGTGTCCCAGTCTCCCAGTGTCCCAGTGTCTCTGTGTTTCTGTGTCTCTGTGTCCCAGTGTCCCAGTGTCCCTGTGTCTCTGTGTCCCAGTGCCCCAGTGTGCAAGTGCCCCAGTGCCCCAGTCTCCCTCTGTCCCAGTGTCCCAGTGTCCCATTGTCTCGGTGTCTCTGTGTCTCTGTGTCTCAGTGTCCTAGTGTCTCTGTGTCTCTGTGTCTCTGTGTCCCAGTGTCCCAGTGCCCATGTGCCCCAGTGTTCCTGTGTCACAGTGCCCCAGTGTATCTGTGTCTCTGTGTCCCAGTGCCTCAGTTCCCCAGTGCCCCAGTGTCTCTGTTTCTCTGTGTCCCAGTGCCCCAGTGTCTCAGTGTCTCAGTGTCTCTGTTTCTCTGTGTCTCAGTGTCTCAGAGTCTCTGTGCCCCAGTGTTCTAGTGTCTCTGTGTTGCTGTGTCGCTGTGTTTCTGTGTCCCTGTGTCCCAGTGTCCCAGTGTCCCAGTGTCCTAGTGTCTCTGTGTCTCTCTGTCTCTGTGTCCCAGTATTCCAGTGTCCCAGTGCCTCTGTGTCTCTGTGTCCCAGTGTCCCAGTGTCTCTGTGTCCCAGTGTCCCAGTATTCCTGTGTCCTTGTGTCACTGTGTCCCAGTGCCCCAGTGCCCGTGTCCCTGTGTCCCTGTTTATCTGCGTCTCTGTGTCTATGTGCCTCAGTGTCTCAGTGCCACAGTGCTCCAGTGTCTCTGTTTCTCTGTGTCCCAGTGTCCTAGTGTCTCTGTGTCACAGTGTCCCAGTGCCCCAGTGCCCCAGTGTCCCTGTGTCCCTGTGTCCCAGTGTTGCTGTGTCTCTGTATCTCTGTATCTCAGTGTCTCAGTGCCACATTGCCCCAGTGTCTCTGTTTCTCTGTATCCCAGTGTCCCAGTGTATCTGTGTCTCTGTGTCTCTGTGTCTCAGAGCCCCAGTGCCCCAGTGTCTCTGTTTCTCTGTGCCCCAGTGTCCCAGTGCCCCAGTGTCCCAGTGTCCTAGCGGCTCTGTGTGTCTGTGTCCCAGTGTCCCAGTGCCCCAGTGTCCCTGTGTCCCTGTGTCCCAGTGTCCCAGTGTCTCTGTGTCTCTGTGTCTCTGTGTCTCTGTGTCTCAGTGTCCTAGTGTCTCTGTGTCTCTGTGTCTCTGTGTCCCAGTGTCCCAGTGCCCATGTGCCCCAGTGTTCCTGTGTCACAGTGCCCCAGTGTATCTGTGTCTCTGTGTCCCAGTGCCTCAGTTCCCCAGTGCCCCAGTGTCTCTGTTTCTCTGTGTCCCAGTGCCCCAGTGTCTCAGTGTCTCAGTGTCTCTGTTTCTCTGTGTCTCAGTGTCTCAGAGTCTCTGTGCCCCAGTGTTCTAGTGTCTCTGTGTTGCTGTGTCCCTGTGTTTCTGTGTCCCTGTGTCCCAGTGTCCCAGTGTCCTAGTGTCTCTGTGTCTCTCTGTCTCTGTGTCCCAGTATTCCAGTGTCCCAGTGCCTCTGTGGCTCTGTGTCCCAGTGTCCCAGTGTCTCTGTGTCCCAGTGTCCCAGTATTCCTGTGTCCTTGTGTCACTGTGTCCCAGTGCCCCAGTGCCCGTGTCCCTGTGTCCCTGTTTATCTGTGTCTCTGTGTCTATGTGCCTCAGTGTCTCAGTGCCACAGTGCTCCAGTGTCTCTGTTTCTCTGTGTCCCAGTGTCCTAGTGTCTCTGTGTCACAGTGTCCCAGTGCCCCAGTGCCCCAGTGTCCCTGTGTCCCTGTGTCCCAGTGTTGCTGTGTCTCTGTATCTCTGTATCTCAGTGTCTCAGTGCCACATTGCCCCAGTGTCTCTGTTTCTCTGTATCCCAGTGTCCCAGTGTATCTGTGTCTCTGTGTCTCTGTGTCTCAGAGCCCCAGTGCCCCAGTGTCTCTGTTTCTCTGTGCCCCAGTGTCCCAGTGCCCCAGTGTCCCAGTGTCCTAGCGGCTCTGTGTGTCTGTGTCCCAGTGTCCCAGTGCCCCAGTGTCCCTGTGTCCCTGTGTCCCAGTGTCCCAGTGTCTCTCTGTCTCTGTGTCTCTGTGTCTCTGTGTCCCAGTGCCCCAGTGTCCCTGTGTCCCAGTGTCCCAGTGTCGCTGTGTCTCTGTGTCTCTGTGTCCCAGTGTCCCAGTGTCCCAGTGTCTCAGTGTATCGCTATCTCTGTGTATCTGTGTCTCTGTGTCTCTGTGTCCCAGTGTCTCTGTGCCCCAGTGTCCCAGTGTCCCAGTGTCCCAGTGTCCCAGTGTCCCAGTGTCTCAGTGTCTCTGTATCTCTGTGTCTCTGTGTCCCAGTGTCTCTGTGTCTCTGTGCCTCTGTGTCTCTGTGTCTCTGTGTCCCAGTGTCTCAGTGTCTCAGTGTCTCTGTATCTCTGTGTCTCTGTGTCCCCGTGTCCCAGTGTCCCAGTGTCCCAGTGTCCCAGTGTCCCAGTGTCTCTGTGTCTCTGTGTGTCTGTGTCTCTGTGTCTCTGTGTCCCAGTGTCTCAGTGTCTCTGTATCTCTGTGTCTCTGTGTCCCAGTGTCCCAGTGTCCTAGTGTCTCTGTATCTCTGTGTCTCTGTGTCTCTGTGCCTCTGTGTCCCAGTGTCTCAGTGTCTCTGTATCTCTGTGTCTCTGTGTCCCAGTGTCCCAGTGTCTCTGTAACTCTGTGTCTCTGTGTCTCAGTGTCTCTGTGTCTCTGTGTCCCAGTGTCCCAGTGTCTCTGTATCTCTGTGTCTCTGTGTCTCTGTATCTCTGTGTCTCTGTGTCCCAGTGTCTCAGTGTCTCTGCATCTCTGTGTCCCAGTGTCCCAGTGTCTCTGTATCTCTGTGTCTCTGTGTCTCTGTGTCTCAGTGCCCCAGTGCACCAGTGTATCTGTGTCCCAGTGTCCCAGTGTTCTAGTGTTTCTGTGTCTCTGTGTCCCAGTGTCTCAGTACCTCTGTGTCTCTGTGTCTCAGTGCCCCAGTGCCCCAGTGTCTCAGTGATCCAGTATCCCAGTGTCCCAGTGTCCCAGTGTTCCAGTGTCTCTGTGTCCAGTGCCCCAGTGTCCCAGTGTCTCTGTGTCTCTGTGCCCCAGTGTCCCAGTGTCCCAGTGCCCCAGTGTCACAGTGCCTCAGTGTCTCTGTATCTCTGTGTCCCAGTGTCTCTGTGTCTCTGTGTCTCAGTGTCTCTGTATCTCTGTGTCTCTGTGTCTCTGTGTCTCTGTGTCTCTGTGTCTCTGTGTCTCAGTGCCCCAGTGCACCAGTGTATCTGTGTCCCAGTGTTCCAGTGTCCTAGTGTTTCTGTGTCTCTGTGTCCCAGTGTCCCAGTGTGCCAGTGCCTCAGTGTCCAGTGCCCCACTGTCTCTGTGTCTCTGTGTCACTGTGTCTCTGTGTCTCAGTGGCTCAGTGCCGCAGTGCCCCAGTGTCTCAGTGCTCCAGTATCACAGTATCCCAGTGTCCCAGTGTTCCAGTGTTCCAGTGTCTCTGAGTCTCTGTGTCTCTGTGTCTCAGTGTCTCCTTGTCTCTCTGTCTCTGTGTCTCAGTGTCTCAGTGCCCCAGTGCCCCAGTGTCTCTGTGTCCAGTGCCCCAGTGTCTCTGTGTCTCTGTGTCTCAGTGTCTCAGTGTCCCAGTGCTCCAGTGGCTCTGTGTCCAGTGCCCCAGTGTCCCAGTGTCTCTGTGTCTCTGTGTCTCAGTGTCCCAGTGTCTAAGTGTCTCTGTGTCTCTGTGTTTCCGTGTCTCTGTGTCCCAGTGTCCTAGTGTTTATGTGTCTCTGTGTTTCTGTATCCCAGTGTCCCAGTGCCCCAGTGTCCCAGTGTCTCCGTGCCTCAGTGTCTCTGTTTCTTTGTGTCTCGGTGTCCCAGTGCCCCAGTGTCTCTGTGTCCCAGTTTCCCAGTGACTATGTGTCCCAGTGTCCCAGTGCTCCAGTGTCTCTGTGTCTCAGTGCCCCAGTGCCCCAGTGTCTCTGTGTCCCAGTCTCCCAGTCTCCCTGTGTTTCTGTGTCTCTGTGTCCCAGTGTCCCAGTGTCCCAGTGTTCCAGTGTCTCTGTGTCTCTGTGTATCAGTGTCTCTGTCTCTCTGTCTCTCTGTGTCTCAGTGTCTCAGTGCCCCAGTGCCCCAGTGTCTCTGTGTCCAGTGCCCCAGTGTCCCAGTGTCTCTGTGTCTCTGTGTCTCTGTGTCTCAGTGTCCGAGTGTCTCTGTGTCTCTGTGTTTCCGTGTCTCTGTGTCCCAGTGTCCTAGTGTCTCTGTGTCTCTGTGTTTCTGTGTTCCAGTGTCCCAGTGCCCCAGTGTCCCAGTGTCTCCGTGCCTCAGTGTTTCTGTTTCTTTGTGTCTCGGTGTCTCAGTGCCCCAGTGTCTCTGTGTCCCAGTGTCCCAGTGCCCCAGTGTCTCTGTGTCTCAGTGTCCCAGTGCCCCAGTGTCTCTGTGTCCCAGTCTCCCAGTGTCCCAGTGTCTCTGTGTTTCTGTGTCTCTGTGTCCCAGTGTCCCAGTGTCCCTGTGTCTCTGTGTCCCAGTGCCCCAGTGTGCAAGTGCCCCAGTGCCCCAGTCTCCCTCTGTCCCAGTGTCCCAGTGTCCCATTGTCTCGGTGTCTCTGTGTCTCTGTGTCTCAGTGTCCTAGTGTCTCTGTGTCTCTGTGTCTCTGTGTCCCAGTGTCCCAGTGCCCATGTGCCCCAGTGTTCCTGTGTCACAGTGCCCCAGTGTATCTGTGTCTCTGTGTCCCAGTGCCTCAGTTCCCCAGTGCCCCAGTGTCTCTGTTTCTCTGTGTCCCAGTGCCCCAGTGTCTCAGTGTCTCAGTGTCTCTGTTTCTCTGTGTCTCAGTGTCTCAGAGTCTCTGTGCCCCAGTGTTCTAGTGTCTCTGTGTTGCTGTGTCCCTGTGTTTCTGTGTCCCTGTGTCCCAGTGTCCCAGTGTCCTAGTGTCTCTGTGTCTCTCTGTCTCTGTGTCCCAGTATTCCAGTGTCCCAGTGCCTCTGTGTCTCTGTGTCCCAGTGTCCCAGTGTCCCTGTGCCCTTGTGTCTCTGTCTCTCTGTGTCCCAGTGCCACAGTGCCCCAGTATCCCTGTGTCCCAGTGTTTCTGTGTCTATGTGGCTCTGTGCTTCAGTGTCTCAGTGCCACAGTGCCCCAGTGCCTCTGTTTCTCTGTGTCCCAGTGTCACTGTGTCCCAGTGTCCCAGTATCGCTGTGTCTCTGTCTTCTGTATCTCAGTGTCTCAGTGCCAAAATGCCCCAGTGTCTCTGTTTCTCTGTGTCCCAGTGTCCCAGTGCCCCAGTGTCCCAGTGCTCCAGTGTCTCTGTGTCCCAGTGCCCCAGTGTCCCAGTGTTTCTGTGTATCTGTGTCTCAGTGTCTCAGTGTCTCCGTGTTCCAGTGTCTCTGTGTCTCTGTGTCTCACTGTCTCAGTGTCCCAGTGTCCCAGTGTCCTAGTGTCTCAGTGTCTCAGTGTCTCAGTGCCCCAGTGCCTCTGTGTCTCAGTGTCTCAGTGTCTCCGTGTTCCAGTGTCTCTGTGTCTCTGTGTCTCACTGTCTCAGTGTCCCAGTGTCCTAGTGTATCTGTGTCTCAGTGTCTCAGTGCCCCAGTGCCCCAGTGTCTCTGTGTCTCAGTGTCTCAGTGTCTCAGCGTCTCAGTGTCTCCGTGTTCCAGTGTCTCTGTGTCTCTGTGTCTCACTGTCTCAGTGTCCCAGTGTCTCTGTGTCTCTGTGTCTCTGTGTCTCATTGTCTCAGTGTCCCAGTGTCCTAGTGTATCTGTGTCTCAGTGTCTCTGTGTCTCAGTGTCTCAGTGTCTCAGTGTCTCAGTGCCCCAGTGTCTCAGTGTCTCCGTGTTCCAGTGTCTCTGTGTCTCTGTGTCTCACTGTCTCAGTGTCCCAGTGTCCTAGTGTATCTGTGTCTCAGTGTCTCAGTGTCTCAGTGCCCCAGTGCCCCAGTGTCTCTGTGTCTCAGTGTCTCATTGTTCCAGTGTCTCTGTGTCTCTGTGTCTCATTGTCTCAGTGTCCCAGTGTCCTAGTGTATCTGTGTCTCAATGTCTCAGTGTCTCAGTGTCTCTGTGTCTCAGTGTCTCAGTGCCCCAGTGTCTCTGTGTCTCTGTGTCTCTGTGTCTCACTGTCTCAATGTCCCAGTGTCCTAGTGTATCTGTGTCTCAGTGTCTCAGTGTCTCAGTGTCTCAGTGTTCCAGTGTCTCTGTGCCTCTGTGTCTCATTGTCTCAGTGTCCCATTGTCCAAGTGTATCTGTGTCTCAGTGTCTCAGTGTCTCTGTGTCTCAGTGTCTCAGTGTCTCAGTGCCCCAGTGTCTCTGTGTCTCTGTGTCTCTGTGTCTCACTGTCTCAGTGTCCCAGTGTCCTAGTGTATCTGTGTCTCATTGTCTCAGTGTCTCAGTGCCCCAGTGCCCCAGTGTCTCTGTGTCTCAGTGTCTCAGTGTCTCATTGTTCCAGTGTCTCTGTGTCTCTGTGTCTCTGTGTCTCTGTGTCTCATTGTCTCAGTGTCCCAGTGTCCTAGTGTATCTGTGTCTCAGTGTCTCTGTGTCTCAGTGTCTCAGTGTCTCAGTGCCCCAGTGTCTCTGTGTCTCTGTGTCTCAGTGTCTCAGTGTTCTAGTGTCTCAGTGTCCCAGTGTCTCAGTGCCCCAGTGCCCCAGTGTCTCTGTGTCTCAGTGTCTCAGTGTCTCATTGTTCCAGTGTCTCTGTGTCTCTGTGTCTCATTGTCTCAGTGTCCCAGTGTCATAGTGTATCAGTGCCCCAGTGTCTCTGTGTCTCAGTGTCTCAGTGTTCTAGTGTCTCTGTGTCTCTGTGTCTCACTGTCTCAGTTTCCAATGTCCTAGTATATCTGTGTCTCTGTGTCTCAGTGTCTCAGTGCCCCAGTGCTCCAGTGTCTCTGTGTCTCAGTGTTCCAGTGTCTCTGTGTCTCACTGTCTCAGTGTCCCAGTGTCCTAGTGTATCTGTGACTCTGTGTCTCCGTGTCTCAGTGCCCCAGTGTCTCTGTGTCTCAGTGTCTCAGTGTCTCAGTGTTCCAGTGTCTCAGTGTCTCAGTGTCTCAGTGCCCCAGTGCCTCTGTTTCTCTGTGTCCCAGTGTCCCAGTGCCCCAGTGTCCCTGTGTCTCTGTGTCTCTGTGTCCCAGTGTCCCATTGTCCCAGTGTCTCAGTGTCTCAGTGCCCCAGTGTCTCTGTTTCTCTGTGTCCCAGTGTCCCAGTGCCCCAGTGCCCCAGTGTCCCTGTGTCCCAGTGTCTCTGTGTCTCTGTGTCTCTGTGCCCCAGTGCCCCAGTGCCCCAGTGTCCATGTGTCTCTGTGTCCCAGTGCCCCATTGTCCCAGTGTCCCAGTGTCCCAGTGTCCCAGTGCCCTAGTGGCTGTGTGTCTCAGTGTCTCAGTGTCTCAGTGCCCCAGTGTTTCTGTTTCTCTGTGTCCCAGTGTCCCAGTGCCCCAGTGCCCCAGTGTCCCTGTGTATCTGTGTCTCCGTGTCCCATTGTCCCAGTGTCCCAGTGTCCCAGTGCCCCAGTGACTCTGTGTCTCTGTGTCTCTGTGTCTCTGTGTCTCAGTGCCCCAGTTCCTGTTTCCTTGTTTCCCAGTGTCCCAGTGTCTCTGTAACTCAGTGCCTCAGTGCCCCAGTGCCCCAGTGTCGCTGTGTTTCTGTGTCTCTGTGTCTCAGTGTCTCAGTGTCTCAGTGTCGCAGTGCCCCAGTGCCCCAGTGTCTCTGTGTCTCACTGTCTCAGTGTCCCAGTGTCCTAGTGTATCTGTGTCTCTGTGTCTCAGTGCCTCAGTGTCTCAGTGTTCCAGTGTCTCTGTGTCTCTGTGTCTCACTGTCTCAGTGTCCCAGTGTCCTAGTGTATCTGTGTCTCTGTGTCTCAGTGTCTCAGTGTCCCAGTGCCCCAGTGTCTCTGTGTCTCTGTGTCTCAGTGTTACAGTGTCTCTGTGTCTCTGTGTCTCACTGTCTCAGTGTCCCAGTTTCCTAGTGTATCTGTGTCTCTGTGCCCCAGTGCCCCAGTGTCCATGTGTCTCTGTGTCCCAGTGCCCCATTGTCCCAGTGTCCCAGTGTCCCAGTGTCCCAGTGTACCAGTGCCCTAGTGGCTGTGTGTCTCAGTGTCTCAGTGTCTCAGTGCCCCAGTGTTTCTGTTTCTCTGTGTCCCAGTGCCCCAGTGCCCCAGTGCCCCAGTGTCCCTGTGTCTCTGTGTCTCCGTGTCCCATTGTCCCAGTGTCCCAGTGTCATAGTGTATCAGTGCCCCAGTGTCTCTGTGTCTCAGTGTCTCAGTGTTCTAGTGTCTCTGTGTCTCTGTGTCTCACTGTCTCAGTTTCCAATGTCCTAGTATATCTGTGTCTCTGTGTCTCAGTGTCTCAGTGCCCCAGTGCTCCAGTGTCTCTGTGTCTCAGTGTTCCAGTGTCTCTGTGTCTCACTGTCTCAGTGTCCCAGTGTCCTAGTGTATCTGTGACTCTGTGTCTCCGTGTCTCAGTGCCCCAGTGTCTCTGTGTCTCAGTGTCTCAGTGTCTCAGTGTTCCAGTGTCTCAGTGTCTCAGTGTCTCAGTGCCCCAGTGCCTCTGTTTCTCTGTGTCCCAGTGTCCCAGTGCCCCAGTGTCCCTGTGTCTCTGTGTCTCTGTGTCCCAGTGTCCCATTGTCCCAGTGTCTCAGTGTCTCAGTGCCCCAGTGTCTCTGTTTCTCTGTGTCCCAGTGTCCCAGTGCCCCAGTGCCCCAGTGTCCCTGTGTCCCAGTGTCTCTGTGTCTCCGTGTCTCTGTGCCCCAGTGCCCCAGTGCCCCAGTGTCCATGTGTCTCTGTGTCCCAGTGCCCCATTGTCCCAGTGTCCCAGTGTCCCAGTGTCCCAGTGCCCTAGTGGCTGTGTGTCTCAGTGTCTCAGTGTCTCAGTGCCCCAGTGTTTCTGTTTCTCTGTGTCCCAGTGTCCCAGTGCCCCAGTGCCCCAGTGTCCCTGTGTCTCTGTGTCTCCGTGTCCCATTGTCCCAGTGTCCCAGTGTCCCAGTGCCCCAGTGACTCTGTGTCTCTGTGTCTCTGTGTCTCTGTGTCTCAGTGCCCCAGTTCCTGTTTCCTTGTTTCCCAGTGTCCCAGTGTCTCTGTAACTCAGTGCCTCAGTGCCCCAGTGCCCCAGTGTCGCTGTGTTTCTGTGTCTCTGTGTCTCAGTGTCTCAGTGTCTCAGTGTCGCAGTGCCCCAGTGCCCCAGTGTCTCTGTGTCTCACTGTCTCAGTGTCCCAGTGTCCTAGTGTATCTGTGTCTCTGTGTCTCAGTGCCTCAGTGTCTCAGTGTTCCAGTGTCTCTGTGTCTCTGTGTCTCACTGTCTCAGTGTCCCAGTGTCCTAGTGTATCTGTGTCTCTGTGTCTCAGTGTCTCAGTGTCCCAGTGCCCCAGTGTCTCTGTGTCTCTGTGTCTCAGTGTTACAGTGTCTCTGTGTCTCTGTGTCTCACTGTCTCAGTGTCCCAGTTTCCTAGTGTATCTGTGTCTCTGTGCCCCAGTGCCCCAGTGTCCATGTGTCTCTGTGTCCCAGTGCCCCATTGTCCCAGTGTCCCAGTGTCCCAGTGTCCCAGTGTACCAGTGCCCTAGTGGCTGTGTGTCTCAGTGTCTCAGTGTCTCAGTGCCCCAGTGTTTCTGTTTCTCTGTGTCCCAGTGTCCCAGTGCCCCAGTGCCCCAGTGTCCCTGTGTCTCTGTGTCTCCGTGTCCCATTGTCCCAGTGTCCCAGTGTCCCAGTGCCCCAGTGACTCTGTGTCTCTGTGTCTCAGTGTCTCAGTGCTCCAGTGCCCCAGTGTCTCTGTGTCTCAGTGTCTCAGTGTCTCCGTGTTCCAGTGTCTCTGTGTCTCTGTGTCTCACTGTCTCAGTGTCCCAGTGTCCTAGTGTCTCAGTGTCTCAGTGTCTCAGTGCCCCAGTGCCCCAGTGTTTCTGTGTCTCAGTGTCTCAGTGTTCCAGTGACTCTGTGTCTCTGTGTCTCACTGTCTCAGTGTCCCAGTGTCCTAGTGTATCTGTGTCTCAGTGTCTCTGTGTCTCAGTGTCTCAGTGCCCCAGTGCCCCAGTGTCTCTGTGTCTCACTGGCTCAGTGTCCCAGTGTCCTAGTGTATCTGTGTCTCAGTGTCTCTGTGTCTCAGTGTCTCAGTGCCCCAGTGCCACAGTGTCTCTGTGTCTCACTGTCTCAGTGTCCCAGTGTCCTAGTGTATCTGTGTCTAAGTGTCTCTGTGTCTCACTGTCTCAGTGTCCCAGTGTCCTAGTGTGTCTGTGTCTCAGTATCTCTGTGTCTCAGTGTCTCAGTGCCCCAGTGCCCCAGTGTCTCTGTGTCTCACTGTCTCAGTGTCCTAGTGTATCTGTGTCTCAGTGTCTCTGTGTCTCAGTGTCTCAGTGCCCCAGTGCCCCATTGCCCCAGTGTCTCTGTGTCTCAGTGTCTCAGTGCCCCAGTGCCACAGTGCCCCAGTAACTCTGTCTCTCAGTGTTCTAGTGTCTCTGTGTCTCTGTGTCTCACTGTCTCAGTTTCCAGTGTCCTAGTATATCTGTGCCTCAGTGTCTCAGTGCCCCAGTGCTCCAGTGTCTCTGTGTTTCTGTGACTCAGTGTTCCAGTGTCTCTGTGTCTCTGTGTCTCACTGTCTCAGTGTCCCAGTGTCCGAGTGTATCTGTGTCTCTGTGTCTCTGTGTCTCCGTGTCTCAGTGCCCCAGTGCCCCAGTGTCTCTGTGTCTCAGTGTCTCAGTGTTCCAGTGTCTCTGTGTATACGTGTCTCTATGCCCCAGTGCCTCTGTTTCTCTGTGTCCCAGTGTCCCAGTGCCCCAGTGGCCCTGTGTCTCTGTGTCTCTGTGTCCCAGTGTCCCATTGTCCCAGTGTCTCTGTGTCTCTGTGACTTAGTGTTCCAGTGTCTCTGTGTCTCTGTGTCTCACTGTCTCAGTGTCCCAGTGTCCTAGTGTATCTGTGTCTCGGTGTCTCCGTGTCTCAGCGCCCCAGTGCCCCACTGTCTCTGTGTCTCAGTGTCTCAGTGTTCCAGTGTCTCTGTGTCTCAGTGTCTCAGTGTCTCAGTGTCGCAGTGCCCCAGTGCCCCAGTGTCTCTGTGTCTCAGTGTCTCAGTGTTCCAGTGTCTCTGTGTCTCTGTGTCTCACTGTCTCAGTGTCCCAGTGTCCTAGTGTATCTGTGTCTCTGTGTCTCAGTGTCTCAGTGTCCCAGTGCCCCAGTGTCTCTGTGTCCCAGTACCCCAGTGTCCCTGTGTCTCTGTGTCTCTGTGTCTCAGTGTCTCAGTGCCCCAGTGCCCCAGTGTCTCTGTGTCTCAGTATCTCAGTGTTCTAGTGTCTCAGTGTCTCTGTGTCTCAGTGTCTCAGTGTCTCAGTGCCCCAGTGCCCCAATGTCTCTGTGTCTCAGTGTCTCAGTGTTCTAGTGTCTCTGTGTCTCTGTGTCTCACTGTCTCACTGTCTCAGTTTCCAGTGTCCTAGTATAACTGTGTCTCTGTGTCTCAGTGTCTCAGTGCCCCAGTGCTCCAGTGTCTCTGTGTCTCTGTGACTCAGTGTTCCAGTGTCTCTGTGTCTCTGTGTCTCACTGTCTCAGTGTCCCAGTGTCCTAGTGTATCTGTGTCTCAGTGTATCTGTGTCTCAGTGTCTCAGTGCCCCAGTGCCCCAGTGCCCCAGTAACTCTGTCTTTCAGTGTTCTAGTGTCTCTGTGTCTCACTGTCTCAGTTTCCAGTGTCCTAGTATATCTGTGCCTCAGTGTCTCAGTGCCCCAGTGCTCCAGTGTCTCTGTGTCTCTGTGACTCAGTGTTCCAGTGTCTCTGTGTCTCTGTGTCTCACTGTCTCAGTGTCCCAGTGTCCGAGTGTATCTGTGTCTCTGTGTCTCCGTGTCTCAGTGCCCCAGTGCCCCAGTGTCTCTGTGTCTCAGTGTCTCAGTGTTCCAGTGTCTCTGTGTATCAGTGTCTCAGTGCCCCAGTGCCTGTTTCTCTGTGTCCCAGTGTCCCAGTGCCCCAGTGGCCCTGTGTCTCTGTGTCTCTGTGTCCCAGTGTCCCATTGTCCCAGTGTATCTGTGTCTCTGTGACTCAGTGTTCCAGTGTCTCTGTGTCTCTGTGTCTCACTGTCTCAGTGTCCCAGTGTCCTAGTGTATCTGTGTCTCTGTGTCTCAGTGCCTCAGTGTCTCAGTGTTCCAGTGTCTCTGTGTCTCTGTGTCTCACTGTCTCAGTGTCCCAGTGTCCTAGTGTATCTGTGTCTCTGTGTCTCAGTGTCTCAGTGTCCCAGTGCCCCAGTGTCTCTGTGTCTCTGTGTCTCAGTGTTACAGTGTCTCTGTGTCTCTGTGTCTCACTGTCTTAGTGTCCCAGTTTCCTAGTGTATCTGTGTCTCTGTGCCCCAGTGCCCCAGTGCCCATGTGTCTCTGTGTCCCAGTGCCCCATTGTCCCAGTGTCCCAGTGTCCCAGTGTCCCAGTGTACCAGTGCCCTAGTGGCTGTGTGTCTCAGTGTCTCAGTGTCTCAGTGCCCCAGTGTTTCTGTTTCTCTGTGTCCCAGTGTCCCAGTGCCCCAGTGCCCCAGTGTCCCTGTGTCTCTGTGTCTCCGTGTCCCATTGTCCCAGTGTCCCAGTGTCCCAGTGCCCCAGTGACTCTGTGTCTCTGTGTCTCAGTGTCTCAGTGTCTCAGTGCTCCAGTGCCCCAGTGTCTCTGTGTCTCAGTGTCTCAGTGTCTCCGTGTTCCAGTGTCTCTGTGTCTCTGTGTCTCACTGTCTCAGTGTCCCAGTGTCCTAGTGTCTCAGTGTCTCAGTGCCCCAGTGCCCCAGTGTTTCTGTGTCTCAGTGTCTCAGTGTTCCAGTGACTCTGTGTCTCTGTGTCTCACTGTCTCAGTGTCCCAGTGTCCTAGTGTATCTGTGTCTCAGTGTCTCAGTGCCCCAGTGCCCCAGTGTCTCTGTGTCTCACTGGCTCAGTGTCCCAATGTCCTAGTGTATCTGTGTCTCAGTGTCTCTGTGTCTCACTGTCTCAGTGTCTCAGTGTCCTAGTGTATCTGTGTCTCAGTGTCTCTGTGTCTCAGTGTCTCAGTGCCCCAGTGCCCCAGTGTCTCTGTGTCTCACTGTCTCAGTGTCCCAGTGTCCTAGTGTATCTGTGTCTAAGTGTCTCTGTGTCTCACTGTCTCAGTGTCCCAGTGTCCTAGTGTGTCTGTGTCTCAGTATCTCTGTGTCTCAGTGTCTCAGTGCCCCAGTGCCCCAGTGTCTCTGTGTCTCACTGTCTCAGTGTCCCAGTGTCCTAGTGTATCTGTGTCTCAGTGTCTCTGTGTCTCAGTGTCTCAGTGCCCCAGTGCCCCATTGCCCCAGTGTCTCTGTGTCTCAGTGCCCCAGTGCCACAGTGCCCCAGTAACTCTGTCTCTCAGTGTTCTAGTGTCTCTGTGTCTCTGTGTCTCACTGTCTCAGTTTCCAGTGTCCTAGTATATCTGTGCCTCAGTGTCTCAGTGCCCCAGTGCTCCAGTGTCTCTGTGTTTCTGTGACTCAGTGTTCCAGTGTCTCTGTGTCTCTGTGTCTCACTGTCTCAGTGTCCCAGTGTCCGAGTGTATCTGTGTCTCTGTGTCTCTGTGTCTCCGTGTCTCAGTGCCCCAGTGCCCCAGTGTCTCTGTGTCTCAGTGTCTCAGTGTTCCAGTGTCTCTGTGTATACGTGTCTCTATGCCCCAGTGCCTCTGTTTCTCTGTGTCCCAGTGTCCCAGTGCCCCAGTGGCCCTGTGTCTCTGTGTCCCAGTGTCCCATTGTCCCAGTGTCTCTGTGTCTCTGTGACTTAGTGTTCCAGTGTCTCTGTGTCTCTGTGTCTCACTGTCTCAGTGTCCCAGTGTCCTAGTGTATCTGTGTCTCGGTGTCTCCGTGTCTCAGCGCCCCAGTGCCCCACTGTCTCTGTGTCTCAGTGTCTCAGTGTTCCAGTGTCTCTGTGTCTCAGTGTCTCAGTGTCTCAGTGTCGCAGTGCCCCAGTGCCCCAGTGTCTCTGTGTCTCAGTGTCTCAGTGTTCCAGTGTCTCTGTGTCTCTGTGTCTCACTGTCTCAGTGTCCCAATGTCCCAGTGTATCTGTGTCTCAGTGTCTCAGTGCCTCAGTGCCCCAGTGTCTCTGTGTCTCAGTGTCTCAGTGTTCCAGTGTCTCTGTGTCTCTGTGTCTCACTGTCTCAGTGTCCCAGTGTCCTAGTGTATCTGTGTCTCTGTGTCTCAGTGTCTCAGTGTCCCAGTGCCCCAGTGTCTCTGTGTCCCAGTACCCCAGTGTCCCTGTGTCTCTGTGTCTCTGTGTCTCAGTGTCTCAGTGCCCCAGTGCCCCAGTGTCTCTGTGTCTCAGTATCTCAGTGTTCTAGTGTATCAGTGTCTCAGTGTCTCAGTGTCTCAGTGTCGCAGTGCCCCAGTGCCCCAGTGTCTCTGTGTCTCAGTGTCTCAGTGTTCCAGTGTCTCTGTGTCTCTGTGTCTCACTGTCTCAGTGTCCCAATGTCCCAGTGTATCTGTGTCTCAGTGTCTCAGTGCCTCAGTGCCCCAGTGTCTCTGTGTCTCAGTGTCTCAGTGTTCCAGTGTCTCTGTGTCTCTGTGTCTCACTGTCTCAGTGTCCCAGTGTCCTAGTGTATCTGTGTCTCTGTGTCTCAGTGTCTCAGTGTCTCAGTGTCCCAGTGCCCCAGTGTCTCTGTGTCCCAGTACCCCAGTGTCCCTGTGTCTCTGTGTCTCTGTGTCTCAGTGTCTCAGTGCCCCAGTGCCCCAGTGTCTCTGTGTCTCAGTATCTCAGTGTTCTAGTGTCTCAGTGTCTCTGTGTCTCAGTGTCTCAGTGTCTCAGTGCCCCAGTGCCCCAATGTCTCTGTGTCTCAGTGTCTCAGTGTTCTAGTGTCTCTGTGTCTCTGTGTCTCACTGTCTCACTGTCTCAGTTTCCAGTGTCCTAGTATAACTGTGTCTCTGTGTCTCAGTGTCTCAGTGCCCCAGTGCTCCAGTGTCTCTGTGTCTCTGTGACTCAGTGTTCCAGTGTCTCTGTGTCTCTGTGTCTCACTGTCTCAGTGTCCCAGTGTCCTAGTGTATCTGTGTCTCAGTGTCTCTGTGTCTCAGTGTCTCAGTGCCCCAGTGCCCCATTGCCCCAGTGTATCTGTGTCTCAGTGTCTCAGTGCCCCAGTGCCCCAGTGCCCCAGTAACTCTGTCTTTCAGTGTTCTAGTGTCTCTGTGTCTCACTGTCTCAGTTTCCAGTGTCCTAGTATATCTGTGCCTCAGTGTCTCAGTGCCCCAGTGCTCCAGTGTCTCTGTGTCTCTGTGACTCAGTGTTCCAGTGTCTCTGTGTCTCTGTGTCTCACTGTCTCAGTGTCCCAGTGTCCGAGTGTATCTGTGTCTCTGTGTCTCCGTGTCTCAGTGCCCCAGTGCCCCAGTGTCTCTGTGTCTCAGTGTCTCAGTGTTCCAGTGTCTCTGTGTATCAGTGTCTCAGTGCCCCAGTGCCTCTGTTTCTCTGTGTCCCAGTGTCCCAGTGCCCCAGTGGCCCTGTGTCTCTGTGTCTCTGTGTCCCAGTGTCCCATTGTCCCAGTGTATCTGTGTCTCTGTGACTCAGTGTTCCAGTGTCTCTGTGTCTCTGTGTCTCACTGTCTCAGTGTCCCAGTGTCCTAGTGTATCTGTGTCTCGGTGTCTCCGTGTCTCAGCGCCCCAGTGCCCCACTGTCTCTGTGTCTCAGTGTCTCAGTGTTCCAGTGTCTCTGTGTCTCAGTGTCTCAGTGTCTCAGTGTCGCAGTGCCCCAGTGCCCCAGTGTCTCTGTGTCTCAGTGTCTCAGTGTTCCAGTGTCTCTGTGTCTCTGTGTCTCACTGTCTCAATGTCCCAATGTCCCAGTGTATCTGTGTCTCAGTGTCTCAGTGCCTCAGTGCCCCAGTGTCTCTGTGTCTCAGTGTCTCAGTGTTCCAGTGTCTCTGTGTCTCTGTGTCTCACTGTCTCAGTGTCCCAGTGTCCCAGTGTCCTAGTGTATCTGTGTATCTGTGTCTCTGTGTCTCAGTGTCTCAGTGTCCCAGTGCACCAGTGTCTCTGTGTCCCAGTACCCCAGTGTCCCTGTGTCTCTGTGTCTCTGTGTCTCAGTGTCTCAGTGCCCCAGTGCCCCAGTGTCTCTGTGTCTCAGTATCTCAGTGTTCTAGTGTCTCAGTGTCTCTGTGTCTCAGTGTCTCAGTGCCCCAGTGCCCCAATGTCTCTGTGTCTCAGTGTCTCAGTGTTCTAGTGTCTCTGTGTCTCTGTGTCTCACTGTCTCACTGTCTCAGTTTCCAGTGTCCTAGTATAACTGTGTCTCAGTGTCTCAGTGCCCCAGTGCTCCAGTGTCTCTGTGTCTCTGTGACTCAGTGTTCCAGTGTCTCTGTGTCTCTGTGTCTCACTGTCTCAGTGTCCCAGTGTCCTAGTGTATCTGTGTCTCTGTGTCTCCATGTCTCAGTGCCCCAGTGCCCCAATGTCTCTGTGTCTCAGTGTCGCAGTGCCCCAGTGCACCAGTGCCCCAGTGTCTCTGTGTCTCAGTGTCCCAGTGTCCCAGTGTCTCTGTGTCTCAGTGTCTCTGTGTCTCAGTGTCTCAGTGCCCCAGTGCCCCATTGCCCCAGTGTCTCTGTGTCTCAGTGCCCCAGTGCCACAGTGCCCCAGTAACTCTGTCTCTCAGTGTTCTAGTGTCTCTGTGTCTCTGTGTCTCACTGTCTCAGTTTCCAGTGTCCTAGTATATCTGTGCCTCAGTGTCTCAGTGCCCCAGTGCTCCAGTGTCTCTGTGTTTCTGTGACTCAGTGTTCCAGTGTCTCTGTGTCTCTGTGTCTCACTGTCTCAGTGTCCCAGTGTCCGAGTGTATCTGTGTCTCTGTGTCTCTGTGTCTCCGTGTCTCAGTGCCCCAGTGCCCCAGTGTCTCTGTGTCTCAGTGTCTCAGTGTTCCAGTGTCTCTGTGTATACGTGTCTCTATGCCCCAGTGCCTCTGTTTCTCTGTGTCCCAGTGTCCCAGTGCCCCAGTGGCCCTGTGTCTCTGTGTCTCTGTGTCCCAGTGTCCCATTGTCCCAGTGTCTCTGTGTCTCTGTGACTTAGTGTTCCAGTGTCTCTGTGTCTCTGTGTCTCACTGTCTCAGTGTCCCAGTGTCCTAGTGTATCTGTGTCTCGGTGTCTCCGTGTCTCAGCGCCCCAGTGCCCCACTGTCTCTGTGTCTCAGTGTCTCAGTGTTCCAGTGTCTCTGTGTCTCAGTGTCTCAGTGTCTCAGTGTCGCAGTGCCCCAGTGCCCCAGTGTCTCTGTGTCTCAGTGTCTCAGTGTTCCAGTGTCTCTGTGTCTCTGTGTCTCACTGTCTCAGTGTCCCAATGTCCCAGTGTATCTGTGTCTCAGTGTCTCAGTGCCTCAGTGCCCCAGTGTCTCTGTGTCTCAGTGTCTCAGTGTTCCAGTGTCTCTGTGTCTCTGTGTCTCACTGTCTCAGTGTCCCAGTGTCCTAGTGTATCTGTGTCTCTGTGTCTCAGTGTCTCAGTGTCCCAGTGCCCCAGTGTCTCTGTGTCCCAGTACCCCAGTGTCCCTGTGTCTCTGTGTCTCTGTGTCTCAGTGTCTCAGTGCCCCAGTGCCCCAGTGTCTCTGTGTCTCAGTATCTCAGTGTTCTAGTGTATCAGTGTCTCAGTGTCTCAGTGTCTCAGTGTCGCAGTGCCCCAGTGCCCCAGTGTCTCTGTGTCTCAGTGTCTCAGTGTTCCAGTGTCTCTGTGTCTCTGTGTCTCACTGTCTCAGTGTCCCAATGTCCCAGTGTATCTGTGTCTCAGTGTCTCAGTGCCTCAGTGCCCCAGTGTCTCTGTGTCTCAGTGTCTCAGTGTTCCAGTGTCTCTGTGTCTCTGTGTCTCACTGTCTCAGTGTCCCAGTGTCCTAGTGTATCTGTGTCTCTGTGTCTCAGTGTCTCAGTGTCTCAGTGTCCCAGTGCCCCAGTGTCTCTGTGTCCCAGTACCCCAGTGTCCCTGTGTCTCTGTGTCTCTGTGTCTCAGTGTCTCAGTGCCCCAGTGCCCCAGTGTCTCTGTGTCTCAGTATCTCAGTGTTCTAGTGTCTCAGTGTCTCTGTGTCTCAGTGTCTCAGTGTCTCAGTGCCCCAGTGCCCCAATGTCTCTGTGTCTCAGTGTCTCAGTGTTCTAGTGTCTCTGTGTCTCTGTGTCTCACTGTCTCACTGTCTCAGTTTCCAGTGTCCTAGTATAACTGTGTCTCTGTGTCTCAGTGTCTCAGTGCCCCAGTGCTCCAGTGTCTCTGTGTCTCTGTGACTCAGTGTTCCAGTGTCTCTGTGTCTCTGTGTCTCACTGTCTCAGTGTCCCAGTGTCCTAGTGTATCTGTGTCTCAGTGTCTCTGTGTCTCAGTGTCTCAGTGCCCCAGTGCCCCATTGCCCCAGTGTATCTGTGTCTCAGTGTCTCAGTGCCCCAGTGCCCCAGTGCCCCAGTAACTCTGTCTTTCAGTGTTCTAGTGTCTCTGTGTCTCACTGTCTCAGTTTCCAGTGTCCTAGTATATCTGTGCCTCAGTGTCTCAGTGCCCCAGTGCTCCAGTGTCTCTGTGTCTCTGTGACTCAGTGTTCCAGTGTCTCTGTGTCTCTGTGTCTCACTGTCTCAGTGTCCCAGTGTCCGAGTGTATCTGTGTCTCTGTGTCTCCGTGTCTCAGTGCCCCAGTGCCCCAGTGTCTCTGTGTCTCAGTGTCTCAGTGTTCCAGTGTCTCTGTGTATCAGTGTCTCAGTGCCCCAGTGCCTCTGTTTCTCTGTGTCCCAGTGTCCCAGTGCCCCAGTGGCCCTGTGTCTCTGTGTCTCTGTGTCCCAGTGTCCCATTGTCCCAGTGTATCTGTGTCTCTGTGACTCAGTGTTCCAGTGTCTCTGTGTCTCTGTGTCTCACTGTCTCAGTGTCCCAGTGTCCTAGTGTATCTGTGTCTCGGTGTCTCCGTGTCTCAGCGCCCCAGTGCCCCACTGTCTCTGTGTCTCAGTGTCTCAGTGTTCCAGTGTCTCTGTGTCTCAGTGTCTCAGTGTCTCAGTGTCGCAGTGCCCCAGTGCCCCAGTGTCTCTGTGTCTCAGTGTCTCAGTGTTCCAGTGTCTCTGTGTCTCTGTGTCTCACTGTCTCAATGTCCCAATGTCCCAGTGTATCTGTGTCTCAGTGTCTCAGTGCCTCAGTGCCCCAGTGTCTCTGTGTCTCAGTGTCTCAGTGTTCCAGTGTCTCTGTGTCTCTGTGTCTCACTGTCTCAGTGTCCCAGTGTCCCAGTGTCCTAGTGTATCTGTGTATCTGTGTCTCTGTGTCTCAGTGTCTCAGTGTCCCAGTGCACCAGTGTCTCTGTGTCCCAGTACCCCAGTGTCCCTGTGTCTCTGTGTCTCTGTGTCTCAGTGTCTCAGTGCCCCAGTGCCCCAGTGTCTCTGTGTCTCAGTATCTCAGTGTTCTAGTGTCTCAGTGTCTCTGTGTCTCAGTGTCTCAGTGCCCCAGTGCCCCAATGTCTCTGTGTCTCAGTGTCTCAGTGTTCTAGTGTCTCTGTGTCTCTGTGTCTCACTGTCTCACTGTCTCAGTTTCCAGTGTCCTAGTATAACTGTGTCTCTGTGTCTCAGTGTCTCAGTGCCCCAGTGCTCCAGTGTCTCTGTGTCTCTGTGACTCAGTGTTCCAGTGTCTCTGTGTCTCTGTGTCTCACTGTCTCAGTGTCCCAGTGTCCTAGTGTATCTGTGTCTCTGTGTCTCCATGTCTCAGTGCCCCAGTGCCCCAGTGTCTCTGTGTCTCAGTGTCGCAGTGCCCCAGTGCACCAGTGCCCCAGTGTCTCTGTGTCTCAGTGTCCCAGTGTCCCAGTGTCTCTGTGTCTCTGTGTCTAACTTTCTCAGTGTCCCAATGTCTCAGTGTCTCAGTGCCTCAGTGCCCCAATGTCTCTGTGTCCCAGTGCCCCAGTACCCCAGTGTCCCTGTGCCTCTGTGTCTCTGTGTCCCAGTGTCCCATTGTCCCAGTTTCCCAGTGTCCCAGTGTCCCAGTGTCTCTGTGTCTCTGTGTCTCAGTGCCCCAGTTTCTGTTTCCTTGTGTCCCAGTGTCCCAGTGTCTCTGTAACTCAGTGCCTCAGTGCCCCAGTGCCCCAGTGTCTCTGTGTTTCTGTGTCTCAGTGTCTCAGTGTCACAGGGCCCCAGTGCCCCAGTCTCTCTGTGTCTCAGTGTCTCAGTGTTCCAGTGTCTCTGTGTTTCTGTGTCTCTGTGTCTCAGTGTCTCAGTGTCGCAGTGCCCCAGTGCCCCAGTGTTTCTGTGTCTCAGTGTCTCAGTGTTCCAGTGTCTCTGTGTCTCTGTGTGTCACTGTCTCAGTGTCCCAATGTCCCAGTGTATCTGTGTCTCAGTGTCTCAGTGTCTCAGTGTCTCAGTGCCCCAGTGTCTCTGTGTCTCAGTGTCTCAGTGTTCCAGTGTCTCTGTGTCTCTGTGTCTCACTGTCTCAGTGTCCCCGTGTCCTAGTGTATCTGTGTCTCTGTGTCTCAGTGTCTCAGTGTCCCCCGTGTCCTAGTTTATCTGTGTCTCAGTGTCTCAGTGTCCCAGTGCCCCAGTGTCTCTGTGTCTCTGTGTCTCAGTGTCTCAGTGTCCCAGTGTCCTAGTGTATCTGTGTCTCTGTGTCTCAGTGTCTCAGTGTCCCAGTGCCCCAGTGTCTCTGTGTCTCAGTGTCTCAGTGTTCCAGTGTCTCTGTGTCTCTGTGTCTCACTGTCTCAGTGTCCCAGTGTCCTAGTGTATCTGTGTCTCTGTGTCTCAGTGTCCCAGTGCCCCAGTGTCTCTGTGTCTCTGTGTCTCTGTGTTCCAGTTTCTCTGTGTCTCTGTGTCTCACTGTCTCAGTGTCCCAATGTCCCAGTGTATCTGTGTCTCTGTGTGTCACTGTCTCAGTGTCCCAATGTCCCAGTGTATCTGTGTCTCAGTGTCTCAGTGTCTCAGTGCCCCAGTGTCTCTGTGTCTCAGAGCCCCAGTGCCCCAGTGTCTCTGTTTCTCTGTGCCCCAGTGTCCCAGTGCCCCAGTGTCCCAGTGTCCTAGCGGCTCTGTGTGTCTGTGTCCCAGTGTCCCAGTGCCCCAGTGTCCCTGTGTCCCTGTGTCCCAGTGTCCCAGTGTCTCTGTGTCTCTGTGTCTCTGTGTCCCAGTGCCCCAGTGTCCCTGTGTCCCAGTGTCCCAGTGTCGCTGTGTCTCTGTGTCTCTGTGTCCCAGTGTCCCAGTGTCCCAGTGTCTCAGTGTATCGCTATCTCTGTGTATCTGTGTCTCTGTGTCTCTGTGTCCCAGTGTCTCTGTGCCCCAGTGTCCCAGTGTCCCAGTGTCCCAGTGTCCCAGTGTCCCAGTGTCTCAGTGTCTCTGTATCTCTGTGTCTCTGTGTCCCAGTGTCTCTGTGTCTCTGTGCCTCTGTGTC
The DNA here is from genome assembly GCF_044704955.1 of Pristiophorus japonicus. Lineage (NCBI taxonomy): Eukaryota > Metazoa > Chordata > Chondrichthyes > Pristiophoridae > Pristiophorus > Pristiophorus japonicus. Next base: position 108,970,051 of record NC_091987.1, read on the forward strand.
TCTGTGTCTCTGTGTCCCAGTGTCTCAGTGTCTCAGTGTCTCTGTATCTCTGTGTCTCTGTGTCCCCGTGTCCCAGTGTCCCAGTGTCCCAGTGTCCCAGTGTCTCTGTGTCTCTGTGTGTCTGTGTCTCTGTGTCTCTGTGTCCCAGTGTCTCAGTGTCTCTGTATCTCTGTGTCTCTGTGTCCCAGTGTCCCAGTGTCCTAGTGTCTCTGTATCTCTGTGTCTCTGTGTCTCTGTGCCTCTGTGTCCCAGTGTCTCAGTGTCTCTGTATCTCTGTGTCTCTGTGTCCCAGTGTCCCAGTGTCTCTGTAACTCTGTGTCTCTGTGTCTCAGTGTCTCTGTGTCTCTGTGTCCCAGTGTCCCAGTGTCTCTGTATCTCTGTGTCTCTGTGTCTCTGTATCTCTGTGTCTCTGTGTCCCAGTGTCTCAGTGTCTCTGCATCTCTGTGTCCCAGTGTCCCAGTGTCTCTGTATCTCTGTGTCTCTGTGTCTCTGTGTCTCAGTGCCCCAGTGCACCAGTGTATCTGTGTCCCAGTGTCCCAGTGTTCTAGTGTTTCTGTGTCTCTGTGTCCCAGTGTCTCAGTATCTCTGTGTCTCTGTGTCTCAGTGCCCCAGTGCCCCAGTGTCTCAGTGATCCAGTATCCCAGTGTCCCAGTGTCCCAGTGTTCCAGTGTCTCTGTGTCCAGTGCCCCAGTGTCCCAGTGTCTCTGTGTCTCTGTGCCCCAGTGTCCCAGTGTCCCAGTGCCCCAGTGTCACAGTGCCTCAGTGTCTCTGTATCTCTGTGTCCCAGTGTCTCTGTGTCTCTGTGTCTCAGTGTCTCTGTATCTCTGTGTCTCTGTGTCTCTGTGTCTCTGTGTCTCTGTGTCTCAGTGCCCCAGTGCACCAGTGTATCTGTGTCCCAGTGTCCCAGTGTCCTAGTGTTTCTGTGTCTCTGTGTCCCAGTGTCCCAGTGTGCCAGTGCCTCAGTGTCCAGTGCCCCACTGTCTCTGTGTCTCTGTGTCACTGTGTCTCTGTGTCTCAGTGGCTCAGTGCCGCAGTGCCCCAGTGTCTCAGTGCTCCAGTATCACAGTATCCCAGTGTCCCAGTGTTCCAGTGTTCCAGTGTCTCTGAGTCTCTGTGTCTCTGTGTCTCAGTGTCTCCTTGTCTCTCTGTCTCTGTGTCTCAGTGTCTCAGTGCCCCAGTGCCCCAGTGTCTCTGTGTCCAGTGCCCCAGTGTCTCTGTGTCTCTGTGTCTCAGTGTCTCAGTGTCCCAGTGCTCCAGTGGCTCTGTGTCCAGTGCCCCAGTGTCCCAGTGTCTCTGTGTCTCTGTGTCTCAGTGTCCCAGTGTCTAAGTGTCTCTGTGTCTCTGTGTTTCCGTGTCTCTGTGTCCCAGTGTCCTAGTGTTTATGTGTCTCTGTGTTTCTGTATCCCAGTGTCCCAGTGCCCCAGTGTCCCAGTGTCTCCGTGCCTCAGTGTCTCTGTTTCTTTGTGTCTCGGTGTCCCAGTGCCCCAGTGTCTCTGTGTCCCAGTTTCCCAGTGACTATGTGTCCCAGTGTCCCAGTGCTCCAGTGTCTCTGTGTCTCAGTGCCCCAGTGCCCCAGTGTCTCTGTGTCCCAGTCTCCCAGTCTCCCTGTGTTTCTGTGTCTCTGTGTCCCAGTGTCCCAGTGTCCCAGTGTTCCAGTGTCTCTGTGTCTCTGTGTATCAGTGTCTCTGTCTCTCTGTGTCTCAGTGTCTCAGTGCCCCAGTGCCCCAGTGTCTCTGTGTCCAGTGCCCCAGTGTCCCAGTGTCTCTGTGTCTCTGTGTCTCTGTGTCTCAGTGTCCGAGTGTCTCTGTGTCTCTGTGTTTCCGTGTCTCTGTGTCCCAGTGTCCTAGTGTCTCTGTGTCTCTGTGTTTCTGTGTTCCAGTGTCCCAGTGCCCCAGTGTCCCAGTGTCTCCGTGCCTCAGTGTTTCTGTTTCTTTGTGTCTCGGTGTCTCAGTGCCCCAGTGTCTCTGTGTCCCAGTGTCCCAGTGCCCCAGTGTCTCTGTGTCTCAGTGTCCCAGTGCCCCAGTGTCTCTGTGTCCCAGTCTCCCAGTGTCCCAGTGTCTCTGTGTTTCTGTGTCTCTGTGTCCCAGTGTCCCAGTGTCCCTGTGTCTCTGTGTCCCAGTGCCCCAGTGTGCAAGTGCCCCAGTGCCCCAGTCTCCCTCTGTCCCAGTGTCCCAGTGTCCCATTGTCTCGGTGTCTCTGTGTCTCTGTGTCTCAGTGTCCTAGTGTCTCTGTGTCTCTGTGTCTCTGTGTCCCAGTGTCCCAGTGCCCATGTGCCCCAGTGTTCCTGTGTCACAGTGCCCCAGTGTATCTGTGTCTCTGTGTCCCAGTGCCTCAGTTCCCCAGTGCCCCAGTGTCTCTGTTTCTCTGTGTCCCAGTGCCCCAGTGTCTCAGTGTCTCAGTGTCTCTGTTTCTCTGTGTCTCAGTGTCTCAGAGTCTCTGTGCCCCAGTGTTCTAGTGTCTCTGTGTTGCTGTGTCCCTGTGTTTCTGTGTCCCTGTGTCCCAGTGTCCCAGTGTCCTAGTGTCTCTGTGTCTCTCTGTCTCTGTGTCCCAGTATTCCAGTGTCCCAGTGGCTCTGTTTCTCTGTGTCCCAGTGCCCCAGTGTCTCAGTGTCTCAGTGTCTCTGTTTCTCTGTGTCTCAGTGTCTCAGAGTCTCTGTGCCCCAGTGTTCTAGTGTCTCTGTGTTGCTGTGTCCCTGTGTTTCTGTGTCCCTGTGTCCCAGTGTCCCAGTGTCCTAGTGTCTCTGTGTCTCTCTGTCTCTGTGTCCCAGTATTCCAGTGTCCCAGTGGCTCTGTGTCTCTGTGTCCCAGTGTCCCAGTGTCCCTGTGCCCTTGTGTCTCTGTCTCTCTGTGTCCCAGTGCCACAGTGCCCCAGTATCCCTGTGTCCCAGTGTTTCTGTGTCTATGTGGCTCTGTGCTTCAGTGTCTCAGTGCCACAGTGCCCCAGTGCCTCTGTTTCTCTGTGTCCCAGTGTCACTGTGTCCCAGTGTCCCAGTATCGCTGTGTCTCTGTCTTCTGTATCTCAGTGTCTCAGTGCCAAAATGCCCCAGTGTCTCTGTTTCTCTGTGTCCCAGTGTCCCAGTGCCCCAGTGTCCCAGTGCTCCAGTGTCTCTGTGTCCCAGTGCCCCAGTGTCCCAGTGTTTCTGTGTATCTGTGTCTCAGTGTCTCAGTGTCTCCGTGTTCCAGTGTCTCTGTGTCTCTGTGTCTCACTGTCTCAGTGTCCCAGTGTCCCAGTGTCCTAGTGTCTCAGTGTCTCAGTGTCTCAGTGCCCCAGTGCCTCTGTGTCTCAGTGTCTCAGTGTCTCCGTGTTCCAGTGTCTCTGTGTCTCTGTGTCTCACTGTCTCAGTGTCCCAGTGTCCTAGTGTATCTGTGTCTCAGTGTCTCAGTGCCCCAGTGCCCCAGTGTCTCTGTGTCTCAGTGTCTCAGTGTCTCAGCGTCTCAGTGTCTCCGTGTTCCAGTGTCTCTGTGTCTCTGTGTCTCACTGTCTCAGTGTCCCAGTGTCTCTGTGTCTCTGTGTCTCTGTGTCTCATTGTCTCAGTGTCCCAGTGTCCTAGTGTATCTGTGTCTCAGTGTCTCTGTGTCTCAGTGTCTCAGTGTCTCAGTGCCCCAGTGTCTCAGTGTCTCCGTGTTCCAGTGTCTCTGTGTCTCTGTGTCTCACTGTCTCAGTGTCCCAGTGTCCTAGTGTATCTGTGTCTCAGTGTCTCAGTGTCTCAGTGCCCCAGTGCCCCAGTGTCTCTGTGTCTCAGTGTCTCATTGTTCCAGTGTCTCTGTGTCTCTGTGTCTCATTGTCTCAGTGTCCCAGTGTCCTAGTGTATCTGTGTCTCAATGTCTCAGTGTCTCAGTGTCTCTGTGTCTCAGTGTCTCAGTGCCCCAGTGTCTCTGTGTCTCTGTGTCTCTGTGTCTCACTGTCTCAATGTCCCAGTGTCCTAGTGTATCTGTGTCTCAGTGTCTCAGTGTCTCAGTGTCTCAGTGTTCCAGTGTCTCTGTGCCTCTGTGTCTCATTGTCTCAGTGTCCCATTGTCCAAGTGTATCTGTGTCTCAGTGTCTCAGTGTCTCTGTGTCTCAGTGTCTCAGTGTCTCAGTGCCCCAGTGTCTCTGTGTCTCTGTGTCTCTGTGTCTCACTGTCTCAGTGTCCCAGTGTCCTAGTGTATCTGTGTCTCATTGTCTCAGTGTCTCAGTGCCCCAGTGCCCCAGTGGCTCTGTGTCTCAGTGTCTCAGTGTCTCATTGTTCCAGTGTCTCTGTGTCTCTGTGTCTCTGTGTCTCTGTGTCTCATTGTCTCAGTGTCCCAGTGTCCTAGTGTATCTGTGTCTCAGTGTCTCTGTGTCTCAGTGTCTCAGTGTCTCAGTGCCCCAGTGTCTCTGTGTCTCTGTGTCTCAGTGTCTCAGTGTTCTAGTGTCTCAGTGTCCCAGTGTCTCAGTGCCCCAGTGCCCCAGTGTCTCTGTGTCTCAGTGTCTCAGTGTCTCATTGTTCCAGTGTCTCTGTGTCTCTGTGTCTCATTGTCTCAGTGTCCCAGTGTCATAGTGTATCAGTGCCCCAGTGTCTCTGTGTCTCAGTGTCTCAGTGTTCTAGTGTCTCTGTGTCTCTGTGTCTCACTGTCTCAGTTTCCAATGTCCTAGTATATCTGTGTCTCTGTGTCTCAGTGTCTCAGTGCCCCAGTGCTCCAGTGTCTCTGTGTCTCAGTGTTCCAGTGTCTCTGTGTCTCACTGTCTCAGTGTCCCAGTGTCCTAGTGTATCTGTGACTCTGTGTCTCCGTGTCTCAGTGCCCCAGTGTCTCTGTGTCTCAGTGTCTCAGTGTCTCAGTGTTCCAGTGTCTCAGTGTCTCAGTGTCTCAGTGCCCCAGTGCCTCTGTTTCTCTGTGTCCCAGTGTCCCAGTGCCCCAGTGTCCCTGTGTCTCTGTGTCTCTGTGTCCCAGTGTCCCATTGTCCCAGTGTCTCAGTGTCTCAGTGCCCCAGTGTCTCTGTTTCTCTGTGTCCCAGTGTCCCAGTGCCCCAGTGCCCCAGTGTCCCTGTGTCCCAGTGTCTCTGTGTCTCTGTGTCTCTGTGCCCCAGTGCCCCAGTGCCCCAGTGTCCATGTGTCTCTGTGTCCCAGTGCCCCATTGTCCCAGTGTCCCAGTGTCCCAGTGTCCCAGTGCCCTAGTGGCTGTGTGTCTCAGTGTCTCAGTGTCTCAGTGCCCCAGTGTTTCTGTTTCTCTGTGTCCCAGTGTCCCAGTGCCCCAGTGCCCCAGTGTCCCTGTGTCTCTGTGTCTCCGTGTCCCATTGTCCCAGTGTCCCAGTGTCCCAGTGCCCCAGTGACTCTGTGTCTCTGTGTCTCTGTGTCTCTGTGTCTCAGTGCCCCAGTTCCTGTTTCCTTGTTTCCCAGTGTCCCAGTGTCTCTGTAACTCAGTGCCTCAGTGCCCCAGTGCCCCAGTGTCGCTGTGTTTCTGTGTCTCTGTGTCTCAGTGTCTCAGTGTCGCAGTGCCCCAGTGCCCCAGTGTCTCTGTGTCTCACTGTCTCAGTGTCCCAGTGTCCTAGTGTATCTGTGTCTCTGTGTCTCAGTGCCTCAGTGTCTCAGTGTTCCAGTGTCTCTGTGTCTCTGTGTCTCACTGTCTCAGTGTCCCAGTGTCCTAGTGTATCTGTGTCTCTGTGTCTCAGTGTCTCAGTGTCCCAGTGCCCCAGTGTCTCTGTGTCTCTGTGTCTCAGTGTTACAGTGTCTCTGTGTCTCTGTGTCTCACTGTCTCAGTGTCCCAGTTTCCTAGTGTATCTGTGTCTCTGTGCCCCAGTGCCCCAGTGTCCATGTGTCTCTGTGTCCCAGTGCCCCATTGTCCCAGTGTCCCAGTGTCCCAGTGTCCCAGTGTACCAGTGCCCTAGTGGCTGTGTGTCTCAGTGTCTCAGTGTCTCAGTGCCCCAGTGTTTCTGTTTCTCTGTGTCCCAGTGTCCCAGTGCCCCAGTGCCCCAGTGTCCCTGTGTCTCTGTGTCTCCGTGTCCCATTGTCCCAGTGTCCCAGTGTCATAGTGTATCAGTGCCCCAGTGTCTCTGTGTCTCAGTGTCTCAGTGTTCTAGTGTCTCTGTGTCTCTGTGTCTCACTGTCTCAGTTTCCAATGTCCTAGTATATCTGTGTCTCTGTGTCTCAGTGTCTCAGTGCCCCAGTGCTCCAGTGTCTCTGTGTCTCAGTGTTCCAGTGTCTCTGTGTCTCACTGTCTCAGTGTCCCAGTGTCCTAGTGTATCTGTGACTCTGTGTCTCCGTGTCTCAGTGCCCCAGTGTCTCTGTGTCTCAGTGTCTCAGTGTCTCAGTGTCTCAGTGTTCCAGTGTCTCAGTGTCTCAGTGTCTCAGTGCCCCAGTGCCTCTGTTTCTCTGTGTCCCAGTGTCCCAGTGCCCCAGTGTCCCTGTGTCTCTGTGTCTCTGTGTCCCAGTGTCCCATTGTCCCAGTGTCTCAGTGTCTCAGTGCCCCAGTGTCTCTGTTTCTCTGTGTCCCAGTGTCCCAGTGCCCCAGTGCCCCAGTGTCCCTGTGTCCCAGTGTCTCTGTGTCTCTGTGTCTCTGTGCCCCAGTGCCCCAGTGCCCCAGTGTCCATGTGTCTCTGTGTCCCAGTGCCCCATTGTCCCAGTGTCCCAGTGTCCCAGTGTCCCAGTGCCCTAGTGGCTGTGTGTCTCAGTGTCTCAGTGTCTCAGTGCCCCAGTGTTTCTGTTTCTCTGTGTCCCAGTGTCCCAGTGCCCCAGTGCCCCAGTGTCCCTGTGGTCTCTGTGTCTCCGTGTCCCATTGTCCCAGTGTCCCAGTGTCCCAGTGCCCCAGTGACTCTGTGTCTCTGTGTCTCTGTGTCTCTGTGTCTCAGTGCCCCAGTTCCTGTTTCCTTGTTTCCCAGTGTCCCAGTGTCTCTGTAACTCAGTGCCTCAGTGCCCCAGTGCCCCAGTGTCGCTGTGTTTCTGTGTCTCTGTGTCTCAGTGTCTCAGTGTCTCAGTGTCGCAGTGCCCCAGTGCCCCAGTGTCTCTGTGTCTCACTGTCTCAGTGTCCCAGTGTCCTAGTGTATCTGTGTCTCTGTGTCTCAGTGCCTCAGTGTCTCAGTGTTCCAGTGTCTCTGTGTCTCTGTGTCTCACTGTCTCAGTGTCCCAGTGTCCTAGTGTATCTGTGTCTCTGTGTCTCAGTGTCTCAGTGTCCCAGTGCCCCAGTGTCTCTGTGTCTCTGTGTCTCAGTGTTACAGTGTCTCTGTGTCTCTGTGTCTCACTGTCTCAGTGTCCCAGTTTCCTAGTGTATCTGTGTCTCTGTGCCCCAGTGCCCCAGTGTCCATGTGTCTCTGTGTCCCAGTGCCCCATTGTCCCAGTGTCCCAGTGTCCCAGTGTCCCAGTGTACCAGTGCCCTAGTGGCTGTGTGTCTCAGTGTCTCAGTGTCTCAGTGCCCCAGTGTTTCTGTTTCTCTGTGTCCCAGTGTCCCAGTGCCCCAGTGCCCCAGTGTCCCTGTGTCTCTGTGTCTCCGTGTCCCATTGTCCCAGTGTCCCAGTGTCCCAGTGCCCCAGTGACTCTGTGTCTCTGTGTCTCAGTGTCTCAGTGCTCCAGTGCCCCAGTGTCTCTGTGTCTCAGTGTCTCAGTGTCTCCGTGTTCCAGTGTCTCTGTGTCTCTGTGTCTCACTGTCTCAGTGTCCCAGTGTCCTAGTGTCTCAGTGTCTCAGTGTCTCAGTGCCCCAGTGCCCCAGTGTTTCTGTGTCTCAGTGTCTCAGTGTTCCAGTGACTCTGTGTCTCTGTGTCTCACTGTCTCAGTGTCCCAGTGTCCTAGTGTATCTGTGTCTCAGTGTCTCTGTGTCTCAGTGTCTCAGTGCCCCAGTGCCCCAGTGTCTCTGTGTCTCACTGGCTCAGTGTCCCAGTGTCCTAGTGTATCTGTGTCTCAGTGTCTCTGTGTCTCAGTGTCTCAGTGCCCCAGTGCCCCAGTGTCTCTGTGTCTCACTGTCTCAGTGTCCCAGTGTCCTAGTGTATCTGTGTCTAAGTGTCTCTGTGTCTCACTGTCTCAGTGTCCCAGTGTCCTAGTGTGTCTGTGTCTCAGTATCTCTGTGTCTCAGTGTCTCAGTGCCCCAGTGCCCCAGTGTCTCTGTGTCTCACTGTCTCAGTGTCCTAGTGTATCTGTGTCTCAGTGTCTCTGTGTCTCAGTGTCTCAGTGCCCCAGTGCCCCATTGCCCCAGTGTCTCTGTGTCTCAGTGTCTCAGTGCCCCAGTGCCACAGTGCCCCAGTAACTCTGTCTCTCAGTGTTCTAGTGTCTCTGTGTCTCTGTGTCTCACTGTCTCAGTTTCCAGTGTCCTAGTATATCTGTGCCTCAGTGTCTCAGTGCCCCAGTGCTCCAGTGTCTCTGTGTTTCTGTGACTCAGTGTTCCAGTGTCTCTGTGTCTCTGTGTCTCACTGTCTCAGTGTCCCAGTGTCCGAGTGTATCTGTGTCTCTGTGTCTCTGTGTCTCCGTGTCTCAGTGCCCCAGTGCCCCAGTGTCTCTGTGTCTCAGTGTCTCAGTGTTCCAGTGTCTCTGTGTATACGTGTCTCTATGCCCCAGTGCCTCTGTTTCTCTGTGTCCCAGTGTCCCAGTGCCCCAGTGGCCCTGTGTCTCTGTGTCTCTGTGTCCCAGTGTCCCATTGTCCCAGTGTCTCTGTGTCTCTGTGACTTAGTGTTCCAGTGTCTCTGTGTCTCTGTGTCTCACTGTCTCAGTGTCCCAGTGTCCTAGTGTATCTGTGTCTCGGTGTCTCCGTGTCTCAGCGCCCCAGTGCCCCACTGTCTCTGTGTCTCAGTGTCTCAGTGTTCCAGTGTCTCTGTGTCTCAGTGTCTCAGTGTCTCAGTGTCGCAGTGCCCCAGTGCCCCAGTGTCTCTGTGTCTCAGTGTCTCAGTGTTCCAGTGTCTCTGTGTCTCTGTGTCTCACTGTCTCAGTGTCCCAGTGTCCTAGTGTATCTGTGTCTCTGTGTCTCAGTGTCTCAGTGCCCCAGTGCCCCAGTGTCTCTGTGTCTCAGTGTCTCAGTGTTCCAGTGTCTCTGTGTATACGTGTCTCTATGCCACAGTGCCTCTGTTTCTCTGTGTCCCAGTGTCCCAGTGCCCCAGTGGCCCTGTGTCTCTGTGTCTCTGTGTCCCAGTGTCCCATTGTCCCAGTGTCTCTGTGTCTCTGTGACTTAGTGTTCCAGTGTCTCTGTGTCTCTGTGTCTCACTGTCTCAGTGTCCCAGTGTCCTAGTGTATCTGTGTCTCGGTGTCTCCGTGTCTCAGCGCCCCAGTGCCCCACTGTCTCTGTGTCTCAGTGTCTCAGTGTTCCAGTGTCTCTGTGTCTCAGTGTCTCAGTGTCTCAGTGTCGCAGTGCCCCAGTGCCCCAGTGTCTCTGTGTCTCAGTGTCTCAGTGTTCCAGTGTCTCTGTGTCTCTGTGTCTCACTGTCTCAGTGTCCCAGTGTCCTAGTGTATCTGTGTCTCTGTGTCTCAGTGTCTCAGTGTCCCAGTGCCCCAGTGTCTCTGTGTCCCAGTACCCCAGTGTCCCTGTGTCTCTGTGTCTCTGTGTCTCAGTGTCTCAGTGCCCCAGTGCCCCAGTGTCTCTGTGTCTCAGTATCTCAGTGTTCTAGTGTCTCAGTGTCTCTGTGTCTCAGTGTCTCAGTGCCCCAGTGCCCCAATGTCTCTGTGTCTCAGTGTCTCAGTGTTCTAGTGTCTCTGTGTCTCTGTGTCTCACTGTCTCACTGTCTCAGTTTCCAGTGTCCTAGTATAACTGTGTCTCTGTGTCTCAGTGTCTCAGTGCCCCAGTGCTCCAGTGTCTCTGTGTCTCTGTGACTCAGTGTTCCAGTGTCTCTGTGTCTCTGTGTCTCACTGTCTCAGTGTCCCAGTGTCCTAGTGTATCTGTGTCTCAGTGTATCTGTGTCTCAGTGTCTCAGTGCCCCAGTGCCCCAGTGCCCCAGTAACTCTGTCTTTCAGTGTTCTAGTGTCTCTGTGTCTCACTGTCTCAGTTTCCAGTGTCCTAGTATATCTGTGCCTCAGTGTCTCAGTGCCCCAGTGCTCCAGTGTCTCTGTGTCTCTGTGACTCAGTGTTCCAGTGTCTCTGTGTCTCTGTGTCTCACTGTCTCAGTGTCCCAGTGTCCGAGTGTATCTGTGTCTCTGTGTCTCCGTGTCTCAGTGCCCCAGTGCCCCAGTGTCTCTGTGTCTCAGTGTCTCAGTGTTCCAGTGTCTCTGTGTATCAGTGTCTCAGTGCCCCAGTGCCTGTTTCTCTGTGTCCCAGTGTCCCAGTGCCCCAGTGGCCCTGTGTCTCTGTGTCTCTGTGTCCCAGTGTCCCATTGTCCCAGTGTATCTGTGTCTCTGTGACTCAGTGTTCCAGTGTCTCTGTGTCTCTGTGTCTCACTGTCTCAGTGTCCCAGTGTCCTAGTGTATCTGTGTCTCTGTGTCTCAGTGCCTCAGTGTCTCAGTGTTCCAGTGTCTCTGTGTCTCTGTGTCTCACTGTCTCAGTGTCCCAGTGTCCTAGTGTATCTGTGTCTCTGTGTCTCAGTGTTACAGTGTCTCTGTGTCTCTGTGTCTCACTGTCTTAGTGTCCCAGTTTCCTAGTGTATCTGTGTCTCTGTGTCTCAGTGTCCCAGTGCCCCAGTGTCTCTGTGTCTCTGTGTCTCAGTGTTACAGTGTCTCTGTGTCTCTGTGTCTCACTGTCTTAGTGTCCCAGTTTCCTAGTGTATCTGTGTCTCTGTGCCCCAGTGCCCCAGTGCCCATGTGTCTCTGTGTCCCAGTGCCCCATTGTCCCAGTGTCCCAGTGTCCCAGTGTCCCAGTGTACCAGTGCCCTAGTGGCTGTGTGTCTCAGTGTCTCAGTGTCTCAGTGCCCCAGTGTTTCTGTTTCTCTGTGTCCCAGTGTCCCAGTGCCCCAGTGCCCCAGTGTCCCTGTGTCTCTGTGTCTCCGTGTCCCATTGTCCCAGTGTCCCAGTGTCCCAGTGCCCCAGTGACTCTGTGTCTCTGTGTCTCAGTGTCTCAGTGTCTCAGTGCTCCAGTGCCCCAGTGTCTCTGTGTATCAGTGTCTCAGTGTCTCCGTGTTCCAGTGTCTCTGTGTCTCTGTGTCTCACTGTCTCAGTGTCCCAGTGTCCTAGTGTCTCAGTGTCTCAGTGCCCCAGTGCCCCAGTGTTTCTGTGTCTCAGTGTCTCAGTGTTCCAGTGACTCTGTGTCTCTGTGTCTCACTGTCTCAGTGTCCCAGTGTCCTAGTGTATCTGTGTCTCAGTGTCTCAGTGCCCCAGTGCCCCAGTGTCTCTGTGTCTCACTGGCTCAGTGTCCCAATGTCCTAGTGTATCTGTGTCTCAGTGTCTCTGTGTCTCACTGTCTCAGTGTCTCAGTGTCCTAGTGTATCTGTGTCTCAGTGTCTCTGTGTCTCAGTGTCTCAGTGCCCCAGTGCCCCAGTGTCTCTGTGTCTCACTGTCTCAGTGTCCCAGTGTCCTAGTGTATCTGTGTCTAAGTGTCTCTGTGTCTCACTGTCTCAGTGTCCCAGTGTCCTAGTGTGTCTGTGTCTCAGTATCTCTGTGTCTCAGTGTCTCAGTGCCCCAGTGCCCCAGTGTCTCTGTGTCTCACTGTCTCAGTGTCCCAGTGTCCTAGTGTATCTGTGTCTCAGTGTCTCTGTGTCTCACTGTCTCAGTGTCCCAGTGTCCTAGTGTATCTGTGTCTCAGTGTCTCTGTGTCTCAGTGTCTCAGTGCCCCAGTGCCCCATTGCCCCAGTGTCTCTGTGTCTCAGTGCCCCAGTGCCACAGTGCCCCAGTAACTCTGTCTCTCAGTGTTCTAGTGTCTCTGTGTCTCTGTGTCTCACTGTCTCAGTTTCCAGTGTCCTAGTATATCTGTGCCTCAGTGTCTCAGTGCCCCAGTGCTCCAGTGTCTCTGTGTTTCTGTGACTCAGTGTTCCAGTGTCTCTGTGTCTCTGTGTCTCACTGTCTCAGTGTCCCAGTGTCCGAGTGTATCTGTGTCTCTGTGTCTCTGTGTCTCCGTGTCTCAGTGCCCCAGTGCCCCAGTGTCTCTGTGTCTCAGTGTCTCAGTGTTCCAGTGTCTCTGTGTATACGTGTCTCTATGCCCCAGTGCCTCTGTTTCTCTGTGTCCCAGTGTCCCAGTGCCCCAGTGGCCCTGTGTCTCTGTGTCTCTGTGTCCCAGTGTCCCATTGTCCCAGTGTCTCTGTGTCTCTGTGACTTAGTGTTCCAGTGTCTCTGAGTCTCTGTGTCTCACTGTCTCAGTGTCCCAGTGTCCTAGTGTATCTGTGTCTCGGTGTCTCCGTGTCTCAGCGCCCCAGTGCCCCACTGTCTCTGTGTCTCAGTGTCTCAGTGTTCCAGTGTCTCTGTGTCTCAGTGTCTCAGTGTCTCAGTGTCGCAGTGCCCCAGTGCCCCAGTGTCTCTGTGTCTCAGTGTCTCAGTGTTCCAGTGTCTCTGTGTCTCTGTGTCTCACTGTCTCAGTGTCCCAATGTCCCAGTGTATCTGTGTCTCAGTGTCTCAGTGCCTCAGTGCCCCAGTGTCTCTGTGTCTCAGTGTCTCAGTGTTCCAGTGTCTCTGTGTCTCTGTGTCTCACTGTCTCAGTGTCCCAGTGTCCTAGTGTATCTGTGTCTCTGTGTCTCAGTGTCTCAGTGTCCCAGTGCCCCAGTGTCTCTGTGTCCCAGTACCCCAGTGTCCCTGTGTCTCTGTGTCTCTGTGTCTCAGTGTCTCAGTGCCCCAGTGCCCCAGTGTCTCTGTGTCTCAGTATCTCAGTGTTCTAGTGTATCAGTGTCTCAGTGTCTCAGTGTCTCAGTGTCGCAGTGCCCCAGTGCCCCAGTGTCTCTGTGTCTCAGTGTCTCAGTGTTCCAGTGTCTCTGTGTCTCTGTGTCTCACTGTCTCAGTGTCCCAATGTCCCAGTGTATCTGTGTCTCAGTGTCTCAGTGCCTCAGTGCCCCAGTGTCTCTGTGTCTCAGTGTCTCAGTGTTCCAGTGTCTCTGTGTCTCTGTGTCTCACTGTCTCAGTGTCCCAGTGTCCTAGTGTATCTGTGTCTCTGTGTCTCAGTGTCTCAGTGTCTCAGTGTCCCAGTGCCCCAGTGTCTCTGTGTCCCAGTACCCCAGTGTCCCTGTGTCTCTGTGTCTCTGTGTCTCAGTGTCTCAGTGCCCCAGTGCCCCAGTGTCTCTGTGTCTCAGTATCTCAGTGTTCTAGTGTCTCAGTGTCTCTGTGTCTCAGTGTCTCAGTGTCTCAGTGCCCCAGTGCCCCAATGTCTCTGTGTCTCAGTGTCTCAGTGTTCTAGTGTCTCTGTGTCTCTGTGTCTCACTGTCTCACTGTCTCAGTTTCCAGTGTCCTAGTATAACTGTGTCTCTGTGTCTCAGTGTCTCAGTGCCCCAGTGCTCCAGTGTCTCTGTGTCTCTGTGACTCAGTGTTCCAGTGTCTCTGTGTCTCTGTGTCTCACTGTCTCAGTGTCCCAGTGTCCTAGTGTATCTGTGTCTCAGTGTCTCTGTGTCTCAGTGTCTCAGTGCCCCAGTGCCCCATTGCCCCAGTGTATCTGTGTCTCAGTGTCTCAGTGCCCCAGTGCCCCAGTGCCCCAGTAACTCTGTCTTTCAGTGTTCTAGTGTCTCTGTGTCTCACTGTCTCAGTTTCCAGTGTCCTAGTATATCTGTGCCTCAGTGTCTCAGTGCCCCAGTGCTCCAGTGTCTCTGTGTCTCTGTGACTCAGTGTTCCAGTGTCTCTGTGTCTCTGTGTCTCACTGTCTCAGTGTCCCAGTGTCCGAGTGTATCTGTGTCTCTGTGTCTCCGTGTCTCAGTGCCCCAGTGCCCCAGTGTCTCTGTGTCTCAGTGTCTCAGTGTTCCAGTGTCTCTGTGTATCAGTGTCTCAGTGCCCCAGTGCCTCTGTTTCTCTGTGTCCCAGTGTCCCAGTGCCCCAGTGGCCCTGTGTCTCTGTGTCTCTGTGTCCCAGTGTCCCATTGTCCCAGTGTATCTGTGTCTCTGTGACTCAGTGTTCCAGTGTCTCTGTGTCTCTGTGTCTCACTGTCTCAGTGTCCCAGTGTCCTAGTGTATCTGTGTCTCGGTGTCTCCGTGTCTCAGCGCCCCAGTGCCCCACTGTCTCTGTGTCTCAGTGTCTCAGTGTTCCAGTGTCTCTGTGTCTCAGTGTCTCAGTGTCTCAGTGTCGCAGTGCCCCAGTGCCCCAGTGTCTCTGTGTCTCAGTGTCTCAGTGTTCCAGTGTCTCTGTGTCTCTGTGTCTCACTGTCTCAATGTCCCAATGTCCCAGTGTATCTGTGTCTCAGTGTCTCAGTGCCTCAGTGCCCCAGTGCCCCAGTGTCTCTGTGTCTCAGTGTCTCAGTGTTCCAGTGTCTCTGTGTCTCTGTGTCTCACTGTCTCAGTGTCCCAGTGTCCTAGTGTATCTGTGTATCTGTGTCTCTGTGTCTCAGTGTCTCAGTGTCCCAGTGCACCAGTGTCTCTGTGTCCCAGTACCCCAGTGTCCCTGTGTCTCTGTGTCTCTGTGTCTCAGTGTCTCAGTGCCCCAGTGCCCCAGTGTCTCTGTGTCTCAGTATCTCAGTGTTCTAGTGTCTCAGTGTCTCTGTGTCTCAGTGTCTCAGTGCCCCAGTGCCCCAATGTCTCTGTGTCTCAGTGTCTCAGTGTTCTAGTGTCTCTGTGTCTCTGTGTCTCACTGTCTCACTGTCTCAGTTTCCAGTGTCCTAGTATAACTGTGTCTCTGTGTCTCAGTGTCTCAGTGCCCCAGTGCTCCAGTGTCTCTGTGTCTCTGTGACTCAGTGTTCCAGTGTCTCTGTGTCTCTGTGTCTCACTGTCTCAGTGTCCCAGTGTCCTAGTGTATCTGTGTCTCTGTGTCTCCATGTCTCAGTGCCCCAGTGCCCCAGTGTCTCTGTGTCTCAGTGTCGCAGTGCCCCAGTGCACCAGTGCCCCAGTGTCTCTGTGTCTCAGTGTCCCAGTGTCCCAGTGTCTCTGTGTCTCTGTGTCTAACTTTCTCAGTGTCCCAATGTCTCAGTGTCTCAGTGCCTCAGTGCCCCAATGTCTCTGTGTCCCAGTGCCCCAGTACCCCAGTGTCCCTGTGCCTCTGTGTCTCTGTGTCCCAGTGTCCCATTGTCCCAGTTTCCCAGTGTCCCAGTGTCCCAGTGTCTCTGTGTCTCTGTGTCTCAGTGCCCCAGTTTCTGTTTCCTTGTGTCCCAGTGTCCCAGTGTCTCTGTAACTCAGTGCCTCAGTGCCCCAGTGCCCCAGTGTCTCTGTGTTTCTGTGTCTCAGTGTCTCAGTGTCACAGGGCCCCAGTGCCCCAGTCTCTCTGTGTCTCAGTGTCTCAGTGTTCCAGTGTCTCTGTGTTTCTGTGTCTCTGTGTCTCAGTGTCTCAGTGTCTCAGTGTCGCAGTGCCCCAGTGCCCCAGTGTTTCTGTGTCTCAGTGTCTCAGTGTTCCAGTGTCTCTGTGTCTCTGTGTGTCACTGTCTCAGTGTCCCAATGTCCCAGTGTATCTGTGTCTCAGTGTCTCAGTGTCTCAGTGTCTCAGTGCCCCAGTGTCTCTGTGTCTCAGTGTCTCAGTGTTCCAGTGTCTCTGTGTCTCTGTGTCTCACTGTCTCAGTGTCCCCGTGTCCTAGTGTATCTGTGTCTCTGTGTCTCAGTGTCTCAGTGTCCCCCGTGTCCTAGTTTATCTGTGTCTCAGTGTCTCAGTGTCCCAGTGCCCCAGTGTCTCTGTGTCTCTGTGTCTCAGTGTCTCAGTGTCCCAGTGTCCTAGTGTATCTGTGTCTCTGTGTCTCAGTGTCTCAGTGTCCCAGTGCCCCAGTGTCTCTGTGTCTCAGTGTCTCAGTGTTCCAGTGTCTCTGTGTCTCTGTGTCTCACTGTCTCAGTGTCCCAGTGTCCTAGTGTATCTGTGTCTCTGTGTCTCAGTGTCTCAGTGTCCCAGTGCCCCAGTGTCTCTGTGTCTCTGTGTCTCTGTGTTCCAGTTTCTCTGTGTCTCTGTGTCTCACTGTCTCAGTGTCCCAATGTCCCAGTGTATCTGTGTCTCTGTGTGTCACTGTCTCAGTGTCCCAATGTCCCAGTGTATCTGTGTCTCAGTGTCTCAGTGTCTCAGTGCCCCAGTGTCTCTGTGTCTCAGAGCCCCAGTGCCCCAGTGTCTCTGTTTCTCTGTGCCCCAGTGTCCCAGTGCCCCAGTGTCCCAGTGTCCTAGCGGCTCTGTGTGTCTGTGTCCCAGTGTCCCAGTGCCCCAGTGTCCCTGTGTCCCTGTGTCCCAGTGTCCCAGTGTCTCTGTGTCTCTGTGTCTCTGTGTCCCAGTGCCCCAGTGTCCCTGTGTCCCAGTGTCCCAGTGTCGCTGTGTCTCTGTGTCTCTGTGTCCCAGTGTCCCAGTGTCCCAGTGTCTCAGTGTATCGCTATCTCTGTGTATCTGTGTCTCTGTGTCTCTGTGTCCCAGTGTCTCTGTGCCCCAGTGTCCCAGTGTCCCAGTGTCCCAGTGTCCCAGTGTCCCAGTGTCTCAGTGTCTCTGTATCTCTGTGTCTCTGTGTCCCAGTGTCTCTGTGTCTCTGTGCCTCTGTGTCTCTGTGTCTCTGTGTCCCAGTGTCTCAGTGTCTCAGTGTCTCTGTATCTCTGTGTCTCTGTGTCCCCGTGTCCCAGTGTCCCAGTGTCCCAGTGTCCCAGTGTCTCTGTGTCTCTGTGTGTCTGTGTCTCTGTGTCTCTGTGTCCCAGTGTCTCAGTGTCTCTGTATCTCTGTGTCTCTGTGTCCCAGTGTCCCAGTGTCCTAGTGTCTCTGTATCTCTGTGTCTCTGTGTCTCTGTGCCTCTGTGTCCCAGTGTCTCAGTGTCTCTGTATCTCTGTGTCTCTGTGTCCCAGTGTCCCAGTGTCTCTGTATATCTGTGTCTCTGTGTCTCAGTGTCTCTGTGTCTCTGTGTCCCAGTGTCCCAGTGTCTCTGTATCTCTGTGTCTCTGTGTCTCTGTATCTCTGTGTCTCTGTGTCCCAGTGTCTCAGTGTCTCTGCATCTCTGTGTCCCAGTGTCCCAGTGTCTCTGTATCTCTGTGTCTCTGTGTCTCTGTGTCTCAGTGCCCCAGTGCACCAGTGTATCTGTGTCCCAGTGTCCCAGTGTCCCAGTGTTCCAGTGTCTCTGTGTCCAGTGCCCCAGTGTCCCAGTGTCTCTGTGTCTCTGTGCCCCAGTGTCCCAGTGTCCCAGTGCCCCAGTGTCACAGTGCCTCAGTGTCTCTGTATCTCTGTGTCCCAGTGTCTCTGTGTCTCTGTGTCTCAGTGTCTCTGTATCTCTGTGTCTCTGTGTCTCTGTGTCTCTGTGTCTCTGTGTCTCAGTGCCCCAGTGCACCAGTGTATCTGTGTCCCAGTGTCCCAGTGTCCTAGTGTTTCTGTGTCTCTGTGTCCCAGTGTCCCAGTGTGCCAGTGCCTCAGTGTCCAGTGCCCCACTGTCTCTGTGTCTCTGTGTCACTGTGTCTCTGTGTCTCAGTGGCTCAGTGCCGCAGTGCCCCAGTGTCTCAGTGCTCCAGTATCACAGTATCCCAGTGTCCCAGTGTTCCAGTGTTCCAGTGTCTCTGAGTCTCTGTGTCTCTGTGTCTCAGTGTCTCCTTGTCTCTCTGTCTCTGTGTCTCAGTGTCTCAGTGCCCCAGTGCCCCAGTGTCTCTGTGTCCAGTGCCCCAGTGTCTCTGTGTCTCTGTGTCTCAGTGTCTCAGTGTCCCAGTGCTCCAGTGGCTCTGTGTCCAGTGCCCCAGTGTCCCAGTGTCTCTGTGTCTCTGTGTCTCAGTGTCCCAGTGTCTAAGTGTCTCTGTGTCTCTGTGTTTCCGTGTCTCTGTGTCCCAGTGTCCTAGTGTTTATGTGTCTCTGTGTTTCTGTATCCCAGTGTCCCAGTGCCCCAGTGTCCCAGTGTCTCCGTGCCTCAGTGTCTCTGTTTCTTTGTGTCTCGGTGTCCCAGTGCCCCAGTGTCTCTGTGTCCCAGTTTCCCAGTGACTATGTGTCCCAGTGTCCCAGTGCTCCAGTGTCTCTGTGTCTCAGTGCCCCAGTGCCCCAGTGTCTCTGTGTCCCAGTCTCCCAGTCTCCCTGTGTTTCTGTGTCTCTGTGTCCCAGTGTCCCAGTGTCCCAGTGTTCCAGTGTCTCTGTGTCTCTGTGTATCAGTGTCTCTGTCTCTCTGTGTCTCAGTGTCTCAGTGCCCCAGTGCCCCAGTGTCTCTGTGTCCAGTGCCCCAGTGTCCCAGTGTCTCTGTGTCTCTGTGTCTCTGTGTCTCAGTGTCCGAGTGTCTCTGTGTCTCTGTGTTTCCGTGTCTCTGTGTCCCAGTGTCCTAGTGTCTCTGTGTCTCTGTGTTTCTGTGTTCCAGTGTCCCAGTGCCCCAGTGTCCCAGTGTCACCGTGCCTCAGTGTTTCTGTTTCTTTGTGTCTCGGTGTCTCAGTGCCCCAGTGTCTCTGTGTCCCAGTGTCCCAGTGCCCCAGTGTCTCTGTGTCTCAGTGTCCCAGTGCCCCAGTGTCTCTGTGTCCCAGTCTCCCAGTGTCCCAGTGTCTCTGTGTTTCTGTGTCTCTGTGTCCCAGTGTCCCAGTGTCCCTGTGTCTCTGTGTCCCAGTGCCCCAGTGTGCAAGTGCCCCAGTGCCCCAGTCTCCCTCTGTCCCAGTGTCCCAGTGTCCCATTGTCTCGGTGTCTCTGTGTCTCTGTGTCTCAGTGTCCTAGTGTCTCTGTGTCTCTGTGTCTCTGTGTCCCAGTGTCCCAGTGCCCATGTGCCCCAGTGTTCCTGTGTCACAGTGCCCCAGTGTATCTGTGTCTCTGTGTCCCAGTGCCTCAGTTCCCCAGTGCCCCAGTGTCTCTGTTTCTCTGTGTCCCAGTGCCCCAGTGTCTCAGTGTCTCAGTGTCTCTGTTTCTCTGTGTCTCAGTGTCTCAGAGTCTCTGTGCCCCAGTGTTCTAGTGTCTCTGTGTTGCTGTGTCCCTGTGTTTCTGTGTCCCTGTGTCCCAGTGTCCCAGTGTCCTAGTGTCTCTGTGTCTCTCTGTCTCTGTGTCCCAGTATTCCAGTGTCCCAGTGCCTCTGTGTCTCTGTGTCCCAGTGTCCCAGTGTCCCTGTGCCCTTGTGTCTCTGTCTCTCTGTGTCCCAGTGCCACAGTGCCCCAGTATCCCTGTGTCCCAGTGTTTCTGTGTCTATGTGGCTCTGTGCTTCAGTGTCTCAGTGCCACAGTGCCCCAGTGCCTCTGTTTCTCTGTGTCCCAGTGTCACTGTGTCCCAGTGTCCCAGTATCGCTGTGTCTCTGTCTTCTGTATCTCAGTGTCTCAGTGCCAAAATGCCCCAGTGTCTCTGTTTCTCTGTGTCCCAGTGTCCCAGTGCCCCAGTGTCCCAGTGCTCCAGTGTCTCTGTGTCCCAGTGCCCCAGTGTCCCAGTGTTTCTGTGTATCTGTGTCTCAGTGTCTCAGTGTCTCCGTGTTCCAGTGTCTCTGTGTCTCTGTGTCTCACTGTCTCAGTGTCCCAGTGTCCCAGTGTCCTAGTGTCTCAGTGTCTCAGTGTCTCAGTGCCCCAGTGCCTCTGTGTCTCAGTGTCTCAGTGTCTCCGTGTTCCAGTGTCTCTGTGTCTCTGTGTCTCTGTGTCTCATTGTCTCAGTGTCCCAGTGTCCTAGTGTATCTGTGTCTCAGTGTCTCTGTGTCTCAGTGTCTCAGTGTCTCAGTGCCCCAGTGTCTCAGTGTCTCCGTGTTCCAGTGTCTCTGTGTCTCACTGTCTCAGTGTCCCAGTGTCCTAGTGTATCTGTGTCTCAGTGTCTCAGTGTCTCAGTGCCCCAGTGCCCCAGTGTCTCTGTGTCTCAGTGTCTCATTGTTCCAGTGTCTCTGTGTCTCTGTGTCTCATTGTCTCAGTGTCCCAGTGTCCTAGTGTATCTGTGTCTCAATGTCTCAGTGTCTCAGTGTCTCTGTGTCTCAGTGTCTCAGTGCCCCAGTGTCTCTGTGTCTCTGTGTCTCTGTGTCTCACTGTCTCAATGTCCCAGTGTCCTAGTGTATCTGTGTCTCAGTGTCTCAGTGTCTCAGTGTCTCAGTGTTCCAGTGTCTCTGTGCCTCTGTGTCTCATTGTCTCAGTGTCCCATTGTCCAAGTGTATCTGTGTCTCAGTGTCTCAGTGTCTCTGTGTCTCAGTGTCTCAGTGTCTCAGTGCCCCAGTGTCTCTGTGTCTCTGTGTCTCTGTGTCTCACTGTCTCAGTGTCCCAGTGTCCTAGTGTATCTGTGTCTCATTGTCTCAGTGTCTCAGTGCCCCAGTGCCCCAGTGTCTCTGTGTCTCAGTGTCTCAGTGTCTCATTGTTCCAGTGTCTCTGTGTCTCTGTGTCTCTGTGTCTCTGTGTCTCATTGTCTCAGTGTCCCAGTGTCCTAGTGTATCTGTGTCTCAGTGTCTCTGTGTCTCAGTGTCTCAGTGTCTCAGTGCCCCAGTGTCTCTGTGTCTCTGTGTCTCAGTGTCTCAGTGTTCTAGTGTCTCAGTGTCCCAGTGTCTCAGTGCCCCAGTGCCCCAGTGTCTCTGTGTCTCAGTGTCTCAGTGTCTCATTGTTCCAGTGTCTCTGTGTCTCTGTGTCTCATTGTCTCAGTGTCCCAGTGTCATAGTGTATCAGTGCCCCAGTGTCTCTGTGTCTCAGTGTCTCAGTGTTCTAGTGTCTCTGTGTCTCTGTGTCTCACTGTCTCAGTTTCCAATGTCCTAGTATATCTGTGTCTCTGTGTCTCAGTGTCTCAGTGCCCCAGTGCTCCAGTGTCTCTGTGTCTCAGTGTTCCAGTGTCTCTGTGTCTCACTGTCTCAGTGTCCCAGTGTCCTAGTGTATCTGTGACTCTGTGTCTCCGTGTCTCAGTGCCCCAGTGTCTCTGTGTCTCAGTGTCTCAGTGTCTCAGTGTTCCAGTGTCTCAGTGTCTCAGTGCCCCAGTGCCCCAATGTCTCTGTGTCTCAGTGTCTCAGTGTTCTAGTGTCTCTGTGTCTCTGTGTCTCACTGTCTCACTGTCTCAGTTTCCAGTGTCCTAGTATAACTGTGTCTCTGTGTCTCAGTGTCTCAGTGCCCCAGTGCTCCAGTGTCTCTGTGTCTCTGTGACTCAGTGTTCCAGTGTCTCTGTGTCTCTGTGTCTCACTGTCTCAGTGTCCCAGTGTCCTAGTGTATCTGTGTCTCTGTGTCTCCATGTCTCAGTGCCCCAGTGCCCCAGTGTCTCTGTGTCTCAGTGTCGCAGTGCCCCAGTGCACCAGTGCCCCAGTGTCTCTGTGTCTCAGTGTCCCAGTGTCCCAGTGTCTCTGTGTCTCTGTGTCTAACTTTCTCAGTGTCCCAATGTCTCAGTGTCTCAGTGCCTCAGTGCCCCAATGTCTCTGTGTCCCAGTGCCCCAGTACCCCAGTGTCCCTGTGCCTCTGTGTCTCTGTGTCCCAGTGTCCCATTGTCCCAGTTTCCCAGTGTCCCAGTGTCCCAGTGTCTCTGTGTCTCTGTGTCTCAGTGCCCCAGTTTCTGTTTCCTTGTGTCCCAGTGTCCCAGTGTCTCTGTAACTCAGTGCCTCAGTGCCCCAGTGCCCCAGTGTCTCTGTGTTTCTGTGTCTCAGTGTCTCAGTGTCACAGGGCCCCAGTGCCCCAGTCTCTCTGTGTCTCAGTGTCTCAGTGTTCCAGTGTCTCTGTGTTTCTGTGTCTCTGTGTCTCAGTGTCTCAGTGTCTCAGTGTCGCAGTGCCCCAGTGCCCCAGTGTTTCTGTGTCTCAGTGTCTCAGTGTTCCAGTGTCTCTGTGTCTCTGTGTGTCACTGTCTCAGTGTCCCAATGTCCCAGTGTATCTGTGTCTCAGTGTCTCAGTGTCTCAGTGTCTCAGTGCCCCAGTGTCTCTGTGTCTCAGTGTCTCAGTGTTCCAGTGTCTCTGTGTCTCTGTGTCTCACTGTCTCAGTGTCCCCGTGTCCTAGTGTATCTGTGTCTCTGTGTCTCAGTGTCTCAGTGTCCCCCGTGTCCTAGTTTATCTGTGTCTCAGTGTCTCAGTGTCCCAGTGCCCCAGTGTCTCTGTGTCTCTGTGTCTCAGTGTCTCAGTGTCCCAGTGTCCTAGTGTATCTGTGTCTCTGTGTCTCAGTGTCTCAGTGTCCCAGTGCCCCAGTGTCTCTGTGTCTCAGTGTCTCAGTGTTCCAGTGTCTCTGTGTCTCTGTGTCTCACTGTCTCAGTGTCCCAGTGTCCTAGTGTATCTGTGTCTCTGTGTCTCAGTGTCTCAGTGTCCCAGTGCCCCAGTGTCTCTGTGTCTCTCTGTCTCAGTGTCCCAATGTCCCAGTGTATCTGTGTCTCTGTGTGTCACTGTCTCAGTGTCCCAATGTCCCAGTGTATCTGTGTCTCAGTGTCTCAGTGTCTCAGTGCCCCAGTGTCTCTGTGTCTCAGAGCCCCAGTGCCCCAGTGTCTCTGTTTCTCTGTGCCCCAGTGTCCCAGTGCCCCAGTGTCCCAGTGTCCTAGCGGCTCTGTGTGTCTGTGTCCCAGTGTCCCAGTGCCCCAGTGTCCCTGTGTCCCTGTGTCCCAGTGTCCCAGTGTCTCTGTGTCTCTGTGTCTCTGTGTCCCAGTGCCCCAGTGTCCCTGTGTCCCAGTGTCCCAGTGTCGCTGTGTCTCTGTGTCTCTGTGTCCCAGTGTCCCAGTGTCCCAGTGTCTCAGTGTATCGCTATCTCTGTGTATCTGTGTCTCTGTGTCTCTGTGTCCCAGTGTCTCTGTGCCCCAGTGTCCCAGTGTCCCAGTGTCCCAGTGTCCCAGTGTCCCAGTGTCTCAGTGTCTCTGTATCTCTGTGTCTCTGTGTCCCAGTGTCTCTGTGTCTCTGTGCCTCTGTGTCTCTGTGTCTCTGTGTCCCAGTGTCTCAGTGTCTCAGTGTCTCTGTATCTCTGTGTCTCTGTGTCCCCGTGTCCCAGTGTCCCAGTGTCCCAGTGTCCCAGTGTCTCTGTGTCTCTGTGTGTCTGTGTCTCTGTGTCTCTGTGTCCCAGTGTCTCAGTGTCTCTGTATCTCTGTGTCTCTGTGTCCCAGTGTCCCAGTGTCCTAGTGTCTCTGTATCTCTGTGTCTCTGTGTCTCTGTGCCTCTGTGTCCCAGTGTCTCAGTGTCTCTGTATCTCTGTGTCTCTGTGTCCCAGTGTCCCAGTGTCTCTGTAACTCTGTGTCTCTGTGTCTCAGTGTCTCTGTGTCTCTGTGTCCCAGTGTCCCAGTGTCTCTGTATCTCTGTGTCTCTGTGTCTCTGTATCTCTGTGTCTCTGTGTCCCAGTGTCTCAGTGTCTCTGCATCTCTGTGTCCCAGTGTCCCAGTGTCTCTGTATCTCTGTGTCTCTGTGTCTCTGTGTCTCAGTGCCCCAGTGCACCAGTGTATCTGTGTCCCAGTGTCCCAGTGTTCTAGTGTTTCTGTGTCTCTGTGTCCCAGTGTCTCAGTATCTCTGTGTCTCTGTGTCTCAGTGCCCCAGTGCCCCAGTGTCTCAGTGATCCAGTATCCCAGTGTCCCAGTGTCCCAGTGTTCCAGTGTCTCTGTGTCCAGTGCCCCAGTGTCCCAGTGTCTCTGTGTCTCTGTGCCCCAGTGTCCCAGTGTCCCAGTGCCCCAGTGTCACAGTGCCTCAGTGTCTCTGTATCTCTGTGTCCCAGTGTCTCTGTGTCTCTGTGTCTCAGTGTCTCTGTATCTCTGTGTCTCTGTGTCTCTGTGTCTCTGTGTCTCTGTGTCTCAGTGCCCCAGTGCACCAGTGTATCTGTGTCCCAGTGTCCCAGTGTCCTAGTGTTTCTGTGTCTCTGTGTCCCAGTGTCCCAGTGTGCCAGTGCCTCAGTGTCCAGTGCCCCACTGTCTCTGTGTCTCTGTGTCACTGTGTCTCTGTGTCTCAGTGGCTCAGTGCCGCAGTGCCCCAGTGTCTCAGTGCTCCAGTATCACAGTATCCCAGTGTCCCAGTGTTCCAGTGTTCCAGTGTCTCTGAGTCTCTGTGTCTCTGTGTCTCAGTGTCTCCTTGTCTCTCTGTCTCTGTGTCTCAGTGTCTCAGTGCCCCAGTGCCCCAGTGTCTCTGTGTCCAGTGCCCCAGTGTCTCTGTGTCTCTGTGTCTCAGTGTCTCAGTGTCCCAGTGCTCCAGTGGCTCTGTGTCCAGTGCCCCAGTGTCCCAGTGTCTCTGTGTCTCTGTGTCTCAGTGTCCCAGTGTCTAAGTGTCTCTGTGTCTCTGTGTTTCCGTGTCTCTGTGTCCCAGTGTCCTAGTGTTTATGTGTCTCTGTGTTTCTGTATCCCAGTGTCCCAGTGCCCCAGTGTCCCAGTGTCTCCGTGCCTCAGTGTCTCTGTTTCTTTGTGTCTCGGTGTCCCAGTGCCCCAGTGTCTCTGTGTCCCAGTTTCCCAGCGACTATGTGTCCCAGTGTCCCAGTGCTCCAGTGTCTCTGTGTCTCAGTGCCCCAGTGCCCCAGTGTCTCTGTGTCCCAGTCTCCCAGTCTCCCTGTGTTTCTGTGTCTCTGTGTCCCAGTGTCCCAGTGTCCCAGTGTTCCAGTGTCTCTGTGTCTCTGTGTATCAGTGTCTCTGTCTCTCTGTGTCTCAGTGTCTCAGTGCCCCAGTGCCCCAGTGTCTCTGTGTCCAGTGCCCCAGTGTCCCAGTGTCTCTGTGTCTCTGTGTCTCTGTGTCTCAGTGTCCGAGTGTCTCTGTGTCTCTGTGTTTCCGTGTCTCTGTGTCCCAGTGTCCTAGTGTCTCTGTGTCTCTGTGTTTCTGTGTTCCAGTGTCCCAGTGCCCCAGTGTCCCAGTGTCTCCGTGCCTCAGTGTTTCTGTTTCTTTGTGTCTCGGTGTCTCAGTGCCCCAGTGTCTCTGTGTCCCAGTGTCCCAGTGCCCCAGTGTCTCTGTGTCTCAGTGTCCCAGTGCCCCAGTGTCTCTGTGTCCCAGTCTCCCAGTGTCCCAGTGTCTCTGTGTTTCTGTGTCTCTGTGTCCCAGTGTCCCAGTGTCCCTGTGTCTCTGTGTCCCAGTGCCCCAGTGTGCAAGTGCCCCAGTGCCCCAGTCTCCCTCTGTCCCAGTGTCCCAGTGTCCCATTGTCTCGGTGTCTCTGTGTCTCTGTGTCTCAGTGTCCTAGTGTCTCTGTGTCTCTGTGTCTCTGTGTCCCAGTGTCCCAGTGCCCATGTGCCCCAGTGTTCCTGTGTCACAGTGCCCCAGTGTATCTGTGTCTCTGTGTCCCAGTGCCTCAGTTCCCCAGTGCCCCAGTGTCTCTGTTTCTCTGTGTCCCAGTGCCCCAGTGTCTCAGTGTCTCAGTGTCTCTGTTTCTCTGTGTCTCAGTGTCTCAGAGTCTCTGTGCCCCAGTGTTCTAGTGTCTCTGTGTTGCTGTGTCCCTGTGTTTCTGTGTCCCTGTGTCCCAGTGTCCCAGTGTCCTAGTGTCTCTGTGTCTCTCTGTCTCTGTGTCCCAGTATTCCAGTGTCCCAGTGGCTCTGTTTCTCTGTGTCCCAGTGCCCCAGTGTCTCAGTGTCTCAGTGTCTCTGTTTCTCTGTGTCTCAGTGTCTCAGAGTCTCTGTGCCCCAGTGTTCTAGTGTCTCTGTGTTGCTGTGTCCCTGTGTTTCTGTGTCCCTGTGTCCCAGTGTCCCAGTGTCCTAGTGTCTCTGTGTCTCTCTGTCTCTGTGTCCCAGTATTCCAGTGTCCCAGTGGCTCTGTGTCTCTGTGTCCCAGTGTCCCAGTGTCCCTGTGCCCTTGTGTCTCTGTCTCTCTGTGTCCCAGTGCCACAGTGCCCCAGTATCCCTGTGTCCCAGTGTTTCTGTGTCTATGTGGCTCTGTGCTTCAGTGTCTCAGTGCCACAGTGCCCCAGTGCCTCTGTTTCTCTGTGTCCCAGTGTCACTGTGTCCCAGTGTCCCAGTATCGCTGTGTCTCTGTCTTCTGTATCTCAGTGTCTCAGTGCCAAAATGCCCCAGTGTCTCTGTTTCTCTGTGTCCCAGTGTCCCAGTGCCCCAGTGTCCCAGTGCTCCAGTGTCTCTGTGTCCCAGTGCCCCAGTGTCCCAGTGTTTCTGTGTATCTGTGTCTCAGTGTCTCAGTGTCTCCGTGTTCCAGTGTCTCTGTGTCTCTGTGTCTCACTGTCTCAGTGTCCCAGTGTCCCAGTGTCCTAGTGTCTCAGTGTCTCAGTGTCTCAGTGCCCCAGTGCCTCTGTGTCTCAGTGTCTCAGTGTCTCCGTGTTCCAGTGTCTCTGTGTCTCTGTGTCTCACTGTCTCAGTGTCCCAGTGTCCTAGTGTATCTGTGTCTCAGTGTCTCAGTGCCCCAGTGCCCCAGTGTCTCTGTGTCTCAGTGTCTCAGTGTCTCAGCGTCTCAGTGTCTCCGTGTTCCAGTGTCTCTGTGTCTCTGTGTCTCACTGTCTCAGTGTCCCAGTGTCTCTGTGTCTCTGTGTCTCTGTGTCTCATTGTCTCAGTGTCCCAGTGTCCTAGTGTATCTGTGTCTCAGTGTCTCTGTGTCTCAGTGTCTCAGTGTCTCAGTGTCTCAGTGCCCCAGTGTCTCAGTGTCTCCGTGTTCCAGTGTCTCTGTGTCTCTGTGTCTCACTGTCTCAGTGTCCCAGTGTCCTAGTGTATCTGTGTCTCAGTGTCTCAGTGTCTCAGTGCCCCAGTGCCCCAGTGTCTCTGTGTCTCAGTGTCTCATTGTTCCAGTGTCTCTGTGTCTCTGTGTCTCATTGTCTCAGTGTCCCAGTGTCCTAGTGTATCTGTGTCTCAATGTCTCAGTGTCTCAGTGTCTCTGTGTCTCAGTGTCTCAGTGCCCCAGTGTCTCTGTGTCTCTGTGTCTCTGTGTCTCACTGTCTCAATGTCCCAGTGTCCTAGTGTATCTGTGTCTCAGTGTCTCAGTGTCTCAGTGTTCCAGTGTCTCTGTGCCTCTGTGTCTCATTGTCTCAGTGTCCCATTGTCCAAGTGTATCTGTGTCTCAGTGTCTCAGTGTCTCTGTGTCTCAGTGTCTCAGTGTCTCAGTGCCCCAGTGTCTCTGTGTCTCTGTGTCTCTGTGTCTCACTGTCTCAGTGTCCCAGTGTCCTAGTGTATCTGTGTCTCATTGTCTCAGTGTCTCAGTGCCCCAGTGCCCCAGTGGCTCTGTGTCTCAGTGTCTCAGTGTCTCATTGTTCCAGTGTCTCTGTGTCTCTGTGTCTCTGTGTCTCTGTGTCTCATTGTCTCAGTGTCCCAGTGTCCTAGTGTATCTGTGTCTCAGTGTCTCTGTGTCTCAGTGTCTCAGTGTCTCAGTGCCCCAGTGTCTCTGTGTCTCTGTGTCTCAGTGTCTCAGTGTTCTAGTGTCTCAGTGTCCCAGTGTCTCAGTGCCCCAGTGCCCCAGTGTCTCTGTGTCTCAGTGTCTCAGTGTCTCATTGTTCCAGTGTCTCTGTGTCTCTGTGTCTCATTGTCTCAGTGTCCCAGTGTCATAGTGTATCAGTGTCCCAGTGTCTCTGTGTCTCTGTGTCTCAGTGTCCCAGTGTCTAAGTGTCTCTGTGTCTCTGTGTTTCCGTGTCTCTGTGTCCCAGTGTCCTAGTGTTTATGTGTCTCTGTGTTTCTGTATCCCAGTGTCCCAGTGCCCCAGTGTCCCAGTGTCTCCGTGCCTCAGTGTCTCTGTTTCTTTGTGTCTCGGTGTCCCAGTGCCCCAGTGTCTCTGTGTCCCAGTTTCCCAGCGACTATGTGTCCCAGTGTCCCAGTGCTCCAGTGTCTCTGTGTCTCAGTGCCCCAGTGCCCCAGTGTCTCTGTGTCCCAGTCTCCCAGTCTCCCTGTGTTTCTGTGTCTCTGTGTCCCAGTGTCCCAGTGTCCCAGTGTTCCAGTGTCTCTGTGTCTCTGTGTATCAGTGTCTCTGTCTCTCTGTGTCTCAGTGTCTCAGTGCCCCAGTGCCCCAGTGTCTCTGTGTCCAGTGCCCCAGTGTCCCAGTGTCTCTGTGTCTCTGTGTCTCTGTGTCTCAGTGTCCGAGTGTCTCTGTGTCTCTGTGTTTCCGTGTCTCTGTGTCCCAGTGTCCTAGTGTCTCTGTGTCTCTGTGTTTCTGTGTTCCAGTGTCCCAGTGCCCCAGTGTCCCAGTGTCTCCGTGCCTCAGTGTTTCTGTTTCTTTGTGTCTCGGTGTCTCAGTGCCCCAGTGTCTCTGTGTCCCAGTGTCCCAGTGCCCCAGTGTCTCTGTGTCTCAGTGTCCCAGTGCCCCAGTGTCTCTGTGTCCCAGTCTCCCAGTGTCCCAGTGTCTCTGTGTTTCTGTGTCTCTGTGTCCCAGTGTCCCAGTGTCCCTGTGTCTCTGTGTCCCAGTGCCCCAGTGTGCAAGTGCCCCAGTGCCCCAGTCTCCCTCTGTCCCAGTGTCCCAGTGTCCCATTGTCTCGGTGTCTCTGTGTCTCTGTGTCTCAGTGTCCTAGTGTCTCTGTGTCTCTGTGTCTCTGTGTCCCAGTGTCCCAGTGCCCATGTGCCCCAGTGTTCCTGTGTCACAGTGCCCCAGTGTATCTGTGTCTCTGTGTCCCAGTGCCTCAGTTCCCCAGTGCCCCAGTGTCTCTGTTTCTCTGTGTCCCAGTGCCCCAGTGTCTCAGTGTCTCAGTGTCTCTGTTTCTCTGTGTCTCAGTGTCTCAGAGTCTCTGTGCCCCAGTGTTCTAGTGTCTCTGTGTTGCTGTGTCCCTGTGTTTCTGTGTCCCTGTGTCCCAGTGTCCCAGTGTCCTAGTGTCTCTGTGTCTCTCTGTCTCTGTGTCCCAGTATTCCAGTGTCCCAGTGCCTCTGTGTCTCTGTGTCCCAGTGTCCCAGTGTCCCTGTGCCCTTGTGTCTCTGTCTCTCTGTGTCCCAGTGCCACAGTGCCCCAGTATCCCTGTGTCCCAGTGTTTCTGTGTCTATGTGGCTCTGTGCTTCAGTGTCTCAGTGCCACAGTGCCCCAGTGCCTCTGTTTCTCTGTGTCCCAGTGTCACTGTGTCCCAGTGTCCCAGTATCGCTGTGTCTCTGTCTTCTGTATCTCAGTGTCTCAGTGCCAAAATGCCCCAGTGTCTCTGTTTCTCTGTGTCCCAGTGTCCCAGTGCCCCAGTGTCCCAGTGCTCCAGTGTCTCTGTGTCCCAGTGCCCCAGTGTCCCAGTGTTTCTGTGTATCTGTGTCTCAGTGTCTCAGTGTCTCCGTGTTCCAGTGTCTCTGTGTCTCTGTGTCTCACTGTCTCAGTGTCCCAGTGTCCCAGTGTCCTAGTGTCTCAGTGTCTCAGTGTCTCAGTGCCCCAGTGCCTCTGTGTCTCAGTGTCTCAGTGTCTCCGTGTTCCAGTGTCTCTGTGTCTCTGTGTCTCTGTGTCTCATTGTCTCAGTGTCCCAGTGTCCTAGTGTATCTGTGTCTCAGTGTCTCTGTGTCTCAGTGTCTCAGTGTCTCAGTGCCCCAGTGTCTCAGTGTCTCCGTGTTCCAGTGTCTCTGTGTCTCTGTGTCTCACTGTCTCAGTGTCCCAGTGTCCTAGTGTATCTGTGTCTCAGTGTCTCAGTGTCTCAGTGCCCCAGTGCCCCAGTGTCTCTGTGTCTCAGTGTCTCATTGTTCCAGTGTCTCTGTGTCTCTGTGTCTCATTGTCTCAGTGTCCCAGTGTCCTAGTGTATCTGTGTCTCAATGTCTCAGTGTCTCAGTGTCTCTGTGTCTCAGTGTCTCAGTGCCCCAGTGTCTCTGTGTCTCTGTGTCTCTGTGTCTCACTGTCTCAATGTCCCAGTGTCCTAGTGTATCTGTGTCTCAGTGTCTCAGTGTCTCAGTGTCTCAGTGTTCCAGTGTCTCTGTGCCTCTGTGTCTCATTGTCTCAGTGTCCCATTGTCCAAGTGTATCTGTGTCTCAGTGTCTCAGTGTCTCTGTGTCTCAGTGTCTCAGTGCCCCAGTGTCTCTGTGTCTCTGTGTCTCTGTGTCTCACTGTCTCAGTGTCCCAGTGTCCTAGTGTATCTGTGTCTCATTGTCTCAGTGTCTCAGTGCCCCAGTGCCCCAGTGTCTCTGTGTCTCAGTGTCTCAGTGTCTCATTGTTCCAGTGTCTCTGTGTCTCTGTGTCTCTGTGTCTCTGTGTCTCATTGTCTCAGTGTCCCAGTGTCCTAGTGTATCTGTGTCTCAGTGTCTCTGTGTCTCAGTGTCTCAGTGTCTCAGTGCCCCAGTGTCTCTGTGTCTCTGTGTCTCAGTGTCTCAGTGTTCTAGTGTCTCAGTGTCCCAGTGTCTCAGTGCCCCAGTGCCCCAGTGTCTCTGTGTCTCAGTGTCTCAGTGTCTCATTGTTCCAGTGTCTCTGTGTCTCTGTGTCTCATTGTCTCAGTGTCCCAGTGTCATAGTGTATCAGTGCCCCAGTGTCTCTGTGTCTCAGTGTCTCAGTGTTCTAGTGTCTCTGTGTCTCTGTGTCTCACTGTCTCAGTTTCCAATGTCCTAGTATATCTGTGTCTCTGTGTCTCAGTGTCTCAGTGCCCCAGTGCTCCAGTGTCTCTGTGTCTCAGTGTTCCAGTGTCTCTGTGTCTCACTGTCTCAGTGTCCCAGTGTCCTAGTGTATCTGTGACTCTGTGTCTCCGTGTCTCAGTGCCCCAGTGTCTCTGTGTCTCAGTGTCTCAGTGTCTCAGTGTTCCAGTGTCTCAGTGTCTCAGTGTCTCAGTGCCCCAGTGCCTCTGTTTCTCTGTGTCCCAGTGTCCCAGTGCCCCAGTGTCCCTGTGTCTCTGTGTCTCTGTGTCCCAGTGTCCCATTGTCCCAGTGTCTCAGTGTCTCAGTGCCCCAGTGTCTCTGTTTCTCTGTGTCCCAATGTCCCAGTGCCCCAGTGCCCCAGTGCCCCAGTGTCCCTGTGTCCCAGTGTCTCTGTGTCTCTGTGTCTCTGTGCCCCAGTGCCCCAGTGCCCCAGTGTCCATGTGTCTCTGTGTCCCAGTGCCCCATTGTCCCAGTGTCCCAGTGTCCCAGTGTCCCAGTGCCCTAGTGGCTGTGTGTCTCAGTGTCTCAGTGTCTCAGTGCCCCAGTGTTTCTGTTTCTCTGTGTCCCAGTGTCCCAGTGCCCCAGTGCCCCAGTGTCCCTG
This sequence comes from Pristiophorus japonicus, assembly GCF_044704955.1. Taxonomy (NCBI): domain Eukaryota; kingdom Metazoa; phylum Chordata; class Chondrichthyes; family Pristiophoridae; genus Pristiophorus; species Pristiophorus japonicus. Next base: position 109,000,736 of record NC_091987.1, read on the forward strand.
TGTCTCTGTGTCTCCGTGTCCCATTGTCCCAGTGTCCCAGTGTCCCAGTGCCCCAGTGACTCTGTGTCTCTGTGTCTCTGTGTCTCTGTGTCTCAGTGCCCCAGTTCCTGTTTCCTTGTTTCCCAGTGTCCCAGTGTCTCTGTAACTCAGTGCCTCAGTGCCCCAGTGCCCCAGTGTCGCTGTGTTTCTGTGTCTCTGTGTCTCAGTGTCTCAGTGTCGCAGTGCCCCAGTGCCCCAGTGTCTCTGTGTCTCACTGTCTCAGTGTCCCAGTGTCCTAGTGTATCTGTGTCTCTGTGTCTCAGTGCCTCAGTGTCTCAGTGTTCCAGTGTCTCTGTGTCTCTGTGTCTCACTGTCTCAGTGTCCCAGTGTCCTAGTGTATCTGTGTCTCTGTGTCTCAGTGTCTCAGTGTCCCAGTGCCCCAGTGTCTCTGTGTCTCTGTGTCTCAGTGTTACAGTGTCTCTGTGTCTCTGTGTCTCACTGTCTCAGTGTCCCAGTTTCCTAGTGTATCTGTGTCTCTGTGCCCCAGTGCCCCAGTGTCCATGTGTCTCTGTGTCCCAGTGCCCCATTGTCCCAGTGTCCCAGTGTCCCAGTGTCCCAGTGTACCAGTGCCCTAGTGGCTGTGTGTCTCAGTGTCTCAGTGTCTCAGTGCCCCAGTGTTTCTGTTTCTCTGTGTCCCAGTGTCCCAGTGCCCCAGTGCCCCAGTGTCCCTGTGTCTCTGTGTCTCCGTGTCCCATTGTCCCAGTGTCCCAGTGTCATAGTGTATCAGTGCCCCAGTGTCTCTGTGTCTCAGTGTCTCAGTGTTCTAGTGTCTCTGTGTCTCTGTGTCTCACTGTCTCAGTTTCCAATGTCCTAGTATATCTGTGTCTCTGTGTCTCAGTGTCTCAGTGCCCCAGTGCTCCAGTGTCTCTGTGTCTCAGTGTTCCAGTGTCTCTGTGTCTCACTGTCTCAGTGTCCCAGTGTCCTAGTGTATCTGTGACTCTGTGTCTCCGTGTCTCAGTGCCCCAGTGTCTCTGTGTCTCAGTGTCTCAGTGTCTCAGTGTTCCAGTGTCTCAGTGTCTCAGTGTCTCAGTGCCCCAGTGCCTCTGTTTCTCTGTGTCCCAGTGTCCCAGTGCCCCAGTGTCCCTGTGTCTCTGTGTCTCTGTGTCCCAGTGTCCCATTGTCCCAGTGTCTCAGTGTCTCAGTGCCCCAGTGTCTCTGTTTCTCTGTGTCCCAGTGTCCCAGTGCCCCAGTGCCCCAGTGTCCCTGTGTCCCAGTGTCTCTGTGTCTCTGTGTCTCTGTGCCCCAGTGCCCCAGTGCCCCAGTGTCCATGTGTCTCTGTGTCCCAGTGCCCCATTGTCCCAGTGTCCCAGTGTCCCAGTGTCCCAGTGCCCTAGTGGCTGTGTGTCTCAGTGTCTCAGTGTCTCAGTGCCCCAGTGTTTCTGTTTCTCTGTGTCCCAGTGTCCCAGTGCCCCAGTGCCCCAGTGTCCCTGTGGTCTCTGTGTCTCCGTGTCCCATTGTCCCAGTGTCCCAGTGTCCCAGTGCCCCAGTGACTCTGTGTCTCTGTGTCTCTGTGTCTCAGTGCCCCAGTTCCTGTTTCCTTGTTTCCCAGTGTCCCAGTGTCTCTGTAACTCAGTGCCTCAGTGCCCCAGTGCCCCAGTGTCGCTGTGTTTCTGTGTCTCTGTGTCTCAGTGTCTCAGTGTCGCAGTGCCCCAGTGCCCCAGTGTCTCTGTGTCTCACTGTCTCAGTGTCCCAGTGTCCTAGTGTATCTGTGTCTCTGTGTCTCAGTGCCTCAGTGTCTCAGTGTTCCAGTGTCTCTGTGTCTCTGTGTCTCACTGTCTCAGTGTCCCAGTGTCCTAGTGTATCTGTGTCTCTGTGTCTCAGTGTCTCAGTGTCCCAGTGCCCCAGTGTCTCTGTGTCTCTGTGTCTCAGTGTTACAGTGTCTCTGTGTCTCTGTGTCTCACTGTCTCAGTGTCCCAGTTTCCTAGTGTATCTGTGTCTCTGTGCCCCAGTGCCCCAGTGTCCATGTGTCTCTGTGTCCCAGTGCCCCATTGTCCCAGTGTCCCAGTGTCCCAGTGTCCCAGTGTACCAGTGCCCTAGTGGCTGTGTGTCTCAGTGTCTCAGTGTCTCAGTGCCCCAGTGTTTCTGTTTCTCTGTGTCCCAGTGTCCCAGTGCCCCAGTGCCCCAGTGTCCCTGTGTCTCTGTGTCTCCGTGTCCCATTGTCCCAGTGTCCCAGTGTCCCAGTGCCCCAGTGACTCTGTGTCTCTGTGTCTCAGTGTCTCAGTGCTCCAGTGCCCCAGTGTCTCTGTGTCTCAGTGTCTCAGTGTCTCCGTGTTCCAGTGCCTCTGTGTCTCTGTGTCTCACTGTCTCAGTGTCCCAGTGTCCTAGTGTCTCAGTGTCTCAGTGTCTCAGTGCCCCAGTGCCCCAGTGTTTCTGTGTCTCAGTGTCTCAGTGTTCCAGTGACTCTGTGTCTCTGTGTCTCACTGTCTCAGTGTCCCAGTGTCCTAGTGTATCTGTGTCTCAGTGTCTCTGTGTCTCAGTGTCTCAGTGCCCCAGTGCCCCAGTGTCTCTGTGTCTCACTGGCTCAGTGTCCCAGTGTCCTAGTGTATCTGTGTCTCTGTGTCTCAGTGCCTCAGTGTCTCAGTGTTCCAGTGTCTCTGTGTCTCTGTGTCTCACTGTCTCAGTGTCCCAGTGTCCTAGTGTATCTGTGTCTCTGTGTCTCAGTGCCTCAGTGTCTCAGTGTTCCAGTGTCTCTGTGTCTCTGTGTCTCACTGTCTCAGTGTCCCAGTGTCCTAGTGTATCTGTGTCTCTGTGTCTCAGTGTCTCAGTGTCCCAGTGCCCCAGTGTCTCTGTGTCTCTGTGTCTCACTGTCTCAGTTTCCAATGTCCTAGTATATCTGTGTCTCTGTGTCTCAGTGTCTCAGTGCCCCAGTGCTCCAGTGTCTCTGTGTCTCAGTGTTCCAGTGTCTCTGTGTCTCACTGTCTCAGTGTCCCAGTGTCCTAGTGTATCTGTGACTCTGTGTCTCCGTGTCTCAGTGCCCCAGTGTCTCTGTGTCTCAGTGTCTCAGTGTCTCAGTGTTCCAGTGTCTCAGTGTCTCAGTGTCTCAGTGCCCCAGTGCCTCTGTTTCTCTGTGTCCCAGTGTCCCAGTGCCCCAGTGTCCCTGTGTCTCTGTGTCTCTGTGTCCCAGTGTCCCATTGTCCCAGTGTCTCAGTGTCTCAGTGCCCCAGTGTCTCTGTTTCTCTGTGTCCCAGTGTCCCAGTGCCCCAGTGCCCCAGTGTCCCTGTGTCCCAGTGTCTCTGTGTCTCTGTGTCTCTGTGCCCCAGTGCCCCAGTGCCCCAGTGTCCATGTGTCTCTGTGTCCCAGTGCCCCATTGTCCCAGTGTCCCAGTGTCCCAGTGTCCCAGTGCCCTAGTGGCTGTGTGTCTCAGTGTCTCAGTGTCTCAGTGCCCCAGTGTTTCTGTTTCTCTGTGTCCCAGTGTCCCAGTGCCCCAGTGCCCCAGTGTCCCTGTGTCTCTGTGTCTCCGTGTCCCATTGTCCCAGTGTCCCAGTGTCCCAGTGCCCCAGTGACTCTGTGTCTCTGTGTCTCTGTGTCTCTGTGTCTCAGTGCCCCAGTTCCTGTTTCCTTGTTTCCCAGTGTCCCAGTGTCTCTGTAACTCAGTGCCTCAGTGCCCCAGTGCCCCAGTGTCGCTGTGTTTCTGTGTCTCTGTGTCTCAGTGTCTCAGTGTCTCAGTGTCGCAGTGCCCCAGTGCCCCAGTGTCTCTGTGTCTCACTGTCTCAGTGTCCCAGTGTCCTAGTGTATCTGTGTCTCTGTGTCTCAGTGCCTCAGTGTCTCAGTGTTCCAGTGTCTCTGTGTCTCTGTGTCTCACTGTCTCAGTGTCCCAGTGTCCTAGTGTATCTGTGTCTCTGTGTCTCAGTGTCTCAGTGTCCCAGTGCCCCAGTGTCTCTGTGTCTCTGTGTCTCAGTGTTACAGTGTCTCTGTGTCTCTGTGTCTCACTGTCTCAGTGTCCCAGTTTCCTAGTGTATCTGTGTCTCTGTGCCCCAGTGCCCCAGTGTCCATGTGTCTCTGTGTCCCAGTGCCCCATTGTCCCAGTGTCCCAGTGTCCCAGTGTCCCAGTGTACCAGTGCCCTAGTGGCTGTGTGTCTCAGTGTCTCAGTGTCTCAGTGCCTCAGTGTTTCTGTTTCTCTGTGTCCCAGTGTCCCAGTGCCCCAGTGCCCCAGTGTCCCTGTGTCTCTGTGTCTCCGTGTCCCATTGTCCCAGTGTCCCAGTGTCCCAGTGCCCCAGTGACTCTGTGTCTCTGTGTCTCAGTGTCTCAGTGCTCCAGTGCCCCAGTGTCTCTGTGTCTCAGTGTCTCAGTGTCTCCGTGTTCCAGTGTCTCTGTGTCTCTGTGTCTCACTGTCTCAGTGTCCCAGTGTCCTAGTGTCTCAGTGTCTCAGTGTCTCAGTGCCCCAGTGCCCCAGTGTTTCTGTGTCTCAGTGTCTCAGTGTTCCAGTGACTCTGTGTCTCTGTGTCTCACTGTCTCAGTGTCCCAGTGTCCTAGTGTATCTGTGTCTCAGTGTCTCTGTGTCTCAGTGTCTCAGTGCCCCAGTGCCCCAGTGTCTCTGTGTCTCACTGGCTCAGTGTCCCAGTGTCCTAGTGTATCTGTGTCTCAGTGTCTCTGTGTCTCAGTGTCTCAGTGCCCCAGTGCCCCAGTGTCTCTGTGTCTCACTGTCTCAGTGTCCCAGTGTCCTAGTGTATCTGTGTCTAAGTGTCTCTGTGTCTCACTGTCTCAGTGTCCCAGTGTCCTAGTGTGTCTGTGTCTCAGTATCTCTGTGTCTCAGTGTCTCAGTGCCCCAGTGCCCCAGTGTCTCTGTGTCTCACTGTCTCAGTGTCCTAGTGTATCTGTGTCTCAGTGTCTCTGTGTCTCAGTGTCTCAGTGCCCCAGTGCCCCATTGCCCCAGTGTCTCTGTGTCTCAGTGTCTCAGTGCCCCAGTGCCACAGTGCCCCAGTAACTCTGTCTCTCAGTGTTCTAGTGTCTCTGTGTCTCTGTGTCTCACTGTCTCAGTTTCCAGTGTCCTAGTATATCTGTGCCTCAGTGTCTCAGTGCCCCAGTGCTCCAGTGTCTCTGTGTTTCTGTGACTCAGTGTTCCAGTGTCTCTGTGTCTCTGTGTCTCACTGTCTCAGTGTCCCAGTGTCCGAGTGTATCTGTGTCTCTGTGTCTCTGTGTCTCCGTGTCTCAGTGCCCCAGTGCCCCAGTGTCTCTGTGTCTCAGTGTCTCAGTGTTCCAGTGTCTCTGTGTATACGTGTCTCTATGCCCCAGTGCCTCTGTTTCTCTGTGTCCCAGTGTCCCAGTGCCCCAGTGGCCCTGTGTCTCTGTGTCTCTGTGTCCCAGTGTCCCATTGTCCCAGTGTCTCTGTGTCTCTGTGACTTAGTGTTCCAGTGTCTCTGTGTCTCTGTGTCTCACTGTCTCAGTGTCCCAGTGTCCTAGTGTATCTGTGTCTCGGTGTCTCCGTGTCTCAGCGCCCCAGTGCCCCACTGTCTCTGTGTCTCAGTGTCTCAGTGTTCCAGTGTCTCTGTGTCTCAGTGTCTCAGTGTCTCAGTGTCGCAGTGCCCCAGTGCCCCAGTGTCTCTGTGTCTCAGTGTCTCAGTGTTCCAGTGTCTCTGTGTCTCTGTGTCTCACTGTCTCAGTGTCCCAGTGTCCTAGTGTATCTGTGTCTCTGTGTCTCAGTGTCTCAGTGTCCCAGTGCCCCAGTGTCTCTGTGTCCCAGTACCCCAGTGTCCCTGTGTCTCTGTGTCTCTGTGTCTCAGTGTCTCAGTGCCCCAGTGCCCCAGTGTCTCTGTGTCTCAGTATCTCAGTGTTCTAGTGTCTCAGTGTCTCTGTGTCTCAGTGTCTCAGTGTCTCAGTGCCCCAGTGCCCCAATGTCTCTGTGTCTCAGTGTCTCAGTGTTCTAGTGTCTCTGTGTCTCTGTGTCTCACTGTCTCACTGTCTCAGTTTCCAGTGTCCTAGTATAACTGTGTCTCTGTGTCTCAGTGTCTCAGTGCCCCAGTGCTCCAGTGTCTCTGTGTCTCTGTGACTCAGTGTTCCAGTGTCTCTGTGTCTCTGTGTCTCACTGTCTCAGTGTCCCAGTGTCCTAGTGTATCTGTGTCTCAGTGTATCTGTGTCTCAGTGTCTCAGTGCCCCAGTGCCCCAGTGCCCCAGTAACTCTGTCTTTCAGTGTTCTAGTGTCTCTGTGTCTCACTGTCTCAGTTTCCAGTGTCCTAGTATATCTGTGCCTCAGTGTCTCAGTGCCCCAGTGCTCCAGTGTCTCTGTGTCTCTGTGACTCAGTGTTCCAGTGTCTCTGTGTCTCTGTGTCTCACTGTCTCAGTGTCCCAGTGTCCGAGTGTATCTGTGTCTCTGTGTCTCCGTGTCTCAGTGCCCCAGTGCCCCAGTGTCTCTGTGTCTCAGTGTCTCAGTGTTCCAGTGTCTCTGTGTATCAGTGTCTCAGTGCCCCAGTGCCTGTTTCTCTGTGTCCCAGTGTCCCAGTGCCCCAGTGGCCCTGTGTCTCTGTGTCTCTGTGTCCCAGTGTCCCATTGTCCCAGTGTATCTGTGTCTCTGTGACTCAGTGTTCCAGTGTCTCTGTGTCTCTGTGTCTCACTGTCTCAGTGTCCCAGTGTCCTAGTGTATCTGTGTCTCTGTGTCTCAGTGCCTCAGTGTCTCAGTGTTCCAGTGTCTCTGTGTCTCTGTGTCTCACTGTCTCAGTGTCCCAGTGTCCTAGTGTATCTGTGTCTCTGTGTCTCAGTGTCTCAGTGTCCCAGTGCCCCAGTGTCTCTGTGTCTCTGTGTCTCAGTGTTACAGTGTCTCTGTGTCTCTGTGTCTCACTGTCTTAGTGTCCCAGTTTCCTAGTGTATCTGTGTCTCTGTGCCCCAGTGCCCCAGTGCCCATGTGTCTCTGTGTCCCAGTGCCCCATTGTCCCAGTGTCCCAGTGTCCCAGTGTCCCAGTGTACCAGTGCCCTAGTGGCTGTGTGTCTCAGTGTCTCAGTGTCTCAGTGCCCCAGTGTTTCTGTTTCTCTGTGTCCCAGTGTCCCAGTGCCCCAGTGCCCCAGTGTCCCTGTGTCTCTGTGTCTCCGTGTCCCATTGTCCCAGTGTCCCAGTGTCCCAGTGCCCCAGTGACTCTGTGTCTCTGTGTCTCAGTGTCTCAGTGTCTCAGTGCTCCAGTGCCCCAGTGTCTCTGTGTCTCAGTGTCTCAGTGTCTCCGTGTTCCAGTGTCTCTGTGTCTCTGTGTCTCACTGTCTCAGTGTCCCAGTGTCCTAGTGTCTCAGTGTCTCAGTGCCCCAGTGCCCCAGTGTTTCTGTGTCTCAGTGTCTCAGTGTTCCAGTGACTCTGTGTCTCTGTGTCTCACTGTCTCAGTGTCCCAGTGTCCTAGTGTATCTGTGTCTCAGTGTCTCAGTGCCCCAGTGCCCCAGTGTCTCTGTGTCTCACTGGCTCAGTGTCCCAATGTCCTAGTGTATCTGTGTCTCAGTGTCTCTGTGTCTCACTGTCTCAGTGTCTCAGTGTCCTAGTGTATCTGTGTCTCAGTGTCTCTGTGTCTCAGTGTCTCAGTGCCCCAGTGCCCCAGTGTCTCTGTGTCTCACTGTCTCAGTGTCCCAGTGTCCTAGTGTATCTGTGTCTAAGTGTCTCTGTGTCTCACTGTCTCAGTGTCCCAGTGTCCTAGTGTGTCTGTGTCTCAGTATCTCTGTGTCTCAGTGTCTCAGTGCCCCAGTGCCCCAGTGTCTCTGTGTCTCACTGTCTCAGTGTCCCAGTGTCCTAGTGTATCTGTGTCTCAGTGTCTCTGTGTCTCAGTGTCTCAGTGCCCCAGTGCCCCATTGCCCCAGTGTCTCTGTGTCTCAGTGCCCCAGTGCCACAGTGCCCCAGTAACTCTGTCTCTCAGTGTTCTAGTGTCTCTGTGTCTCTGTGTCTCACTGTCTCAGTTTCCAGTGTCCTAGTATATCTGTGCCTCAGTGTCTCAGTGCCCCAGTGCTCCAGTGTCTCTGTGTTTCTGTGACTCAGTGGTCCAGTGTCTCTGTGTCTCTGTGTCTCACTGTCTCAGTGTCCCAGTGTCCGAGTGTATCTGTGTCTCTGTGTCTCTGTGTCTCCGTGTCTCAGTGCCCCAGTGCCCCAGTGTCTCTGTGTCTCAGTGTCTCAGTGTTCCAGTGTCTCTGTGTATACGTGTCTCTATGCCCCAGTGCCTCTGTTTCTCTGTGTCCCAGTGTCCCAGTGCCCCAGTGGCCCTGTGTCTCTGTGTCTCTGTGTCCCAGTGTCCCATTGTCCCAGTGTCTCTGTGTCTCTGTGACTTAGTGTTCCAGTGTCTCTGTGTCTCTGTGTCTCACTGTCTCAGTGTCCCAGTGTCCTAGTGTATCTGTGTCTCGGTGTCTCCGTGTCTCAGCGCCCCAGTGCCCCACTGTCTCTGTGTCTCAGTGTCTCAGTGTTCCAGTGTCTCTGTGTCTCAGTGTCTCAGTGTCTCAGTGTCGCAGTGCCCCAGTGCCCCAGTGTCTCTGTGTCTCAGTGTCTCAGTGTTCCAGTGTCTCTGTGTCTCTGTGTCTCACTGTCTCAGTGTCCCAATGTCCCAGTGTATCTGTGTCTCAGTGTCTCAGTGCCTCAGTGCCCCAGTGTCTCTGTGTCTCAGTGTCTCAGTGTTCCAGTGTCTCTGTGTCTCTGTGTCTCACTGTCTCAGTGTCCCAGTGTCCTAGTGTATCTGTGTCTCTGTGTCTCAGTGTCTCAGTGTCCCAGTGCCCCAGTGTCTCTGTGTCCCAGTACCCCAGTGTCCCTGTGTCTCTGTGTCTCTGTGTCTCAGTGTCTCAGTGCCCCAGTGCCCCAGTGTCTCTGTGTCTCAGTATCTCAGTGTTCTAGTGTATCAGTGTCTCAGTGTCTCAGTGTCTCAGTGTCGCAGTGCCCCAGTGCCCCAGTGTCTCTGTGTCTCAGTGTCTCAGTGTTCCAGTGTCTCTGTGTCTCTGTGTCTCACTGTCTCAGTGTCCCAATGTCCCAGTGTATCTGTGTCTCAGTGTCTCAGTGCCTCAGTGCCCCAGTGTCTCTGTGTCTCAGTGTCTCAGTGTTCCAGTGTCTCTGTGTCTCTGTGTCTCACTGTCTCAGTGTCCCAGTGTCCTAGTGTATCTGTGTCTCTGTGTCTCAGTGTCTCAGTGTCTCAGTGTCCCAGTGCCCCAGTGTCTCTGTGTCCCAGTACCCCAGTGTCCCTGTGTCTCTGTGTCTCTGTGTCTCAGTGTCTCAGTGCCCCAGTGCCCCAGTGTCTCTGTGTCTCAGTATCTCAGTGTTCTAGTGTCTCAGTGTCTCTGTGTCTCAGTGTCTCAGTGTCTCAGTGCCCCAGTGCCCCAATGTCTCTGTGTCTCAGTGTCTCAGTGTTCTAGTGTCTCTGTGTCTCTGTGTCTCACTGTCTCACTGTCTCAGTTTCCAGTGTCCTAGTATAACTGTGTCTCTGTGTCTCAGTGTCTCAGTGCCCCAGTGCTCCAGTGTCTCTGTGTCTCTGTGACTCAGTGTTCCAGTGTCTCTGTGTCTCTGTGTCTCACTGTCTCAGTGTCCCAGTGTCCTAGTGTATCTGTGTCTCAGTGTCTCTGTGTCTCAGTGTCTCAGTGCCCCAGTGCCCCATTGCCCCAGTGTATCTGTGTCTCAGTGTCTCAGTGCCCCAGTGCCCCAGTGCCCCAGTAACTCTGTCTTTCAGTGTTCTAGTGTCTCTGTGTCTCACTGTCTCAGTTTCCAGTGTCCTAGTATATCTGTGCCTCAGTGTCTCAGTGCCCCAGTGCTCCAGTGTCTCTGTGTCTCTGTGACTCAGTGTTCCAGTGTCTCTGTGTCTCTGTGTCTCACTGTCTCAGTGTCCCAGTGTCCGAGTGTATCTGTGTCTCTGTGTCGCCGTGTCTCAGTGCCCCAGTGCCCCAGTGTCTCTGTGTCTCAGTGTCTCAGTGTTCCAGTGTCTCTGTGTATCAGTGTCTCAGTGCCCCAGTGCCTCTGTTTCTCTGTGTCCCAGTGTCCCAGTGCCCCAGTGGCCCTGTGTCTCTGTGTCTCTGTGTCCCAGTGTCCCATTGTCCCAGTGTATCTGTGTCTCTGTGACTCAGTGTTCCAGTGTCTCTGTGTCTCTGTGTCTCACTGTCTCAGTGTCCCAGTGTCCTAGTGTATCTGTGTCTCGGTGTCTCCGTGTCTCAGCGCCCCAGTGCCCCACTGTCTCTGTGTCTCAGTGTCTCAGTGTTCCAGTGTCTCTGTGTCTCAGTGTCTCAGTGTCTCAGTGTCGCAGTGCCCCAGTGCCCCAGTGTCTCTGTGTCTCAGTGTCTCAGTGTTCCAGTGTCTCTGTGTCTCTGTGTCTCACTGTCTCAATGTCCCAATGTCCCAGTGTATCTGTGTCTCAGTGTCTCAGTGCCTCAGTGCCCCAGTGTCTCTGTGTCTCAGTGTCTCAGTGTTCCAGTGTCTCTGTGTCTCTGTGTCTCACTGTCTCAGTGTCCCAGTGTCCTAGTGTATCTGTGTATCTGTGTCTCTGTGTCTCAGTGTCTCAGTGTCCCAGTGCACCAGTGTCTCTGTGTCCCAGTACCCCAGTGTCCCTGTGTCTCTGTGTCTCTGTGTCTCAGTGTCTCAGTGCCCCAGTGCCCCAGTGTCTCTGTGTCTCAGTATCTCAGTGTTCTAGTGTCTCAGTGTCTCTGTGTCTCAGTGTCTCAGTGCCCCAGTGCCCCAATGTCTCTGTGTCTCAGTGTCTCAGTGTTCTAGTGTCTCTGTGTCTCTGTGTCTCACTGTCTCACTGTCTCAGTTTCCAGTGTCCTAGTATAACTGTGTCTCTGTGTCTCAGTGTCTCAGTGCCCCAGTGCTCCAGTGTCTCTGTGTCTCTGTGACTCAGTGTTCCAGTGTCTCTGTGTCTCTGTGTCTCACTGTCTCAGTGTCCCAGTGTCCTAGTGTATCTGTGTCTCTGTGTCTCCATGTCTCAGTGCCCCAGTGCCCCAGTGTCTCTGTGTCTCAGTGTCGCAGTGCCCCAGTGCACCAGTGCCCCAGTGTCTCTGTGTCTCAGTGTCCCAGTGTCCCAGTGTCTCTGTGTCTCTGTGTCTAACTTTCTCAGTGTCCCAATGTCTCAGTGTCTCAGTGCCTCAGTGCCCCAATGTCTCTGTGTCCCAGTGCCCCAGTACCCCAGTGTCCCTGTGCCTCTGTGTCTCTGTGTCCCAGTGTCCCATTGTCCCAGTTTCCCAGTGTCCCAGTGTCCCAGTGTCTCTGTGTCTCTGTGTCTCAGTGCCCCAGTTTCTGTTTCCTTGTGTCCCAGTGTCCCAGTGTCTCTGTAACTCAGTGCCTCAGTGCCCCAGTGCCCCAGTGTCTCTGTGTTTCTGTGTCTCAGTGTCTCAGTGTCACAGGGCCCCAGTGCCCCAGTCTCTCTGTGTCTCAGTGTCTCAGTGTTCCAGTGTCTCTGTGTTTCTGTGTCTCTGTGTCTCAGTGTCTCAGTGTCTCAGTGTCGCAGTGCCCCAGTGCCCCAGTGTTTCTGTGTCTCAGTGTCTCAGTGTTCCAGTGTCTCTGTGTCTCTGTGTGTCACTGTCTCAGTGTCCCAATGTCCCAGTGTATCTGTGTCTCAGTGTCTCAGTGTCTCAGTGTCTCAGTGCCCCAGTGTCTCTGTGTCTCAGTGTCTCAGTGTTCCAGTGTCTCTGTGTCTCTGTGTCTCACTGTCTCAGTGTCCCCGTGTCCTAGTGTATCTGTGTCTCTGTGTCTCAGTGTCTCAGTGTCCCCCGTGTCCTAGTTTATCTGTGTCTCAGTGTCTCAGTGTCCCAGTGCCCCAGTGTCTCTGTGTCTCTGTGTCTCAGTGTCTCAGTGTCCCAGTGTCCTAGTGTATCTGTGTCTCTGTGTCTCAGTGTCTCAGTGTCCCAGTGCCCCAGTGTCTCTGTGTCTCAGTGTCTCAGTGTTCCAGTGTCTCTGTGTCTCTGTGTCTCACTGTCTCAGTGTCCCAGTGTCCTAGTGTATCTGTGTCTCTGTGTCTCAGTGTCTCAGTGTCCCAGTGCCCCAGTGTCTCTGTGTCTCACTGTCTCAGTGTCCCAATGTCCCAGTGTATCTGTGTCTCTGTGTGTCACTGTCTCAGTGTCCCAATGTCCCAGTGTATCTGTGTCTCAGTGTCTCAGTGTCTCAGTGCCCCAGTGTCTCTGTGTCTCAGAGCCCCAGTGCCCCAGTGTCTCTGTTTCTCTGTGCCCCAGTGTCCCAGTGCCCCAGTGTCCCAGTGTCCTAGCGGCTCTGTGTGTCTGTGTCCCAGTGTCCCAGTGCCCCAGTGTCCCTGTGTCCCTGTGTCCCAGTGTCCCAGTGTCTCTGTGTCTCTGTGTCTCTGTGTCCCAGTGCCCCAGTGTCCCTGTGTCCCAGTGTCCCAGTGTCGCTGTGTCTCTGTGTCTCTGTGTCCCAGTGTCCCAGTGTCCCAGTGTCTCAGTGTATCGCTATCTCTGTGTATCTGTGTCTCTGTGTCTCTGTGTCTCAGTGTCTCAGTGCCCCAGTGCCCCAGTGTCTCTGTGTCTCACTGTCTCAGTGTCCCAGTGTCCTAGTGTATCTGTGTCTAAGTGTCTCTGTGTCTCACTGTCTCAGTGTCCCAGTGTCCTAGTGTGTCTGTGTCTCAGTATCTCTGTGTCTCAGTGTCTCAGTGCCCCAGTGCCCCAGTGTCTCTGTGTCTCACTGTCTCAGTGTCCCAGTGTCCTAGTGTATCTGTGTCTCAGTGTCTCTGTGTCTCAGTGTCTCAGTGCCCCAGTGCCCCATTGCCCCAGTGTCTCTGTGTCTCAGTGCCCCAGTGCCACAGTGCCCCAGTAACTCTGTCTCTCAGTGTTCTAGTGTCTCTGTGTCTCTGTGTCTCACTGTCTCAGTTTCCAGTGTCCTAGTATATCTGTGCCTCAGTGTCTCAGTGCCCCAGTGCTCCAGTGTCTCTGTGTTTCTGTGACTCAGTGGTCCAGTGTCTCTGTGTCTCTGTGTCTCACTGTCTCAGTGTCCCAGTGTCCGAGTGTATCTGTGTCTCTGTGTCTCTGTGTCTCCGTGTCTCAGTGCCCCAGTGCCCCAGTGTCTCTGTGTCTCAGTGTCTCAGTGTTCCAGTGTCTCTGTGTATACGTGTCTCTATGCCCCAGTGCCTCTGTTTCTCTGTGTCCCAGTGTCCCAGTGCCCCAGTGGCCCTGTGTCTCTGTGTCTCTGTGTCCCAGTGTCCCATTGTCCCAGTGTCTCTGTGTCTCTGTGACTTAGTGTTCCAGTGTCTCTGTGTCTCTGTGTCTCACTGTCTCAGTGTCCCAGTGTCCTAGTGTATCTGTGTCTCGGTGTCTCCGTGTCTCAGCGCCCCAGTGCCCCACTGTCTCTGTGTCTCAGTGTCTCAGTGTTCCAGTGTCTCTGTGTCTCAGTGTCTCAGTGTCTCAGTGTCGCAGTGCCCCAGTGCCCCAGTGTCTCTGTGTCTCAGTGTCTCAGTGTTCCAGTGTCTCTGTGTCTCTGTGTCTCACTGTCTCAGTGTCCCAATGTCCCAGTGTATCTGTGTCTCAGTGTCTCAGTGCCTCAGTGCCCCAGTGTCTCTGTGTCTCAGTGTCTCAGTGTTCCAGTGTCTCTGTGTCTCTGTGTCTCACTGTCTCAGTGTCCCAGTGTCCTAGTGTATCTGTGTCTCTGTGTCTCAGTGTCTCAGTGTCCCAGTGCCCCAGTGTCTCTGTGTCCCAGTACCCCAGTGTCCCTGTGTCTCTGTGTCTCTGTGTCTCAGTGTCTCAGTGCCCCAGTGCCCCAGTGTCTCTGTGTCTCAGTATCTCAGTGTTCTAGTGTATCAGTGTCTCAGTGTCTCAGTGTCTCAGTGTCGCAGTGCCCCAGTGCCCCAGTGTCTCTGTGTCTCAGTGTCTCAGTGTTCCAGTGTCTCTGTGTCTCTGTGTCTCACTGTCTCAGTGTCCCAATGTCCCAGTGTATCTGTGTCTCAGTGTCTCAGTGCCTCAGTGCCCCAGTGTCTCTGTGTCTCAGTGTCTCAGTGTTCCAGTGTCTCTGTGTCTCTGTGTCTCACTGTCTCAGTGTCCCAGTGTCCTAGTGTATCTGTGTCTCTGTGTCTCAGTGTCTCAGTGTCTCAGTGTCCCAGTGCCCCAGTGTCTCTGTGTCCCAGTACCCCAGTGTCCCTGTGTCTCTGTGTCTCTGTGTCTCAGTGTCTCAGTGCCCCAGTGCCCCAGTGTCTCTGTGTCTCAGTATCTCAGTGTTCTAGTGTCTCAGTGTCTCTGTGTCTCAGTGTCTCAGTGTCTCAGTGCCCCAGTGCCCCAATGTCTCTGTGTCTCAGTGTCTCAGTGTTCTAGTGTCTCTGTGTCTCTGTGTCTCACTGTCTCACTGTCTCAGTTTCCAGTGTCCTAGTATAACTGTGTCTCTGTGTCTCAGTGTCTCAGTGCCCCAGTGCTCCAGTGTCTCTGTGTCTCTGTGACTCAGTGTTCCAGTGTCTCTGTGTCTCTGTGTCTCACTGTCTCAGTGTCCCAGTGTCCTAGTGTATCTGTGTCTCAGTGTCTCTGTGTCTCAGTGTCTCAGTGCCCCAGTGCCCCATTGCCCCAGTGTATCTGTGTCTCAGTGTCTCAGTGCCCCAGTGCCCCAGTGCCCCAGTAACTCTGTCTTTCAGTGTTCTAGTGTCTCTGTGTCTCACTGTCTCAGTTTCCAGTGTCCTAGTATATCTGTGCCTCAGTGTCTCAGTGCCCCAGTGCTCCAGTGTCTCTGTGTCTCTGTGACTCAGTGTTCCAGTGTCTCTGTGTCTCTGTGTCTCACTGTCTCAGTGTCCCAGTGTCCGAGTGTATCTGTGTCTCTGTGTCGCCGTGTCTCAGTGCCCCAGTGCCCCAGTGTCTCTGTGTCTCAGTGTCTCAGTGTTCCAGTGTCTCTGTGTATCAGTGTCTCAGTGCCCCAGTGCCTCTGTTTCTCTGTGTCCCAGTGTCCCAGTGCCCCAGTGGCCCTGTGTCTCTGTGTCTCTGTGTCCCAGTGTCCCATTGTCCCAGTGTATCTGTGTCTCTGTGACTCAGTGTTCCAGTGTCTCTGTGTCTCTGTGTCTCACTGTCTCAGTGTCCCAGTGTCCTAGTGTATCTGTGTCTCGGTGTCTCCGTGTCTCAGCGCCCCAGTGCCCCACTGTCTCTGTGTCTCAGTGTCTCAGTGTTCCAGTGTCTCTGTGTCTCAGTGTCTCAGTGTCTCAGTGTCGCAGTGCCCCAGTGCCCCAGTGTCTCTGTGTCTCAGTGTCTCAGTGTTCCAGTGTCTCTGTGTCTCTGTGTCTCACTGTCTCAATGTCCCAATGTCCCAGTGTATCTGTGTCTCAGTGTCTCAGTGCCTCAGTGCCCCAGTGTCTCTGTGTCTCAGTGTCTCAGTGTTCCAGTGTCTCTGTGTCTCTGTGTCTCACTGTCTCAGTGTCCCAGTGTCCTAGTGTATCTGTGTATCTGTGTCTCTGTGTCTCAGTGTCTCAGTGTCCCAGTGCACCAGTGTCTCTGTGTCCCAGTACCCCAGTGTCCCTGTGTCTCTGTGTCTCTGTGTCTCAGTGTCTCAGTGCCCCAGTGCCCCAGTGTCTCTGTGTCTCAGTATCTCAGTGTTCTAGTGTCTCAGTGTCTCTGTGTCTCAGTGTCTCAGTGCCCCAGTGCCCCAATGTCTCTGTGTCTCAGTGTCTCAGTGTTCTAGTGTCTCTGTGTCTCTGTGTCTCACTGTCTCACTGTCTCAGTTTCCAGTGTCCTAGTATAACTGTGTCTCTGTGTCTCAGTGTCTCAGTGCCCCAGTGCTCCAGTGTCTCTGTGTCTCTGTGACTCAGTGTTCCAGTGTCTCTGTGTCTCTGTGTCTCACTGTCTCAGTGTCCCAGTGTCCTAGTGTATCTGTGTCTCTGTGTCTCCATGTCTCAGTGCCCCAGTGCCCCAGTGTCTCTGTGTCTCAGTGTCGCAGTGCCCCAGTGCACCAGTGCCCCAGTGTCTCTGTGTCTCAGTGTCCCAGTGTCCCAGTGTCTCTGTGTCTCTGTGTCTAACTTTCTCAGTGTCCCAATGTCTCAGTGTCTCAGTGCCTCAGTGCCCCAATGTCTCTGTGTCCCAGTGCCCCAGTACCCCAGTGTCCCTGTGCCTCTGTGTCTCTGTGTCCCAGTGTCCCATTGTCCCAGTTTCCCAGTGTCCCAGTGTCCCAGTGTCTCTGTGTCTCTGTGTCTCAGTGCCCCAGTTTCTGTTTCCTTGTGTCCCAGTGTCCCAGTGTCTCTGTAACTCAGTGCCTCAGTGCCCCAGTGCCCCAGTGTCTCTGTGTTTCTGTGTCTCAGTGTCTCAGTGTCACAGGGCCCCAGTGCCCCAGTCTCTCTGTGTCTCAGTGTCTCAGTGTTCCAGTGTCTCTGTGTTTCTGTGTCTCTGTGTCTCAGTGTCTCAGTGTCTCAGTGTCGCAGTGCCCCAGTGCCCCAGTGTTTCTGTGTCTCAGTGTCTCAGTGTTCCAGTGTCTCTGTGTCTCTGTGTGTCACTGTCTCAGTGTCCCAATGTCCCAGTGTATCTGTGTCTCAGTGTCTCAGTGTCTCAGTGTCTCAGTGCCCCAGTGTCTCTGTGTCTCCGTGTCTCAGTGTTCCAGTGTCTCTGTGTCTCTGTGTCTCACTGTCTCAGTGTCCCCGTGTCCTAGTGTATCTGTGTCTCTGTGTCTCAGTGTCTCAGTGTCCCCCGTGTCCTAGTTTATCTGTGTCTCAGTGTCTCAGTGTCCCAGTGCCCCAGTGTCTCTGTGTCTCTGTGTCTCAGTGTCTCAGTGTCCCAGTGTCCTAGTGTATCTGTGTCTCTGTGTCTCAGTGTCTCAGTGTCCCAGTGCCCCAGTGTCTCTGTGTCTCAGTGTCTCAGTGTTCCAGTGTCTCTGTGTCTCTGTGTCTCACTGTCTCAGTGTCCCAGTGTCCTAGTGTATCTGTGTCTCTGTGTCTCAGTGTCTCAGTGTCCCAGTGCCCCAGTGTCTCTGTGTCTCTGTGTCTCTGTGTTCCAGTTTCTCTGTGTCTCTGTGTCTCACTGTCTCAGTGTCCCAATGTCCCAGTGTATCTGTGTCTCTGTGTGTCACTGTCTCAGTGTCCCAATGTCCCAGTGTATCTGTGTCTCAGTGTCTCAGTGTCTCAGTGCCCCAGTGTCTCTGTGTCTCAGTGTCTCAGTGTCTCAGTGTTCCAGTGTCTCTGTGTCTCTGTGTCTCACTGTCTCAGTGTCCCCGTGTCCTAGTGTATCTGTGTCTCTGTGTCTCAGTGTCTCAGTGTCCCAGTGCCCCAGTGTCTCTGTGTCTCTGTGTCTCAGTGTCTCAGTGTCCCCGTGTCCTAGTGTATCTGTGTCTCTGTGTCTCAGTGTCTCTGTGCCCCAGTGCCCCAGTGTCTCAGTGTCTCAGTGCCCCAGTGCCTCTGTTTTTCTGTGTCCCAGTGTCCCAGTGCCCCAGTGTCCCTGTGTCTCTGTGTCTCTGTGTCCCAGTGTCCCATTGTCCCAGTATCTCAGTGTCTCAGTGCCCCAGTGTCTCTGTTTCTCTGTGTCCCAGTGTCCCAGTGCCCCAGTGTCCCTGTGTCTCTGTGTCTCTGTGTCCCAGTGTCCCATTGTCCCAGTTTCCCAGTGTCCCAGTGTCCCAGTGTCTCTGTGTCTCTGTGTCTCAGTGCCCCAGTTTCTGTTTCCTTGTGTCCCAGTGTCCCAGTGTCTCTGTAACTCAGTGGCTCAGTGCCCCAGTGCCCCAGTGTCTCTGTGTTTCTGTGTCTCAGTGTCTCAGTGTCTCAGTGTCACAGTGCCCCAGTGCCCCAGTGTCTCTGTGTCTCAGTGTCTCAGTGTCTCAGTGTTCCAGTGTTCCAGTGTCTCTGTGTTTCTGTGTCTCTGTGTCTCAGTGGCTCAGTGTCTCAGTGTCGCAGTGCCCCAGTGCCCCAGTGTCTCTGTGTCTCTGTGTCTCTGTGTCTCACTGTATCAGTGTTCCAGTGTCCTAGTGTATCTGTGTCTCTGTGCCCCAGTGCCCCAGTGTCCATGTGTCTCTGTGTCCCAGTGTCCCATTGTCCCAGTGTCCCAGTGTACCAGTGCCCCAGTGTCTTTGTGTCTCAGTGTCTCAGTGTCTCAGTGCCCCAGTGTTTCTGTTTCTCTGTGTCCCAGTGTCCCAGTGCCCCAGTGTCCCTGTGTCTCTGTGTCTCTGTGTCCCATTGTCCCAGTGTCCCAGTGTCCCAGTACCCCAGTGACTCTGTGTCTCTGTGTGTCAGTGTCTCAGCGTTCCAGTGTCTCTGTGTATCAGTGTCTCAGTGCCCCAGTGCCTCTGTTTCTCTGTGTCCCAGTGTCCCAGTGCCCCAGTGGCCCTGTGTCTCTGTGTCTCTGTGTCCCAGTGTCCCATTGTCCCAGTGACTCTGTGTCTCTGTGACTCAGTGTTCCAGTTTCTCTGTGTCTCTGTGTCCCATTGTCCCAGTGTCCCAGTGTCCCAGTACCCCAGTGACTCTGTGTCTCTGTGTGTCAGTGTCTCAGTGTTCCAGTGTCTCTGTGTATCAGTGTCTCAGTGCCCCACTGTCTCTGTGTCTCAGTGTCTCAGTGTCTCAGTTTCGCAGTGCCCCAGTGCCCCAGTGTCTCTGTGTCTCAGTGTCTCAGTGTTCCAGTGTCTCTGTGTCTCTGTGTCTCACTGTCTCAGTGTCCCAATGTCCCAGTGTATCTGTGTCTCAGTGTCTCAGTGCCTCAGTGCCCCAGTGTCTCTGTGTCTCAGTGTCTCAGTGTTCCAGTGTCTCTGTGTCTCTGTGTCTCACTGTCTCAGTGTCCCAGTGTCCTAGTGTATCTGTGTCTCTGTGTCTCAGTGTCTCAGTGTCCCAGTGCCCCAGTGTCTCTGTGTCCCAGTACCCCAGTGTCCCTGTGTCTCTGTGTCTCTGTGTCTCAGTGTCTCAGTGCCCCAGTGCCCCAGTGTCTCTGTGTCTCAGTATCTCAGTGTTCTAGTGTCTCAGTGTCTCTGTGTCTCAGTGTCTCAGTGTCTCAGTGCCCCAGTGCCCCAATGTCTCTGTGTCTCAGTGTCTCAGTGTTCTAGTGTCTCTGTGTCTCTGTGTCTCACTGTCTCACTGTCTCAGTTTCCAGTGTCCTAGTATAACTGTGTCTCTGTGTCTCAGTGTCTCAGTGCCCCAGTGCTCCAGTGTCTCTGTGTCTCTGTGACTCAGTGTTCCAGTGTCTCTGTGTCTCACTGTCTCAGTGTCCCAATGTCCTAGTGTATCTGTGTCTCAGTGTCTCTGTGTCTCAGTGTCTCAGTGCCCCAGTGCCCCATTGCCCCAGTGTATCTGTGTCTCAGTGTCTCAGTGCCCCAGTGCCCCAGTGCCCCAGTGCCCCAGTAACTCTGTCTTTTAGTGTTCTAGTGTCTCTGTGTCTCACTGTCTCAGTTTCCAGTGTCCTAGTATATCTGTGCCTCAGTGTCTCAGTGCCCCAGTGCTCCAGTGTCTCTGTGTCTCTGTGACTCAGTGTTCCAGTGCCTCTGTGTCTCTGTGTCTCACTGTCTCAGTGTCCCAGTGTCCGAGTGTATCTGTGTCTCTGTGTCTCTGTGTCTCCGTGTCTCAGTGCCCCAGTGCCCCAGTGTCTCTGTGTCTCAGTGTCTCAGTGTTCCAGTGTCTCTGTGTATCAGTGTCTCAGTGCCCCAGCGTCTCAGTGTCTGTGTCTCAGCGTCTCAGTTTCCCAGTGTCTCTGTGTCTCAGTGTCCCAGTGTCTCAGTGTCCCATTGTCCCAGTGTCCCAGTGTCCGATTGTCCCAGTGTCCCAGTGTCTCTGTGTCTCAGTGTCCTATTGTCCCAGTGTCCCATTGTCCCAGTGTCCCAGTGTCCTATTGTCCCATTGTCCAAGTGTCCCAGTGTCTCTCTGTCTCAGTGTCTCAGTGTCTCAGTGCCCCAGTGCCCCAGTGTCTCAGCGTCTCAGTGCCCCAGTGTCTCAGCGTCTCAGCGTCTCAGTTTCCCAGTGTCTCTCTGTCTCAGTGTCTCAGTGTCCTATTGTCCCAGTGTCCCATTGTCCCAGTGTCTCAGTGTCTCAGTGTCTCTGTGTCTCTGTGTCTCAGCGTCTCAGCATCTCAGTTTCCCAGTGTCTCAGTGTCTCAGTGTCCCAGTGTCTCTGTGTCTCTGTGTCTCTGTGTCTCTGTGTCTCAGCGTCTCAGCGTCTCAGTTTCGCAGTGTCTCTGTGTCTCAGTGTCCCAGTGTCTCTGTGTCTCTGTGTCTCAGCGTCTCAGCTTCCCAGTGTCTCTGTGTCTCAGTATCTCAGTGTCTCAGTGTCCTATTGTCCCAGTGTCCCAGTGTCCTAATGTCCCAGTGTCTCTCTGTCCCAGTGTCCCATTGTCCCAGTGTCCCAGTGTCTCTGTGTCTCTGCGTCTCTGCGTCTCAGTGTCCCAGCGTCCCAGTGTCTCAGTGTCTCAGTGTCCCAGTGTCTCTGTGTCTCAGCGTCTCAGCATCTCAGTTTCCCAGTGTCTCTGTGTCTCTGTGTCTCAGTGTCTCAGTGTCCTATTGTCGCAGTGTCCCAGTGTCCCATTGTCTCAGTGTCTCAGTCTCCTATTGTCCCAGTGTCCCATTGTCCCAGTGTCACAGTGTCTCAGTGTCCTATTGTCTCAGTGTCCTATTGTCCCAGTGTCCCAGTGTCCCAGTGTCCTATTGACCTATTGTCCCAGTGTCCCAGTGTCTCTGTGTCTCAGTGTCCTATTGTCCCAGTGTCCCAGTGTCCCAGTGTCTCTGTGTATCTGTGTCTCAGCGTCTCAGCGTCTCAGTTTCCCAGTGTCTCTGTGTCTCAGTGTCTGTGTCCTATTGGCCCAGTGTCCCAGTGTCCTATTGTCCCAGTGTCCCAGTGTCCCAGTGCCTCTGTGTCTCTGCGTCTCTGCGTCTCAGTGTCCCAGCATCCCAGTGTCTCAGTGTCCCAGTGTCTCTGTGTCTCAGCATTTCAGCGTCTCAGTTTCCCAGTGTCTCTGTGTCTCAGTGTCTGTGTCCTATTGTCCCAGTGTCTCAGTGTCCCAGTGTCCCAGTGTCCTATTGTCCCAGTGTCCTATTGTCCCAGTGTCCCAGTGTCCCAGTGTCTCTGTGTCTCTGCGTCTCTGCGTCTCAGTGTCCCAGCGTCTCAGTGTCTCTGTGTCTCAGCGTCTCAGTTTCCCAGTGTCTCTGTGTCTCAGTGTCTCAGTGTCCTATTGTCCCAGTGTCTCAGTGTCCCAGTGTCCCAGTGTCCTATTGTCCCAGTGTCCTATTGTCCCAGTGTCCCAGTGTCCCAGTGTCTCTGTGTCTCTGCGTCTCTGCGTCTCAGTGTCCCAGCGTCTCAGTGTCTCTGTGTCTCAGCGTCTCAGCGTCCCAGTTTCCCAGTGTCTCTGTGTCTCAGTGTCCTATTGTCCCAGTGTCCCAGTGTCCCAGTGTCCTATTGTCCCAGTGTCCCAGTGTCCCAGTGTCCCAGTGTCTCTGTGTCTCTGCGTCTCTGTGTCTCAGTGTCCCAGTGTCTCAGTGTCCTATTGTCCGAGTGTCCCAGTGTCTCAGTGTCCTATTGTACCAGTGTCCCATTGTCTCAGTGTCTCAGTGTCCTATTGTCCCAGTGTCCCAGTGTCCCAGTGTCCTATTGTCCCAGTGTCCTATTGTCCCAGTGTCCCAGTGTCCCAGTGTCTCTGTGTCTCTGCGTCTCTGTGTCTCATTGTCCCAGCGTCTCAGTGTCTCAGTGTCCTATTGTCCCAGTGTCCCATTGTCCCAGTGTCCCAGTGTCCTATTGTCCCAGTGTCCCAGTGTCTCTGTGTCTCTGTGTCTCAGCGTCTCAGTTTCCCAGTGTCTCTGTGTCTCAGTGTCTGTGTCCTATTGTCCCAGTTTCCCAGTGTCCTATTGTCCCAGTGTCCCAGTGTCCCAGTGTCTCTGTGTCTCTGCATCTCGGCATCTCAGTGTCCCAGCGTCCCAGTGTCTCAGTGTCCCAGTGTCTCTGTGTCTCAGCGTCTCAGCGTCTCACTTTCCCAGTGTCTCTATGTCCCAGTGTCCCAGTGTTCTATTGTCCCAGTGTCCTATTGTCCCAGTGTCCCAGTGTCCCAGTGTCTCTGTGTCTCTGCAACTCTGTGTCTCATTGTCCCCGCGTCTCAGTGTCTCAGTGTCCTATTGTCCCAGTGTCCCATTGTCCCAGTGTCCCTGTGTCCCAGTGTCCTATTGTCCCAGTGTCCCATTGTCCCAGTGTCCCAGTGTCCCAGTGTCTCTCTGTCTCAGTGTCTCAGCGTCTCAGCGTCTGAGTTTCCCAGTGTCTCTATGTCTCAGTGTCTCAGTGTCCTATTGTCCCAGTGTTTCAGTGTCCCAGTGTCCCAGTGTCCTATTGTCCCAGTGTCCTATTGTCCCAGTGTCCCAGTGTCCCAGTGTCTCTGTGTCTCTGCGTCTCTGTGTCTCAGTGTCCCAGCGTCTCAGTGTCTCTGTGTCTCAGCGTCTCAGCGTCTCAGTTTCCCAGTGTCTCTGTGTCTCAGTGTCTCAGTGTCCTATTGTCCCAGTGTCCCAGTGTCCCAGTGTCCTATTGTCCCAGTGTCCTATTGTCCCAGTGTCCCAGTGTCTCTGTGTCTCTGCGTCTCTGCGTCTCAGTGTCCCAGTGTCTCAGTGTCGCTGTGTCTCAGCGTCTCAGCGTCTCAGTTTCCCAGTGTCTCTGTGTCTCTGTGTCTCAGCGTCTCAGCGTCTCAGTTTCCCAGTGTCTCAGTGTCTCAGTGTCCCAGTGTCCCAGTGCCTCTGTGTCTCTGTGTCTCAGCGTCTCAGCGTCTCAGCGTCTCAGTTTCCCAGTGTCTCTGTGTCTCAGTGTCCCAGTGTCTCTGTGTCTCTTTGTCTCAGCGTCTCAGCTTCCCAGTGTCTCTGTGTCTCTGTGTCTCAGTGTCTCAGTGTCTCAGTGTCCTATTGTCCCAGTGTCCTATTGTCCCAGTGTCCCAGTGTCCCAGTGTCTCTGTGTCTCTGCAACTCTGTGTCTCATTGTCCCCGCGTCTCAGTGTCTCAGTGTCCTATTGTCCCAGTGTCCCATTGTCCCAGTGTCCCTGTGTCCCAGTGTCCTATTGTCCCAGTGTCCCATTGTCCCAGTGTCCCAGTGTCCCAGTGTCTCTCTGTCTCAGTGTCTCAGCGTCTCAGCGTCTGAGTTTCCCAGTGTCTCTATGTCTCAGTGTCTCAGTGTCCTATTGTCCCAGTGTTTCAGTGTCCCAGTGTCCCAGTGTCCTATTGTCCCAGTGTCCTATTGTCCCAGTGTCCCAGTGTCCCAGTGTCTCTGTGTCTCTGCGTCTCTGTGTCTCAGTGTCCCAGCGTCTCAGTGTCTCTGTGTCTCAGCGTCTCAGCGTCTCAGTTTCCCAGTGTCTCTGTGTCTCAGTGTCTCAGTGTCCTATTGTCCCAGTGTCCCAGTGTCCCAGTGTCCTATTGTCCCAGTGTCCTATTGTCCCAGTGTCCCAGTGTCTCTGTGTCTCTGCGTCTCTGCGTCTCAGTGTCCCAGTGTCTCAGTGTCGCTGTGTCTCAGCGTCTCAGCGTCTCAGTTTCCCAGTGTCTCTGTGTCTCTGTGTCTCAGCGTCTCAGCGTCTCAGTTTCCCAGTGTCTCAGTGTCTCAGTGTCCCAGTGTCCCAGTGCCTCTGTGTCTCTGTGTCTCAGCGTCTCAGCGTCTCAGCGTCTCAGTTTCCCAGTGTCTCTGTGTCTCAGTGTCCCAGTGTCTCTGTGTCTCTTTGTCTCAGCGTCTCAGCTTCCCAGTGTCTCTGTGTCTCTGTGTCTCAGTGTCTCAGTGTCTCAGTGTCCTATTGTCCCAGTGTCCCATTGTCCTAGTGTCCCATTGTCCCAGTGTCCCAATGTCCCAGTGTCTCTCTGTCCCAGTGTCCCATTGTCCCAGTGTCCCAGTGTCGCTGTGTCTCTGCGTCTCTGCGTCTCAGTGTCCCAGCGTCCCAGTGTCTCAGTGTCACAGTGTCTCTGTGTCTCAGTGTCTCAGCCTCTCAGTTTCCCAGTGTCTCTGTGTCTCTGTGTCTCAGTGTCCTATTGTCCCAGTGTCCCATTGTCCCAGTGTCCCAGTGTCCTATTGTCCCAGTGTCCCATTGTCCCAGTGTCGCAGTGTCCCAGTGTCCCAGTGTCTCTCTGTCTCAGTGTCTCAGTGCCCCAGTGTCTCAGCGTCTCAGTGCCCCAGTGTCTCAGCGTCTCAGTGTCCAAATGTCTCTGTGTCTCAGCGTCTCAGTTTCCCAGTGTCTCTGTGTCCTATTGTCCCAGTGTCCCATTGTCCCAGTGTCCCAGTGTCCTATTGTCCCAGTGTCCCAGTGTCTCAGTGTCTCAGCGTCTCAGTGTCCCACTGTCTCTGTGTCTCAGCGTCTCAGTGTCCCAGTGTCCCAGTGTCTCAGTGTCCTATTGTCCCAGTGTCCCATTGTCCCAGTGTCCCAGTGTCCCAGTGTCCCAGTGTCTCTGTCTCTCTGTGTCTCAGCGTCTCAGCGTCTCAGTTTCCCAGTGCCTCAGTGTCTCAGTGTCCCAGTGTCCCAGTGTCTCTGTGTCTCTGTGCCTCAGCGTCTCAGTGTCCCAGTGTCTCAGTGTCCCAGTGTCTCAGTGTCCCAGTGTCCCAGTGTCTCTGTGTCTCTGTGTCTCAGTGTCCTAGTGTCTCTCTGACTCTCTGTCCCAGAGTCCCACTATCCCAGTGTCCCAGTGTCCTAGTGTCTCTGTGCGTCAGTGACCCAGAGGCCCAGTGCCCTAGTGCCTCTGTGTCTCAGTGTCCCATTGTCCTAGTGTCTCTCTATCTCTCTGCCCCAGTGTCCTCGTGTTTCTGTGTCTCAGTGTCCCAGTGTCCTAGTATCTCTGTATCTCATGTGTCCCAGTGTCCTTGGTGTCTCTCTGTTCTCTGTCCAAGTGTCCCAGTGTCCCAGTGTCTCAGTGTCTCAGTGTCCTAGTGTCTCAGTGTCCCAGTGTCTCAGTGTCTCAGTGTCTCAGTGTATCAGTGTCCCAGTGTCTCTGTGTCTCTGTGTCTCAGCGTCTCAGTGTCCCAGTGCCTCTGTGTCTCTGTCTCAGCGTCTCAGCGTCTCAGTTTCCCAGTGTCTCAGTGTCTCAGTGTCCCAGTGTCTCAGTGTCCCAGTGTCCCAGTGTCTCTGTGTCTCTGTGTCTCTGTGTCTCAGCGTTTCAGTTTCCCAGTGTCTCTGTGTCTCTGTGTCTCAGTGTCTCAGTGTCCCAGTGTCTCTGTGTCTCTGTGTCTCTGTGTCTCAGCGTCTCAGTTTCCCAGTTTCCCAGTGTCTCAGTGTCTCAGTGTCCCAGTGTCTCTGTGTCTCTGTGTCTCAGCTTCTCTGTGTCTCAGTTTCCCAGTGTCTCATTGTCTCAGTGTCCCAGTGTCTCTGTATCTCTGTGTCTCAGCGTCTCAGCGTCTCAGTTTCCCAGTGTCTCATTGTCCCAGTGTCTCTGTATTTCTGTGTCTCAGCGTCTCAGCTTCCCAGTGTCTCTGTGTCTCTGTGTCTCAGTGTCTCAGTGTCCTATTGTCCCAGTGCCCCATTGTCCCAGTGTCCCAATGTCCCAGTGTCTCTCTGTCCCAGTGTCCCATTGTTCCAGTGTCCCAGTGTCTCTGTGTCTCTGCGTCTCTGCGTCTCAGTGTCCCAGCATCCCAGTGTCTCAGTGTCCCAGTGTCCCAGTGTCCCAGTGTCTCTGTGTCTCAGCGTCTCAGCGTCCCAGTGTCTCTGCGTCTCTGTGTCTCAGTGTCTCAGTGTCCTATTGTACCAGTGTCCCAGTGTCCCATTGTCTCAGTGTCCTATTGTCCCAGTGTCCCATTGTCCCAGTGTCCCAGTGTCCCAGTGTCCCATTGTACCAGTGTCCCAGTGTCTCTCTGTCTCAGTGTCTCAGTGTCTCAGAGCCCCAGCGTCTCAGTGTCTGTGTCTCAGCGCCTCAGTTTCCCAGTGTCTCTGTGTCTCAGTGTCCCAGTGTCTCAGTGTCCTATTGTCCCAGTGTCCCATTGTCCCAGTGTCCCAGTGTCCGATTGTCCCAGTGTCCCAGTGTCTCTGTGTCTCAGTGTCCTATTGTCCCAGTGTCCCATTGTTCCAGTGTCCCAGTGTCCTATTGTCCCATTGTCCAAGTGTCCCAGTGTCTCTCTGTCTCAGTGTCTCAGTGTCTCAGTGCCCCAGTGCCCCAGTGTCTCAGCGTCTCAGTGCCCCAGTGTCTCAGCGTCTCAGTGCCTCAGTGTCCCAGTGTCTCTGTGTCTCAGCGTCTCAGCGTCTCAGTGTCCCAGTGTCTCTCTGTCTCAGTGTCTCAGTGTTCTATTGTCCCAGTGTCCCATTGTCCCAGTGTCTCAGTGTCTCAGTGTCTCAGTGTCCCAGTGTCCCAGTGTCTCTGTGTCTCTGTGTCTCAGCGTCTCAGCATCTCAGTTTCCCAGTGTCTCAGTGTCTCAGTGTCCCAGTGTCTCTGTGTCTCTGTGTCTCTGTGTCTCTGTGTCTCAGCGTCTCAGCGTCTCAGTTTCGCAGTGTCTCTGTGTCTCAGTGTCCCAGTGTCTCTCTGTCTCAGTGTCTCAGTGTCCTATTGTCCCAGTGTCCCATTGTCCCAGTGTCTCAGTGTCTCAGTGTCTCAGTGTCCCAGTGTCCCAGTGTCTCTGTGTCTCTGTGTCTCAGCGTCTCAGTATCTCAGTTTCCCAGTGTCTCAGTGTCTCAGTGTCCCAGTGTCTCTGTGTCTCTGTGTCTCTGTGTCTCTGTGTCTCAGCGTCTCAGCGTCTCAGTTTCGCAGTGTCTCTGTGTCTCAGTGTCCCAGTGTCTCTGTGTCTCTGTGTCTCAGCGTCTCAGCTTCCCAGTGTCTCTGTGTCTCAGTATCTCAGTGTCTCAGTGTCCTATTGTCCCAGTGTCCCAGTGTCCTAATGTCCCAGTGTCTCTCTGTCCCAGTGTCCCATTGTCCCAGTGTCCCAGTGTCTCTGTGTCTCTGCGTCTCTGCGTCTCAGTGTCCCAGCGTCCCAGTGTCTCAGTGTCTCAGTGTCCCAGTGTCTCTGTGTCTCAGCGTCTCAGCATCTCAGTTTCCCAGTGTCTCAGTGTCTCTGTGTCTCAGCGTCTCAGCGTCTCAGTTTCCCAGTGTCTCTGTGTCTCAGTGTCTGTGTCCTATTGGCCCAGTGTCCCAGTGTCCTATTGTCCCAGTGTCCCAGTGTCCCAGTGCCTCTGTGTCTCTGCGTCTCTGCGTCTCAGTGTCCCAGCATCCCAGTGTCTCAGTGTCCCAGTGTCTCTGTGTCTCAGCATTTCAGCGTCTCAGTTTCCCAGTGTCTCTGTGTCTCAGTGTCTGTGTCCTATTGTCCCAGTGTCTCAGTGTCCCAGTGTCCCAGTGTCCTATTGTCCCAGTGTCCTATTGTCCCAGTGTCCCAGTGTCCCAGTGTCTCTGTGTCTCTGCGTCTCTGCGTCTCAGTGTCCCAGCGTCTCAGTGTCTCTGTGTCTCAGCGTCTCAGTTTCCCAGTGTCTCTGTGTCTCAGTGTCTCAGTGTCCTATTGTCCCAGTGTCTCAGTGTCCCAGTGTCCCAGTGTCCTATTGTCCCAGTGTCCTATTGTCCCAGTGTCCCAGTGTCCCAGTGTCTCTGTGTCTCTGCGTCTCTGCGTCTCAGTGTCCCAGCGTCTCAGTGTCTCTGTGTCTCAGCGTCTCAGCGTCCCAGTTTCCCAGTGTCTCTGTGTCTCAGTGTCCTATTGTCCCAGTGTCCCAGTGTCCCAGTGTCCTATTGTCCCAGTGTCCCAGTGTCCCAGTGTCCCAGTGTCTCTGTGTCTCTGCGTCTCTGTGTCTCAGTGTCCCAGTGTCTCAGTGTCCTATTGTCCGAGTGTCCCAGTGTCTCAGTGTCCTATTGTACCAGTGTCCCATTGTCTCAGTGTCTCAGTGTCCTATTGTCCCAGTGTCCCAGTGTCCCAGTGTCCTATTGTCCCAGTGTCCTATTGTCCCAGTGTCCCAGTGTCCCAGTGTCTCTGTGTCTCTGCGTCTCTGTGTCTCATTGTCCCAGCGTCTCAGTGTCTCAGTGTCCTATTGTCCCAGTGTCCCATTGTCCCAGTGTCCCAGTGTCCTATTGTCCCAGTGTCCCAGTGTCTCTGTGTCTCTGTGTCTCAGCGTCTCAGTTTCCCAGTGTCTCTGTGTCTCAGTGTCTGTGTCCTATTGTCCCAGTTTCCCAGTGTCCTATTGTCCCAGTGTCCCAGTGTCCCAGTGTCTCTGTGTCTCTGCATCTCGGCATCTCAGTGTCCCAGCGTCCCAGTGTCTCAGTGTCCCAGTGTCTCTGTGTCTCAGCGTCTCAGCGTCTCACTTTCCCAGTGTCTCTATGTCCCAGTGTCCCAGTGTTCTATTGTCCCAGTGTCCTATTGTCCCAGTGTCCCAGTGTCCCAGTGTCTCTGTGTCTCTGCAACTCTGTGTCTCATTGTCCCCGCGTCTCAGTGTCTCAGTGTCCTATTGTCCCAGTGTCCCATTGTCCCAGTGTCCCTGTGTCCCAGTGTCCTATTGTCCCAGTGTCCCATTGTCCCAGTGTCCCAGTGTCCCAGTGTCTCTCTGTCTCAGTGTCTCAGCGTCTCAGCGTCTGAGTTTCCCAGTGTCTCTATGTCTCAGTGTCTCAGTGTCCTATTGTCCCAGTGTTTCAGTGTCCCAGTGTCCCAGTGTCCTATTGTCCCAGTGTCCTATTGTCCCAGTGTCCCAGTGTCCCAGTGTCTCTGTGTCTCTGCGTCTCTGTGTCTCAGTGTCCCAGCGTCTCAGTGTCTCTGTGTCTCAGCGTCTCAGCGTCTCAGTTTCCCAGTGTCTCTGTGTCTCAGTGTCTCAGTGTCCTATTGTCCTATTGTCCCAGTGTCCCAGTGTCCCAGTGTCCTATTGTCCCAGTGTCCTATTGTCCCAGTGTCCCAGTGTCTCTGTGTCTCTGCGTCTCTGCGTCTCAGTGTCCCAGTGTCTCAGTGTCGCTGTGTCTCAGCGTCTCAGCGTCTCAGTTTCCCAGTGTCTCTGTGTCTCTGTGTCTCAGCGTCTCAGCGTCTCAGTTTCCCAGTGTCTCAGTGTCTCAGTGTCCCAGTGTCCCAGTGCCTCTGTGTCTCTGTGTCTCAGCGTCTCAGCGTCTCAGCGTCTCAGTTTCCCAGTGTCTCTGTGTCTCAGTGTCCCAGTGTCTCTGTGTCTCTTTGTCTCAGCGTCTCAGCTTCCCAGTGTCTCTGTGTCTCTGTGTCTCAGTGTCTCAGTGTCTCAGTGTCCTATTGTCCCAGTGTCCTATTGTCCCAGTGTCCCAGTGTCCCAGTGTCTCTGTGTCTCTGCAACTCTGTGTCTCATTGTCCCCGCGTCTCAGTGTCTCAGTGTCCTATTGTCCCAGTGTCCCATTGTCCCAGTGTCCCTGTGTCCCAGTGTCCTATTGTCCCAGTGTCCCATTGTCCCAGTGTCCCAGTGTCCCAGTGTCTCTCTGTCTCAGTGTCTCAGCGTCTCAGCGTCTGAGTTTCCCAGTGTCTCTATGTCTCAGTGTCTCAGTGTCCTATTGTCCCAGTGTTTCAGTGTCCCAGTGTCCCAGTGTCCTATTGTCCCAGTGTCCTATTGTCCCAGTGTCCCAGTGTCCCAGTGTCTCTGTGTCTCTGCGTCTCTGTGTCTCAGTGTCCCAGCGTCTCAGTGTCTCTGTGTCTCAGCGTCTCAGCGTCTCAGTTTCCCAGTGTCTCTGTGTCTCAGTGTCTCAGTGTCCTATTGTCCCAGTGTCCCAGTGTCCCAGTGTCCTATTGTCCCAGTGTCCTATTGTCCCAGTGTCCCAGTGTCTCTGTGTCTCTGCGTCTCTGCGTCTCAGTGTCCCAGTGTCTCAGTGTCGCTGTGTCTCAGCGTCTCAGCGTCTCAGTTTCCCAGTGTCTCTGTGTCTCTGTGTCTCAGCGTCTCAGCGTCTCAGTTTCCCAGTGTCTCAGTGTCTCAGTGTCCCAGTGTCCCAGTGCCTCTGTGTCTCTGTGTCTCAGCGTCTCAGCGTCTCAGCGTCTCAGTTTCCCAGTGTCTCTGTGTCTCAGTGTCCCAGTGTCTCTGTGTCTCTTTGTCTCAGCGTCTCAGCTTCCCAGTGTCTCTGTGTCTCTGTGTCTCAGTGTCTCAGTGTCTCAGTGTCCTATTGTCCCAGTGTCCCATTGTCCTAGTGTCCCATTGTCCCAGTGTCCCAATGTCCCAGTGTCTCTCTGTCCCAGTGTCCCATTGTCCCAGTGTCCCAGTGTCGCTGTGTCTCTGCGTCTCTGCGTCTCAGTGTCCCAGCGTCCCAGTGTCTCAGTGTCACAGTGTCTCTGTGTCTCAGTGTCTCAGCCTCTCAGTTTCCCAGTGTCTCTGTGTCTCTGTGTCTCAGTGTCCTATTGTCCCAGTGTCCCATTGTCCCAGTGTCCCAGTGTCCTATTGTCCCAGTGTCCCATTGTCCCAGTGTCGCAGTGTCCCAGTGTCCCAGTGTCTCTCTGTCTCAGTGTCTCAGTGCCCCAGTGTCTCAGCGTCTCAGTGCCCCAGTGTCTCAGCGTCTCAGTGTCCAAATGTCTCTGTGTCTCAGCGTCTCAGTTTCCCAGTGTCTCTGTGTCCTATTGTCCCAGTGTCCCATTGTCCCAGTGTCCCAGTGTCCTATTGTCCCAGTGTCCCAGTGTCTCAGTGTCTCAGCGTCTCAGTGTCCCACTGTCTCTGTGTCTCAGCGTCTCAGTGTCCCAGTGTCCCAGTGTCTCAGTGTCCTATTGTCCCAGTGTCCCATTGTCCCAGTGTCCCAGTGTCCCAGTGTCCCAGTGTCTCTGTCTCTCTGTGTCTCAGCGTCTCAGCGTCTCAGTTTCCCAGTGCCTCAGTGTCTCAGTGTCCCAGTGTCCCAGTGTCTCTGTGTCTCTGTGCCTCAGCGTCTCAGTGTCCCAGTGTCTCAGTGTCCCAGTGTCTCAGTGTCCCAGTGTCCCAGTGTCTCTGTGTCTCTGTGTCTCAGTGTCCTAGTGTCTCTCTGACTCTCTGTCCCAGAGTCCCACTATCCCAGTGTCCCAGTGTCCTAGTGTCTCTGTGCGTCAGTGACCCAGAGGCCCAGTGCCCTAGTGCCTCTGTGTCTCAGTGTCCCATTGTCCTAGTGTCTCTCTATCTCTCTGCCCCAGTGTCCTCGTGTTTCTGTGTCTCAGTGTCCCAGTGTCCTAGTATCTCTGTATCTCATGTGTCCCAGTGTCCTTGGTGTCTCTCTGTTCTCTGTCCAAGTGTCCCAGTGTCCCAGTGTCTCAGTGTCTCAGTGTCCTAGTGTCTCAGTGTCCCAGTGTCTCAGTGTCTCAGTGTCTCAGTGTATCAGTGTCCCAGTGTCTCTGTGTCTCTGTGTCTCAGCGTCTCAGTGTCCCAGTGCCTCTGTGTCTCTGTCTCAGCGTCTCAGCGTCTCAGTTTCCCAGTGTCTCAGTGTCTCAGTGTCCCAGTGTCTCAGTGTCCCAGTGTCCCAGTGTCTCTGTGTCTCTGTGTCTCAGCGTTTCAGTTTCCCAGTGTCTCTGTGTCTCTGTGTCTCAGTGTCTCAGTGTCCCAGTGTCTCTGTGTCTCTGTGTCTCTGTGTCTCAGCGTCTCAGTTTCCCAGTTTCCCAGTGTCTCAGTGTCTCAGTGTCCCAGTGTCTCTGTGTCTCTGTGTCTCAGCTTCTCTGTGTCTCAGTTTCCCAGTGTCTCATTGTCTCAGTGTCCCAGTGTCTCTGTATCTCTGTGTCTCAGCGTCTCAGCGTCTCAGTTTCCCAGTGTCTCATTGTCCCAGTGTCTCTGTATTTCTGTGTCTCAGCGTCTCAGCTTCCCAGTGTCTCTGTGTCTCTGTGTCTCAGTGTCTCAGTGTCCTATTGTCCCAGTGCCCCATTGTCCCAGTGTCCCAATGTCCCAGTGTCTCTCTGTCCCAGTGTCCCATTGTTCCAGTGTCCCAGTGTCTCTGTGTCTCTGCGTCTCTGCGTCTCAGTGTCCCAGCATCCCAGTGTCTCAGTGTCCCAGTGTCCCAGTGTCCCAGTGTCTCTGTGTCTCAGCGTCTCAGCGTCCCAGTGTCTCTGCGTCTCTGTGTCTCAGTGTCTCAGTGTCCTATTGTACCAGTGTCCCAGTGTCCCATTGTCTCAGTGTCCTATTGTCCCAGTGTCCCATTGTCCCAGTGTCCCAGTGTCCCAGTGTCCCATTGTACCAGTGTCCCAGTGTCTCTCTGTCTCAGTGTCTCAGTGTCTCAGAGCCCCAGCGTCTCAGTGTCTGTGTCTCAGCGCCTCAGTTTCCCAGTGTCTCTGTGTCTCAGTGTCCCAGTGTCTCAGTGTCCTATTGTCCCAGTGTCCCATTGTCCCAGTGTCCCAGTGTCCGATTGTCCCAGTGTCCCAGTGTCTCTGTGTCTCAGTGTCCTATTGTCCCAGTGTCCCATTGTTCCAGTGTCCCAGTGTCCTATTGTCCCATTGTCCAAGTGTCCCAGTGTCTCTCTGTCTCAGTGTCTCAGTGTCTCAGTGCCCCAGTGCCCCAGTGTCTCAGCGTCTCAGTGCCCCAGTGTCTCAGCGTCTCAGTGCCTCAGTGTCCCAGTGTCTCTGTGTCTCAGCGTCTCAGCGTCTCAGTGTCCCAGTGTCTCTCTGTCTCAGTGTCTCAGTGTTCTATTGTCCCAGTGTCCCATTGTCCCAGTGTCTCAGTGTCTCAGTGTCTCAGTGTCCCAGTGTCCCAGTGTCTCTGTGTCTCTGTGTCTCAGCGTCTCAGCATCTCAGTTTCCCAGTGTCTCAGTGTCTCAGTGTCCCAGTGTCTCTGTGTCTCTGTGTCTCTGTGTCTCTGTGTCTCAGCGTCTCAGCGTCTCAGTTTCGCAGTGTCTCTGTGTCTCAGTGTCCCAGTGTCTCTGTGTCTCTGTGTCTCAGCGTCTCAGCGTCTCAGTTTCGCAGTGTCTCTGTGTCTCAGTGTCCCAGTGTCTCTGTGTCTCTGTGTCTCAGCGTCTCAGCTTCCCAGTGTCTCTGTGTCTCAGTATCTCAGTGTCTCAGTATCCTATTGTCCCAGTGTCCCAGTGTCCTAATGTCCCAGTGTCTCTCTGTCCCAGTGTCCCATTGTCCCAGTGTCCCAGTGTCTCTGTGTCTCTGCGTCTCTGCGTCTCAGTGTCCCAGCGTCCCAGTGTCTCAGTGTCTCAGTGTCCCAGTGTCTCTGTGTCTCAGCGTCTCAGCATCTCAGTTTCCCAGTGTCTCTGTGTCTCTGTGTCTCAGTGTCTCAGTGTCCTATTGTCGCAGTGTCCCAGTGCCCCATTGTCTCAGTGTCTCAGTCTCCTATTGTCCCAGTGTCCCATTGTCCCAGTGTCTCAGTGTCTCAGTGTCCTATTGTCTCAGTGTCCTATTGTCCCAGTGTCCCAGTGTCCCAGTGTCCTATTGACCTATTGTCCCAGTGTCCCAGTGTCTCTGTGTCTCAGTGTCCTATTGTCCCAGTGTCCCAGTGTCCCAGTGTCTCTGTGTATCTGTGTCTCAGCGTCTCAGCGTCTCAGTTTCCCAGTGTCTCTGTGTCTCAGTGTCTGTGTCCTATTGGCCCAGTGTCCCAGTGTCCTATTGTCCCAGTGTCCCAGTGTCCCAGTGCCTCTGTGTCTCTGCGTCTCTGCGTCTCAGTGTCCCAGCATCCCAGTGTCTCAGTGTCCCAGTGTCTCTGTGTATCAGCATTTCAGCGTCTCAGTTTCCCAGTGTCTCTGTGTCTCAGTGTCTGTGTCCTATTGTCCCAGTGTCTCAGTGTCCCAGTGTCCCAGTGTCCTATTTTCCCAGTGTCCTATTGTCCCAGTGTCCCAGTGTCCCAGTGTCTCTGTGTCTCTGCGTCTCTGCGTCTCAGTGTCCCAGCGTCTCAGTGTCTCTGTGTCTCAGTGTCTCAGTGTCCTATTGTACCAGTGTCCCAGTGTCCCATTGTCTCAGTGTCCTATTGTCCCAGTGTCCCATTGTCCCAGTGTCCCAGTGTCCCAGTGTCCCATTGTACCAGTGTCCCAGTGTCTCTCTGTCTCAGTGTCTCAGTGTCTCAGAGCCCCAGCGTCTCAGTGTCTGTGTCTCAGCGCCTCAGTTTCCCAGTGTCTCTGTGTCTCAGTGTCCCAGTGTCTCAGTGTCCTATTGTCCCAGTGTCCCATTGTCCCAGTGTCCCAGTGTCCGATTGTCCCAGTGTCCCAGTGTCTCTGTGTCTCAGTGTCCTATTGTCCCAGTGTCCCATTGTTCCAGTGTCCCAGTGTCCTATTGTCCCATTGTCCAAGTGTCCCAGTGTCTCTCTGTCTCAGTGTCTCAGTGTCTCAGTGCCCCAGTGCCCCAGTGTCTCAGCGTCTCAGTGCCCCAGTGTCTCAGCGTCTCAGTGCCTCAGTGTCCCAGTGTCTCTGTGTCTCAGCGTCTCAGCGTCTCAGTGTCCCAGTGTCTCTCTGTCTCAGTGTCTCAGTGTTCTATTGTCCCAGTGTCCCATTGTCCCAGTGTCTCAGTGTCTCAGTGTCTCAGTGTCCCAGTGTCCCAGTGTCTCTGTGTCTCTGTGTCTCAGCGTCTCAGCATCTCAGTTTCCCAGTGTCTCAGTGTCTCAGTGTCCCAGTGTCTCTGTGTCTCTGTGTCTCTGTGTCTCTGTGTCTCAGCGTCTCAGCGTCTCAGTTTCGCAGTGTCTCTGTGTCTCAGTGTCCCAGTGTCTCTGTGTCTCTGTGTCTCAGCGTCTCAGCTTCCCAGTGTCTCTGTGTCTCAGTATCTCAGTGTCTCAGTGTCCTATTGTCCCAGTGTCCCAGTGTCCTAATGTCCCAGTGTCTCTCTGTCCCAGTGTCCCATTGTCCCAGTGTCCCAGTGTCTCTGTGTCTCTGCGTCTCTGCGTCTCAGTGTCCCAGCGTCCCAGTGTCTCAGTGTCTCAGTGTCCCAGTGTCTCTGTGTCTCAGCGTCTCAGCATCTCAGTTTCCCAGTGTCTCTGTGTCTCTGTGTCTCAGTGTCTCAGTGTCCTATTGTCGCAGTGTCCCAGTGCCCCATTGTCTCAGTGTCTCAGTCTCCTATTGTCCCAGTGTCCCATTGTCCCAGTGTCTCAGTGTCTCAGTGTCCTATTGTCTCAGTGTCCTATTGTCCCAGTGTCCCAGTGTCCCAGTGTCCTATTGA
Source organism: Pristiophorus japonicus (assembly GCF_044704955.1). NCBI lineage: Eukaryota > Metazoa > Chordata > Chondrichthyes > Pristiophoridae > Pristiophorus > Pristiophorus japonicus. The sequence continues at coordinate 109,035,455 of NC_091987.1, forward strand.
CCTATTGTCCCAGTGTCCCAGTGTCTCTGTGTCTCAGTGTCCTATTGTCCCAGTGTCCCAGTGTCCCAGTGTCTCTGTGTATCTGTGTCTCAGCGTCTCAGCGTCTCAGTTTCCCAGTGTCTCTGTGTCTCAGTGTCTGTGTCCTATTGGCCCAGTGTCCCAGTGTCCTATTGTCCCAGTGTCCCAGTGTCCCAGTGCCTCTGTGTCTCTGCGTCTCTGCGTCTCAGTGTCCCAGCATCCCAGTGTCTCAGTGTCCCAGTGTCTCTGTGTATCAGCATTTCAGCGTCTCAGTTTCCCAGTGTCTCTGTGTCTCAGTGTCTGTGTCCTATTGTCCCAGTGTCTCAGTGTCCCAGTGTCCCAGTGTCCTATTTTCCCAGTGTCCTATTGTCCCAGTGTCCCAGTGTCCCAGTGTCTCTGTGTCTCTGCGTCTCTGCGTCTCAGTGTCCCAGCGTCTCAGTGTCTCTGTGTCTCAGCGTCTCAGCGTCTCAGTATCCCAGTGTCTCTGTGTCTCAGTGTCTCAGTGTCCTATTGTCCCAGTGTCTCAGTGTCCCAGTGTCCCAGTGTCCTATTGTCCCAGTGTCCTATTGTCCAGTGTCCCAGTGTCCCAGTGTCTCTGTGTCTCTGCGTCTCTGCGTCTCAGTGTCCCAGCGTCTCAGTGTCTCTGTGTCTCAGCGTCTCAGCGTCTCAGTTTCCCAGTGTCTCTGTGTCTCAGTGTCCTATTGTCCCAGTGTCACAGTGTCCTATTGTCCCAGTGTCCCAGTGTCCCAGTGTCCCAGTGTCTCTGTGTCTCTGCGTCTCTGCGTCTCAGTGTCCCAGCGTCCCAGTGTCTCAGTGTCCCAGTGTCTCTGTGTCTCAGTGTCTCAGCCTCTCAGTTTCCCAGTGTCTCTGTGTCTCTGTGTCTCAGTGTCCTATTGTCCCAGTGTCCCATTGTCCCAGTGTCCCAGTGTCCTATTGTCCCAGTGTCCCATTGTCCCAGTGTCGCAGTGTCCCAGTGTCCCAGTGTCTCTCTGTCTCAGTGTCTCAGTGCCCCAGTGTCTCAGCGTCTCAGTGCCCCAGTGTCTCAGCGTCTCAGTGTCCAAGTGTCTCTGTGTCTCAGCGTCTCAGTTTCCCAGTGTCTCTGTGTCCTATTGTCCCAGTGTCCCATTGTCCCAGTGTCCCAGTGTCCTATTGTCCCAGTGTCCCAGTGTCTCAGTGTCTCAGCGTCTCAGTGTCCCACTGTCTCTGTGTCTCAGCGTCTCAGTGTCCCAGTGTCCCAGTGTCTCAGTGTCCTATTGTCCCAGTGTCCCATTGTCCCAGTGTCCCAGTTTCCCAGTGTCCCAGTGTCCCAGTGTCTCTGTGTCTCTGTGTCTCAGCGTCTCAGCGTCTCAGTTTCCCAGTGCCTCAGTGTCTCAGTGTCCCAGTGTCTCTGTGTCTCTGTGTCTCTGTGCCTCAGCGTCTCAGTGTCCCAGTGTCTCAGTGTCCCAGTGTCTCAGTGTCCCAGTGTCCCAGTGTCTCTGTGTCTCTGTGTCTCAGTGTCCTAGTGTCTCTCTGACTCTCTGTCCCAGAGTCCCACTATCCCAGTGTCCCAGTGTCCTAGTGTCTCTGTGCGTCAGTGTCCCAGAGGCCCAGTGCCCTAGTGCCTCTGTGTCTCAGTGTCCCATTGTCCTAGTGTCTCTCTATCTCTCTGCCCCAGTGTCCTCGTGTTTCTGTGTCTCAGTGTCCCAGTGTCCTAGTATCTCTGTATCTCATGTGTCCCAGTGTCCTTGGTGTCTCTCTGTTCTCTGTCCAAGTGTCCCAGTGTCCCAGTGTCTCAGTGTCTCAGTGTCCTAGTGTCTCAGTGTCCCAGTGTCTCAGTGTCTCAGTGTCTCAGTGTATCAGTGTCCCAGTGTCTCTGTGTCTCTGTGTCTCAGCGTCTCAGTGTCCCAGTGCCTCTGTGTCTCTGTCTCAGCGTCTCAGCGTCTCAGTTTCCCAGTGTCTCAGTGTCTCAGTGTCCCAGTGTCTCAGTGTCCCAGTGTCCCAGTGTCTCTGTGTCTCTGTGTCTCAGCGTTTCAGTTTCCCAGTGTCTCTGTGTCTCTGTGTCTCAGCGTCTCAGTTTCCCAGTTTCCCAGTGTCTCAGTGTCTCAGTGTCCCGGTGTCTCTGTGTCTCTGTGTCTCAGCTTCTCTGTGTCTCAGTTTCCCAGTGTCTCATTGTCTCAGTGTCCCAGTGTCTCTGTATCTCTGTGTCTCAGCGTCTCAGCGTCTCAGTTTCCCAGTGTCTCATTGTCCCAGTGTCTCTGTGTTTCTGTGTCTCAGCGTCTCAGCTTCCCAGTGTCTCTGTGTCTCTGTGTCTCAGTGTCTCAGTGTCCTATTGTCCCAGTGCCCCATTGTCCCAGTGTCCCAATGTCCCAGTGTCTCTCTGTCCCAGTGTCCCATTGTTCCAGTGTCCCAGTGTCTCTGTGTCTCTGCGTCTCTGCGTCTCAGTGTCCCAGCATCCCAGTGTGTCAGTGTCCCAGTGTCCCAGTGTCTCTGTGTCTCAGCGTCTCAGCGTCCCAGTGTCTCTGCGTCTCTGTGTCTCAGTGTCTCAGTGTCCTATTGTACCAGTGCCCCAGTGTCCCATTGTCTCAGTGTCTCAGTGTCCTATTGTCCCAGTGTCCCATTGTCCCAGTGTCCCAGTGTCCCAGTGTCCCATTGTACCAGTGTCCCAGTGTCTCTCTGTCTCAGTGTCTCAGTGTCTCAGTGCCCCAGCGTCTCAGTGCCTGTGTCTCAGCGTCTCAGTTTCCCAGTGTCTCTGTGTCTCAGTGTCCCAGTGTCTCAGTGTCCTATTGTCCCAGTGTCCCATTGTCCCAGTGTCCCAGTGTCCGATTGTCCCAGTGTCCCAGTGTCTCTGTGTCTCAGTGTCCTATTGTCCCATTGTCCCATTTTCCCAGTGTCCCAGTGTCCTATTGTCCCATTGTCCAAGTGTCCCAGTGTCTCTCTGTCTCAGTGTCTCAGTGTCTCAGTGCCCCAGTGCCCCAGTGTCTCAGCGTCTCAGTGCCCCAGTGTCTCAGCGTCTCAGTGTCTCAGTGTCCCAGTGTCTCTGTGTCTCAGCGTCTCAGTGTCCTATTGTCCCAGTGTCCCATTGTCCCAGTGTCTCAGTGTCTCAGTGTCTCAGTGTCCCAGTGTCCGAGTGTCTCTGTGTCTCTGTGTCTCAGCGTCTCAGCATCTCAGTTTCCCAGTGTCTCAGTGTCTCAGTGTCCCAGTGTCTCTGTGTCTCTGTGTCTCTGTGTCTCTGTGTCTCAGCGTCTCAGCGTCTCAGTTTCGCAGTGTCTCTGTGTCTCAGTGTCCCAGTGTCTCTGTGTCTCTGTGTCTCAGCGTCTCAGCTTCCCAGTGTCTCTGTGTCTCAGTATCTCAGTGTCTCAGTGTCCTATTGTCCCAGTGTCCCAGTGTCCTAATGTCCCAGTGTCTCTCTGTCCCAGTGTCCCATTGTCCCAGTGTCCCAGTGTCTCTGTGTCTCTGCGTCTCTGCGTCTCAGTGTCCCAGCGTCCCAGTGTCTCAGTGTCTCAGTGTCCCAGTGTCTCTGTGTCTCAGCGTCTCAGCATCTCAGTTTCCCAGTGTCTCTGTGTCTCTGTGTCTCAGTGTCTCAGTGTCCTATTGTCGCAGTGTCCCAGTGCCCCATTGTCTCAGTGTCTCAGTCTCCTATTGTCCCAGTGTCCCATTGTCCCAGTGTCTCAGTGTCTCAGTGTCCTATTGTCTCAGTGTCCTATTGTCCCAGTGTCCCAGTGTCCCAGTGTCCTATTGACCTATTGTCCCAGTGTCCCAGTGTCTCTGTGTCTCAGTGTCCTATTGTCCCAGTGTCCCAGTGTCCCAGTGTCTCTGTGTATCTGTGTCTCAGCGTCTCAGCGTCTCAGTTTCCCAGTGTCTCTGTGTCTCAGTGTCTGTGTCCTATTGGCCCAGTGTCCCAGTGTCCTATTGTCCCAGTGTCCCAGTGTCCCAGTGCCTCTGTGTCTCTGCGTCTCTGCGTCTCAGTGTCCCAGCATCCCATTGTCTCAGTGTCCCAGTGTCTCTGTGTATCAGCATTTCAGCGTCTCAGTTTCCCAGTGTCTCTGTGTCTCAGTGTCTGTGTCCTATTGTCCCAGTGTCTCAGTGTCCCAGTGTCCCAGTGTCCTATTTTCCCAGTGTCATATTGTCCCAGTGTCCCAGTGTCCCAGTGTCTCTGTGTCTCTGCGTCTCTGCGTCTCAGTGTCCCAGCGTCTCAGTGTCTCTGTGTCTCAGCGTCTCAGCGTCTCAGTATCCCAGTGTCTCTGTGTCTCAGTGTCTCAGTGTCCTATTGTCCCAGTGTCTCAGTGTCCCAGTGTCCCAGTGTCCTATTGTCCCAGTGTCCTATTGTCCAGTGTCCCAGTGTCCCAGTGTCTCTGTGTCTCTGCGTCTCTGCGTCTCAGTGTCCCAGCGTCTCAGTGTCTCTGTGTCTCAGCGTCTCAGCGTCTCAGTTTCCCAGTGTCTCTGTGTCTCAGTGTCCTATTGTCCCAGTGTCACAGTGTCCTATTGTCCCAGTGTCCCAGTGTCCCAGTGTCCCAGTGTCTCTGTGTCTCTGCGTCTCTGCGTCTCAGTGTCCCAGCGTCCCAGTGTCTCAGTGTCCCAGTGTCTCTGTGTCTCAGTGTCTCAGCCTCTCAGTTTCCCAGTGTCTCTGTGTCTCTGTGTCTCAGTGTCCTATTGTCCCAGTGTCCCATTGTCCCAGTGTCCCAGTGTCCTATTGTCCCAGTGTCCCATTGTCCCAGTGTCGCAGTGTCCCAGTGTCCCAGTGTCTCTCTGTCTCAGTGTCTCAGTGCCCCAGTGTCTCAGCGTCTCAGTGCCCCAGTGTCTCAGCGTCTCAGTGTCCAAGTGTCTCTGTGTCTCAGCGTCTCAGTTTCCCAGTGTCTCTGTGTCCTATTGTCCCAGTGTCCCATTGTCCCAGTGTCCCAGTGTCCTATTGTCCCAGTGTCCCAGTGTCTCAGTGTCTCAGCGTCTCAGTGTCCCACTGTCTCTGTGTCTCAGCGTCTCAGTGTCCCAGTGTCCCAGTGTCTCAGTGTCCTATTGTCCCAGTGTCCCATTGTCCCAGTGTCCCAGTGTCCTATTGTCCCAGTGTACCAGTGTCTCTGTGTCTCAGTGTCCTATTGTCCCAGTGTCCCATAATCCCAGTTTCCCAGTGTCCCAGTGTCCCAGTGTCTCTGTGTCTCTGTGTCTCAGCGTCTCAGCGTCTCAGTTTCCCAGTGCCTCAGTGTCTCAGTGTCCCAGTGTCCCAGTGTCTCTGTGTCTCTGTGCCTCAGCGTCTCAGTGTCCCAGTGTCTCAGTGTCCCAGTGTCTCAGTGTCCCAGTGTCCCAGTGTCTCTGTGTCTCTGTGTCTCAGTGTCCTAGTGTCTCTCTGACTCTCTGTCCCAGAGTCCCACTATCCCAGTGTCCCAGTGTCCTAGTGTCTCTGTGCGTCAGTGTCCCAGAGGCCCAGTGCCCTAGTGCCTCTGTGTCTCAGTGTCCCATTGTCCTAGTGTCTCTCTATCTCTCTGCCCCAGTGTCCTCGTGTTTCTGTGTCTCAGTGTCCCAGTGTCCTAGTATCTCTGTATCTCATGTGTCCCAGTGTCCTTGGTGTCTCTCTGTTCTCTGTCCAAGTGTCCCAGTGTCCCAGTGTCTCAGTGTCTCAGTGTCCTAGTGTCTCAGTGTCCCAGTGTCTCAGTGTCTCAGTGTCTCAGTGTATCAGTGTCCCAGTGTCTCTGTGTCTCTGTGTCTCAGCGTCTCAGTGTCCCAGTGCCTCTGTGTCTCTGTCTCAGCGTCTCAGCGTCTCAGTTTCCCAGTGTCTCAGTGTCTCAGTGTCCCAGTGTCTCAGTGTCCCAGTGTCCCAGTGTCTCTGTGTCTCTGTGTCTCAGCGTTTCAGTTTCCCAGTGTCTCTGTGTCTCTGTGTCTCAGTGTCTCAGTGTCCCAGTGTCTCTGTGTCTCTGTGTCTCTGTGTCTCAGCGTCTCAGTTTCCCAGTTTCCCAGTGTCTCAGTGTCTCAGTGTCCCAGTGTCTCTGTGTCTCTGTGTCTCAGCTTCTCTGTGTTTCAGTTTCCCAGTGTCTCATTGTCTCAGTGTCCCAGTGTCTCTGTATCTCTGCGTCTCAGCGTCTCAGCGTCTCAGTTTCCCAGTGTCTCATTGTCCCAGTGTCTCTGTGTTTCTGTGTCTCAGCGTCTCAGCTTCCCAGTGTCTCTGTGTCTCTGTGTCTCAGTGTCTCAGTGTCCTATTGTCCCAGTGCCCCATTGTCCCAGTGTCCCAATGTCCCAGTGTCTCTCTGTCCCAGTGTCCCATTGTTCCAGTGTCCCAGTGTCTCTGTGTCTCTGCGTCTCTGCGTCTCAGTGTCCCAGCATCCCAGTGTCTCAGTGTCCCAGTGTCCCAGTGTCCCAGTGTCTCTGTGTCTCAGCGTCTCAGCGTCCCAGTGTCTCTGCGTCTCTGTGTCTCAGTGTCTCAGTGTCCTATTGTACCAGTGTCCCAGTGTCCCATTGTCTCAGTGTCTCAGTGTCCTATTGTCCCAGTGTCCCATTGTCCCAGTGTCCCAGTGTCCCAGTGTCCCATTGTACCAGTGTCCCAGTGTCTCTCTGTCTCAGTGTCTCAGTGTCTCAGTGCCCCAGCGTCTCAGTGCCTGTGTCTCAGCGTCTCAGTTTCCCAGTGTCTCTGTGTCTCAGTGTCCCAGTGTCTCAGTGTCCTATTGTCCCAGTGTCCTATTGTCCCATTGTCCAAGTGTCCCAGTGTCTCTCTGTCTCAGTGTCTCAGTGTCTCAGTGCCCCAGTGCCCCAGTGTCTCAGCGTCTCAGTGCCCCAGTGCCCCAGTGTCTCAGCGTCTCAGTGTCTCAGTGTCCCAGTGTCTCTGTGTCTCAGCGTCTCAGCGTCTCAGTGTCCCAGTGTCTCTCTGTCTCAGTGTCTCAGTGTCCTATTGTCCCAGTGTCCCATTGTCCCAGTGTCTCAGTGTCTCAGTGTCTCAGTGTCCCAGTGTCCCAGTGTCTCTGTGTCTCTGTGTCTCAGCGTCTCAGCATCTCAGTTTCCCAGTGTCTCAGTGTCTCAGTGTCCCAGTGTCTCTGTGTCTCTGTGTCTCTGTGTCTCTGTGTCTCAGCGTCTCAGCGTCTCAGTTTCGCAGTGTCTCTGTGTCTCAGTGTCCCAGTGTCTCTGTGTCTCTGTGTCTCAGCGTCTCAGCTTCCCAGTGTCTCTGTGTCTCAGTGTCCCAGTGTCTCTGTGTCTCTGTGTCTCAGCGTCTCAGCTTCCCAGTGTCTCTGTGTCTCAGTATCTCAGTGTCTCAGTGTCCTATTGTCCCAGTGTCCCAGTGTCCTAATGTCCCAGTGTCTCTCTGTCCCAGTGTCCCATTGTCCCAGTGTCCCAGTGTCTCTGTGTCTCTGCGTCTCTGCGTCTCAGTGTCCCAGCGTCCCAGTGTCTCAGTGTCTCAGTGTCCCAGTGTATCTGTGTCTCAGCGTCTCAGCGTCTCAGTTTCCCAGTGTCTCTGTGTCTCTGTGTCTCAGTGTCTCAGTGTCCTATTGTCGCAGTGTCCCAGTGCCCCATTGTCTCAGTGTCTCAGTCTCCTATTGTCCCAGTGTCCCATTGTCCCAGTGTCTCAGTGTCTCAGTGTCCTATTGTCTCAGTGTCCTATTGTCCCAGTGTCCCAGTGTCCCAGTGTCCTATTGACCTATTGTCCCAGTGTCCCAGTGTCTCTGTGTCTCAGTGTCCTATTGTCCCAGTGTCCCAGTGTCCCAGTGTCTCTGTGTATCTGTGTCTCAGCGTCTCAGCATCTCAGTTTCCCAGTGTCTCTGTGTCTCAGTGTCTGTGTCCTATTGGCCCAGTGTCCCAGTGTCCTATTGTCCCAGTGTCCCAGTGTCCCAGTGCCTCTGTGTCTCTGCGTCTCTGCATCTCAGTGTCCCAGCATCCCAGTGTCTCAGTGTCCCAGTGTCTCTGTGTCTCAGCATTTCAGCGTCTCAGTTTCCCAGTGTCTCTGTGTCTCAGTGTCTGTGTCCTATTGTCCCAGTGTCTCAGTGTCCCAGTGTCCCAGTGTCCTATTGTCCCAGTGTCCTATTGTCCTAGTGTCCCAGTGTCCCAGTGTCTCTGTGTCTCTGCGTCTCTGCGTCTCAGTGTCCCAGCGTCTCAGTGTCTCTGTGTCTCAGCGTCTCAGCGTCTCAGTTTCCCAGTGTCTCTGTGTCTCAGTGTCTCAGTGTCCTATTGTCCCAGTGTCTCAGTGTCCCAGTGTCCCAGTGTCCTATTGTCCCAGTGTCCTATTGTCCCAGTGTCCCAGTGTCCCAGTGTCTCTGTGTCTCTGCGTCTCTGCGTCTCAGTGTCCCAGCGTCTCAGTGTCTCTGTGTCTCAGCGTCTCAGCGTCTCAGTTTCCCAGTGTCTCTGTGTCTCAGTGTCCTATTGTCCCAGTGTCACAGTGTCCTATTGTCCCAGTGTCCCAGTGTCCCAGTGTCCCAGTGTCTCTGTGTCTCTGCGTCTCTGCGTCTCAGTGTCCCAGTGTCTCAGTGTCCCAGTGTCTCTGTGTCTCAGCGTCTCAGTTTCCCAGTGTCTCTGTGTCTCTGTGTCTCAGTGTCTCAGTGTCCTATTGTCCGAGTGCCCCAGTGTCTCAGTGTCCTATTGTCCCAGTGTCCCATTGTCTCAGTGTCTCAGTGTCCTACTGTCCCAGTGTCCCATTGTCTCAGTGTCCTATTGTGCCAGTGTCCCATTGTCCCAGTGTCCCAGTGTCCTATTGTCCCAGTGTCCCAGTGTCTCTGTGTATCTGTGTCTCAGCGTCTCAGTTTCCCAGTGTCTCTGTGTCTCAGTGTCTGTGTCCTATTGTCCCAGTGTCCCAGTGTCCTATTGTCCCAGTGTCCCAGTGTCCCAGTGTCTCTGTGTCTCTGCGTCTCTGCGTCTCAGTGTCCCAGCATCCCAGTGTCTCAGTGTCCCAGTGTCTCTGTGTCTCAGCGTCTCTGCGTCTCATTTTCCAGTGTCTCAGTGTCCCAGTGTCCCAGTGTCCTATTGTCCCAGTGTCCTATTGTCCCAGTGTCCCAGTGTCCCAGTGTCTCTGTGTCTCTGCGTCTCTGTGTCTCATTGTCCCAGCGTCTCAGTGTCTCAGTGTCCTATTGTCCCAGTGTCCCATTGTCCCAGTGTCCTATTGTCCCAGTGCCCCAGTGTCTCTGTGTCTCTGTGTCTCAGCGTCTCAGTTTCCCAGTGTCTCTGTGTCTCAGTGTCTGTGTCCTATTGTCCCAGTGTCCCAGTGTCCTATTGTCCCAGTGTCCCAGTGTCCCAGTGTCTCTGTGTCTCTGTGTCTCTGCGTCTCTGCGTCTCAGTGTCCCAGCGTCCCAGTGTCTCAGTGTCCCAGTGTCTCTGTGTCTCAGCGTCTCAGCGTCTCAGTTTCCCAGTGTCTCAGTGTCCCAGTGTCCCAGTGTTCTATTGTCCCAGTGTCCTATTGTCCCAGTGTCCCAGTGTCCCAGTGTCTCTGTGTCTCTGCATCTCTGTGTCTCATTGTCCCCGCGTCTCAGTGTCTCAGTGTCCTATTGTCCCAGTGTCCCATTGTCCCAGTGTCCCAGTGTTTCAGTGTCCCAGTGTCCCAGTTTCCTATTGTCCCAGTGTCCGATTGTCCCAGTGTCCCAGTGTCCCAGTGTCTCTGTGTCTCTGCGTCTCTGCGTCTCAGTGTCCCAGCGTCTCAGTGTCTCTGTGTCTCAGCGTCTCAGCGTCTCAGTTTCCCAGTGTCTCTGTGTCTCAGTGTCTCAGTGTCCTATTGTCCCAGTGTCCCAGTGGCCCAGTGTCCTATTGTCCCAGTGTCCTATTGTCCCAGTGTCCCAGTGTCTCTGTGTCTCTGCGTCTCTGCGTCTCAGTGTCCCAGTGTCTCAGTGTCGCTGTGTCTCAGCGTCTCAGCGTCTCAGTTTCCCAGTGTCTCTGTGTCTCTGTGTCTCAGCGTCTCAGCGTCTCAGTTTCCCAGTGTCTCAGTGTCTCAGTGTCCCAGTGTCCCAGTGCCTCTGTGTCTCTGTGTCTCAGCGTCTCAGCGTCTCAGCGTCTCAGTTTCCCAGTGTCTCTGTGTCTCAGTGTCCCAGTGTCTCTGTGTCTCTGTGTCTCAGCGTCTCAGCTTCCCAGTGTCTCTGTGTCTCAGTGTCTCAGTGTCTCAGTGCCTCAGTGTCCTATTGTCCCAGTGTCCCATTGTCCCAGTGTCCCAATGTCCCAGTGTCTCTCTGTCCCAGTGTCCCATTGTCCCAGTGTCCCAGTGTCTCTGTGTCTCTTCGACTCTGCGTCTCAGTGCCCCAGCGTCCCAGAGTCTCAGTGTCTCAGTGTCCCAGTGTCTCTGTGTCTCAGCGTCTCAGCGTCTCAGTTTCCCAGCGTCTCTGTGTCTCTGTGTCTCAGTGTCTCAGTGTCCTATTGTCCCAGTGTCCCAGTGTCCCAGTGTCCCATTGTCTCAGTGTCTCAGTGTCCTATTGTACCAGTGTCCCATTGTCCCAGTGCCCCAGTGTCCTATTGTCCCAGTGTCACATTGTCCCAGTGTCCCAGTGTTCCAGTGTCTCTCTGTCTCAGTGTCTCAGTGTCTCAGTGCCCCAGTGCCTCAGCATCTCAGTGTCCCAGTGTCTCTGTGTCTCAGCGTCTCAGCGTCTCAGTTTCCCAGTGCCTCTGTGTCTCAGTGTCCCAGTGTCTCAGTGTCTCAGTGTCCTATTGTCCCAGTGTCCCATTGTCCCAGTGTCCCAGTGTCCCAGTGTCCTATTGTCCCAGTGTCCCAGTGTCCCAGTGTCTCTGTGCCTCAGTGTCCTATTGTCCCAGTGTCCCATTGTCCCAGTGTCCAAGTGTCCCAGTGTCCCAGTGTCCCAGTGTCCCATTGTCCCATTGTCCCAGTTTCTCTCTGTCTCAGTGTCTCAGTGCCCCAGTGCCCCAGTGTCTCAGCGTCTCAGTGCCCCAGTGTCTCAGCGTCTCAGCGTCTCAGTGTCCCAGTGTCTCTCTGTCTCAGTGTCTCAGTGTCCTATTGTCCCAGTGTCCCATTGTACCAGTGTCTCAGTGTCTCAGTGTCTCAGTGTCCCAGTGTCCCAGTGTCTCTGTGTATCTGTGTCTCAGCGTCTCAGCATCTCAGTTTCCCAGTGTCTCTGTGTCTCAGTGACTGTGTCCTATTGGCCCAGTGTCCCAGTGTCCTATTGTCCCAGTGTCCCAGTGTCCCAGTGCCTCTGTGTCTCTGCGTCTCTGCGTCTCAGTGTCCCAGCATCCCAGTGTCTCAGTGTCCCAGTGTCTCTGTGTCTCAGCATTTCAGCGTCTCAGTTTCCCAGTGTCTCTGTGTCTCAGTGTCTGTGTCCTATTGTCCCAGTGTCTCAGTGTCCCAGTGTCCCAGTGTCCTATTGTCCCAGTGTCCTATTGTCCCAGTGTCCCAGTGTCCCAGTGTCTCTGTGTCTCTGCGTCTCTGCGTCTCAGTGTCCCAGCGTCTCAGTGTCTCTGTGTCTCAGCGTCTCAGCGTCTCAGTTTCCCAGTGTCTCTGTGTCTCAGTGTCTCAGTGTCCTATTGTCCCAGTGTCTCAGTGTCCCAGTGTCCCAGTGTCCTATTGTCCCAGTGTCCTATTGTCCCAGTGTCCCAGTGTCCCAGTGTCTCTGTGTCTCTGCGTCTCTGCGTCTCAGTGTCCCAGCGTCTCAGTGTCTCTGTGTCTCAGCGTCTCAGCGTCTCAGTTTCCCAGTGTCTCTGTGTCTCAGTGTCCTATTGTCCCAGTGTCACAGTGTCCTATTGTCCCAGTGTCCCAGTGTCCCAGTGTCCCAGTGTCTCTGTGTCTCTGCGTCTCTGCGTCTCAGTGTCCCAGTGTCTCAGTGTCCCAGTGTCTCTGTGTCTCAGCGTCTCAGTTTCCCAGTGTCTCTGTGTCTCTGTGTCTCAGTGTCTCAGTGTCCTATTGTCCGAGTGCCCCAGTGTCTCAGTGTCCTATTGTCCCAGTGTCCCATTGTCTCAGTGTCTCAGTGTCCTACTGTCCCAGTGTCCCATTGTCTCAGTGTCCTATTGTGCCAGTGTCCCATTGTCCCAGTGTCCCAGTGTCCTATTGTCCCAGTGTCCCAGTGTCTCTGTGTATCTGTGTCTCAGCGTCTCAGTTTCCCAGTGTCTCTGTGTCTCAGTGTCTGTGTCCTATTGTCCCAGTGTCCCAGTGTCCTATTGTCCCAGTGTCCCAGTGTCCCAGTGTCTCTGTGTCTCTGCGTCTCTGCGTCTCAGTGTCCCAGCATCCCAGTGTCTCAGTGTCCCAGTGTCTCTGTGTCTCAGCGTCTCTGCGTCTCATTTTCCAGTGTCTCAGTGTCCCAGTGTCCCAGTGTCCTATTGTCCCAGTGTCCTATTGTCCCAGTGTCCCAGTGTCCCAGTGTCTCTGTGTCTCTGCGTCTCTGTGTCTCATTGTCCCAGCGTCTCAGTGTCTCAGTGTCCTATTGTCCCAGTGTCCCATTGTCCCAGTGTCCTATTGTCCCAGTGCCCCAGTGTCTCTGTGTCTCTGTGTCTCAGCGTCTCAGTTTCCCAGTGTCTCTGTGTCTCAGTGTCTGTGTCCTATTGTCCCAGTGTCCCAGTGTCCTATTGTCCCAGTGTCCCAGTGTCCCAGTGTCTCTGTGTCTCTGTGTCTCTGCGTCTCTGCGTCTCAGTGTCCCAGCGTCCCAGTGTCTCAGTGTCCCAGTGTCTCTGTGTCTCAGCGTCTCAGCGTCTCAGTTTCCCAGTGTCTCAGTGTCCCAGTGTCCCAGTGTTCTATTGTCCCAGTGTCCTATTGTCCCAGTGTCCCAGTGTCCCAGTGTCTCTGTGTCTCTGCATCTCTGTGTCTCATTGTCCCCGCGTCTCAGTGTCTCAGTGTCCTATTGTCCCAGTGTCCCATTGTCCCAGTGTCCCAGTGTTTCAGTGTCCCAGTGTCCCAGTTTCCTATTGTCCCAGTGTCCGATTGTCCCAGTGTCCCAGTGTCCCAGTGTCTCTGTGTCTCTGCGTCTCTGCGTCTCAGTGTCCCAGCGTCTCAGTGTCTCTGTGTCTCAGCGTCTCAGCGTCTCAGTTTCCCAGTGTCTCTGTGTCTCAGTGTCTCAGTGTCCTATTGTCCCAGTGTCCCAGTGGCCCAGTGGCCTATTGTCCCAGTGTCCTATTGTCCCAGTGTCCCAGTGTCTCTGTGTCTCTGCGTCTCTGCGTCTCAGTGTCCCAGTGTCTCAGTGTCGCTGTGTCTCAGCGTCTCAGCGTCTCAGTTTCCCAGTGTCTCTGTGTCTCTGTGTCTCAGCGTCTCAGCGTCTCAGTTTCCCAGTGTCTCAGTGTCTCAGTGTCCCAGTGTCCCAGTGCCTCTGTGTCTCTGTGTCTCAGCGTCTCAGCGTCTCAGCGTCTCAGTTTCCCAGTGTCTCTGTGTCTCAGTGTCCCAGTGTCTCTGTGTCTCTGTGTCTCAGCGTCTCAGCTTCCCAGTGTCTCTGTGTCTCAGTGTCTCAGTGTCTCAGTGCCTCAGTGTCCTATTGTCCCAGTGTCCCATTGTCCCAGTGTCCCAATGTCCCAGTGTCTCTCTGTCCCAGTGTCCCATTGTCCCAGTGTCCCAGTGTCTCTGTGTCTCTTCGACTCTGCGTCTCAGTGTCCCAGCGTCCCAGAGTCTCAGTGTCTCAGTGTCCCAGTGTCTCTGTGTCTCAGCGTCTCAGCGTCTCAGTTTCCCAGCGTCTCTGTGTCTCTGTGTCTCAGTGTCTCAGTGTCCTATTGTCCCAGTGTCCCAGTGTCCCAGTGTCCCATTGTCTCAGTGTCTCAGTGTCCTATTGTACCAGTGTCCCATTGTCCCAGTGCCCCAGTGTCCTATTGTCCCAGTGTCACATTGTCCCAGTGTCCCAGTGTTCCAGTGTCTCTCTGTCTCAGTGTCTCAGTGTCTCAGTGCCCCAGTGCCTCAGCATCTCAGTGTCCCAGTGTCTCTGTGTCTCAGCGTCTCAGCGTCTCAGTTTCCCAGTGCCTCTGTGTCTCAGTGTCCCAGTGTCTCAGTGTCTCAGTGTCCTATTGTCCCAGTGTCCCATTGTCCCAGTGTCCCAGTGTCCCAGTGTCCTATTGTCCCAGTGTCCCAGTGTCCCAGTGTCTCTGTGCCTCAGTGTCCTATTGTCCCAGTGTCCCATTGTCCCAGTGTCCAAGTGTCCCAGTGTCCCAGTGTCCCAGTGTCCCATTGTCCCATTGTCCCAGTTTCTCTCTGTCTCAGTGTCTCAGTGCCCCAGTGCCCCAGTGTCTCAGCGTCTCAGTGCCCCAGTGTCTCAGCGTCTCAGCGTCTCAGTGTCCCAGTGTCTCTCTGTCTCAGTGTCTCAGTGTCCTATTGTCCCAGTGTCCCATTGTACCAGTGTCTCAGTGTCTCAGTGTCCTATTGTCCCAGTGTCCCATTGTCCCAGTGTCCCAGTGTTTCAGTGTCCCAGTGTCCCAGTTTCCTATTGTCCCAGTGTCCGATTGTCCCAGTGTCCCAGTGTCCCAGTGTCTCTGTGTCTCTGCGTCTCTGCGTCTCAGTGTCCCAGCGTCTCAGTGTCTCTGTGTCTCAGCGTCTCAGCGTCTCAGTTTCCCAGTGTCTCTGTGTCTCAGTGTCTCAGTGTCCTATTGTCCCAGTGTCCCAGTGGCCCAGTGGCCTATTGTCCCAGTGTCCTATTGTCCCAGTGTCCCAGTGTCTCTGTGTCTCTGCGTCTCTGCGTCTCAGTGTCCCAGTGTCTCAGTGTCGCTGTGTCTCAGCGTCTCAGCGTCTCAGTTTCCCAGTGTCTCTGTGTCTCTGTGTCTCAGCGTCTCAGCGTCTCAGTTTCCCAGTGTCTCAGTGTCTCAGTGTCCCAGTGTCCCAGTGCCTCTGTGTCTCTGTGTCTCAGCGTCTCAGCGTCTCAGCGTCTCAGTTTCCCAGTGTCTCTGTGTCTCAGTGTCCCAGTGTCTCTGTGTCTCTGTGTCTCAGCGTCTCAGCTTCCCAGTGTCTCTGTGTCTCAGTGTCTCAGTGTCTCAGTGCCTCAGTGTCCTATTGTCCCAGTGTCCCATTGTCCCAGTGTCCCAATGTCCCAGTGTCTCTCTGTCCCAGTGTCCCATTGTCCCAGTGTCCCAGTGTCTCTGTGTCTCTTCGACTCTGCGTCTCAGTGTCCCAGCGTCCCAGAGTCTCAGTGTCTCAGTGTCCCAGTGTCTCTGTGTCTCAGCGTCTCAGCGTCTCAGTTTCCCAGCGTCTCTGTGTCTCTGTGTCTCAGTGTCTCAGTGTCCTATTGTCCCAGTGTCCCAGTGTCCCAGTGTCCCATTGTCTCAGTGTCTCAGTGTCCTATTGTACCAGTGTCCCATTGTCCCAGTGCCCCAGTGTCCTATTGTCCCAGTGTCACATTGTCCCAGTGTCCCAGTGTTCCAGTGTCTCTCTGTCTCAGTGTCTCAGTGTCTCAGTGCCCCAGTGCCTCAGCATCTCAGTGTCCCAGTGTCTCTGTGTCTCAGCGTCTCAGCGTCTCAGTTTCCCAGTGCCTCTGTGTCTCAGTGTCCCAGTGTCTCAGTGTCTCAGTGTCCTATTGTCCCAGTGTCCCATTGTCCCAGTGTCCCAGTGTCCCAGTGTCCTATTGTCCCAGTGTCCCAGTGTCCCAGTGTCTCTGTGCCTCAGTGTCCTATTGTCCCAGTGTCCCATTGTCCCAGTGTCCAAGTGTCCCAGTGTCCCAGTGTCCCAGTGTCCCATTGTCCCATTGTCCCAGTTTCTCTCTGTCTCAGTGTCTCAGTGCCCCAGTGCCCCAGTGTCTCAGCGTCTCAGTGCCCCAGTGTCTCAGCGTCTCAGCGTCTCAGTGTCCCAGTGTCTCTCTGTCTCAGTGTCTCAGTGTCCTATTGTCCCAGTGTCCCATTGTACCAGTGTCTCAGTGTCTCAGTGTCTCAGTGTCCCAGTGTCCCAGTGTCTCTGTGTCTCTGTGTCTCAGCGTCTCAGCATCTCAGTTTCCCAGTGTCTCAGTGTCTCAGTGTCCCAGTGTCTCTGTGTCTCTGTGTCTCTGTGTCTCTGTGTCTCTGTGTCTCAGCGTCTCAGCGTCTCAGTTTCGCAGTGTCTCTGTGTCTCAGTGTCCCAGTGCCTCTGTGCCTCTGTGTCTCAGCGTCTCAGCTTCCCAGTGTCTCTGTGTCTCAGTATCTCAGTGTCTCAGTGTCCTATTGCCCCAGTGTCCCAGTGTCCTAATGTCCCAGTGTCTCTCTGTCCCAGTGTCCCATTGTCCCAGTGCCCCAGTGTCTCTGTGTCTCTGCGTCTCTGCGTCTCAGTGTCCCAGCGTCCCAGTGTCTCAGTGTCTCAGTGTCCCAGTGTCTCTGTGTCTCAGCGTCTCAGCGTCTCAGTTTCCCAGTGTCTCTGTGTCTCAGTGTCTCAGTGTCCTATTGTCCCAGTGTCCCAGTGTCCCATTGTCTCAGTGTCTCAGTGTCCTATTGTCCCAGTGTCCCATTGTCCCAGTGTCTCATTGTCTCAGTGTCCTATTGTCTCAGTGTCCTATTGTCCCAGTGTCCCAGTGTCCCAGTGTCCTATTGTCCTATTGCCCCAGTGTCCCAGTGTCTCTGTGTCTCAGTGTCCTATTGTCCCAGTGTCCCAGTGTCCCATTGTCTCAGTGTCTCAGTGTCCTATTGTCCCAGTGTCCCATTGTCCCAGTGCCCCAGTCTCCTATTGTCCCAGTGTCCCATTGCCCCAGTGTCCCTGTGTCTCTGTGTATCTGTGTCTCAGCATCTCAGCGCCTCAGTTTCCCAGTGTCTCTGTGTCTCAGTGTCTGTGTCCTATTGGCCCAGTGTCCCAGTGTCCTATTGTCCCAGTGTCCCAGTGTCCCAGTGCCTCTGTGTCTCTGCGTCTCTGCGTCTCAGTGTCCCAGCATCCCAGTGTCTCAGTGTCCCAGTGTCTCTGTGTCTCAGCGTTTCAGCGTCTCAGTTTCCCAGTGTCTCTGTGTCTCAGTGTCTGTGTCCTATTGTCCCAGTGTCTCAGTGTCCCAGTGTCCCAGTGTCCTATTGTCCCAGTGTCCTATTGTCCCAGTGTCCCAGTGTCCCAGTGTCTCTGTGTCTCTGCGTCTCTGCGTCTCAGTGTCCCAGCATCTCAGTGTCTCTGTGTCTCAGCGTCTCAGCGTCTCACTTTCCCAGTGTCTCTGTGTCTCAGTGTCTCAGTGTCCTATTGTCCCAGTGTCTCAGTGTCCCAGTGTCCCAGTGTCCTATTGTCCCAGTGTCCTATTGTCCCAGTGTCCCAGTGTCCCAGTGTCTCTGTGTCTCTGCGTCTCTGCGTCTCAGTGTCCCAGCGTCTCAGTGTCTCTGTGTCTCAGCGTCTCAGCGTCTCACTTTCCCAGTGTCTCTGTGTCTCAGTGTCTCAGTGTCCTATTGTCCCAGTGTCTCAGTTTCCCAGTGTCCCAGTGTCCTATTGTCCCAGTGTCCTATTGTCCCAGTGTCCCAGTGTCCCAGTGTCTCTGTGTCTCTGCGTCTCTGCGTCTCAGTGTCCCAGCATCCCAGTGTCTCAGTGCCCCAGTGTCTCTGTGTCTCAGCGTCTCAGCGTCTCAGTTTCGCAGTGTCTCTGTGTCTCAGTGTCCCAGTGTCTCTGTGTCTCTGTGTCTCAGCGTCTCAGCTTCCCAGTGTCTCTGTGTCTCAGTATCTCAGTGTCTCAGTGTCCTATTGTCCCAGTGTCCCAGTGTCCTAATGTCCCAGTGTCTCTCTGACCCAGTGTCCCATTGTCCCAGTGTCCCAGTGTCTCTGTGTCTCTGCGTCTCTGCGTCTCAGTGCCCCAGCGTCCCAGTGTCTCAGTGTCTCAGTGTCCCAGTGTCTCTGTGTCTCAGCGTCTCAGCATCTCAGTTTCCCAGTGTCTCTGTGTCTCTGTGTCTCAGTGTCTCAGTGTCCTATTGTCGCAGTGTCCCAGTGTCCCATTGTCTCAGTGTCTCAGTCTCCTATTGTCCCAGTGTCCCATTGTCCCAGTGTCTCAGTGTCTCAGTGTCCTATTGTCCCAGTGTCCCAGTGTCCTATTGTCCCAGTGTCCCAGTGTCCCAGTGTCCCAGTGTCTCTGTGTCTCTGCGTCTCTGCGTCTCAGTGGCCCAGTGTCTCAGTGTCCCAGTGTCTCTGTGTCTCAGCGTCTCAGTTTCCCAGTGTCTCTGTGTCTCTGTGTCTCAGTGTCTCAGTGTCCTATTGTCCCAGTTTCCCAGTGTCTCAGTGTCCTATTGTCCCAGTGTCCCAGTGCCCTATTGTCCCAGTGGCCCAGTGTCTCTGTGTCTCTGTGTCTCAGCGTCTCAGTTTCCCAGTGTCTCTGTGTCTCAGTGTCTGTGTCCTATTGTCCCAGTGTCCCAGTGTCCTATTGTCCCAGTGTCCCAGTGTCCCAGTGTCTCTGTGTCTCTGCGTCTCTGCGTCTCAGTGTCCCAGCGTCCCAGTGTCTCAGTGTCCCAGTGTCTCTGTGTCTCAGCGTCTCAGCGTCTCATTTTCCAGTGTCTCAGTGTCCCAGTGTCCTATTGACCCAGTGTCCTATTGTCCCAGTGTCCCAGTGTCTCTGTGTCTCTGCGTCTCTGTGTCTCATTGTCCCAGCGTCTCAGTGTCTCAGTGTCCTATTGTCCCAGTGTCCCAGTGTCTCAGTGCCCCAGTGTCCCAGTGTCCTATTGTCCCAGTGTCCTATTGTCCCAGCGTCCCAGTGTCCCAGTGTCTCTGTGTCTCTGCGTCTCTGCGTCTCAGTGTCCCAGCGTCTCAGTGACTCTGTGTCTCAGCGTCTCAGCGTCTCAATTTCCCAGTGTCTCTGTGTCTCAGTGTCCTATTGTCCCAGTGTCCCAGTGTCCTATTGTCCCAGTGTCCCAGTGTCCCAGTGTCCCAGTGTCTCTATGTCTCTGCGTCTCTGCGTCTCAGTGTCCCAGTATCTCAGTGTCCCAGTGTCTCTGTGTCTGTGTCTCAGAGTCTCAGTTTCCCAGTGTCTCTGTGTCTCAGTGTCCCAGTGTCTCAGTGTCCTATTGTCCCAGTGTCCCATTGTCCCAGTGTCCCAGTGTCCGATTGTCCCAGTGTCCCAGTGTCTCTGTGTCTCAGTGTCCTATTGTCCCAGTGTCCCATTGTCCCAGTGTCCCAGTGTCCTATTGTCCCATTGTCCAAGTGTCCCAGTGTCTCTCTGTCTCAGTGTCTCAGTGCCTCAGTGCCCCAGTGCCCCAGTGTCTCAGTGTCACAGTGTCTCAGTGTCCCAGTGTCCCAGTGTCTCTGTGTCTCTGTGTCTCAGCGTCTCAGCATCTCAGTTTCCCAGTGTCTCAGTGTCTCAGTGTCCCAGTGTCTCTGTGTCTCTGTGTCTCTGTGTCTCTGTGTCTCTGTGTCTCTGTGTCTCAGCGTCTCAGCGTCTCAGTTTCGCAGTGTCTCTGTGTCTCAGTGTCCCAGTGTCTCTGTGTCTCTGTGTCTCAGCGTCTCAGCTTCCCAGTGTCTCTGTGTCTCAGTATCTCAGTGTCTCAGTGTCCTATTGTCCCAGTGTCCCAGTGTCCTAATGTCCCAGTGTCTCTCTGTCCCAGTGTCCCATTGTCCCAGTGTCCCATTGTCTCTGTGTCTCTGCGTCTCTGCGTCTCAGTGTCCCAGCGTCTCAGTGTCTCAGTGTCTCAGTGTCCCAGTGTCTCTGTGTCTCAGCGTCTCAGCATCTCAGTTTCCCAGTGTCTCTGTGTCTCTGTGTCGCAGTGTCTCAGTGTCCTATTGTCGCAGTGTCCCAGTGCCCCATTGTCTCAGTGTCTCAGTCTCCTATTGTCCCAGTGTCCCATTGTCCCAGTGTCTCAGTGTCTCAGTGTCCTATTGTCTCAGTGTCCTATTGTCCCAGTGTCCCAGTGTCCCAGTGTCCTATTGACCTATTGTCCCAGTGTCCCAGTGTCTCTGTGTCTCAGTGTCCTATTGTCCCAGTGTCCCAGTGTCCCAGTGTCTCTGTGTACCTGTGTCTCAGCGTCTCAGCGTCTCAGTTTCCCAGTGTCTCTGTGTCTCAGTGTCTGTGTCCTATTGGCCCAGTGTCCCAGTGTCCTATTGTCCCAGTGTCCCAGTGTCCCAGTGCCTCTGTGTCTCTGCGTCTCTGCGTCTCAGTGTCCCAGCATCCCAGTGTCTCAGTGTCCCAGTGTCTCTGTGTCTCAGCATTTCAGTGTCTCAGTTTCCCAGTGTCTCTGTGTCTCAGTGTCTGTGTCCTATTGTCCCAATGTCTCAGTGTCCCAGTGTCCCAGTGTCCTATTGTCCCAGTGTCCGATTGTCCCAGTGTCCCAGTGTCCCAGTGTCTCTGTGTCTCTGCGTCTCTGCGTCTCAGTGTCCCAGCGTCTCAGTGTCTCTGTGTCTCAGCGTCTCAGCGTCTCAGTTTCCCAGTGTCTCTGTGTCTCAGTGTCTCAGTGTCCTATTGTCCCAGTGTCTCAGTGTCCCAGTGTCCCAGTGTCCTATTGTCCCAGTGTCCTATTGTCCCAGTGTCCCAGTGTCCCAGTGTCTCTGTGTCTCTGCGTCTCTGCGTCTCAGTGTCCCAGCGTCTCAGTGTCTCTGTGTCTCAGCGTCTCAGCGTCTCAGTTTCCCAGTGTCTCTGTGTCTCAGTGTCCTATTGTCCCAGTGTCACAGTGTCCTATTGTCCCAGTGTCCCAGTGTCCCAGTGTCCCAGTGTCTCTGTGTCTCTGCGTCTCTGCGTCTCAGTGTCCCAGTGTCTCAGTGTCCCAGTGTCTCTGTGTCTCAGCGTCTCAGTTTCCCAGTGTCTCTGTGTCTCTGTGTCTCAGTGTCTCAGTGTCCTATTGTCCGAGTGTCCCAGTGTCTCAGTGTCCTATTGTCCCAGTGTCCCATTGTCTCAGTGTCTCAGTGTCCTACTGTCTCAGTGTCCCATTGTCTCAGTGTCCTATTGTGCCAGTGTCCCATTGTCCCAGTGTCCCAGTGTCCTATTGTCCCAGTGTCCCAGTGTCTCTGTGTCTCTGTGTCTCAGCGTCTCAGTTTCCCAGTGTCTCTGTGTCTCAGTGTCTGTGTCCTATTGTCCCAGTGTCCCAGTGTCCTATTGTCCCAGTCTCCCAGTGTCCCAGTGTCTCTGTGTCTCTGCGTCTCTGCGTCTCAGTGTCCCAAACATCCCAGTGTCTCAGTGTCCAAGTGTCTCTGTGTCTCAGCGTCTCAGCATCTCATTTTCCAGTGTCTCAGTGTCCCAGTGTCCCAGTGTCCCAGTGTCCCAGTGCCCCAGTGTCTCTGTGTCTCTGCGTCTCTGTGTCTCATTGTCCCAGCGTCTCAGTGTCTCAGTGTCCTATTGTCCCAGTGTCCCATTGTCCCAGTGTCCCAGTGTCCTATTGTCCCAGTGTCCCAGTGTCTCTGTGTCTCTGTGTCTCAGCGTCTCAGTTTCCCAGTGTCTCTGTGTCTCAGTGTCTGTGTCCTATTGTCCCAGTGTCCCAGTGTCCTATTGTCACAGTGTCCCAGTGTCCCAGTGTCTCTGCGTCTCTGCGTCTCAGTGTCCCAGCGTCCCAGTGTCTCAGTGTCCCAGTGTCTCTGTGTCTCAGCGTCTCAGCGTCTCAGTTTCCCAGTGTCTCAGTGTCCCAGTGTCCCAGTGTTCTATTGTCCCAGTGTCCTATTGTCCCAGTGTCCCAGTGTCCCAGTGTCTCTGTGTCTCTGCATCTCTGTGTCTCATTGTCCCCGCGTCTCAGTGTCTCAGTGTCCTATTGTCCCAGTGTCCCATTGCCCCAGTGTCCCAGTGTCCCAGTGTCCTATTGTCCCAGTGTCCCATTGTCCCAGTGTCCCAGTGTCCCAGTGTCCCAGTGTCTCTCTGTCTCAGTGTCTCAGCGTCTCAGCGTCTGAGTTTCCAGTGTCTCTGTGTCTCAGTGTCTCTGCGTCTCAGTTTCCCAGTGTCTCTGTGTCCTATTGTCCCAGTGTCCTATTGTCCCAGTGTCCCAGTGTCCCAGTGTCTCTGTGTCTCTGCGTCTCTGCGTCTCAGTGTCCCAGCGTCTCAGTGTCTCTGTGTCTCAGCGTCTCTGCGTCTCAGTTTCCCAGTGTCTCTGTGTCTCAGTGTCTCAGTGTCCTATTGTCCCAGTGTCCCAGTGTCTCTGCGTCTCTGCGTCTCAATGTCCCAGTGTCTCAGTGTCGCTGTGTCTCAGCGTCTCAGCGTCTCAGTTTCCCAGTGTCTCTGTGTCTCTGTGTCTCAGCGTCTCAGCGTCCCAGTTTCCCAGTGTCTCAGTGTCTCAGTGTCCCAGTGTCCCAGTGCCTCTGTGTCTCTGTGTCTCAGCGTCTCAGCGTCTCAGCGTCTCAGTTTCCCAGTGTCTCTGTGTCTCAGTGTCCCAGTGTCTCTGTGTCTCTGTGTCTCAGCGTCTCAGCTTCCCAGTGTCTCTGTGTCTCTGTGTCTCAGTGTCTCAGTGTCTCAGTGTCCTATTGTCCCAGTGTCCCATTGTCCCAGTGTCCCAATGTCCCAGTGTCTCTGTGTCTCAGTGTCCCATTGTCCCAGTGTCCCAGTGTCTCTGTGTCTCTGCGATTCTGCGTCTCAGTGTCCCAGCGTCCCAGAGTCTCAGTGTATCAGTGTCCCAGTGTCTCTGTGTCTCAGCGTCTCAGCGTCTCAGTTTCCCAGCGTCTCTGTGTCTCTGTGTCTCAGTGTCTCAGTGTCCTATTGTCCCAGTGTCCCAGTGTCCCAGTGTCCCATTGTCTCAGTGTCTCAGTATCCTATTGTACCAGTGTCCCATTGTCCCAGTGCCCCAGTGTCCTATTGTCCCAGTGTCACATTGTCCCAGTGTCCCAGTGTTCCAGTGTCTCTCTGTCTCAGTGTCTCAGTGTCTCAGTGCCCCAGTGCCTCAGCATCTCAGTGTCCCAGTGTCTCTGTGTCTCAGCGTCTCAGCGTCTCAGTTTCCCAGTGTCTCTGTGTCTCAGTGTCCCAGTGTCTCAGTGTCTCAGTGTCCTATTGTCCCAGTGTCCCATTGCCCCAGTGTCCCAGTGTCCCAGTGTCCTATTGTCCCAGTGTCCCAGTGTTCCAGTGTCTCTGCGCCTCAGTGTCCTATTGTCCCATTGTCCCAGTGTCCCAGTGTCCCAGTGTCCCAGTGTCCCAGTGTCCCATTGTCCCATTGTCCCATTGTCCCAGTTCCTCTCTGTCTCAGTGTCTCAGTGCCCCAGTGCCCCAGTGTCTCAGTGTCTCAGTGCCCCAGTGTCTCAGCGTCTCTGTGTCTCTGTGTCTCAGCGTCTCAGCATCTCAGTTTCCCAGTGCCTCAGTGTCTCAGTGTCCCAGTGTCTCTGTGTCTCTGTGTCTCTGTGTCTCTGTGTCTCTGTGTCTCAGCGTCTCAGCGTCTCAGTTTCGCAGTGTCTCTGTGTCTCAGTGTCCCAGTGCCTCTGTGCCTCTGTGTCTCAGCGTCTCAGCTTCCCAGTGTCTCTGTGTCTCAGTATCTCAGTGTCTCAGTGTCCTATTGCCCCAGTGTCCCAGTGTCCTAATGTCCCAGTGTCTCTCTGTCCCAGTGTCCCATTGTCCCAGTGCCCCAGTGTCTCTGTGTCTCTGCGTCTCTGCGTCTCAGTGTCCCAGCGTCCCAGTGTCTCAGTGTCTCAGTGTCCCAGTGTCTCTGTGTCTCAGCGTCTCAGCGTCTCAGTTTCCCAGTGTCTCTGTGTCTCTGTGTCTCAGTGTCTCAGTGTCCTATTGTCCCAGTGTCCCAGTGTCCCATTGTCTCAGTGTCTCAGTGTCCTATTGTCCCAGTGTCCCATTGTCCCAGTGTCTCATTGTCTCAGTGTCCTATTGTCTCAGTGTCCTATTGTCCCAGTGTCCCAGTGTCCCAGTGTCCTATTGTCCTATTGTCCCAGTGTCCCAGTGTCTCTGTGTCTCAGTGTCCTATTGTCCCAGTGTCCCAGTGTCCCATTGTCTCAGTGTCTCAGTGTCCTATTGTCCCAGTGTCCCATTGTCACAGTGCCCCAGTCTCCTATTGTCCCAGTGTCCCATTGCCCCAGTGTCCCAGTGTCTCTGTGTATCTGTGTCTCAGCATCTCAGCGCCTCAGTTTCCCAGTGTCTCTGTGTCTCAGTGTCTGTGTCCTATTGGCCCAGTGTCCCAGTGTCCTATTGTCCCAGTGTCCCAGTGTCCCAGTGCCTCTGTGTCTCTGCGTCTCTGCGTCTCAGTGTCCCAGCATCCCAGTGTCTCAGTGTCCCAGTGTCTCTGTGTCTCAGCGTTTCAGCGTCTCAGTTTCCCAGTGTCTCTGTGTCACAGTGTCTGTGTCCTATTGTCCCAGTGTCTCAGTGTCCCAGTGTCCCAGTGTCCTATTGTCCCAGTGTCCTATTGTCCCAGTGTCCCAGTGTCCCAGTGTCTCTGTGTCTCTGCGTCTCTGCGTCTCAGTGTCCCAGCGTCTCAGTGTCTCTGTGTCTCAGCGTCTCAGCGTCTCAGCGTCTCACTTTCCCAGTGTCTCTGTGTCTCAGTGTCTCAGTGTCCTATTGTCCCAGTGTCTCAGTGTCCCAGTGTCCCAGTGTCCTATTGTCCCAGTGTCCTATTGTCCCAGTGTCCCAGTGTCCCAGTGTCTCTGTGTCTCTGCGTCTCTGCGTCTCAGTGTCCCAGCGTCTCAGTGTCTCTGTGTCTCAGCGTCTCAGCGTCTCACTTTCCCAGTGTCTCTGTGTCTCAGTGTCTCAGTGTCCTATTGTCCCAGTGTCTCAGTGTCCCAGTGTCCCAGTGTCCTATTGTCCCAGTGTCCTATTGTCCCAGTGTCCCAGTGTCCCAGTGTCTCTGTGTCTCTGCGTCTCTGCGTCTCAGTGTCCCAGCATCCCAGTGTCTCAGTGTCCCAGTGTCTCTGTGTCTCAGCGTCTCAGCGTCTCAGTTTCGCAGTGTCTCTGTGTCTCAGTGTCCCAGTGTCTCTGTGTCTCTGTGTCTCAGCGTCTCAGCTTCCCAGTGTCTCTGTGTCTCAGTATCTTAGTGTCTCAGTGTCCTATTGTCCCAGTGTCCCAGTGTCCTAATGTCCCAGTGTCTCTCTGTCCCAGTGTCCCATTGTCCCAGTGTCCCAGTGTCTCTGTGTCTCTGCGTCTCAGTGCCCCAGCGTCCCAGTGTCTCAGTGTCTCAGTGTCCCAGTGTCTCTGTGTCTCAGCGTCTCAGCATCTCAGTTTCCCAGTGTCTCTGTGTCTCTGTGTCTCAGTGTCTCAGTGTCCTATTGTCGCAGTGTCCCAGTGTCCCATTGTCTCAGTGTCTCAGTCTCCTATTGTCCCAGTATCCCATTGTCCCAGTGATTCAGTGTCTCAGTGTCCTATTGTCCCAGTGTCCCAGTGTCCTATTGTCCCAGTGTCCCAGTGTCCCATTGTCCCAGTGTCCCAGTGTCCTATTGTCCCAGTGTCCCATTGTCCCAGTGTCCCAGTGCCCCAGTGTCTCTCTGTCTCAGTGTCTCAGCGTCTCAGCGTCTGAGTTTCCAGTGTCTCTGTGTCTCAGTGTCTCTGCGTCTCGGTTTCCCAGTGTCTCTGTGTCCTATTGTCCCAGTGTCCTATTGTCCCAGTGTCCCAGTGTTCCAGTGTCTCTGTGTCTCTGCGTCTCTGCGTCTCAGTGTCCCAGCGTCTCAGTGTCTCTGTGTCTCAGCGTCCCTGCGTCTCAGTTTCCCAGTGTCTCTGTGTCTCAGTGTATCAGTGTCCTATTGTCCCAGTGTCCCAGTGGCCCAGTGTCCTATTGTCCCAGTGTCCTATTGTCCCAGTGTCCCAGTGTCTCTGCGTCTCTGCGTCTCAGTGTCCCAGTGTCTCAGTGTCGCTGTGTCTCAGCGTCTCAGCGTCTCAGTTTCCCAGTGTCTCTGTGTCTCTGTGTCTCAGCGTCTCAGCGTCCCAGTTTCCCAGTGTCTCAGTGTCTCAGTGTCCCAGTGTCCCAGTGCCTCTGTGTCTCTGTGTCTCAGCGTCTCAGCGTCTCAGCGTCTCAGTTTCCCAGTGTCTCTGTGTCTCAGTGTCCCAGTGTCTCTGTGTCTCTGTGTCTCAGCGTCTCAGCTTCCCAGTGTCTCTGTGTCTCTGTGTCTCAGTGTCTCAGTGTCTCAGTGTCCTATTGTCCCAGTGTCCCATTGTCCCAGTGTCCCAATGTCCCAGTGTCTCTGTGTCTCAGTGTCCCATTGTCCCAGTGTCCCAGTGTCTCTGTGTCTCTGCGACTCTGCGTCTCAGTGTCCCAGCGTCCCAGAGTCTCAGTGTATCAGTGTCCCAGTGTCTCTGTGTCTCAGCGTCTCAGCGTCTCAGTTTCCCAGCGTCTCTGTGTCTCTGTGTCTCAGTGTCTCAGTGTCCTATTGTCCCAGTGTCCCAGTGTCCCAGTGTCCCATTGTCTCAGTGTCTCAGTATCCTATTGTACCAGTGTCCCATTGTCCCAGTGCCCCAATGTCCTATTGTCCCAGTGTCACATTGTCCCAGTGTCCCAGTGTTCCAGTGTCTCTCTGTCTCAGTGTCTCAGTGTCCTATTGTCCCAGTGTCCCAGTGGCCCAGTGTCCTATTGTCCCAGTGTCCTATTGTCCCAGTGTCCCAGTGTCTCTGCGTCTCTGCGTCTCAGTGTCCCAGTGTCTCAGTGTCGCTGTGTCTCAGCGTCTCAGCGTCTCAGTTTCCCAGTGTCTCTGTGTCTCTGTGTCTCAGCGTCTCAGCGTCCCAGTTTCCCAGTGTCTCAGTGTCTCAGTGTCCCAGTGTCCCAGTGCCTCTGTGTCTCTGTGTCTCAGCGTCTCAGCGTCTCAGCGTCTCAGTTTCCCAGTGTCTCTGTGTCTCAGTGTCCCAGTGTCTCTGTGTCTCTGTGTCTCAGCGTCTCAGCTTCCCAGTGTCTCTGTGTCTCTGTGTCTCAGTGTCTCAGTGTCTCAGTGTCCTATTGTCCCAGTGTCCCATTGTCCCAGTGTCCCAATGTCCCAGTGTCTCTGTGTCTCAGTGTCCCATTGTCCCAGTGTCCCAGTGTCTCTGTGTCTCTGCGACTCTGCGTCTCAGTGTCCCAGCGTCCCAGAGTCTCAGTGTATCAGTGTCCCAGTGTCTCTGTGTCTCAGCGTCTCAGCGTCTCAGTTTCCCAGCGTCTCTGTGTCTCTGTGTCCCAGTGTCTCAGTGTCCTATTGTCCCAGTGTCCCAGTGTCCCAGTGTCCCATTGTCTCAGTGTCTCAGTATCCTATTGTACCAGTGTCCCATTGTCCCAGTGCCCCAGTGTCCTATTGTCCCAGTGTCACATTGTCCCAGTGTCCCAGTGTTCCAGTGTCTCTCTGTCTCAGTGTCTCAGTGCCCCAGTGCCTCAGCATCTCAGTGTCCCAGTGTCTCTGTGTCTCAGCGTCTCAGCGTCTCAGTTTCCCAGTGTCTCTGTGTCTCAGTGTCCCAGTGTCTCAGTGTCTCAGTGTCCTATTGTCCCAGTGTCCCATTGTCCCAGTGTCCCAGTGTCCCAGTGTCCTATTGTCCCAGTGCCCCAGTGTTCCAGTGTCTCTGTGCCTCAGTGTCCTATTGTCCCAGTGTCCCAGTGTCCCAGTGTCCCAGTGTCCCATTGTCCCATTGTCCCAGTTCCTCTCTGTCTCAGTGTCTCAGTGCCCCAGTGCCCCAGTGTCTCAGTGTCTCAGTGCCCCAGTGTCTCAGCGTCTCTGTGTCTCTGTGTCTCAGCGTCTCAGCATCTCAGTTTTCCAGTGTCTCAGTGTCTCAGTGTCCCAGTGTCTCTGTGTCTCTGTGTCTCTGTGTCTCTGTGTCTCTGTGTCTCAGCGTCTCAGCGTCTCAGTTTCGCAGTGTCTCTGTGTCTCAGTGTCCCAGTGCCTCTGTGCCTCTGTGTCACAGCGTCTCAGCTTCCCAGTGTCTCTGTGTCTCAGTATCTCAGTGTCTCAGTGTCCTATTGCCCCAGTGTCCCAGTGTCCTAATGTCCCAGTGTCTCTCTGTCCCAGTGTCCCATTGTCCCAGTGCCCCAGTGTCTCTGTGTCTCTGCGTCTCTGCGTCTCAGTGTCCCAGCGTCCCAGTGTCTCAGTGTCTCAGTGTCCCAGTGTCTCTGTGTCTCAGCGTCTCAGCGTCTCAGTTTCCCAGTGTCTCTGTGTCTCTGTGTCTCAGTGTCTCAGTGTCCTATTGTCCCAGTGTCCCAGTGTCCCATTGTCTCAGTGTCTCAGTGTCCTATTGTCCCAGTGTCCCATTGTCCCAGTGTCTCATTGTCTCAGTGTCCTATTGTCTCAGTGTCCTATTGTCCCAGTGTCCCAGTGTCCCAGTGTCCTATTGTCCTATTGTCCCAGTGTCCCAGTGTCTCTGTGTCTCAGTGTCCTATTGTCCCAGTGTCCCAGTGTCCCATTGTCTCAGTGTCTCAGTGTCCTATTGTCCCAGTGTCCCATTGTCCCAGTGCCCCAGTCTCCTATTGTCCCAGTGTCCCATTGCCCCAGTGTCCCAGTGTCTCTGTGTATCTGTGTCTCAGCATCTCAGCGCCTCAGTTTCCCAGTGTCTCTGTGTCTCAGTGTCTGTGTCCTATTGGCCCAGTGTCCCAGTGTCCTATTGTCCCAGTGTCCCAGTGTCCCAGTGCCTCTGTGTCTCTGCGTCTCTGCGTCTCAGTGTCCCAGCATCCCAGTGTCTCAGTGTCCCAGTGTCTCTGTGTCTCAGCGTTTCAGCGTCTCAGTTTCCCAGTGTCTCTGTGTCTCAGTGTCTGTGTCCTATTGTCCCAGTGTCTCAGTGTCCCAGTGTCCCAGTGTCCTATTGTCCCAGTGTCCTATTGTCCCAGTGTCCCAGTGTCCCAGTGTCTCTGTGTCTCTGCGTCTCTGCGTCTCAGTGTCCCAGCGTCTCAGTGTCTCTGTGTCTCAGCGTCTCAGCGTCTCACTTTCCCAGTGTCTCTGTGTCTCAGTGTCTCAGTGTCCTATTGTCCCAGTGTCTCAGTGTCCCAGTGTCCCAGTGTCCTATTGTCCCAGTGTCCTATTGTCCCAGTGTCCCAGTGTCCCAGTGTCTCTGTGTCTCTGCGTCTCTGCGTCTCAGTGTCCCAGCATCCCAGTGTCTCAGTGTCCCAGTGTCTCTGTGTCTCAGCGTCTCAGCGTCTCAGTTTCGCAGTGTCTCTGTGTCTCAGTGTCCCAGTGTCTCTGTGTCTCTGTGTCTCAGCGTCTCAGCTTCCCAGTGTCTCTGTGTCTCAGTATCTCAGTGTCTCAGTGTCCTATTGTCCCAGTGTCCCAGTGTCCTAATGTCCCAGTGTCTCTCTGTCCCAGTGTCCCATTGTCCCAGTGTCCCAGTGTCTCTGTGTCTCTGCGTCTCTGCGTCTCAATGCCCCAGCGTCCCAGTGTCTCAGTGTCTCAGTGTCTCAGTGTCCCAGTGTCTCTGTGTCTCAGCGTCTCAGCATCTCAGTTTCCCAGTGTCTCTGTGTCTCTGTGTCTCAGTGTCTCAGTGTCCTATTGTCGCAGTGTCCCAGTGTCCCATTGTCTCAGTGTCTCAGTCTCCTATTGTCCCAGTGTCCCATTGTCCCAGTGTCTCAGTGTCTCAGTGTCCTATTGTCCCAGTGTCCCAGTGTCCTATTGTCCCAGTGTCCCAGTGTCCTATTGTCCCAGTGTCCCATTGTCCCAGTGTCCCAGTGTCCCAGTGTCTCTCTGTCTCAGTGTCTCAGCGTCTCAGCGTCTGAGTTTCCAGTGTCTCTGTGTCTCAGTGTCTCTGCGTCTCGGTTTCCCAGTGTCTCTGTGTCCTATTGTCCCAGTGTCCTATTGTCCCAGTGTCCCAGTGTTCCAGTGTCTCTGCGTCTCTGCGTCTCAGTGTCCCAGCGTCTCAGTGTCTCTGTGTCTCAGCGTCCCTGCGTCTCAGTTTCCCAGTGTCTCTGTGTCTCAGTGTCTCAGTGTCCTATTGTCCCAGTGTCCCAGTGGCCCAGTGTCCTATTGTCCCAGTGTCCTATTGTCCCAGTGTCCCAGTGTCTCTGCGTCTCTGCGTCTCAGTGTCCCAGTGTCTCAGTGTCGCTGTGTCTCAGCGTCTCAGCGTCTCAGTTTCCCAGTGTCTCTGTGTCTCTGTGTCTCAGCGTCTCAGCGTCCCAGTTTCCCAGTGTCTCAGTGTCTCAGTGTCCCAGTGTCCCAGTGCCTCTGTGTCTCTGTGTCTCAGCGTCTCAGCGTCTCAGCGTCTCAGTTTCCCAGTGTCTCTGTGTCTCAGTGTCCCAGTGTCTCTGTGTCTCTGTGTCTCAGCGTCTCAGCTTCCCAGTGTCTCTGTGTCTCAGTGTCTCAGTGTCTCAGTGTCCTATTGTCCCAGTGTCCCATTGTCCCAGTGTCCCAATGTCCCAGTGTCTCTGTGTCTCAGTGTCCCATTGTCCCAGTGTCCCAGTGTCTCTGTGTCTCTGCGACTCTGCGTCTCAGTGTCCCAGCGTCCCAGAGTCTCAGTGTATCAGTGTCCCAGTGTCTCTGTGTCTCAGCGTCTCAGCGTCTCAGTTTCCCAGCGTCCCTGTGTCTCTGTGTCTCAGTGTCTCAGTGTCCTATTGTCCCAGTGTCCCAGTGTCCCAGTGTCCCATTGTCTCAGTGTCTCAGTATCCTATTGTACCAGTGTCCCATTGTCCCAGTGCCCCAGTGTCCTATTGTCCCAGTGTCACATTGTCCCAGTGTCCCAGTGTTCCAGTGTCTCTCTGTCTCAGTGTCTCAGTGTCTCAGTGCCCCAGTGCCTCAGCATCTCAGTGTCCCAGTGTCTCTGTGTCTCAGCGTCTCAGCGTCTCAGTTTCCCAGTGTCTCTGTGTCTCAGTGTCCCAGTGTCTCAGTGTCTCAGTGTCCTATTGTCCCAGTGTCCCATTGTCCCAGTGTCCCAGTGTCCCAGTGTCCTATTGTCCCAGTGTCCCAGTGTTCCAGTGTCGCTGTGCCTCAGTGTCCTATTGTCCCAGTGTCCCATTGTCCCAGTGTCCCAGTGTCCCAGTGTCCCAGTGTCCCAGTGTCCCATTGTCCCATTGTCCCAGTTCCTCTCTGTCTCAGTGTCTCAGTGCCCCAGTGCCCCAGTGTCTCAGTGTCTCAGTGCCCCAGTGTCTCAGCGTCTCTGTGTCTCTGTGTCTCAGCGTCTCAGCATCTCAGTTTCCCAGTGTCTCAGTGTCTCAGTGTCCCAGTGTCTCTGTGTCTCTGTGTCTCTGTGTCTCTGTGTCTCTGTGTCTCAGCGTCTCAGCGTCTCAGTTTCGCAGTGTCTCTGTGTCTCAGTGTCCCAGTGCCTCTGTGCCTCTGTGTCTCAGCGTCTCAGTGTCTCAGTGTCCTATTGCCCCAGTGTCCCAGTGTCCTAATGTCCCAGTGTCTCTCTGTCCCAGTGTCCCATTGTCCCAGTGCCCCAGTGTCTCTGTGTCTCTGCGTCTCTGCGTCTCAGTGTCCCAGCGCCCCAGTGTCTCAGTGTCTCAGTGTCCCAGTGTCTCTGTGTCTCAGCGTCTCAGCGTCTCAGTTTCCCAGTGTCTCTGTGTCTCTGTGTCTCAGTGTCTCAGTGTCCTATTGTCCCAGTGTCCCAGTGTCCCATTGTCTCAGTGTCTCAGTGTCCTATTGTCCCAGTGTCCCATTGTCCCAGTGTCTCATTGTCTCAGTGTCCTATTGTCTCAGTGTCCTATTGTCCCAGTGTCCCAGTGTCCTATTGTCCTATTGTCCCAGTATCCCAGTGTCTCTGTGTCTCAGTGTCCTATTGTCCCAGTGTCCCAGTGTCCCATTGTCTCAGTGTCTCAGTGTCCTATTGTCCCAGTGTCCCATTGTCCCAGTGCCCCAGTCTCCTATTGTCCCAGTGTCCCATTGCCCCAGTGTCCCAGTGTCTCTGTGTATCTGTGTCTCAGCATCTCAGCGCCTCAGTTTCCCAGTGTCTCTGTGTCTCAGTGTCTGTGTCCTATTGGCCCAGTGTCCCAGTGTCCTATTGTCCCAGTGTCCCAGTGTCCCAGTGCCTCTGTGTCTCTGCGTCTCTGCGTCTCAGTGTCCCAGCATCCCAGTGTCTCAGTGTCCCAGTGTCTCTGTGTCTCAGCGTTTCAGCGTCTCAGTTTCCCAGTGTCTCTGTGTCTCAGTGTCTGTGTCCTATTGTCCCAGTGTCTCAGTGTCCCAGTGTCCCAGTGTCCTATTGTCCCAGTGTCCTATTGTCCCAGTGTCCCAGTGTCCCAGTGTCTCTGTGTCTCTGCGTCTCTGCGTCTCAGTGTCCCAGCGTCTCAGTGTCTCTGTGTCTCAGCGTCTCAGCGTCTCATTTTCCCAGTGTCTCTGTGTCTCAGTGTCTCAGTGTCCTATTGTCCCAGTGTCTCAGTGTCCCAGTGTCCCAGTGTCCTATTGTCCCAGTGTCCTATTGTCCCAGTGTCCCAGTGTCCCAGTGTCTCTGTGTCTCTGCGTCTCTGCGTCTCAGTGTCCCAGCGTCTCAGTGTCTCTGTGTCTCAGCGTCTCAGCTTCTCACTTTCCCAGTGTCTCTGTGTCTCAGTGTCTCAGTGTCCTATTGTCCCAGTGTCTCAGTGTCCCAGTGTCCCAGTGTCCTATTGTCCCAGTGTCCTATTGTCCCAGTGTCCCAGTGTCCCAGTGTCTCTGTGTCTCTGCGTCTCTGCGTCTCAGTGTCCCAGCATCCCAGTGTCTCAGTGTCCCAGTGTCTCTGTGTCTCAGCGTCTCAGCGTCTCAGTTTCGCAGTGTCTCTGTGTCTCAGTGTCCCAGTGTCTCTGTGTCTCTGTGTCTCAGCGTCTCAGCTTCCCAGTGTCTCTGTGTCTCAGTATCTCAGTGTCTCAGTGTCCTATTGTCCCAGTGTCCCAGTGTCCTAATGTCCCAGTGTCTCTCTGTCCCAGTGTCCCATTGTCCCAGTGTCCCAGTGTCTCTGTGTCTCTGCGTCTCTGCGTCTCAGTGCCCCAGCGTCCCAGTGTCTCAGTGTCTCAGTGTCCCAGTGTCTCTGTGTCTCAGCGTCTCAGCATCTCAGTTTCCCAGTGTCTCTGTGTCTCTGTGTCTCAGTGTCTCAGTGTCCTATTGTCGCAGTGTCCCAGTGTCCCATTGTCTCAGTGTCTCAGTCTCCTATTGTCCCAGTGTCCCATTGTCCCAGTGTCTCAGTGTCTCAGTGTCCTATTGTCCCAGTGTCCCAGTGTCATATTGTCCCAGTGTCCCAGTGTCCTATTGTCCCAGTGTCCCATTGTCCCAGTGTCCCAGTGTCCCAGTGTCTCTCTGTCTCAGTGTCTCAGCGTCTCAGCGTCTGAGTTTCCAGTGTCTCTGTGTCTCAGTGTCTCTGCGTCTCGGTTTCCCAGTGTCTCTGTGTCCTATTGTCCCAGTGTCCTATTGTCCCAGTGTCCCAGTGTTCCAGTGTCTCTGTGTCTCAGCGTCTCTGCGTCTCAGTTTCCCAGTGTCTCTGTGTCTCAGTGTCTCAGTGTCCTATTGTCCCAGTGTCCCAGTGGCCCAGTGTCCTATTGTCCCAGTGTCCTATTGTCCCAGTGTCCCAGTGTCTCTGCGTCTCTGCGTCTCAGTGTCCCAGTGTCTCAGTGTCGCTGTGTCTCAGCGTCTCAGCGTCTCAGTTTCCCAGTGTCTCTGTGTCTCTGTGTCTCAGCGTCTCAGCGTCCCAGTTTCCCAGTGTCTCAGTGTCTCAGTGTCCCAGTGTCCCAGTGCCTCTGTGTCTCTGTGTCTCAGCGTCTCAGCGTCTCAGCGTCTCAGTTTCCCAGTGTCTCTGTGTCTCAGTGTCCCAGTGTCTCTGTGTCTCTGTGTCTCAGCGTCTCAGCTTCCCAGTGTCTCTGTGTCTCTGTGTCTCAGTGTCTCAGTGTCTCAGTGTCCTATTGTCCCAGTGTCCCATTGTCCCAGTGTCCCAATGTCCCAGTGTCTCTGTGTCTCAGTGTCCCATTGTCCCAGTGTCCCAGTGTCTCTGTGTCTCTGCGACTCTGCGTCTCAGTGTCCCAGCGTCCCAGAGTCTCAGTGTATCAGTGTCCCAGTGTCTCTGTGTCTCAGCGTCTCAGCGTCTCAGTTTCCCAGCGTCCCTGTGTCTCTGTGTCTCAGTGTCTCAGTGTCCTATTGTCCCAGTGTCCCAGTGTCCCAGTGTCCCATTGTCTCAGTGTCTCAGTATCCTATTGTACCAGTGTCCCATTGTCCCAGTGCCCCAGTGTCCTATTGTCCCAGTGTCACATTGTCCCAGTGTCCCAGTGTTCCAGTGTCTCTCTGTCTCAGTGTCTCAGTGTCTCAGTGCCCCAGTGCCTCAGCATCTCAGTGTCCCAGTGTCTCTGTGTCTCAGCGTCTCAGCGTCTCAGTTTCCCAGTGTCTCTGTGTCTCAGTGTCCCAGTGTCTCAGTGTCTCAGTGTCCTATTGTCCCAGTGTCCCATTGTCCCAGTGTCCCAGTGTCCCAGTGTCCTATTGTCCCAGTGTCCCAGTGTTCCAGTGTCGCTGTGCCTCAGTGTCCTATTGTCCCAGTGTCCCATTGTCCCAGTGTCCCAGTGTCCCAGTGTCCCAGTGTCCCAGTGTCCCATTGTCCCATTGTCCCAGTTCCTCTCTGTCTCAGTGTCTCAGTGCCCCAGTGCCCCAGTGTCTCAGTGTCTCAGTGCCCCAGTGTCTCAGCGTCTCTGTGTCTCTGTGTCTCAGCGTCTCAGCATCTCAGTTTCCCAGTGTCTCAGTGTCTCAGTGTCCCAGTGTCTCTGTGTCTCTGTGTCTCTGTGTCTCTGTGTCTCTGTGTCTCAGCGTCTCAGCGTCTCAGTTTCGCAGTGTCTCTGTGTCTCAGTGTCCCAGTGCCTCTGTGCCTCTGTGTCTCAGCGTCTCAGCTTCCCAGTGTCTCTGTGTCTCAGTATCTCAGTGTCTCAGTGTCCTATTGCCCCAGTGTCCCAGTGTCCTAATGTCCCAGTGTCTCTCTGTCCCAGTGTCCCATTGTCCCAGTGCCCCAGTGTCTCTGTGTCTCTGCGTCTCTGCGTCTCAGTGTCCCAGCGCCCCAGTGTCTCAGTGTCTCAGTGTCCCAGTGTCTCTGTGTCTCAGCGTCTCAGCGTCTCAGTTTCCCAGTGTCTCTGTGTCTCTGTGTCTCAGTGTCTCAGTGTCCTATTGTCCCAGTGTCCCAGTGTCCCATTGTCTCAGTGTCTCAGTGTCCTATTGTCCCAGTGTCCCATTGTCCCAGTGTCTCATTGTCTCAGTGTCCTATTGTCTCAGTGTCCTATTGTCCCAGTGTCCCAGTGTCCCAGTGTCCTATTGTCCTATTGTCCCAGTATCCCAGTGTCTCTGTGTCTCAGTGTCCTATTGTCCCAGTGTCCCAGTGTCCCATTGTCTCAGTGTCTCAGTGTCCTATTGTCCCAGTGTCCCATTGTCCCAGTGCCCCAGTCTCCTATTGTCCCAGTGTCCCATTGCCCCAGTGTCCCAGTGTCTCTGTGTATCTGTGTCTCAGCATCTCAGCGCCTCAGTTTCCCAGTGTCTCTGTGTCTCAGTGTCTGTGTCCTATTGGCCCAGTGTCCCAGTGTCCTATTGTCCCAGTGTCCCAGTGTCCCAGTGCCTCTGTGTCTCTGCGTCTCTGCGTCTCAGTGTCCCAGCATCCCAGTGTCTCAGTGTCCCAGTGTCTCTGTGTCTCAGCGTTTCAGCTTCTCAGTTTCCCAGTGTCTCTGTGTCTCAGTGTCTGTGTCCTATTGTCCCAGTGTCTCAGTGTCCCAGTGTCCCAGTGTCCTATTGTCCCAGTGTCCTATTGTCCCAGTGTCCCAGTGTCCCAGTGTCTCTGTGTCTCTGCGTCTCTGCGTCTCAGTGTCCCAGCGTCTCAGTGTCTCTGTGTCTCAGCGTCTCAGCGTCTCACTTTCCCAGTGTCTCTGTGTCTCAGTGTCTCAGTGTCCTATTGTCCCAGTGTCTCAGTGTCCCAGTGTCCCAGTGTCCTATTGTCCCAGTGTCCTATTGTCCCAGTGTCCCAGTGTCCCAGTGTCTCTGTGTCTCTGCGTCTCTGCGTCTCAGTGTCCCAGCATCCCAGTGTCTCAGTGTCCCAGTGTCTCTGTGTCTCAGCGTCTCAGCGTCTCAGTTTCGCAGTGTCTCTGTGTCTCAGTGTCCCAGTGTCTCTGTGTCTCTGTGTCTCAGCGTCTCAGCTTCCCAGTGTCTCTGTGTCTCAGTATCTCAGTGTCTCAGTGTCCTATTGTCCCAGTGTCCCAGTGTCCTAATGTCCCAGTGTCTCTCTGTCCCAGTGTCCCATTGTCCCAGTGTCCCAGTGTCTCTGTGTCTCTGCGTCTCTGCGTCTCAGTGCCCCAGCGTCCCAGTGTCTCAGTGTCTCAGTGTCCCAGTGTCTCTGTGTCTCAGCGTCTCAGCATCTCAGTTTCCCAGTGTCTCTGTGTCTCTGTGTCTCAGTGTCTCAGTGTCCTATTGTCGCAGTGTCCCAGTGTCCCATTGTCTCAGTGTCTCAGTCTCCTATTGTCCCAGTGTCCCATTGTCCCAGTGTCTCAGTGTCTCAGTGTCCTATTGTCCCAGTGTCACAGTGTCCTATTGTCCCAGTGTCCCAGTGTCCCAGTGTCCCAGTGTCTCTGTGTCTCTGCGTCTCTGCGCCTCAGTGGCCCTGTGTCTCAGTGTCCCAGTGTCTCTGTGTCTCAGCGTCTCAGTTTCCCAGTGTCTCTGTGTCTCTGTGTCTCAGTGTCTCAGTGTCTCAGTGTCCTATTGTCCCAGTTTCCCAGTGTCTCAGTGTCCTATTGTCCCAGTGTCCCAGTGCCCTATTGTCCCAGTGGCCCAGTGTCTCTGTGTCTCTGTGTCTCAGCGTCTCAGTTTCCCAGTGTCTCTGTGTCTCAGTGTCTGTGTCCTATTGTCCCAGTGTCCCAGTGTCCTATTGTCCCAGTGTCCCAGTGTCCCAGTGTCTCTGTGTCTCTGCGTCTCTGCGTCTCAGTGTCCCAGCGTCCCAGTGTCTCAGTGTCCCAGTGTCTCTGTGTCTCAGCGTCTCAGCGTCTCATTTTCCAGTGTCTCAGTGTCCCAGTGTCCCAGTGTCCTATTGACCCAGTGTCCTATTGTCCCAGTGTCCCAGTGTCTCTGTGTCTCTGCGTCTCTGTGTCGCATTGTCCCAGCGTCTCAGTGTCTCAGTGTCCTATTGTCCCAGTGTCCCAGTGTCTCAGTGCCCCAGTGTCCCAGTGTCCTATTGTCCCAGTGTCCTATTGTCCCAGCGTCCCAGTGTCCCAGTGTCTCTGTGTCTCTGCGTCTCTGCGTCTCAGTGTCCCAGCGTCTCAGTGACTCTGTGTCTCAGCGTCTCAGCGTCTCAATTTCCCAGTGTCTCTGTGTCTCAGTGTCCTATTGTCCCAGTGTCCCAGTGTCCTATTGTCCCAGTGTCCCAGTGTCCCAGTGTCCCAGTGTCTCTATGTCTCTGCGTCTCTGCGTCTCAGTGTCCCAGTGTCTCAGTGTCCCAGTGTCTCTGTGTCTGTGTCTCAGAGTCTCAGTTTCCCAGTGTCTCTGTGTCTCAGTGTCCCAGTGTCTCAGTGTCCTATTGTCCCAGTGTCCCATTGTCCCAGTGTCCCAGTGTCTCAGTGTCTCAGTGTCCTATTGTCCCAGTGTCCCAGTGTCCTATTGTCCCAGTGTCCCAGTGTCCCAGTGTCCCAGTGTCTCTGTGTCTCTGCGTCTC
This sequence comes from Pristiophorus japonicus, assembly GCF_044704955.1. Lineage (NCBI taxonomy): Eukaryota > Metazoa > Chordata > Chondrichthyes > Pristiophoridae > Pristiophorus > Pristiophorus japonicus. Next base: position 109,072,518 of record NC_091987.1, read on the forward strand.
TGCGCCTCAGTGGCCCTGTGTCTCAGTGTCCCAGTGTCTCTGTGTCTCAGCGTCTCAGTTTCCCAGTGTCTCTGTGTCTCTGTGTCTCAGTGTCTCAGTGTCTCAGTGTCCTATTGTCCCAGTTTCCCAGTGTCTCAGTGTCCTATTGTCCCAGTGTCCCAGTGCCCTATTGTCCCAGTGGCCCAGTGTCTCTGTGTCTCTGTGTCTCAGCGTCTCAGTTTCCCAGTGTCTCTGTGTCTCAGTGTCTGTGTCCTATTGTCCCAGTGTCCCAGTGTCCTATTGTCCCAGTGTCCCAGTGTCCCAGTGTCTCTGTGTCTCTGCGTCTCTGCGTCTCAGTGTCCCAGCGTCCCAGTGTCTCAGTGTCCCAGTGTCTCTGTGTCTCAGCGTCTCAGCGTCTCATTTTCCAGTGTCTCAGTGTCCCAGTGTCCCAGTGTCCTATTGACCCAGTGTCCTATTGTCCCAGTGTCCCAGTGTCTCTGTGTCTCTGCGTCTCTGTGTCTCATTGTCCCAGCGTCTCAGTGTCTCAGTGTCCTATTGTCCCAGTGTCCCAGTGTCTCAGTGCCCCAGTGTCCCAGTGTCCTATTGTCCCAGTGTCCTATTGTCCCAGCGTCCCAGTGTCCCAGTGTCTCTGTGTCTCTGCGTCTCTGCGTCTCAGTGTCCCAGCGTCTCAGTGACTCTGTGTCTCAGCGTCTCAGCGTCTCAATTTCCCAGTGTCTCTGTGTCTCAGTGTCCTATTGTCCCAGTGTCCCAGTGTCCTATTGTCCCAGTGTCCCAGTGTCCCAGTGTCCCAGTGTCTCTATGTCTCTGCGTCTCTGCGTCTCAGTGTCCCAGTGTCTCAGTGTCCCAGTGTCTCTGTGTCTGTGTCTCAGAGTCTCAGTTTCCCAGTGTCTCTGTGTCTCAGTGTCCCAGTGTCTCAGTGTCCTATTGTCCCAGTGTCCCATTGTCCCAGTGTCCCAGTGTCCCATTGTCCCAGTGTCCCAGTGTCCGATTGTCCCAGTGTCCCAGTGTCTCTGTGTCTCAGTGTCCTATTGTCCCAGTGTCCCATTGTCCCAGTGTCCCAGTGTCCTATTGTCCCATTGTCCAAGTGTCCCAGTGTCTCTCTGTCTCAGTGTCTCAGTGCCTCAGTGCCCCAGTGCCCCAGTGTCTCAGTGTCTCAGTGTCTCAGTGTCCCAGTGTCCCAGTGTCTCTGTGTCTCTGTGTCTCAGCGTCTCAGCATCTCAGTTTCCCAGTGTCTCAGTGTCTCAGTGTCCCAGTGTCTCTGTGTCTCTGTGTCTCTGTGTCTCTGTGTCTCAGCGTCTCAGCGTCTCAGTTTCGCAGTGTCTCTGTGTCTCAGTGTCCCAGTGTCTCTGTGTCTCTGTGTCTCAGCGTCTCAGCTTCCCAGTGTCTCTGTGTCTCTGTGTCTCAGTATCTCAGTGTCTCAGTGTCCTATTGTCCCAGTGTCCCAGTGTCCTAATGTCCCAGTGTCTCTCTGTCCCAGTGTCCCATTGTCCCAGTGTCCCAGTGTCTCTGTGTCTCTGCGTCTCTGCGTCTCAGTGTCCCAGTGTCTCAGTGTCTCAGTGTCCCAGTGTCTCTGTGTCTCAGCGTCTCAGCATCTCAGTTTCCCAGTGTCTCTGTGTCTCTGTGTCTCAGTGTCTCAGTGTCCTATTGTCGCAGTGTCCCAGTGCCCCATTGTCTCAGTGTCTCAGTCTCCTATTGTCCCAGTGTCCCATTGTCCCAGTGTCTCAGTGTCTCAGTGTCCTATTGTCTCAGTGTCCTATTGTCCCAGTGTCCCAGTGTCCCAGTGTCCTATTGACCTATTGTCCCAGTGTCCCAGTGTCTCTGTGTCTCAGTGTCCTATTGTCCCAGTGTCCCAGTGTCCCAGTGTCTCTGTGTACCTGTGTCTCAGCGTCTCAGCGTCTCAGTTTCCCAGTGTCTCTGTGTCTCAGTGTCTGTGTCCTATTGGCCCAGTGTCCCAGTGTCCTATTGTCCCAGTGTCCCAGTGTCCCAGTGCCTCTGTGTCTCTGCGTCTCTGCGTCTCAGTGTCCCAGCATCCCAGTGTCTCAGTGTCCCAGTGTCTCTGTGTCTCAGCATTTCAGTGTCTCAGTTTCCCAGTGTCTCTGTGTCTCAGTGTCTGTGTCCTATTGTCCCAATGTCTCAGTGTCCCAGTGTCCCAGTGTCCTATTGTCCCAGTGTCCGATTGTCCCAGTGTCCCAGTGTCCCAGTGTCTCTGTGTCTCTGCGTCTCTGCGTCTCAGTGTCCCAGCGTCTCAGTGTCTCTGTGTCTCAGCGTCTCAGCGTCTCAGTTTCCCAGTGTCTCTGTGTCTCAGTGTCTCAGTGTCCTATTGTCCCAGTGTCTCAGTGTCCCAGTGTCCCAGTGTCCTATTGTCCCAGTGTCCTATTGTCCCAGTGTCCCAGTGTCCCAGTGTCTCTGTGTCTCTGCGTCTCTGCGTCTCAGTGTCCCAGCGTCTCAGTGTCTCTGTGTCTCAGCGTCTCAGCGTCTCAGTTTCCCAGTGTCTCTGTGTCTCAGTGTCCTATTGTCCCAGTGTCACAGTGTCCTATTGTCCCAGTGTCCCAGTGTCCCAGTGTCTCTGTGTCTCTGCGTCTCTGCGTCTCAGTGTCCCAGTGTCCCAGTGTCTCAGTGTCCCAGTGTCTCTGTGTCTCAGCGTCTCAGTTTCCCAGTGTCTCTGTGTCTCTGTGTCTCAGTGTCTCAGTGTCCTATTGTCCGAGTGTCCCAGTGTCTCAGTGTCCTATTGTCCCAGTGTCCCATTGTCTCAGTGTCTCAGTGTCCTACTGTCCCAGTGTCCCATTGTCTCAGTGTCCTATTGTGCCTGTGTCCCATTGTCCCAGTGTCCCAGTGTCCTATTGTCCCAGTGTCCCAGTGTCTCTGTGTCTCTGTGTCTCAGCGTCTCAGTTTCCCAGTGTCTCTGTGTCTCAGTGTCTGTGTCCTATTGTCCCAGTGTCCCAGTGTCCTATTGTCCCAGTGTCCCAGTGTCCCAGTGTCTCTGTGTCTCTGCGTCTCTGCGTCTCAGTGTCCCAGCATCCCAGTGTCTCAGTGTCCCAGTGTCTCTGTGTCTCAGCGTCTCAGCATCTCATTTTCCAGTGTCTCAGTGTCCCAGTGTCCCAGTGTCCTATTGTCCCAGTGTCCTATTGTCCCAGTGTCCCAGTGTCCCAGTGTCCCAGTGTCTCTGTGTCTCTGCGTCTCTGTGTCTCATTGTCCCAGCGTCTCAGTGTCTCAGTGTCCTATTGTCCCAGTGTCCCATTGTCCCAGTGTCCCAGTGTCCTATTGTCCCAGTGTCCCAGTGTCTCTGTGTCTCTGTGTCTCAGCGTCTCAGTTTCCCAGTGTCTCTGTGTCTCAGTGTCTGTGTCCTATTGTCCCAGTGTCCCAGTGTCCTATTGTCCCAGTGTCCCAGTGTCCCAGTGTCTCTGTGTCTCTGCGTCTCTGCGTCTCAGTGTCCCAGCGTCCCAGTGTCTCAGTGTCCCAGTGTCTCTGTGTCTCAGCGTCTCAGCGTCTCAGTTTCCCAGTGTCTCAGTGTCCCAGTGTCCCAGTGTTCTATTGTCCCAGTGTCCTATTGTCCCAGTGTCCCAGTGTCCCAGTGTCTCTGTGTCTCTGCATCTCTGTGTCTCATTGTCCCCGCGTCTCAGTGTCTCAGTGTCCTATTGTCCCAGTGTCCCATTGTCCCAGTGTCCCAGTGTCCCAGTGTCCTATTGTCCCAGTGTCCCATTGTCCCAGTGTCCCAGTGTCCCAGTGTCCCAGTGTCTCTCTGTCTCAGTGTCTCAGCGTCTCAGCGTCTGAGTTTCCAGTGTCTCTGTGTCTCAGTGTCTCTGCGTCTCAGTTTCCCAGTGTCTCTGTGTCCTATTGTCCCAGTGTCCTATTGTCCCAGTGTCCCAGTGTCGCAGTGTCTCTGTGTCTCTGCGTCTCTGCGTCTCAGTGTCCCAGCGTCTCAGTGTCTCTGTGTCTCAGCGTCTCTGCGTCTCAGTTTCCCAGTGTCTCTGTGTCTCAGTGTCTCAGTGTCCTATTGTCCCAGTGTCCCAGTGGCCCAGTGTCCTATTGTCCCAGTGTCCTATTGTCCCAGTGTCCCAGTGTCTCTGCGTCTCTGCGTCTCAGTGTCCCAGTGTCTCAGTGTCGCTGTGTCTCAGCGTCTCAGCTTCTCAGTTTCCCAGTGTCTCTGTGTCTCTGTGTCTCAGCGTCTCAGCGTCCCAGTTTCCCAGTGTCTCAGTGTCTCAGTGTCCCAGTGTCCCAGTGCCTCTGTGTCTCTGTGTCTCAGCGTCTCAGCGTCTCAGTTTCCCAGTGTCTCTGTGTCTCAGTGTCCCAGTGTCTCTGTGTCTCTGTGTCTCAGCGTCTCAGCTTCCCAGTGTCTCTGTGTCTCTGTGTCTCAGTGTCTCAGTGTCTCAGTGTCCTATTGTCCCAGTGTCCCATTGTCCCAGTGTCCCAATGTCCCAGTGTCTCTGTGTCTCAGTGTCCCATTGTCCCAGTGTCCCAGTGTCTCTGTGTCTCTGCGACTCTGCGTCTCAGTGTCCCAGCGTCCCAGAGTCTCAGTGTATCAGTGTCCCAGTGTCTCTGTGTCTCAGCGTCTCAGCGTCTCAGTTTCCCAGCGTCTCAGTGTCTCTGTGTCTCTGTGTCTCAGCGTCTCAGCTTCCCAGTGTCTCTGTGTCTCTGTGTCTCAGTGTCTCAGTGTCTCAGTGTCCTATTGTCCCAGTGTCCCAGTGTCCCAGTGTCCCATTGTCTCAGTGTCTCAGTATCCTATTGTACCAGTGTCCCATTGTCCCAGTGCCCCAGTGTCCTATTGTCCCAGTGTCACATTGTCCCAGTGTCCCAGTGTTCCAGTGTCTCTCTGTCTCAGTGTCTCAGTGTCTCAGTGCCCCAGTGCCTCAGCATCTCAGTGTCCCAGTGTCTCTGTGTCTCAGCGTCTCAGCGTCTCAGTTTCCCAGTGTCTCTGTGTCTCAGTGTCCCAGTGTCTCAGTGTCTCAGTGTCCTATTGTCCCAGTGTCCCATTGTCCCAGTGTCCCAGTGTCCCAGTGTCCTATTGTCCCAGTGTCCCAGTGTTCCAGTGTCTCTGTGCCTCAGTGTCCTATTGTCCCAGTGTCCCATTGTCCCAGTGTCCCAGTGTCCCAGTGTCCCAGTGTCCCAGTGTCCCATTGTCCCATTGTCCCAGTTCCTCTCTGTCTCAGTGTCTCAGTGCCCCAGTGCCCCAGTGTCTCAGTGTCTCAGTGCCCCAGTGTCTCAGCGTCTCAGCGTCTCAGTGTCCCAGTGTCTCTCTGTCTCAGTGTCTCAGTGTCCTATTGTCCCAGTGTCCCATTGTCCCAGTGTCTCAGTGTCTCAGTGTCTCAGTGTCCCAGTGTCCCAGTGTCTCTGTGTCTCTGTGTCTCAGCGTCTAAGCATCTCAGTGCCCCAGTGTCTCTGTGTCTCTGCGTCTCTGCGTCTCAGTGTCCCAGCGTCCCAGCGTCTCAGTGTCTCAGTGTCCCAGTGTCTCTGTGTCTCAGCGTCTCAGCGTCTCAGTTTCCCAGTGTCTCTGTGTCTCTGTGTATCAGTGTCTCAGTGTCCTATTGTCCCAGTGTCCCAGTGTCCCATTGTCTCAGTGTCTCAGTGTCCTATTGTCCCAGTGTCCCATTGTCCCAGTGTCTCATTGTCTCATTGTCCTATTGTCTCAGTGTCCTATTGTCCCAGTGTCCCAGTGTCCCAGTGTCCTATTGTCCTATTGTCCCAGTGTCCCAGTGTCTCTGTGTCTCAGTGTCCTATTGTCCCAGTGTCCCATTGTCACAGTGCCCCAGTCTCCTATTGTCCCAGTGTCCCATTGCCCCAGTGTCCCAGTGTCTCGGTGTATCTGTGTCTCAGCATCTCAGCGTCTCAGTTTCCCAGTGTCTCTGTGTCTCAGTGTCTGTGTCCTATTGGCCCAGTGTCCCAGTGTCCTATTGTCCCAGTGTCCCAGTGTCCCAGTGCCTCTGTGTCTCTGCGTCTCTGCGTCTCAGTGTCCCAGCATCCCAGTGTCTCAGTGTCCCAGTGTCTCTGTGTCTCAGCGTTTCAGCGTCTCAGTTTCCCAGTGTCTCTGTGTCTCAGTGTCTGTGTCCTATTGTCCCAGTGTCTCAGTGTCCCAGTGTCCCAGTGTCCTATTGTCCCAGTGTCCTATTGTCCCAGTGTCCCAGTGTCCCAGTGTCTCTGTGTCTCTGCGTCTCTGCGTCTCAGTGTCCCAGCGTCTCAGTGTCTCTGTGTCTCAGCGTCTCAGCGTCTCACTTTCCCAGTGTCTCTGTGTCTCAGTGTCTCAGTGTCCTATTGTCCCAGTGTCTCAGTGTCCCAGTGTCCCAGTGTCTCTGTGTCTCTGCGTCTCTGCGTCTCAGTGTCCCAGCGTCTCAGTGTCTCTGTGTCTCAGCGTCTCAGCGTCTCAGTTTCCCAGTGTCTCTGTGTCTCAGTGTCCTATTGTCCCAGTGTCCCAGTGTCCTATTGTCCCAGTGTCCCAGTGTCCCAGTGTCCCAGTGTCTCTGTGTCTCTGCGTCTCTGCGTCTCTGCGTCTCAGTGTCCCAGTGTCTCAGTGTCCCAGTGTCTCTGTGTCTCAGCGTCTCAGTTTCCCAGTGTCTCTGTGTCTCTGTGACTCAGTGTCTCAGTGTCCTATTGTCCCAGTGTCCCAATGTCTCAGTGTCCTATTGTCCCAGTGTCCCAGTGTCCTATTGTCCCAGTGTCCCAGTGTCTCTGTGTCTCTGTGTCTCAGCGTCTCAGTTTCCCAGTGTCTCTGTGTCTCAGTGTCTGTGTCCTATTGTCCCAGTGTCCCAGTGTCCTATTGTCCCAGTGTCCCAGTGTCCCAGTGTCTCTGTGTCTCTGCGTCTCTGCGTCTCAGTGTCCCAGCGTCCCAGTGTCTCAGTGTCCCAGTGTCTCTGTGTCTCTGTGTCTCAGCGTCTCAGCGTCTCATTTTCCAGTGTCTCAGTGTCCCAGTGTCCCAGTGTCCTATTGACCCAGTGTCCTATTGTCCCAGTGTCCCAGTGTCTCTGTGTCTCTGCGTCTCTGTGTCTCATTGTCCCAGCGTCTCAGTGTCTCAGTGTCCTATTGTCCCAGTGTCCCAGTGTCTCAGTGTCCCAGTGTCCCAGTGTCCTATTGTCCCAGTGTCCTATTGTCCCAGTGTCCCAGTATCCCAGTGTCTCTGCGTCTCTGCGTCTCAGTGTCCCAGCGTCTCAGTGTCTCTGTGTCTCAGCGTCTCAGCGTCTCAATTTCCCAGTGTCTCTGTGTCTCAGTGTCCTATTGTCCCAGTGTCCCAGTGTCCTATTGTCCCAGTGTCCCAGAGTCCCAGTGTCCCAGTGTCTCAGTGTCCCAGTGTCTCTGTGTCTCAGCGTCTCAGTTTCCCAGTGTCTCTGTGTCTCTGTGTCTCAGTGTCTCAGTGTCCTATTGTCCCAGTGTCCCAGTGTCTCAGTGTCCTATTGTCCCAGTGTCCCATTGTCTTAGTGTCTCAGTGTCCTATTGTCCCAGTGTCCCATTGTCTCAGTGTCCTATTGTGCCAGTGTCCCATTGTCCCAGTGTCCCAGTGTCCTATTGTCCCAGCGTCCCAGTGTCTCAGTGTCCCAGTGTCTCTGTGTCTCAGCGCCTCAGCGTCTCATTTTCCAGTGTCTCAGTGTCCCAGTGTCCCAGTGTCCTATTGTCCCAGTGTCCTATTGTCCCAGTGTCCCAGTGTCCCAGTGCCTCTGTGTCTCTGCGTCTCTGTGTCTCATTGTCCCAGCGTCTCAGTGTCTCAGTGTCCTATTGTCCCAGTGTCCCATTGTCCCAGTGTCCCAGTGTCCTATTGTCCCAGTGTCACAGTGTCTATGTGTCTCTGTGTCTCAGCATCTCAGTTTCCCAGTGTCTCTGTGTCTCAGTGTCTGTGTCCTATTGTCCCAGTGTCCCAGTGTCCTATTGTCCCAGTGTCCCAGTGTCCCAGTGTCTCTGTGTTTCTGCGTCTCTGCGTCTCAGTGTCCCAGCGTCCCAGTGTCTCAGTGTCCCAGTGTCTCTGTGTCTCAGCGTCTCAGCGTCTCAGTTTCCCAGTGTCTCAGTGTCCCAGTGTCCCAGTGTTCTATTGTCCCAGTGTCCTATTGTCCCAGTGTCCCAGTGTCCCAGTGTCTCTGTGTCTCTGCATCTCTGTGTCAAATTGTCCCCGCGTCTCAGTGTCTCAGTGTCCTATTGTCCCAGTGTCCCATTGTCCCAGTGTCCCAGTGTCCCAGTGTCCTATTGTCCCAGTGTCCCATTGTCCCAGTGTCCCAGTGTCCCAGTGTCTCTCTGTCTCAGTGTCTCAGCGTCTCAGCGTCTGAGTTTCCCAGTGTCTCTGTGTCGCAGTGTCTCAGTGTCCTATTGTCCCAGTGTTTCAGTGTCCCCGTGTCCCAGTTTCATATTGTACCAGTGTCCTATTGGCCCAGTGTCCCAGTGTCCCAGTGTCTCTGTGTCTCTGCGTCTCTGCGTCTCAGTGTCCCAGCGTCTCAGTGTCTCTGTGTCTCAGCGTCTCAGCGTCTCAGTTTCCCAGTGTCTCTGTGTCTCAGTGTCTCAGTGTCCTATTGTCCCAGTGTCCCAGTGTCCCAGTGTCCTATTGTCCCAGTGTCCCATTGTCCCAGTGTCCCAGTGTCCCAGTGTCTCTCTGTCTCAGTGTCTCAGCGTCTCAGCGTCTGAGTTTCCCAGTGTCTCTGTGTCGCAGTGTCTCAGTGTCCTATTGTCCCAGTGTCCCAGTGCCTCTGTGTCTCTGCGTCTCTGCGTCTCAGTGTCCCAGTGTCTCAGTGTCGCTGTGTCTCAGCGTCTCAGCGTCTCAGTTTCCCAGTGTCTCTGTGTCTCTGTGTCTCAGCGTCTCAGCGTCTCAGTTTCCCAGTGTCTCAGTGTCTCAGTGTCCCAGTGTCCCAGTGCCTCTGTGTCTCTGTGTCTCAGCGTCTCAGCGTCTCAGCGTCTCAGTTTCCCAGTGTCTCTGTGTCTCAGTGTCCCAGTGTCTCTATGTCTCTGTGTCTCAGCGTCTCAGCTTCCCAGTGTCTCTGTGTCTCTGTGTCTCAGTGTCTCAGTGTCTCAGTGTCCTATTGTCCCAGTGTCCCATTGTCCCAGTGTCCCAATGTCCCAGTGTCTCTCTGTCCCAGTGTCCCATTGTCCCAGTGTCCCAGTGCCTCTGTGTCTCTGCGTCTCTGCGTCTCAGTGTCCCTGCGTCCCAGTGTCTCTGTGTCTCAGCGTCTCAGCGTCTCAGTTTCCCAGCGTCTCTGTGTCTCTGTGTCTCAGTGTCTCAGTGTCCTATTGTCCCAGTGTCCCAGTGCCCCAGTGTCCTATTGTCCCACTGTCCCATTGTCCCATTGTCCCAGTGTTCCAGTGTCTCTCTGTCTCAGTGTCTCAGTGTCGCAGTGCCCCAGTGTCTCAGCATCTCAGTGTCCCAGTGTCTCTGTGTCTCAGCGTCTCAGCGTCTCAGTTTCCCAGTGTCTCTGTGTCTCAGTGTCCCAGTGTCTCAGTGTCTCAGTGTCCTATTGTCCCAGTGTCCCATTGTCCCAGTGTCCCAGTGTCCCAGTGTCCTATTGTCCCAGTGTCCCAGTGTCTCTGTGTCTCAGTGTCCTATTGTCCCAGTGTCCCAGTGTCCCAGTGTCCCAGTGTCCCATTGTCCCATTGTCCCAGTGTCTCTCTGTCTCAGTGTCTCAGTGCCCCAGTGCCCCAGTGTCTCAGCGTCTCAGTGCCCCAGTGTCTCAGCGTCTCAGTGTCTCAGTGTCCCAGTGTCTCTGTGTCTCAGCGTCTCAGCGTCTCAGTGTCCCAGTGTCTCTCTGTCTCAGTGTCTCAGTGTCCTATTGTCCCAGTGTCCCATTGTCCCAGTGTCTCAGTGTCTCAGTGTCTCAGTGCCCCAGTGCCCCAGTGTCTCAGCGTCTCAGTGCCCCAGTGTCTCAGCGTCTCAGTGTCTCAGTGTCCCAGTGTCTCTGTGTCTCAGCGTCTCAGCGTCTCAGTGTCCCAGTGTCTCTCTGTCTCAGTGTCTCAGTGTCCTATTGTCCCAGTGTCCCATTGTCCCAGTGTCTCAGTGTCTCAGTGTCTCAGTGTCCCAGTGTCCCAGTGTCTCTGTGTCTCTGTGTCTCAGCGTCTCAGCGTCTCAGTTTCCCAGTGTCTCAGTGTCTCAGTGTCCCTGTGTCTCTGTGTCTCTGTGTCTCTGTGTCTCTGTGTCTCAGTGTCTCAGTGTCCCAGTGTCTCTGTGTCTCTGTGTCTCTGTGTCTCTGTGTCTCAGCGTCTCAGTTTCGCAGTGTCTCTGTGTCTCAGTGTCCCAGTGTCTCTGTGTCTCTGTGTCTCAGCGTCTCAGCGTCCCAGTGTCTCTGTGTCTCAGTATCTCAGTGCCTCAGTGTCCTATTGTCCCAGTGTCCCAGTGTCCTAATGTCCCAGTGTCTCTCTGTCCCAGTGTCCCATTGTCCCAGTGTCTCTGTGTCTCTGCGTCTCTGCGTCTCAGTGTCCCAGCGTCCCAGTGTCTCAGTGTCCCAGTGTCTCTGTGTCTCAGCGTCTCAGCGCCTCAGTTTCCCAGTGTCTCTGTGTCTCTGTGTCTCAGTGTCTCAGTGTCCTATTGTCCCAGTGTCCCAGTGTCCCATTGTCTCAGTGTCTCAGTGTCCTATTGTCCCAGTGTCCCATTGTCCCAGTGCCCCAGTCTCCTATTGTCCCAGTGTCCCATTGCCCCAGTGTCCCAGTGTCTCTGTGTATCTGTGTCTCAGCGTCTCAGCGTCTCAGTTTCCCAGTGTCTCTGTGTCTCAGTGTCTGTGTCCTATTGGCCCAGTGTCCCAGTGTCCTATTGTCCCAGTGTCCCAGTGTCCCAGTGCCTCTGTGTCTCTGCGTCTCTGCGTCTCAGTGTCCCAGCATCCCAGTGTCTCAGTGTCTCTGTGTCTCAGCGTTTCAGCGTCTCAGTTTCCCAGTGTCTCTGTGTCTCAGTGTCTGTGTCCTATTGTCCCAGTGTCTCAGTGTCCCAGTGTCCCAGTGTCCTATTGTCCCAGTGTCCCAGTGTCCCAGTGTCTCTGTGTCTCTGCGTCTCTGCGTCTCAGTGTCCCAGCGTCTCAGTGTCTCTGTGTCTCAGCGTCTCAGTGTCTCAGTTTCCCAGTGTCTCTGTGTCTCAGTGTCTCAGTGTCCTATTGTCCCAGTGTCTCAGTGTCCCAGTGTTCCAGTGTCCTATTGTCCCAGTGTCCTATTGTCCCAGTGTCCCAGTGTCCCAGTGTCTCTGTGTCTCTGCGTCTCTGCGTCTCAGTGTCCCAGCGTCTCAGTGTCCTATTGTCCCAGTGTCCCAGTGTCTCAGTGTCCTATTGTCCCAGTGTCCCATTGTCTCAATGTCTGTGTCCTATTGTCCCAGTGTCCCAGTGTCCTATTGTCCCAGTGTCCCAGTGTCCCAGTGTCTCTGTGTCTCTGCGTCTCTGCGTCTCAGTGTCCCAGCGTCTCAGTGTCTCTGTGTCTCAGCGTCTCAGTGTCTCAGTTTCCCAGTGTCTCTGTGTCTCAGTGTCTCAGTGTCCTATTGTCCCAGTGCCTCAGTGTCCCAGTGCCCCAGTGTCCTATTGTCCCAGTGTCCTATTGTCCCAGTGTCCCAGTGTCCCAGTGTCTCTGTGTCTCTGCGTCTCTGCGTCTCAGTGTCCCAGCGTCTCAGTGTCCTATTGTCCCAGTGTCCCAGTGTCTCAGTGTCCTATTGTCCCAGTGTCCCATTGTCTCAGTGTCTGTGTCCTATTGTCCCAGTGTCCCAGTGTCCTATTGTCCCAGTGTCCCAGTGTCCCAGTGTCTCTGTGTTTCTGCGTCTCTGCTTCTCAGTGTCCCAGCGTCCCAGTGTCTCAGTGCCCCAGTGTCTCTGTGTCTCAGCGTCTCAGCGTCTCAGTTTCCCAGTGTCTCAGTGTCCCAGTGTCCCAGTGTTCTATTGTCCCAGTGTCCCATTGTCCCAGTGTCCCAGTGTCCCAGTGTCCTATTGTCCCAGTGTCCCATTGTCCCAGTGTCCCAGTGTCCCAGTGTCTCTCTGTCTCAGTGTCTCAGCGTCTCAGCGTCTCAGTTTCCCAGTGTCTCTGTGTCTCAGTGTCTCAGTGTCCTATTGTCCCAGTGTCCCAGTGTCCCAGTGTCCTATTGTCCCAGTGTCCTATTGTCCCAGTGTCCCAGTGTCTCTGTGTCTCTGCGTCTCTGCGTCTCAGTGTCCCAGTGTCTCAGTGTCGCTGTGTCTCAGCGTCTCAGCGTCTCAGTTTCCCAGTGTCTCTGTGTCTCTGTGTCTCTGTGTCTCAGCGTCTCAGCGTCTCAGTTTCCCAGTGTCTCAGTGTCTCAGTGTCCCAGTGTCCCAGTGCCTCTGTGTCTCTGTGTCTCAGCGTCTCAGCGTCTCAGCGTCTCAGTTTCCCAGTGTCTCTGTGTCTCAGTGTCCCAGTGTCTCTGTGTCTCTGTGTCTCAGCGTCTCAGCTTCCCAGTGTCTCTGTGTCTCTGTGTCTCAGTGTCTCAGTGTCTCAGTGTCCTATTGTCCCAGTGTCCCATTGTCCCAGTGTCCCAATGTCCCAGTGTCTCTTTGTCCCAGTGTCCCATTGTCCCAGTGTCCCAGTGCCTCTGTGTCTCTGCGTCTCTGCGTCTCAGTGTCCCTGCGTCCCAGTGTCTCAGTGTCCCAGTGTCTCTGTGTCTCAGCGTCTCAGCGTCTCAGTTTCCCAGCGTCTCTGTGTCTCTGTGTCTCAGTGTCTCAGTGTCCTATTGTCCCAGTGTCCCAGTGCCCCAGTGTCCTATTGTCCCAGTGTCCCATTGTCCCATTGTCCCAGTGTTCCAGTGTCTCTCTGTCTCAGTGTCTCAGTGTCGCAGTGCCCCAGTGTCTCAGCATCTCAGTGTCCCAGTGTCTCTGTGTCTCAGCGTCTCAGCGTCTCAGTTTCCCAGTGTCTCTGTGTCTCAGTGTCCCAGTGTCTCAGTGTCTCAGTGTCCTATTGTCCCAGTGTCCCATTGTCCCAGTGTCCCAGTGTCCCAGTGTCCTATTGTCCCAGTGTCCCAGTGTCCCAGTGTCTCTGTGTCTCAGTGTCCTATTGTCCCAGTGTCCCAGTGTCCAATGTCCCAGTGTCCCATTGTCCCATTGTCCCAGTGTCTCTCTGTCTCAGTGTCTCAGTGCCCCAGTGCCCCAGTGTCTCAGCGTCTCAGTGCCCCAGTGTCTCAGCGTCTCAGTGTCTCAGTGTCCCAGTGTCTCTGTGTCTCAGCGTCTCAGCGTCTCAGTGTCCCAGTGTCTCTCTGTCTCAGTGTCTCAGTGTCCTATTGTCCCAGTGTCCCATTGTCCCAGTGTCTCAGTGTCTCATTGTCTCAGTGTCCCAGTGTCTCTGTGTCTCTGTGTCTCTGTGTCTCAGCGTCTCAGCGTCTCAGTTTCGCAGTGTCTCTGTGTCTCAGTGTCCCAGTGTCTCTGTGTCTCTGTGTCTCAGCGTCTCAGCGTCCCAGTGTCTCTGTGTCTCAGTATCTCAGTGTCTCAGTGTCCTATTGTCCCAGTGTCCCAGTGTCCTAATGTCCCAGTGTCTATCTGTCCCAGTGTCCCATTGTCCCAGTGTCTCTGTGTCTCTGCGTCTCTGCGTCTCAGTGTCCCAGCGTCCCAGTGTCTCAGTGTCTCAGTGTCCCAGTGTCTCTGTGTCTCAGCGTCTCAGCGCCTCAGTTTCCCAGTGCCTCTGTGTCTCTGTGTCTCAGTGTCTCAGTGTCCTATTGTCCCAGTGTCCCAGTGTCCCATTGTCTCAGTGTCTCAGTGTCCTATTGTCCCAGTGTCCCATTGTCCCAGTGCCCCAGTCTCCTATTGTCCCAGTGTCCCATTGCCCCAGTGTCCCAGTGTCTCTGTGTATCTGTGTCTCAGCGTCTCAGCGTCTCAGTTTCCCAGTGTCTCTGTGTCTCAGTGCCTGTGTCCTATTGGCCCAGTGTCCCAGTGTCCTATTGTCCCAGTGTCCCAGTGTCCCAGTGCCTCTGTGTCTCTGCGTCTCAGTGTCCCAGCATCCCAGTGTCTCAGTGTCTCTGTGTCTCAGCGTTTCAGCGTCTCAGTTTCCCAGTGTCTCTGTGTCTCAGTGTCTGTGTCCTATTGTCCCAGTGTCTCAGTGTCCCAGTGTCCCAGTGTCCTATTGTCCCACTGTCCTATTGTCCCAGTGTCCCAGTGTCCCAGTGTCTCTGTGTCTCTGCGTCTCTGCGTCTCAGTGTCCCAGCGTCTCAGTGTCTCTGTGTCTCAGCGTCTCAGTGTCTCAGTTTCCCAGTGTCTCTGTGTCTCAGTGTCTCAGTGTCCTATTGTCCCAGTGTCTCAGTGTCCCAGTGTCCCAGTGTCCTATTGTCCCAGTGTCCTATTGTCCCAGTGTCCCAGTGTCCCAGTGTCTCTGTGTCTCTGCGTCTCTGCGTCTCAGTGCCCCAGCGTCTCAGTGTCTCTGTGTCTCTGTGTCTCAGTGTCTCAGTGTCCTATTGTCCCAGTGTCCCAGTGTCTCAGTGTCCTATTGTTCCAGTGTCCCATTGTCTCAGTGTCTCAGCGTCCTATCGTCCCAGTGTCCCATTGTCTCAGTGTCCTATTGTGCCAGTGTCCCATTGTCCCAGTGTTCCAGTGTCCTATTGTCCCAGTGTCCCAGTGCCTCTGTGTCTCTGTGTCTCAGCGTCTCAGTTTCCCAGTGTCTCTGTGTCTCAGTGTCTGTGTCCTATTGTCCCAGTGTCCCAGTGTCCTATTGTCCCAGTGTCCCAGTGTCCCAGTGTCTCTGTGTCTCTGCGTCTCTGCGTCTCAGTGTCCCAGCGTCCCAGTGTCTCAGTGCCCCAGTGTCTCTGTGTCTCAGCGTCTCAGCGTCTCATTTTCCAGTGTCTCAGTGTCCCAGTGTCCCAGTGTCCTATTGTCCCAGTGTCCCAGTGTCCCAGTGTATCTGTGTCTCTGCGTCTCTGTGTCTCATTGTCCCAGCGTCTCAGTGTCTCAGTGTCCTATTGTCCCAGTGTCCCATTGTCCCAGTGTCCCAGTGTTCTATTATCCCAGTGTCCCAGTGTCTCTGTGTCTCTGTGTCTCAGCGTCTCAGTTTCCCAGTGTCTCTGTGTCTCAGTGTCTGTGTCCTATTGTCCCAGTGTCCCAGTGTCCTATTGTCCCAGTGTCCCAGTGTCCCAGTGTCTCTGTGTTTCTGCGTCTCTGCTTCTCAGTGTCCCAGCGTCCCAGTGTCTCAGTGTCCCAGTGTCTCTGTGTCTCAGCGTCTCAGCGTCTCAGTTTCCCAGTGTCTCAGTGTCCCAGTGTCCCAGTGTTCTATTGTCCCAGTGTCCTATTGTCCCAGTGTCCCAGTGTCCCAGTGTCCTATTGTCCCAGTGTCCCATTGTCCCAGTGTCCCAGTGTCCCAGTGTCTCTCTGTCTCAGTGTCTCAGCGTCTCAGCGTCTCAGTTTCCCAGTGTCTCTGTGTCTCTGTGTCTCAGTGTCTCAGTGTCCTATTGTCCCAGTGTTTCAGTGTCCCAGTGTCCCAGTGTCCTATTGTCCCAGTGTCCCAGTGTCCAAGTGTCTCTGTGTCTCTGCGTCTCTGCGTCTCAGCGTCCCAGCGTCTCTGTGTCCCAGTGTCCCAGTGTCCCAGTGTCCTATTGTCCCAGAGTCCCAGTGTCTCTGCGTCTCTGCGTCTCAGCGTCTCAGTTTCCCAGTGTCTCTGTGTCTCTGTGTCTCAGCGTCTCAGCGTCCCAGTGTCTCAGTGTCTCTGTGTCTCAGCGTCTCAGCGTCTCAGTTTCCAAGTGCCTCTGTGTCTCTGTGTCTCAGCGTCTCAGAGTCTCAGTTTCCCAGTGTCTCAGTGTCTCAGTGTCCCAGTGTCCCAGTGCCTCTGTGTCTCTGTGTCTCAGCGTCTCAGCGTCTCAGTTTCCCAGTGTCTCTGTGTCTCAGTGTCTGTGTCCTATTGGCCCAGTGTCCCAGTGTCCTATTGTCCCAGTGTCCCAGTGTCCCAGTGCCTCTGTGTCTCTGCGTCTCTGCGTCTCAGTGTCCCAGCATCCCAGCGTCTCAGTTTCCCAGTGTCTCTGTGTCTCAGTGTCTGTGTCCTATTGTCCCAGTGTCTCAGTGTCCCAGTGTCCCAGTGTCCTATTGTCCCAGTGTCCTATTGTCCCAGTGTCCCAGTGTCCCAGTGTCTCTGTGTCTCTGCGTCTCTGCGTCTCAGTGTCCCAGCGTCTCAGTGTCTCTGTGTCTCAGCGTCTCAGCGTCTCACTTTCCCAGTGTCTCTGTGTCTCAGTGTCTCAGTGTCCTATTGTCCCAGTGTCTCAGTGTCCCAGTGTCCCAGTGTCCCAGTGTCCTATTGTCCCAGTGTCCTATTGTCCCAGTGTCCCAGTGTCCCAGTGTCTCTGTGTCTCTGCGTCTCTGCGTCTCAGTGTCCCAGCGTCTCAGTGTCTCTGTGTCTCAGCGTCTCAGCGTCTCAGTTTCCCAGTGTCTCTGTGTCTCAGTGTCCTATTGTCCCAGTGTCCCAGTGTCCTATTGTCCCAGTGTCCCAGTGTCCCAGTGTCCCAGTGTCTCTGTGTCTCTGCGTCTCTGCGTCTCTGCGTCTCAGTGTCCCAGTGTCTCAGTGTTCCAGTGTCTCTGTGTCTCAGCGTCTCAGTTTCCCAGTGTCTCTGTGTCTCTGTGACTCAGTGTCTCAGTGTCCTATTGTCCCAGTGTCCCAGTGTCTCAGTGTCCTATTGTCCCAGTGTCCCAGTGTCCTATTGTCCCAGTGTCCCAGTGTCTCTGTGTCTCTGTGTCTCAGCGTCTCAGTGTCTCAGTTTCCCAGTGTCTCTGTGTCTCAGTGTCTGTGTCCTATTGTCCCAGTGTCCCAGTGTCCTATTGTCCCAGTGTCCCAGTGTCCCAGTGTCTCTGTGTCTCTGCGTCTCAGTGTCCCAGCGTCCCAGTGTCTCAGTGTCCCAGTGTCTCTGTGTCTCAGCGTCTCAGCGTCTCATTTTCCAGTGTCTCAGTGTCCCAGTGTCCCAGTGTCCTATTGACCCAGTGTCCTATTGTCCCAGTGTCCCAGTGTCTCTGTGTCTCTGCGTCTCTGTGTCTCATTGTCCCAGCGTCTCAGTGTCTCAGTGTCCTATTGTCCCAGTGTCCCAGTGTCTCAGTGTCCCAGTGTCCCAGTGTCCTATTGTCCCAGTGTCCTATTGTCCCAGTGTCCCAGTGTCCCAGTGTCTCTGTGTCTCTGCGTCTCTGCGTCTCAGTGTCCCAGCGTCTCAGTGTCTCTGTGTCTCAGCGTCTCAGCGTCTCAATTTCCCAGTGTCTCTGTGTCTCAGTGTCCTTTTGTCCCAGTGTCCCAGTGTCCTATTGTCCCAGTGTCCCAGAGTCCCAGTGTCCCAGTGTCTCAGTGTCCCAGTGTCTCTGTGTCTCAGCGTCTCAGTTTCCCAGTGTCTCTGTGTCTCTGTGTCTCAGTGTCTCAGTGTCCTATTGTCCCAGTGTCCCAGTGTCCTATTGTCCCAGTGTCCCAGAGTCCCAGTGTCCCAGTGTCTCAGTGTCCCAGTGTCTCTGTGTCTCAGCGTCTCAGTTTCCCAGTGTCTCTGTGTCTCTGTGTCTCAGTGTCTCAGTGTCCTATTGTCCCAGTGTCCCAGTGTCTCAGTGTCCTATTGTCCCAGTGTCCCATTGTCTCAGTGTCTCAGTGTCCTATTGTCCCAGTGTCCCATTGTCTCAGTGTCCTATTGTGCCAGTGTCCCAGTGTCCCATTGTCCCAGTGTCTCATTGTCTCATTGTCCTATTGTCTCAGTGTCATATTGCCCCAGTGTCCCAGTGTCCCAGTGTCCCAGTGTCCTATTGTCCTATTGTCCCAGTGTCCCAGTGTCTCTGTGTCTCAGTGTCCTATTGTCCCAGTGTCCCAGTGTCCCATTGTCTCAGTGTCTCAGTGTCCTATTGTCCCAGTGTCCCATTGTCACAGTGCCCCAGTCTCCTATTGTCCCAGTGTCCCATTGCCCCAGTGTCCCAGTGTCTCTGTGTATCTGTGTCTCAGCATCTCAGCGTCTCAGTTTCCCAGTGTCTCTGTGTCTCAGTGTCTGTGTCCTATTGGCCCAGTGTCCCAGTGTCCTATTGTCCCAGTGTCCCAGTGTCCCAGTGCCTCTGTGTCTCTGCGTCTCTGCGTCTCAGTGTCCCAGCATCCCAGTGTCTCAGTGTCCCAGTGTCTCTGTGTCTCAGCGTTTCAGCGTCTCAGTTTCCCAGTGTCTCTGTGTCTCAGTGTCTGTGTCCTATTGTCCCAGTGTCTCAGTGTCCCAGTGTCCCAGTGTCCTATTGTCCCAGTGTCCTATTGTCCCAGTGTCCCAGTGTCCCAGTGTCTCTGTGTCTCTGCGTCTCTGCGTCTCAGTGTCCCAGCGTCTCAGTGTCTCTGTGTCTCAGCGTCTCAGCGTCTCACTTTCCCAGTGTCTCTGTGTCTCAGTGTCTCAGTGTCCTATTGTCCCAGTGTCTCAGTGTCCCAGTGTCCCAGTGTCCTATTGTCCCAGTGTCCTATTGTCCCAGTGTCCCAGTGTCCCAGTGTCTCTGTGTCTCTGCGTCTCTGCGTCTCAGTGTCCCAGCGTCTCAGTGTCTCTGTGTCTCAGCGTCTCAGCGTCTCAGTTTCCCAGTGTCTCTGTGTCTCAGTGTCCTATTGTCCCAGTGTCCCAGTGTCCTATTGTCCCAGTGTCCCAGTGTCCCAGTGTCCCAGTGTCTCTGTGTCTCTGCGTCTCTGCGTCTCTGCGTCTCAGTGTCCCAGTGTCTCAGTGTCCCAGTGTCTCTGTGTCTCAGCGTCTCAGTTTCCCAGTGTCTCTGTGTCTCTGTGACTCAGTGTCTCAGTGTCCTATTGTCCCAGTGTCCCAGTGTCTCAGTGTCCTATTGTCCCAGTGTCCCAGTGTCCTATTGTCCCAGTGTCCCAGTGTCTCTGTGTCTCTGTGTCTCAGCGTCTCAGTTTCCCAGTGTCTCTGTGTCTCAGTGTCTGTGTCCTATTGTCCCAGTGTCCCAGTGTCCTATTGTCCCAGTGTCCCAGTGTCCCAGTGTCTCTGTGTCTCTGCGTCTCAGTGTCCCAGCGTCCCAGTGTCTCAGTGTCCCAGTGTCTCTGTGTCTCAGCGTCTCAGCGACTCATTTTCCAGTGTCTCAGTGTCCCAGTGTCCCAGTGTCCTATTGACCCAGTGTCCTATTGTCCCAGTGTCCCAGTGTCTCTGTGTCTCTGCGTCTCTGTGTCTCATTGTCCCAGCGTCTCAGTGTCTCAGTGTCCTATTGTCCCAGTGTCCCAGTGTCTCAGTGTCCCAGTGTCCCAGTGTCCTATTGTCCCAGTGTCCTATTGTCCCAGTGTCCCAGTGTCCCAGTGTCTCTGTGTCTCTGCGTCTCTGCGTCTCAGTGTCCCAGCGTCTCAGTGTCTCTGTGTCTCAGCGTCTCAGCGTCTCAATTTCCCAGTGTCTCTGTGTCTCAGTGTCCTTTTGTCCAAGTGTCCCAGTGTCCCAGTGTCCTATTGTCCCAGTGTCCCAGAGTCCCAGTGTCCCAGTGTCTCAGTGTCCCAGTGTCTCTGTGTCTCAGCGTCTCAGTTTCCCAGTGTCTCTGTGTCTCTGTGTCTCAGTGTCTCAGTGTCCTATTGTCCCAGTGTCCCAGTGTCCTATTGTCCCAGTGTCCCAGAGTCCCAGTGTCCCAGTGTCTCAGTGTCCCAGTGTCTCTGTGTCTCAGCGTCTCAGTTTCCCAGTGTCTCTGTGTCTCTGTGTCTCAGTGTCTCAGTGTCCTATTGTCCCAGTGTCCCAGTGCCTCAGTGTCCTATTGTCCCAGTGTCCCATTGTCTCAGTGTCTCAGTGTCCTATTGTCCCAGTGTCCCATTGTCTCAGTGTCCTATTGTGCCAGTGTCCCAGTGTCCCATTGTCCCAGTGTCTCATTGTCTCATTGTCCTATTGTCTCAGTGTCCTATTGTCCCAGTGTCCCAGTGTCCCAGTGTCCCAGTGTCCTATTGTCCTATTGTCCCAGTGTCCCAGTGTCTCTGTGTCTCAGTGTCCTATTGTCCCAGTGTCCCAGTGTCCCATTGTCTCAGTGTCTCAGTGTCCTATTGTCCCAGTGTCCCATTGTCACAGTGCCCCAGTCTCCTATTGTCCCAGTGTCCCATTGCCCCAGTGTCCCAGTGTCTCTGTGTATCTGTGTCTCAGCATCTCAGCGTCTCAGTTTCCCAGTGTCTCTGTGTCTCAGTGTCTGTGTCCTATTGGCCCAGTGTCCCAGTGTCCTATTGTCCCAGTGTCCCAGTGTCCCAGTGCCTCTGTGTCTCTGCGTCTCTGCGTCTCAGTGTCCCAGCATCCCAGTGTCTCAGTGTCCCAGTGTCTCTGTGTCTCAGCGTTTCAGCGTCTCAGTTTCCCAGTGTCTCTGTGTCTCAGTGTCTGTGTCCTATTGTCCCAGTGTCTCAGTGTCCCAGTGTCCTATTGTCCCAGTGTCCTATTGTCCCAGTGTCCCAGTGTCCCAGTGTCTCTGTGTCTCTGCGTCTCTGCGTCTCAGTGTCCCAGCGTCTCAGTGTCTCTGTGTCTCAGCGTCTCAGCGTCTCACTTTCCCAGTGTCTCTGTGTCTCAGTGTCTCAGTGTCCTATTGTCCCAGTGTCTCAGTGTCCCAGTGTCCCAGTGTCCTATTGTCCCAGTGTCCTATTGTCCCAGTGTCCCAGTGTCCCAGTGTCTCTGTGTCTCTGCGTCTCTGCGTCTCAGTGTCCCAGCGTCTCAGTGTCTCTGTGTCTCAGCGTCTCAGCGTCTCAGTTTCCCAGTGTCTCTGTGTCTCAGTGTCCTATTGTCCCAGTGTCCCAGTGTCCTATTGTCCCAGTGTCCCAGTGTCCCAGTGTCCCAGTGTCTCTGTGTCTCTGCGTCTCTGCGTCTCTGCGTCTCAGTGTCCCAGTGTCTCAGTGTCCCAGTGTCTCTGTGTCTCAGCGTCTCAGTTTCCCAGTGTCTCTGTGTCTCTGTGACTCAGTGTCTCAGTGTCCTATTGTCCCAGTGTCCCAGTGTCTCAGTGTCCTATTGTCCCAGTGTCCCAGTGTCCTATTGTCCCAGTGTCCCAGTGTCTCTGTGTCTCTGTGTCTCAGCGTCTCAGTTTCCCAGTGTCTCTGTGTCTCAGTGTCTGTGTCCTATTGTCCCAGTGTCCCAGTGTCCTATTGTCCCAGTGTCCCAGTGTCCCAGTGTCTCTGTGTCTCTGCGTCTCAGTGTCCCAGCGTCCCAGTGTCTCAGTGTCCCAGTGTCTCTGTGTCTCAGCGTCTCAGCGTCTCATTTTCCAGTGTCTCAGTGTCCCAGTGTCCCAGTGTCCTATTGACCCAGTGTCCTATTGTCCCAGTGTCCCAGTGTCTCTGTGTCTCTGCGTCTCTGTGTCTCATTGTCCCAGCGTCTCAGTGTCTCAGTGTCCTATTGTCCCAGTGTCCCAGTGTCTCAGTGTCCCAGTGTCCCAGTGTCCTATTGTCCCAGTGTCCTATTGTCCCAGTGTCCCAGTGTCCCAGTGTCTCTGTGTCTCTGCGTCTCTGCGTCTCAGTGTCCCAGCGTCTCAGTGTCTCTGTGTCTCAGCGTCTCAGCGTCTCAATTTCCCAGTGTCTCTGTGTCTCAGTGTCCTATTGTCCCAGTGTCCCAGTGTCCTATTGTCCCAGTGTCCCAGAGTCCCAGTGTCCCAGTGTCTCAGTGTCCCAGTGTCTCTGTGTCTCAGCGTCTCAGTTTCCCAGTGTCTCTGTGTCTCTGTGTCTCAGTGTCTCAGTGTCCTATTGTCCCAGTGTCCCAGTGTCCTATTGTCCCAGTGTCCCAGAGTCCCAGTGTCCCAGTGTCTCAGTGTCCCAGTGTCTCTGTGTCTCAGCGTCTCAGTTTCCCAGTGTCTCTGTGTCTCTGTGTCTCAGTGTCTCAGTGTCCTATTGTCCCAGTGTCCCAGTGTCTCAGTGTCCTATTGTCCCAGTGTCCCATTGTCTCAGTGTCTCAGTGTCCTATTGTCCCAGTGTCCCATTGTCTCAGTGTCCTATTGTGCCAGTGTCCCATTGTCCCAGTGTCCCAGTGTCCTATTGTCCCAGCGTCCCAGTGTCTCAGTGTCCCAGTGTCTCTGTGTCTCAGCGCCTCAGCGTCTCATTTTCCAGTGTCTCAGTGTCCCAGTGTCCCAGTGTCCTATTGTCCCAGTGTCCTATTGTCCCAGTGTCCCAGTGTCCCAGTGCCTCTGTGTCTCTGCGTCTCTGTGTCTCATTGTCCCAGCGTCTCAGTGTCTCAGTGTCCTATTGTCCCAGTGTCCCATTGTCCCAGTGTCCCAGTGTCCTATTGTCCCAGTGTCACAGTGTCTATGTGTCTCTGTGTCTCAGCATCTCAGTTTCCCAGTGTCTCTGTGTCTCAGTGTCTGTGTCCTATTGTCCCAGTGTCCCAGTGTCCTATTGTCCCAGTGTCCCAGTGTCCCAGTGTCTCTGTGTTTCTGCGTCTCTGCGTCTCAGTGTCCCAGCGTCCCAGTGTCTCAGTGTCCCAGTGTCTCTGTGTCTCAGCGTCTCAGCGTCTCAGTTTCCCAGTGTCTCAGTGTCCCAGTGTCCCAGTGTCCTATTGTCCCAGTGTCCTATTGTCCCAGTGTCCCAGTGTCCCAGTGTCTCTGTGTCTCTGCATCTCTGTGTCTCATTGTCCCCGCGTCTCAGTGTCTCAGTGTCCTATTGTCCCAGTGTCCCATTGTCCCAGTGTCCCAGTGTCCCAGTGTCCTATTGTCCCAGTGTCCTATTGTCCCAGTGTCCCATTGTCCCAGTGTCCCAGTGTCCCAGTGTCTCTCTGTCTCAGTGTCTCAGCGTCTCAGCGTCTGAATTTCCCAGTGTCTCTGTGTCGCAGTGTCTCAGTGTCCTATTGTCCCAGTGTCTCAGTGTCCCCGTGTCCCAGTGTCATATTGTACCAGTGTCCTATTGTCCCAGTGTCCCAGTGTCCCAGTGTCTCTGTGTCTCTGCGTCTCTGCGTCTCAGTGTCCCAGCGTCTCAGTGTCTCTGTGTCTCAGCGTCTCAGCGTCTCAGTTTCCCAGTGTCTCTGTGTCTCAGTGTCTCAATGTCCTATTGTCCCAGTGTCCCAGTGTCCCAGTGTCCTATTGTCCCAGTGTCCCATTGTCCCAGTGTCCCAGTGTCCCAGTGTCTCTCTGTCTCAGTGTCTCAGCGTCTCAGCGTCTGAGTTTCCCAGTGTCTCTGTGTCGCAGTGTCTCAGTGTCCTATTGTCCCAGTGTCCCAGTGTCTCTGTGTCTCTGCGTCTCTGCGTCTCAGTGTCCCAGTGTCTCAGTGTCGCTGTGTCTCAGCGTCTCAGCGTCTCAGTTTCCCAGTGTCTCTGTGTCTCTGTGTCTCAGCGTCTCAGCGTCTCAGTTTCCCAGTGTCTCAGTGTCTCAGTGTCCCAGTGTCCCAGTGCCTCTGTGTCTCTGTGTCTCAGCGTCTCAGCGTCTCAGCGTCTCAGTTTCCCAGTGTCTCTGTGTCTCAGTGTCCCAGTGTCTCTATGTCTCTGTGTCTCAGCGTCTCAGCTTCCCAGTGTCTCTGTGTCTCTGTGTCTCAGTGTCTCAGTGTCTCAGTGTCTCAGTGTCCTATTGTCCCAGTGTCCCATTGTCCCAGTGTCCCAATGTCCCAGTGTCTCTCTGTCCCAGTGTCCCATTGTCCCAGTGTCCCAGTGCCTCTGTGTCTCTGCGTCTCTGCGTCTCAGTGTCCCTGCGTCCCAGAGTCTCAGTGTATCAGTGTCCCAGTGTCTCTGTGTCTCAGCGTCTCAGCGTCTCAGTTTCCCAGCGTCTCTGTGTCTCTGTGTCTCAGTGTCTCAGTGTCCTATTGTCCCAGTGTCCCAGTGCCCCAGTGTCCTATTGTCCCAGTGTCCCATTGTCCCATTGTCCCAGTGTTCCAGTGTCTCTCTGTCTCAGTGTCTCAGTGTCGCAGTGCCCCAGTGTCTCAGCATCTCAGTGTCCCAGTGTCTCTGTGTCTCAGCGTCTCAGCGTCTCAGTTTCCCAGTGTCTCTGTGTCTCAGTGTCCCAGTGTCTCAGTGTCTCAGTGTCCTATTGTCCCAGTGTCCCATTGTCCCAGTGTCCCAGTGTCCCAGTGTCCTATTGTCCCAGTGTCCCAGTGTCCCAGTGTCTCTGTGTCTCAGTGTCCTATTGTCCCAGTGTCCCAGTGTCCCAGTGTCCCAGTGTCCCATTGTCCCATTGTCCCAGTGTCTCAGTGTCTCAGTGTCTCAGTGCCCCAGTGCCCCAGTGTCTCAGCGTCTCAGTGCCCCAGTGTCTCAGCGTCTCAGTGTCTCAGTGTCCCAGTGTCTCTGTGTCTCAGCGTCTCAGCGTCTCAGTGTCCCAGTGTCTCTCTGTCTCAGTGTCTCAGTGTCCTATTGTCCCAGTGTCCCATTGTCCCAGTGTCTCAGTGTCTCAGTGTCTCAGTGTCCCAGTGTCCCAGTGTCTCTGTGTCTCTGTGTCTCAGCGTCTCAGCGTCTCAGTTTCCCAGTGTCTCAGTGTCTCAGTGTCCCTGTGTCTCTGTGTCTCTGTGTCTCTGTGTCTCTGTGTCTCAGTGTCTCAGTGTCCCAGTGTCTCTGTGTCTCTGTGTCTCTGTGTCTCTGTGTCTCAGCGTCTCAGTTTCGCAGTGTCTCTGTGTCTCTGTGTCTCTGTGTCTCTGTGTCTCTGTGTCTCTGTGTCTCAGCGTCTCAGTTTCGCAGTGTCTCTGTGTCTCTGTGTCTCTGTGTCTCTGTGTCTCTGTGTCTCTGTGTCTCTGTGTCTCAGCGTCTCAGTTTCGCAGTGTCTCTGTGTCTCTGTGTCTCTGTGTCTCAGTGTCCCAGTGTCTCTGTGTCTCTGTGTCTCAGCGTCTCAGCGTCCCAGTGTCTCTGTGTCTCAGTATCTCAGTGCCTCAGTGTCCTATTGTCCCAGTGTCCCAGTGTCCTAATGTCCCAGTGTCTCTCTGTCCCAGTGTCCCATTGTCCCAGTGTCTCTGTGTCTCTGCGTCTCTGCGTCTCAGTGTCCCAGCGTCCCAGTGTCTCAGTGTCTCAGTGTCCCAGTGTCTCTGTGTCTCAGCGTCTCAGCGCCTCAGTTTCCCAGTGTCTCTGTGTCTCTGTGTCTCAGTGTCTCAGTGTCCTATTGTCCCAGTGTCCCAGTGTCCCATTGTCTCAGTGTCTCAGTGTCCTATTGTCCCAGTGTCCCATTGTCCCAGTGCCCCAGTCTCCTATTGTCCCAGTGTCCCATTGCCCCAGTGTCCCAGTGTCTCTGTGTATCTGTGTCTCAGCGTCTCAGCGTCTCAGTTTCCCAGTGTCTCTGTGTCTCAGTGTCTGTGTCCTATTGGCCCAGTGTCCCAGTGTCCTATTGTCCCAGTGTCCCAGTGTCCCAGTGCCTCTGTGTCTCTGCGTCTCTGCGTCTCAGTGTCCCAGCATCCCAGTGTCTCAGTGTCTCTGTGTCTCAGCGTTTCAGCGTCTCAGTTTCCCAGTGTCTCTGTGTCTCAGTGTCTGTGTCCTATTGTCCCAGTGTCTCAGTGTCCCAGTGTCCCAGTGTCCTATTGTCCCAGTGTCCTATTGTCCCAGTGTCCCAGTGTCCCAGTGTCTCTGTGTCTCTGCGTCTCTGCGTCTCAGTGTCCCAGCGTCTCAGTGTCTCTGTGTCTCAGCGTCTCAGTGTCTCAGTTTCCCAGTGTCTCTGTGTCTCAGTGTCTCAGTGTCCTATTGTCCCAGTGTCTCAGTGTCCCAGTGTCCCAGTGTCCTATTGTCCCAGTGTCCTATTGTCCCAGTGTCCCAGTGTCCCAGTGTCTCTGTGTCTCTGCGTCTCTGCGTCTCAGTGTCCCAGCGTCTCAGTGTCCTATTGTCCCAGTGTCCCAGTGTCTCAGTGTCCTATTGTCCCAGTGTCCCATTGTCTCAGTGTCTGTGTCCTATTGTCCCAGTGTCCCAGTGTCCTATTGTCCCAGTGTCCCAGTGTCCCAGTGTCTCTGTGTCTCTGCGTCTCTGCGTCTCAGTGTCCCAGCGTCTCAGTGTCTCTGTGTCTCAGCGTCTCAGTGTCTCAGTTTCCCAGTGTCTCTGTGTCTCAGTGTCTCAGTGTCCTATTGTCCCAGTGCCTCAGTGTCCCAGTGCCCCAGTGTCCTATTGTCCCAGTGTCCTATTGTCCCAGTGTCCCAGTGTCCCAGTGTCTCTGTGTCTCTGCGTCTCTGCGTCTCAGTGTCCCAGCGTCTCAGTGTCCTATTGTCCCAGTGTCCCAGTGTCTCAGTGTCCTATTGTCCCAGTGTCCCATTGTCTCAGTGTCTGTGTCCTATTGTCCCAGTGTCCCAGTGTCCTATTGTCCCAGTGTCCCAGTGTCCCAGTGTCTCTGTGTTTCTGCGTCTCTGCTTCTCAGTGTCCCAGCGTCCCAGTGTCTCAGTGCCCCAGTGTCTCTGTGTCTCAGCGTCTCAGCGTCTCAGTTTCCCAGTGTCTCAGTGTCCCAGTGTCCCAGTGTTCTATTGTCCCAGTGTCCCATTGTCCCAGTGTCCCAGTGTCCCAGTGTCCTATTGTCCCAGTGTCCCATTGTCCCAGTGTCCCAGTGTCCCAGTGTCTCTCTGTCTCAGTGTCTCAGCGTCTCAGCGTCTCAGTTTCCCAGTGTCTCTGTGTCTCAGTGTCTCAGTGTCCTATTGTCCCAGTGTCCCAGTGTCCCAGTGTCCTATTGTCCCAGTGTCCTATTGTCCCAGTGTCCCAGTGTCTCTGTGTCTCTGCGTCTCTGCGCCTCAGTGTCCCAGTGTCTCAGTGTCGCTGTGTCTCAGCGTCTCAGCGTCTCAGTTTCCCAGTGTCTCTGTGTCTCTGTGTCTCTGTGTCTCAGCGTCTCAGCGTCTCAGTTTCCCAGTGTCTCAGTGTCTCAGTGTCCCAGTGTCCCAGTGCCTCTGTGTCTCTGTGTCTCAGCGTCTCAGCGTCTCAGCGTCTCAGTTTCCCAGTGTCTCTGTGTCTCAGTGTCCCAGTGTCTCTGTGTCTCTGTGTCTCAGCGTCTCAGCTTCCCAGTGTCTCTGTGTCTCTGTGTCTCAGTGTCTCAGTGTCTCAGTGTCCTATTGTCCCAGTGTCCCATTGTCCCAGTGTCCCAATGTCCCAGTGTCTCTTTGTCCCAGTGTCCCATTGTCCCAGTGTCCCAGTGCCTCTGTGTCTCTGCGTCTCTGCGTCTCAGTGTCCCTGCGTCCCAGTGTCTCAGTGTCCCAGTGTCTCTGTGTCTCAGCGTCTCAGCGTCTCAGTTTCCCAGCGTCTCTGTGTCTCTGTGTCTCAGTGTCTCAGTGTCCTATTGTCCCAGTGTCCCAGTGCCCCAGTGTCCTATTGTCCCAGTGTCCCATTGTCCCATTGTCCCAGTGTTCCAGTGTCTCTCTGTCTCAGTGTCTCAGTGTCGCAGTGCCCCAGTGTCTCAGCATCTCAGTGTCCCAGTGTCTCTGTGTCTCAGCGTCTCAGCGTCTCAGTTTCCCAGTGTCTCTGTGTCTCAGTGTCCCAGTGTCTCAGTGTCTCAGTGTCCTATTGTCCCAGTGTCCCGTTGTCCCAGTGTCCCAGTGTCCCAGTGTCCTATTGTCCCAGTGTCCCAGTGTCCCAGTGTCTCTGTGTCTCAGTGTCCTATTGTCCCAGTGTCCCAGTGTCCAATGTCCCAGTGTCCCATTGTCCCATTGTCCCAGTGTCTCTCTGTCTCAGTGTCTCAGTGCCCCAGTGCCCCAGTGTCTCAGCGTCTCAGTGCCCCAGTGTCTCAGCGTCTCAGTGTCTCAGTGTCCCAGTGTCTCTGTGTCTCAGCGTCTCAGCGTCTCAGTGTCCCAGTGTCTCTCTGTCTCAGTGTCTCAGTGTCCTATTGTCCCAGTGTCCCATTGTCCCAGTGTCTCAGTGTCTCATTGTCTCAGTGTCCCAGTGTCTCTGTGTCTCTGTGTCTCTGTGTCTCAGCGTCTCAGCGTCTCAGTTTCGCAGTGTCTCTGTGTCTCAGTGTCCCAGTGTCTCTGTGTCTCTGTGTCTCAGCGTCTCAGCGTCCCAGTGTCTCTGTGTCTCAGTATCTCAGTGTCTCAGTGTCCTATTGTCCCAGTGTCCCAGTGTCCTAATGTCCCAGTGTCTATCTGTCCCAGTGTCCCATTGTCCCAGTGTCTCTGTGTCCCAGTGTCTCTGTGTCTCAGCGTCTCAGCGCCTCAGTTTCCCAGTGTCTCTGTGTCTCTGTGTCTCAGTGTCTCAGTGTCCTATTGTCCCAGTGTCCCAGTGTCCCATTGTCTCAGTGTCTCAGTGTCCTATTGTCCCAGTGTCCCATTGTCCCAGTGCCCCAGTCTCCTATTGTCCCAGTGTCCCATTGCCCCAGTGTCCCAGTGTCTCTGTGTATCTGTGTCTCAGCGTCTCAGCGTCTCAGTTTCCCAGTGTCTCTGTGTCTCAGTGCCTGTGTCCTATTGGCCCAGTGTCCCAGTGTCCTATTGTCCCAGTGTCCCAGTGTCCCAGTGCCTCTGTGTCTCTGCGTCTCAGTGTCCCAGCATCCCAGTGTCTCAGTGTCTCTGTGTCTCAGCGTTTCAGCGTCTCAGTTTCCCAGTGTCTCTGTGTCTCAGTGTCTGTGTCCTATTGTCCCAGTGTCTCAGTGTCCCAGTGTCCCAGTGTCCTATTGTCCCACTGTCCTATTGTCCCAGTGTCCCAGTGTCCCAGTGTCTCTGTGTCTCTGCGTCTCTGCGTCTCAGTGTCCCAGCGTCTCAGTGTCTCTGTGTCTCAGCGTCTCAGTGTCTCAGTTTCCCAGTGTCTCCGTGTCTCAGTGTCTCAGTGTCCTATTGTCCCAGTGTCTCAGTGTCCCAGTGTCCCAGTGTCCTATTGTCCCAGTGTCCTATTGTCCCAGTGTCCCAGTGTCCCAGTGTCTCTGTGTCTCTGCGTCTCTGCGTCTCAGTGCCCCAGCGTCTCAGTGTCTCTGTGTCTCTGTGTCTCAGTGTCTCAGTGTCCTATTGTCCCAGTGTCCCAGTGTCTCAGTGTCCTATTGTTCCAGTGTCCCATTGTCTCAGTGTCTCAGTGTCCTATCGTCCCAGTGTCCCATTGTCTCAGTGTCCTATTGTGCCAGTGTCCCATTGTCCCAGTGTTCCAGTGTCCTATTGTCCCAGTGTCCCAGTGCCTCTGTGTCTCTGTGTCTCAGCGTCTCAGTTTCCCAGTGTCTCTGTGTCTCAGTGTCTGTGTCCTATTGTCCCAGTGTCCCAGTGTCCTATTGTCCCAGTGTCCCAGTGTCCCAGTGTCTCTGTGTCTCTGTGTCTCTGCGTCTCTGCGTCTCAGTGTCCCAGCGTCCCAGTGTCTCAGTGTCCCAGTGTCTCTGTGTCTCAGCGTCTCAGCGTCTCATTTTCCAGTGTCTCAGTGTCCCAGTGTCCCAGTGTCCTATTGTCCCAGTGTCCCAGTGTCCCAGTGTATCTGTGTCTCTGCGTCTCTGTGTCTCATTGTCCCAGCGTCTCAGTGTCTCAGTGTCCTATTGTCCCAGTGTCCCATTGTCCCAGTGTCCCAGTGTTCTATTATCCCAGTGTCCCAGTGTCTCTGTGTCTCTGTGTCTCAGCGTCTCAGTTTCCCAGTGTCTCTGTGTCTCAGTGTCTGTGTCCTATTGTCCCAGTGTCCCAGTGTCCTATTGTCCCAGTGTCCCAGTGTCCCAGTGTCTCTGTGTTTCTGCGTCTCTGCTTCTCAGTGTCCCAGCGTCCCAGTGTCTCAGTGTCCCAGTGTCTCTGTGTCTCAGCGTCTCAGCGTCTCAGTTTCCCAGTGTCTCAGTGTCCCAGTGTCCCAGTGTTCTATTGTCCCAGTGTCCCATTGTCCCAGTGTCCCAGTGTCCTATTGTCCCAGTGTCCCATTGTCCCAGTGTCCCAGTGTCCCAGTGTCTCTCTGTCTCAGTGTCTCAGCATCTCAGCGTCTCAGTTTCCCAGTGTCTCTGTGTCTCAGTGTCTCAGTGTCCTATTGTCCCAGTGTTTCAGTGTCCCAGTGTCCCAGTGTCCTATTGTCCCAGTGTCCCAGTGTCCAAGTGTCTCTGTGTCTCTGCGCCTCTGCGTCTCAGCGTCCCAGCGTCTCTGTGTCCCAGTGTCCCAGTGTCCCAGTGTCCTATTGTCCCAGAGTCCCAGTGTCTCTGCGTCTCTGCGTCTCAGCGTCTCAGTTTCCCAGTGTCTCTGTGTCTCTGTGTCTCAGCGTCTCAGCGTCCCAGTGTCTCAGTGTCTCTGTGTCTCAGCGTCTCAGCGTCTCAGTTTCCAAGTGCCTCTGTGTCTCTGTGTCTCAGCGTCTCAGAGTCTCAGTTTCCCAGTGTCTCAGTGTCTCAGTGTCCCAGTGTCCCAGTGCCTCTGTGTCTCTGTGTCTCAGCGTCTCAGCGTCTCAGCGTCTCAGTTTCCCTGTGTCTCAGCGTCTCAGCTTCCCAGTGTCTCTGTGTCTCTGTGTCTCAGTGTCTCAGTGTCTCACTGTCCTATTGTCCCAGTGTCCCATTGTCCCAGTGTCCCAATGTCCCAGTGTCTCTCTGTCCCAGTGTCCCATTGTCCCAGTGTCCCAGTGTCTCTGTGTCTCTGCGTCTCTGCGTCTCAGTGTCCCAGTGTCCCAGTGTCTCAGTGTTTCAGTGTCCCAGTGTCTCTGTGTCTCAGCGTCTCAGCGTCTCAGTTTCCCAGCGTCTCTGTGTCTCTGTGTCTCAGTGTCTCAGTGTCCTATTGTCCCAGTGTCCCAGTGTCCCAGTGTCCCATTGTCTCAGTGTCTCAGTGTCCTATTGTACCAGTGTCCCATTGACCCAGTGCCCCAGTGTCCTATTGTCCCAGTGTCCCATTGTCCCAGTATCCCAGTGTTCCAGTGTCTCTCTGTCTCAGTGTCTCAGTGCCCCAGTGTCTCAGCATCTCAGTGTCCCAGTGTCTCAGTGTCCTATTGTCCCAGTGTCCCATTGTCCCAGTGTCCCAGTGTCCTATTGTCCCAGTGTACCAGTGTCTCTGTGTCTCAGTGTCCTATTGTCCCAGTGTCCCATAATCCCAGTTTCCCAGTGTCCCAGTGTCCCAGTGTCTCTGTGTCTCTGTGTATCAGCGTCTCAGCGTCTCAGTTTCCCAGTGCCTCAGTGTCTCAGTGTCCCAGTGTCCCAGTGTCTTGTGTCTCTGTGCCTCAGCGTCTCAGTGTCCCAGTGTCTCAGTGTCCCAGTGTCTCAGTGTCCCAGTGTCCCAGTGTCTCTGTGTCTCTGTGTCTCAGTGTCCTAGTGTCTCTCTGACTCTCTGTCCCAGAGTCCCACTATCCCAGTGTCCCAGTGTCCTAGTGTCTCTGTGCATCAGTGTCCCAGAGGCCCAGTGCCCTAGTGCCTCTGTGTCTCAGTGTCCCATTGTCCTAGTGTCTCTCTATCTCTCTGCCCCAGTGTCCTCGTGTTTCTGTGTCTCAGTGTCCCAGTGTCCTAGTATCTCTGTATCTCATGTGTCCCAGTGTCCTTGGTGTCTCTCTGTTCTCTGTCCAAGTGTCCCAGTGTCCCAGTGTCTCAGTGTCTCAGTGTCCTAGTGTCTCAGTGTCCCAGTGTCTCAGTGTCTCAGTGTCTCAGTATCTCAGTGTCCCAATGTCTCTGTGTCTCTGTGTCTCAGCGTCTCAGTGTCCCAGTGTCTCTGTGTCTCTGTCTCAGCGTCTCAGCGTCTCAGTTTCCCAGTGTCTCAGTGTCTCAGTGTCCCAGTGTCTCAGTGTCCCAGTGTCCCAGTGTCTCTGTGTCTCTGTGTCTCAGCGTTTCAGTTTCCCAGTGTCTCTGTGTCTCTGTGTCTCAGTGTCTCAGTGTCCCAGTGTCTCTGTGTCTCTGTGTCTATGTGTCTCAGCGTCTCAGTTTCCCAGTTTCCCAGTGTCTCAGTGTCTCAGTGTCCCAGTGTCTCTGTGTCTCTGTGTCTCAGCGTCTCAGTGTCTCAGTTTCCCAGTGTCCCATTGTCCCAGTGTCCCAGTGTCTCTGTGTCTCTGCGTCTCTGCTTCTCAGCGTCTCAGTTTCCCAGTGTCTCATTGTCTCAGTGTCCCAGTGTCTCTGTGTCTCAGCGTCTCAGCGTCTCAGTTTCCCAGCGTCTCTGTGTCTCTGTGTCTCAGTGTCTCAGTGTCCTATTGTCCCAGTGTCCCAGTGTCCCAGTGTCCCATTGTCTCAGTGGCTCAGTGTCCTATTGTACCAGTGTCCCATTGTCCCAGTGCCCCAGTGTCCTATTGACCCAGTGTCCCATTGTCCCAGTGTCCCAGTGTTCCAGTGTCTCTCTGTCTCAGTGTCTCAGTGTCTCAGTGCCCCAGTGTCTCAGCATCTCAGTGTCCCAGTGTCCCAGTGTCTCAGTGTCCTATTGTCCCAGTGGCCCATTGTCCCAGTGTCCCAGTGTCCTATTGTCCCAGTGTACCAGTGTCTCTGTGTCTCAGTGTTCTATTGTCCCCGTGTCCCATAATCCCAGTTTCCCAGTGTCCCAGTGTCTTTGTGTCTCTGTGTCTCAGCGTCTCAGCGTCTCAGTTTCCCAGTGCCTCAGTGTCTCAGTGTCCCAGTGTCCCAGTGTCTCTGTGTCTCTGTGCCTCAGCGTCTCAGTGTCCCAGTGTCTCAGTGTCCCAGTGTCTCAGTGTCCCAGTGTCCCAGTGTCTCTGTGTCTCTGTGTCTCAGTGTCCTAGTGTCTCTCTGACTCTCTGTCCCAGAGTCCCACTATCCCAGTGTCCCAGTGTCCTAGTGTCTCTGTGCGTCAGTGTCCCAGAGGCCCAGTGCCCTCGTGCCTCTGTGTCTCAGTGTCCCATTGTCCTAGTGTCTCTCTATCTCTCTGCCCCAGTGTCCTCGTGTTTCTGTGTCTCAGTGTCCCAGTGTCCTAGTATCTCTGTATCTCATGTGTCCCAGTGTCCTTGGTGTCTCTCTGTTCTCTGTCCAAGTGTCCCAGTGTCCCAGTGTCTCAGTGTCTCAGTGTCCTAGTGTCTCAGTGTCCCAGTGTCTCAGTGTCTCAGTGTCTCAGTGTCCCTGTGTCTCTGTGTCTCTGTGTCTCAGCGTCTCAGTGTCCCAGTGTCTCTGTGTCTCTGTCTCAGCGTCTCAGCGTCTCAGTTTCCCAGTGTCTCAGTGTCTCAGTGTCCCAGTGTCTCAGTGTCCCAGTGTCCCAGTGTCTCTGTGTCTCTGTGTCTCAGCGTTTCAGTTTCCCAGTGTCTCTGTGTCTCTGTGTCTCAGTGTCTCAGTGTCCCAGTGTCCCAGTGTCTCTGTGTCTCTGTGTCTCTGTGTCTCAGCGTCTCAGTTTCCCAGTTTCCCAGTGTCTCAGTGTCTCAGTGTCCCAGTGTCTCTGTGTCTCTGTGTCTCAGCGTCTCAGTGTCTCAGTTTCCCAGTGTCTCATTGTCTCAGTGTCCCAGTGTCTCTGTGTCTCTGTGTCTCAGCATCTCAGCGTCTCAGTTTCCCAGTGTCTCATTGTCCCAGTGTCTCTGTGTTTCTGTGTCTCAGCGTCTCAGCTTCCCAGTGTCTCTGTGTTTCTGTGTCTCAGCGTCTCAGCTTCCCAGTGTCTCTGTGTCTCTGTGTCTCAGTGTCTCAGTGTCCTATTGTCCCAGTGCCCCATTGTCCCAGTGTCCCAATGTCCCAGTGTCTCTCTGTCCCAGTGTCCCATTGTTCCAGTGTCCCAGTGTCTCTGTGTCTCTGCGTCTCCGCGTCTCAGTGTCCCAGCATCCCAGTGTCTCAGTGTCCCAGTGTCCCAGTGTCCCAGTGTCTCTGTGTCTCCGCGTCTCAGCGTCCCAGTGTCTCTGCGTCTCTGTGTCTCAGTGTCTCAGTGTCCTATTGTACCAGTGTCCCAGTGTCCCATTGTCTCAGTGTCTCAGTGTCCTATTGTCCCATTGTCCCATTGTCCCAGTGTCCCAGTGTCCCAGTGTCCCATTGTACCAGTGTCCCAGTGTCTCTCTGTCTCAGTGTCTCAGTGTCTCAGTGCCCCAGCGTCTCAGTGTCTGTGTCTCAGCGTCTCAGTTTCCCAGTGTCTCTGTGTCTCAGTGTCCCAGTGTCGCAGTGTCCGATTGTCCCAGTGTCCCAGTGTCTCTGTGTCTCAGTGCCCTATTGTCCCAGTGTCCCATTGTCCCAGTGTCCCAGTGTCCTATTGTCCCATTGTCCAAGTGTCCCAGTGTCTCTCTGTCTCAGTGTCTCAGTGCCCCAGTGCCCCAGTGTCTCAGCGTCTCAGTGCCCCAGTGTCTCAGCGTCTCAGTGTCTCAGTGTCCCAGTGTCTCTGTGTCTCAGCGTCTCAGCGTCTCAGTGTCCCAGTGTCTCTCTGTCTCAGTGTCTCAGTGTCCTATTGTCCCAGTGTCCCATTGTCCCAGTGTCTCAGTGTCTCAGTGTCCCAGTGTCTCTGTGTCTCTGTGTCTCTGTGTCTCTGTGTCTCTGTGTCTCAGCGTCTCAGCGTCTCAGTTTCGCAGTGTCTCTGTGTCTCAGTGTCCCAGTGTCTCTGTGTCTCTGTGTCTCAGCGTCTCAGCTTCCCAGTGTCTCTGTGTCTCAGTATCTCAGTGTCTCAGTGTCCTATTGTCCCAGTGTCCCAGTGTCCTAATGTCCCAGTGTCTCTCTGTCCCAGTGTCCCATTGTCCCAGTGTCCCAGTGTCTCTGTGTCTCTGCGTCTCTGCGTCTCAGTGTCCCAGCGTCCCAGTGTCTCAGTGTCTCAGTGTCCCAGTGTCTCTGTGTCTCAGCGTCTCAGCATCTCAGTTTCCCAGTGTCTCTGTGTCTCTGTGTCTCAGTGTCTCAGTGTCCTATTGTCGCAGTGTCTCAGTGTCTCAGTGTCCTATTGTCTCAGTGTCCTATTGTCCCAGTGTCCCAGTGTCCCAGTGTCCTATTGACCTATTGTCCCAGTGTCCCAGTGTCTCTGTGTCTCAGTGTCCTATTGTCCCAGTGTCCCAGTGTCCCAGTGTCTCTGTGTATCTGTGTCTCAGCGTCTCAGCGTCTCAGTTTCCCAGTGTCTCTGTGTCTCAGTGCCTGTGTCCTATTGGCCCAGTGTCCCAGTGTCCCATTGTCTCAGTGTCTCAGTCTCCTATTGTCCCAGTGTCCCATTGTCCCAGTGTCTCAGTGTCTCAGTGTCCTATTGTCTCAGTGTCCTATTGTCCCAGTGTCCCAGTGTCCTATTGACCTATTGTCCCAGTGTCCCAGTGTCTCTGTGTCCCAGTGTCCTATTGTCCCAGTGTCCCAGTGTCCCAGTGCCTCTGTGTCTCTGCGTCTCTGCGTCTCAGTGTCCCAGCATCCCAGTGTCTCAGTGTCCCAGTGTCTCTGTGTCTCAGCATTTCAGCGTCCCAGTTTCCCAGTGTCTCTGTGTCTCAGTGTCTGTGTCCTATTGTCCCAGTGTCCCAGTGTCCCAGTGTCCCAGTGTCCTATTGTCCCAGTGTCCCAGTGTCCCAGTGTCCCAGTGTCCCAGTGTCTCTGTGTCTCTGCGTCTCTGCGTCTCAGTGTCCCAGCGTCTCAGTGTCTCTGTGTCTCAGCGTCTCAGCGTCTCAGTTTCCCAGTGTCTCTGTGTCTCAGTGTCTCAGTGTCCTATTGTCCCAGTGTCTCAGTGTCCCAGTGTCCCAGTGTCCTATTGTCCCAGTGTCCTATTGTCCCAGTGTCCCAGTGTCCCAGTGTTTCTGTGTCTCTGCGTCTCTGCATCTCAGTGTCCCAGCGTCTCAGTGTCTCTGTGTCTCAGCGTCTCAGCGTCTCAGTTTCCCAGTGGCTCTGTGTCTCAGTGTCCTATTGTCCCAGTGTCCCAGTGTCTTATTGTCCCAGTGTCCCAGTGTCCCAGTGTCTCTGTGTCTCTGCGTCTCTGCGTCTCAGTGTCCCACTGTCTCAGTGTCCCAGTGTCTCTGTGTCTCAGCGTCTCAGTTTCCCAGTGTCTCTGTGTCTCTGTGTCTCAGTGTCTCAGTGTCCTATTGTCCGAGTGTCCCAGTGTCTCAGTGTCCTATTGTCCCAGTGTCCCATTGTCTCAGTGTCCTATTGTGCCAGTGTCCCATTGTCCCAGTGTCCCAGTGTCCTATTGTCCTATTGTCCCAGTGTCCCAGTGTCTCTGTGTCTCTGTGTCTCAGCGTCTCAGTTTCCCAGTGTCTCTGTGTCTCAGTGTCTGTGTCCTATTGTCCCAGTGTCCCAGTGTCCTATTGTCCCAGTGTCCCAGTGTCCCAGTGTCTCTGTGTCTCTGCGTCTCTGCGTCTCGGTGTCCCAGCATCCCAGTGTCTCAGTGTCCCAGTGTCTCTGTGTCTCTGCGTCTCTGCGTCTCGGTGTCCCAGCATCCCAGTGTCTCAGTGTCCCAGTGTCTCTGTGTCTCAGCGTCTCAGCGTCTCATTTTCCAGTGTCTCAGTGTCCCAGTGTCCCAGTGTCCTATTGTCCCAGTGTCCTATTGTCCCAGTGTCCCAGTGTCCCAGTGTCCCAGTGTCTCTGTGTCTCTGCGTCTCTGTGTCTCATTGTCTCAGTGTCTCAGTGTCCTATTGTCCCAGTGTCCCATTGTCCCAGTGTCCCAGTGTCCTATTGTCCCAGTGTCCCAGTGTCTCTGTGTCTCTGTGTCTCAGTGTCCTATTGTCCCAGTGTCCCATTGTCCCAGTGTCCCAGTGTCCTATTGTCCCAGTGTCCCAGTGTATCTGTGTCTCTGTGTCTCAGCGTCTCAGTTTCCCAGTGTCTCTGTGTCTCAGTGTCTGTGTCCTATTGTCCCAGTGTCCCAGTGTCCTATTGTCCCAGTGTCCCAGTGTCCCAGTGTCTCTGTGTCTCTGCGTCGCTGCGTCTCAGTGTCCCAGCGTCCCAGTGTCCCAGTGTCCCAGTGTCTCTGTGTCTCTGCGTCTCTGCGTCTCAGTGTCCCAGCGTCCCAGTGTCTCAGTGTCCCAGTGTCTCTGTGTCTCAGTGTCTCAGCGTCTCAGTTTCCCAGTGTCTCAGTGTCCCAGTGTCCCAGTGTTCTATTGTCCCAGTGTCCTATTGTCCCAGTGTCCCAGTGTCCCAGTGTCTCTGTGTCTCTGTGACTCTGTGTCTCCTTGTCCCCGCGTCTCAGTGTCTCAGTGTCCTATTGTCCCAGTGTCCCATTGTCCCAGTGTCCCAGTGTCCCAGTGTCCTATTGTCCCAGTGTCCCATTGTCCCAGTGTCCCAGTGTCCCAGTGTCTCTCTGTCTCAGTGTCTCAGCGTCTCAGCGTCTGAGTTTCCCAGTGTCTCTGTGTCTCAGTGACTCAGTGTCCTATTGTCCCAGTGTTTCAGTGTCCCAGTGTCCCAGTGTCCTATTGTCCCAGTGTCCTATTGTCCCAGTGTCCCAGTTTCCCAGTGTCTCTGTGTCTCAGTGTCTCAGTGTCCTATTGTCCCAGTGTCCCAGTGTCCCAGTGTCCTATTGTCCCAGTGTCCTATTGTCCCAGTGTCCCAGTGTCTCTGTGTCTCTGCGTCTCTGCGTCTCAGTGTCCCAGTGTCTCAGTGTCGCTGTGTCTCAGCGTCTCAGCGTCTCAGTTTCCCAGTGTCTCTGTGTCTCTGTGTCTCAGCGTCTCAGCGTCTCAGTTTCCCAGTGTCTCAGTGTCTCAGTGTCCCAGTGTCCCAGTGCCTCTGTGTCTCTGTGTCTCAGCGTCTCAGCGTCTCAGCGTCTCAGTTTCCCAGTGTCTCTGTGTCTCTGTGTCTCAGTGTCCCAGTGTCTCTGTGTCTCTGTGTCTCAGCGTCTCAGCTTCCCAGTGTCTCTGTGTCTCTGTGTCTCAGTGTCCCAGTGTCTCTCTGTCCCAGTGTCCCATTGTCCCAGTGTCCCAGTGTCTCTGTGTCTCTGCGTCTCTGCGTCTCAGTGTCCCAGCGTCCCAGAGTCTCAGTGTCTCAGTGTCCCAGTGTCTCTGTGTCTCAGCGTCTCAGCGTCTCAGTTTCCCAGCGTCTCTGTGTCTCTGTGTCTCAGTGTCTCAGTGTCCTATTGTCCCAGTGTCCCAGTGTCCCAGTGTCCCATTGTCTCTGGGTCTCAGTGTCCTATTGTACCAGTGTCCCATTGTCCCAGTGCCCCAGTGTCCTATTGTCCCAGTGTCCCATTGTCCCAGTGTTCCAGTGTCTCTCTGTCTCAGTGTCTCAGTGTCTCAGTGCCCCAGTGCCTCAGCATCTCAGTGTCCCAGTGTCTCTGTGTCTCAGCGTCTCAGTGTCCTATTGTCCCAGTGTCCCATTGTCCCAGTGTCCCAGTGTCCCAGTGTCCTATTGTCCCAGTGTCCCAGTGTCCCAGTGTCTCTGTGCCTCAGTGTCCTATTGTCCCAGTGTCCCATTGTCCAAGTGTCCCAGTGTCCCAGTGTCCCAGTGTCCCAGTGTCCCATTGTCCCATTGTCCCAGTTTCTCTCTGTCTCAGTGTCTCGGTGCCCCAATGCCCCAGTGTCTCAGCGTCTCAGTGCCCCAGTGTCTCAGCATCTCAGCGTCTCAGTGTCCCAGTGTCTCTCTGTCTCAGTGTCTCAGTGTCCTATTGGTCCAGTGTCCCATTGTCCCAGTGTCTCAGTGTCTCAGTGTCTGAGTGTCCCAGTGTCCCAGTGTCTCTGTGTCTCTGTGTCTCAGCGTCTCAGCATCTCAGTTTCCCAGTGTCTCAGTGTCTCAGTGTCCCAGTGTCTCTGTGTCCTATTGTCCCAGTGTCCCATTGTCCCAGTGTCGCAGTGTCCGATTGTCCCAGTGTCCCAGTGTCTCTGTGTCTCAGTGCCCTATTGTCCCAGTGTCCCATTGTCCCAGTGTCCCAGTGTCCTATTGTCCCATTGTCCAAGTGTCCCAGTGTCTCTCTGTCTCAGTGTCTCAGTGCCCCAGTGCCCCAGTGTCTCAGCGTCTCAGTGCCCCAGTGTCTCAGCGTCTCAGTGTCTCAGTGTCCCAGTGTCTCAGTTTCGCAGTGTCTCTGTGTCTCAGTGTCCCAGTGTCTCTGTGTCTCTGTGTCTCAGCGTCTCAGCTTCCCAGTGTCTCTGTGTCTCAGTATCTCAGTGTCTCAGTGTCCTATTGTCCCAGTGTCCCAGTGTCCTAATGTCCCAGTGTCTCTCTGTCCCAGTGTCCCATTGTCCCAGTGTCCCAGTGTCTCTGTGTCTCTGCGTCTCTGCGTCTCAGTGTCCCAGCGTCCCAGTGTCTCAGTGTCTCAGTGTCCCAGTGTCTCTGTGTCTCAGCGTCTCAGCATCTCAGTTTCCCAGTGTCTCTGTGTCTCTGTGTCTCAGTGTCTCAGTGTCCTATTGTCGCAGTGTCTCAGTGTCTCAGTGTCCTATTGTCTCAGTGTCCTATTGTCCCAGTGTCCCAGTGTCCCAGTGTCCTATTGACCTATTGTCCCAGTGTCCCAGTGTCTCTGTGTATCTGTGTCTCAGCGTCTCAGCGTCTCAGTTTCCCAGTGTCTCTGTGTCTCACTGCCTGTGTCCTATTGGCCCAGTGTCCCAGTGTCCCATTGTCTCAGTGTCTCAGTCTCCTATTGTCCCAGTGTCCCATTGTCCCAGTGTCTCAGTGTCTCAGTGTCCTATTGTCTCAGTGTCCTATTGTCCCAGTGTCCCAGTGTCCCAGTGTCCTATTGACCTATTGTCCCAGTGTCCCAGTGTCTCTGTGTCCCAGTGTCCTATTGTCCCAGTGTCCCAGTGTCCCAGTGCCTCTGTGTCTCTGCGTCTCTGCGTCGCAGTGTCCCAGCATCCCAGTGTCTCAGTGTCCCAGTGTCTCTGTGTCTCAGCATTTCAGCGTCCCAGTTTCCCAGTGTCTCTGTGTCTCAGTGTCTGTGTCCTATTGTCCCAGTGTCTCAGTGTCCCAGTGTCCCAGTGTCCTATTGTCCCAGTGTCCTATTGTCCCAGTGTCCCAGTGTCCCAGTGTCTCTGTGTCTCTGCGTCTCTGCGTCTCAGTGTCCCAGCGTCTCAGTGTCTCTGTGTCTCAGCGTCTCAGCGTCTCAGTTTCCCAGTGTCTCTGTGTCTCAGTGTCTCAGTGTCCTATTGTCCCAGTGTCTCAGTGTCCCAGTGTCCCAGTGTCCTATTGTCCCAGTGTCCTATTGTCCCAGTGTCCCAGTGTCCCAGTGTCTCTGTGTCTCTGCGTCTCTGCGTCTCAGTGTCCCAGCGTCTCAGTGTCTCTGTGTCTCAGCGTCTCAGCGTCTCAGTTTCCCAGTGGCTCTGTGTCTCAGTGTCCTATTGTCCCAGTGTCCCAGTGTCTTATTGTCCCAGTGTCCCAGTGTCCCAGTGTCTCTGTGTCTCTGCGTCTCTGCGTCTCAGTGTCCCAGTGTCTCAGTGTCCCAGTGTCTCTGTGTCTCAGCGTCTCAGCGTCTCAGTTTCCCAGCGTCTCTGTGTCTCTGTGTCTCAGTGTCTCAGTGTCCTATTGTCCCAGTGTCCCAGTGTCCCAGTGTCCCATTGTCTCTGGGTCTCAGTGTCCTATTGTACCAGTGTCCCATTGTCCCAGTGCCCCAGTGTCCTATTGTCCCAGTGTCCCATTGTCCCAGTGTCCCAGTGTTCCAGTGTCTCTCTGTCTCAGTGTCTCAGTGTCTCAGTGCCCCAGTGCCTCAGCATCTCAGTGTCCCAGTGTCTCTGTGTCTCAGCGTCTCAGCGTCTCAGTGTCCTATTGTCCCAGTGTCCCATTGTCCCAGTGTCCCAGTGTCCCAGTGTCCTATTGTCCCAGTGTCCCAGTGTCCCAGTGTCTCTGTGTCCCAGTGTCCTATTGTCCCAGTGTCCCAGTGTCCCAGTGTCTCTGTGCCTCAGTGTCCTATTGTCCCAGTGTCCCATTGTCCAAGTGTCCCTGTGTCCCAGTGTCCCAGTGTCCCAGT
Organism: Pristiophorus japonicus; assembly: GCF_044704955.1. Taxonomy (NCBI): domain Eukaryota; kingdom Metazoa; phylum Chordata; class Chondrichthyes; family Pristiophoridae; genus Pristiophorus; species Pristiophorus japonicus. The sequence goes on from NC_091987.1 coordinate 109,112,762, forward strand.
GTCCCATTGTCCCATTGTCCCAGTTTCTCTCTGTCTCAGTGTCTCGGTGCCCCAATGCCCCAGTGTCTCAGCGTCTCAGTGCCCCAGTGTCTCAGCATCTCAGCGTCTCAGTGTCCCAGTGTCTCTCTGTCTCAGTGTCTCAGTGTCCTATTGGTCCAGTGTCCCATTGTCCCAGTGTCTCAGTGTCTCAGTGTCTGAGTGTCCCAGTGTCCCAGTGTCTCTGTGTCTCTGTGTCTCAGCGTCTCAGCATCTCAGTTTCCCAGTGTCTCAGTGTCTCAGTGCCCCAGTGTCTCTGTGTCCTATTGTCCCAGTGTCCCATTGTCCCAGTGTCGCAGTGTCCGATTGTCCCAGTGTCCCAGTGTCTCTGTGTCTCAGTGCCCTATTGTCCCAGTGTCCCATTGTCCCAGTGTCCCAGTGTCCTATTGTCCCATTGTCCAAGTGTCCCAGTGTCTCTCTGTCTCAGTGTCTCAGTGCCCCAGTGCCCCAGTGTCTCAGCATCTCAGTGCCCCAGTGTCTCAGCGTCTCAGTGTCTCAGTGTCCCAGTGTCTCTGTGTCTCAGCGTCTCAGCGTCTCAGTGTCCCAGTGTCTCTCTGTCTCAGTGTCTCAGTGTCCTATTGTCCCAGTGTCCCATTGTCCCAGTGTCTCAGTGTCTCAGTGTCCCAGTGTCTCTGTGTCTCTGTGTCTCTGTGTCTCTGTGTCTCAGCGTCTCAGTTTCGCAGTGTCTCTGTGTCTCAGTGTCCCAGTGTCTCTGTGTCTCTGTGTCTCAGCGTCTCAGCTTCCCAGTGTCTCTGTGTCTCAGTATCTCAGTGTCTCAGTGTCCTATTGTCCCAGTGTCCCAGTGTCCTAATGTCCCAGTGTCTCTCTGTCCCAGTGTCCCATTGTCCCAGTGTCCCAGTGTCTCTGTGTCTCTGCGTCTCTGCGTCTCAGTGTCCCAGCGTCCCAGTGTCTCAGTGTCTCAGTGTCCCAGTGTCTCTGTGTCTCAGCGTCTCAGCATCTCAGTTTCCCAGTGTCTCTGTGTCTCTGTGTCTCAGTGTCTCAGTGTCCTATTGTCGCAGTGTCTCAGTGTCTCAGTGTCCTATTGTCTCAGTGTCCTATTGTCCCAGTGTCCCAGTGTCCCAGTGTCCTATTGACCTATTGTCCCAGTGTCCCAGTGTCTCTGTGTATCTGTGTCTCAGCGTCTCAGCGTCTCAGTTTCCCAGTGTCTCTGTGTCTCAGTGCCTGTGTCCTATTGGCCCAGTGTCCCAGTGTCCCATTGTCTCAGTGTCTCAGTCTCCTATTGTCCCAGTGTCCCATTGTCCCAGTGTCTCAGTGTCTCAGTGTCCTATTGTCTCAGTGTCCTATTGTCCCAGTGTCCCAGTGTCCCAGTGTCCTATTGACCTATTGTCCCAGTGTCCCAGTGTCTCTGTGTCCCAGTGTCCTATTGTCCCAGTGTCCCAGTGTCCCAGTGCCTCTGTGTCTCTGCGTCTCTGCGTCGCAGTGTCCCAGCATCCCAGTGTCTCAGTGTCCCAGTGTCTCTGTGTCTCAGCATTTCAGCGTCCCAGTTTCCCAGTGTCTCTGTGTCTCAGTGTCTGTGTCCTATTGTCCCAGTGTCTCAGTGTCCCAGTGTCCCAGTGTCCTATTGTCCCAGTGTCCTATTGTCCCAGTGTCCCAGTGTCCCAGTGTCTCTGTGTCTCTGCGTCTCTGCGTCTCAGTGTCCCAGCGTCTCAGTGTCTCTGTGTCTCAGCGTCTCAGCGTCTCAGTTTCCCAGTGTCTCTGTGTCTCAGTGTCTCAGTGTCCTATTGTCCCAGTGTCTCAGTGTCCCAGTGTCCCAGTGTCCTATTGTCCCAGTGTCCTATTGTCCCAGTGTCCCAGTGTCCCAGTGTCTCTGTGTCTCTGCGTCTCTGCGTCTCAGTGTCCCAGCGTCTCAGTGTCTCTGTGTCTCAGCGTCTCAGCATCTCAGTTTCCCAGTGGCTCTGTGTCTCAGTGTCCTATTGTCCCAGTGTCCCAGTGTCTTATTGTCCCAGTGTCCCAGTGTCCCAGTGTCTCTGTGTCTCTGCGTCTCTGCGTCTCAGTGTCCCAGTGTCTCAGTGTCCCAGTGTCTCTGTGTCTCAGCGTCTCAGTTTCCCAGTGTCTCTGTGTCTCTGTGTCTCAGTGTCTCAGTGTCCTATTGTCCGAGTGTCCCAGTGTCTCAGTGTCCTATTGTCCCAGTGTCCCATTGTCTCAGTGTCCTATTGTGCCAGTGTCCCATTGTCCCAGTGTCCCAGTGTCCTATTGTCCTATTGTCCCAGTGTCCCAGTGTCTCTGTGTCTCTGTGTCTCAGCGTCTCAGTTTCCCAGTGTCTCTGTGTCTCAGTGTCTGTGTCCTATTGTCCCAGTGTCCCAGTGTCCTATTGTCCCAGTGTCCCAGTGTCCCAGTGTCTCTGTGTCTCTGCGTCTCTGCGTCTCGGTGTCCCAGCATCCCAGTGCCTCAGTGTCCCAGTGGCTCTGTGTCTCAGCGTCTCAGCGTCTCATTTTCCAGTGTCTCAGTGTCCCAGTGTCCCAGTGTCCTATTGTCCCAGTGTCCTATTGTCCCAGTGTCCCAGTGTCCCAGTGTCCCAGTGTCTCTGTGTCTCTGCGTCTCTGTGTCTCATTGTCCCAGCGTCTCAGTGTCTCAGTGTCCTATTGTCCCAGTGTCCCAGTGTCTCTGTGTCTCTGTGTCTCAGTGTCCTATTGTCCCAGTGTCCCATTGTCCCAGTGTCCCAGTGTCCTATTGTCCCAGTGTCCCAGTGTCTCTGTGTCTCTGTGTCTCAGCGTCTCAGTTTCCCAGTGTCTCTGTGTCTCAGTGTCTGTGTCCTATTGTCCCAGTGTCCCAGTGTCCTATTGTCCCAGTGTCCCAGTGTCCCAGTGTCTCTGTGTCTCTGCGTCGCTGCGTCTCAGTGTCCCAGCGTCCCAGTGTCCCAGTGTCCCAGTGTCTCTGTGTCTCTGCGTCTCTGCGTCTCAGTGTCCCAGCGTCCCAGTGTCTCAGTGTCCCAGTGTCTCTGTGTCTCAGTGTCTCAGCGTCTCAGTTTCCCAGTGTCTCAGTGTCCCAGTGTCCCAGTGTTCTATTGTCCCAGTGTCCTATTGTCCCAGTGTCCCAGTGTCCCAGTGTCTCTGTGTCTCTGTGACTCTGTGTCTCCTTGTCCCCGCGTCTCAGTGTCTCAGTGTCCTATTGTCCCAGTGTCCCATTGTCCCAGTGTCCCAGTGTCCCAGTGCCCTATTGTCCCAGTGTCCCATTGTCCCAGTGTCCCAGTGTCCCAGTGTCTCTCTGTCTCAGTGTCTCAGCGTCTCAGCGTCTGAGTTTCCCAGTGTCTCTGTGTCTCAGTGTCTCAGTGTCCTATTGTCCCAGTGTTTCAGTGTCCCAGTGTCCCAGTGTCCTATTGTCCCAGTGTCCTATTGTCCCAGTGTCCCAGTGTCCCAGTGTCTCTGTGTCTCTGCGTCTCTGCGTCTCAGTGTCCCAGCGTCTCAGTGTCTCTGTGTCTCAGCGTCTCAGCGTCTCAGTTTCCCAGTGTCTCTGTGTCTCAGTGTCTCAGTGTCCTATTGTCCCAGTGTCCCAGTGTCCCAGTGTCCTATTGTCCCAGTGTCCTATTGTCCCAGTGTCCCAGTGTCTCTGTGTCTCTGCGTCTCTGCGTCTCAGTGTCCCAGTGTCTCAGTGTCGCTGTGTCTCAGCGTCTCAGCGTCTCAGTTTCCCAGTGTCTCTGTGTCTCTGTGTCTCTGTGTCTCAGCGTCTCAGCGTCTCAGTTTCCCAGTGTCTCAGTGTCTCAGTGTCCCAGTGTCCCAGTGCCTCTGTGTCTTTGTGTCTCAGCGTCTCAGCGTCTCAGCGTCTCAGTTTCCCAGTGTCTCTGTGTCTCAGTGTCCCAGTGTCTCTGTGTCTCTGTGTCTCAGCGTCTCAGCTTCCCAGTGTCTCTGTGTCTCTGTGTCTCAGTGTCTCAGTGTCTCAGTGTCTCAGTGTCCTATTGTCCCAGTGTCCCATTGTCCCAGTGTCCCAATGTCCCAGTGTCTCTCTGTCCCAGTGTCCCATTGTCCCAGTGTCCCAGTGTCTCTGTGTCTCTGCGTCTCTGCGTCTCAGTGTCCCAGCGTCCCAGAGTCTCAGTGTCTCAGTGTCCCAGTGTCTCTGTGTCTCAGCGTCTCAGCGTCTCAGTTTCCCAGCGTCTCTGTGTCCTATTGTCCCAGTGTCCCAGTGTCCTATTGTCCCAGTGTCCCAGTGTCCCAGTGTCTCTGTGTCTCTGCGTCTCTGCGTCTCGGTGTCCCAGCATCCCAGTGCCTCAGTGTCCCAGTGTCTCTGTGTCTCAGCGTCTCAGCGTCTCATTTTCCAGTGTCTCAGTGTCCCAGTGTCCCAGTGTCCTATTGTCCCAGTGTCCTATTGTCCCAGTGTCCCAGTGTCCCAGTGTCCCAGTGTCTCTGTGTCTCTGCGTCTCTGTGTCTCATTGTCCCAGCGTCTCAGTGTCTCAGTGTCCTATTGTCCCAGTGTCCCATTGTCCCAGTGTCCCAGTGTCCTATTGTCCCAGTGTCCCAGTGTCTCTGTGTCTCTGTGTCTCAGTGTCCTATTGTCCCAGTGTCCCATTGTCCCAGTGTCCCAGTGTCCTATTGTCCCAGTGTCCCAGTGTCTCTGTGTCTCTGTGTCTCTGCGTCTCAGTGTCCCAGTGTCTCAGTGTCTCTGTGTCTCTGTGTCTCAGTGTCTCAGTGTCCTATTGTGCCAGTGTCCCAGTGTCTCAGTGTCCTATTGTCCCAGTGTCCCATTGTCTCAGTGTCTCAGTGTCCTATCGTCCCAGTGTCCCATTGTCTCAGTGTCCTATTGTGCCAGTGTCCCAGTGTCCCAGTGTCCCAGTGTCCTATTGTCCCAGTGACCCAGTGCCTCTGTGTCTCTGTGTCTCAGCGTCTCAGTTTCCCAGTGTCTCTGTGTCTCAGTGTCTGTGTCCTATTGTCCCAGTGTCCCAGTGTCCTATTGTCCCAGTGTCCCAGTGTCCCAGTGTCTCTGTGTCTCTGCGTCTCTGCGTCTCAGTGTCCCAGCGTCCCAGTGTCTCAGTGTCCCAGTGTCTCTGTGTCTCAGCGTCTCAGCGTCTCATTTTCCAGTGTCTCAGTGTCCCAGTGTCCCAGTGTCCTATTGTCCCAGTGTCCCAGTGTCCCAGTGTATCTGTGTCTCTGCGTCTCTGTGTCTCATTGTCCCAGCGTCTCAGTGTCTCAGTGTCCTATTGTCCCAGTGCCCCATTGTCCCAGTGTCCCAGTGTTCTATTATCCCAGTGTCCCAGTGTCTCTGTGTCTCTGTGTCTCAGCGTCTCAGTTTCCCAGTGTCTCTGTGTCTCAGTGTCTGTGTCCTATTGTCCCAGTCTCCCAGTGTCCTATTGTCCCAGTGTCCCAGTGTCCCAGTGTCTCTGTGTTTCTGCGTCTCTGCTTCTCAGTGTCCCAGCGTCCCAGTGTCTCAGTGTCCCAGTGTCTCTGTGTCTCAGCGTCTCAGCGTCTCAGTTTCCCAGTGTCTCAGTGTCCCAGTGTCCCAGTGTTCTATTGTCCCAGTGTCCCATTGTCCCAGTGTCCCAGTGTCCCAGTGTCCTATTGTCCCAGTGTCCCATTGTCCCAGTGTCCCAGTGTCCCAGTGTCTCTCTGTCTCAGTGTCTCAGCGTCTCAGCGTCTCAGTTTCCCAGTGTCTCTGTGTCTCAGTGTCTCAGTGTCCTATTGTCCCAGTGTTTCAGTGTCCCAGTGTCCCAGTGTCCTATTGTCCCAGTGTCCTATTGTCCCAGTGTCCCAGTGTCCAAGTGTCTCTGTGTCTCTGCGTCTCTGCGTCTCAGTGTCCCAGCGTCTCTGTGTCTCAGTGTCTCCGTGTCCTATTGTCCCAGTGTCCCAGTGTCCCAGTGTCCTATTGTCCCAGTGTCCCAGTGTCTCTGCGTCTCTGCGTCTCAGCGTCTCAGTTTCCCAGTGTCTTTGTGTCTCTGTGTCTCAGCGTCTCAGCGTCTCAGTTTCCCAGTGTCTCAGTGTCTCAGTGTCCCAGTGTCCCAGTGCCTCTGTGTCTCTGTGTCTCAGCGTCTCAGCGTCTCAGCGTCTCAGTTTCCCTGTGTCTCAGCGTCTCAGCTTCCCAGTGTCTCTGTGTCTCTGTGTCTCAGTGTCTCAGTGTCTCAGTGTCCTATTGTCCCAGTGTCCCATTGTCCCAGTGTCCCAATGTCCCAGTGTCTCTCTGTCCCAGTGTCCCATTGTCCCAGTGTCCCAGTGTCTCTGTGTCTCTGCGTCTCTGCGTCTCAGTGTCCCAGCGTCCCAGTGTCTCAGTGTCTCAGTGTCCCAGTGTCTCTGTGTCTCAGCGTCTCAGCGTCTCAGTTTCCCAGCGTCTCTGTGTCTCTGTGTCTCAGTGTCCTATTGTCCCAGTGTTTCAGTGTCCCAGTGTCCCAGTGTCATATTGTCCCAGTGTCCTATTGTCCCAGTGTCCCAGTGTCCCATTGTCTCTGTGTCTCTGCGTCTCAGTGTCTCTGTGTCTCAGCGTCTCAGCGTCTCAGTTTCCCAGTGTCTCTGTGTCTCAGTGTCTCAGTGCCCTATTGTCCCAGTGTCCCAGTGTCCCAGTGTCCTATTGTCCCAGTGTCCTATTGTCCCAGTGCCCCAGTGTCTCTGTGTCTCTGCGTCTCTGCGGCTCAGTGTCCCAGGGTCTCAGTGTCGCTGTGTCTCAGCGTCTCAGCGTCTCTGTTTCCCAGTGTCTCTGTGTCTTAGTGTCTCAGCGTCTCAGCGTCTCAGTTTCCCAGTGTCTCAGTGTCTCAGTGTCCCAGTGTCCCAGTGCCTCTGTGTCTCTGTGTCTCAGCGTCTCAGCGTCTCAGCGTCTCAGTTTCCCAGTGTCTCTGTGTCTCAGTGTCCCAGTGTCTCTGTGTCTCTGTGTCTCAGCGTCTCAGCTTCCCAGTGTCTCTGTGTCTCTGTGTCTCAGTGTCTCAGTGTCCTATTGTCCCGTGTCCCATTGTCCCAGTGTCCCAATGTCCCAGTGTCTCTCTGTCCCAGTGTCCCATTGTCCCAGTGTCCCAGTGCCTCTGTGTCTCTGCGTCTCTGCGTCTCAGTGTCCCTGCGTCCCAGTGTCTCAGTGTCTCAGTGTCCCAGTGTCTCTGTGTCTCAGCGTCTCAGCGTCTCAGTTTCCCAGCGTCTCTTTGTCTCTGTGTCTCAGTGTCTCAGTGTCCTATTGTCCCAGTGTCCCAGTGTCCCAGTGTCCCATTGTCTCAGTGTCTCAGTGTCCTATTGTACCAGTGTCCCATTGTCCCAGTGCCCCAGTGTCCTATTGTCCCAGTGTCCCAGTGTCCCATTGTCCCAGTGTTCCAGTGTCTCTCTGTCTCAGTGTCTCAGTGTCGCAGTGCCCCAGTGTCTCAGCATCTCAGTGTCCCAGTGTCTCTGTGTCTCAGCGTCTCAGCGTCTCAGTTTCCCAGTGTCTCTGTGTCTCAGTGTCCCAGTGTCTCAGTGTCTCAGTGTCCTATTGTCCCAGTGTCCCATTGTCCCAGTGTCCCAGTGCCCTATTGTTCCAGTGTCCCATTGTCCCAGTGTCCCAGTGTCCCAGTGTCCCAGTGTCCCATTGTCCCAGTGTCTCTCTGTCTCAGTGTCTCAGTGCCCCAGTGCCCCAGTGTCTCAGCGTCTCAGTGCCCCAGTGTCTCAGCGTCTCAGTGTCTCAGTGTCCCAGTGTCTCTGTGTCTCAGCGTCTCAGCGTCTCAGTGTCCCAGTGTCTCTCTGTCTCAGTGCCTCAGTGTCCTATTGTCCCAGTGTCCCATTGTCCCAGTGTCTCAGTGTCTCAGTGTCTCAGTGTCCCAGTGTTCCAGTGTCTCTGTGTCTCTGTGTCTCAGCGCCTCAGCGTCTCAGTTTCCCAGTGTCTCAGTGTCTCAGTGTCCCAGTGTCTCTGTGTCTCTGTGTCTCTGTGTCTCTGTGTCTCAGCGTCTCAGTTTCGCAGTGTCTCTGTGTCTCAGTGTCCCACTGTCTCTGTGTCTCTGTGTCTCAGCGTCTCAGCTTCCCAGTGTCTCTGTGTCTCAGTATCTCAGTGTCTCAGTGTCCTATTGTCCCAGTGTCCCAGTGTCCTAATGTCCCAGTGTCTCTCTGTCCCAGTGTCCCATTGTCCCAGTGTCCCAGTGTCTCTGTGTCTCTGCGTCTCTGCGTCTCAGTGTCCCAGCGTCCCAGTGTCTCAGTGTCTCAGTGTCCCAGTGTCTCTGTGTCTCAGCGTCTCAGCGCCTCAGTTTCCCAGTGTCTCTGTGTCTCTGTGTCTCAGTGTCTCAGTGTCCTATTGTCCCAGTGTCCCAGTGTCCCATTGTCTCAGTGTCTCAGTGTCCTATTGTCCCAGTGTCCCATTGTCCCAGTGCCCCAGTCTCCTATTGTCCCAGTGTCCCATTGCCCCAGTGTCCCAGTGTCTCTGTGTATCTGTGTCTCAGCGTCTCAGCGTCTCAGTTTCCCAGTGTCTCTGTGTCTCAGTGTCTGTGTCCTATTGGCCCAGTGTCCCAGTGTCCTATTGTCCCAGTGTCCCAGTGTCCCAGTGCCTCTGTGTCTCTGCGTCTCTGCGTCTCAGTGTCCCAGCATCCCAGTGTCTCAGTGTCCCAGTGTCTCTGTGTCTCAGCGTTTCAGCGTCTCAGTTTCCCAGTGTCTCTGTGTCTCAGTGTCTGTGTCCTATTGTCCCAGTGTCTCAGTGTCCCAGTGCCCCAGTGTCCCAGTGTCCTATTGTCCCAGTGTCCTATTGTCCCAGTGTCCCAGTGTCCCAGTGTCTCTGTGTCTCTGCGTCTCTGCGTCTCAGTGTCCCAGCGTCTCAGTGTCTCTGTGTCTCAGCATCTCAGCGTCTCAGTTTCCCAGTGTCTCTGTGTCTCAGTGTCTCAGCGTCCTATTGTCCCAGTGTCTCAGTGTCCCAGTGTCCCAGTGTCCCAGTGTCTCTGTGTCTCTGCGTCTCTGCGTCTCAGTGTCCCAGCGTCTCAGTGTCTCTGTGTCTCAGCGTCTCAGCGTCTCAGTTTCCCAGTGTCTCTGTGTCTCAGTGTCCTATTGTCCCAGTGTCCCAGTGTCCTATTGTCCCAGTGTCCCAGTGTCCCAGTGTCTCTGTGTCTCTGCGTCTCTGCGTCTCAGTGTCCCAGTGTCTCAGTGTCTCTGTGTCTCTGTGTCTCAGTGTCTCAGTGTCCTATTGTGCCAGTGTCCCAGTGTCTCAGTGTCCTATTGTCCCAGTGTCCCATTGTCTCAGTGTCTCAGTGTCCTATCGTCCCAGTGTCCCATTGTCTCAGTGTCCTATTGTGCCAGTGTCCCATTGTCCCAGTGTCCCAGTGTCCTATTGTCCCAGTGTCCCAGTGCCTCTGTGTCTCTGTGTCTCAGCGTCTCAGTTTCCCAGTGTCTCTGTGTCTCAGTGTCTGTGTCCTATTGTCCCAGTGTCCCAGTGTCCTATTGTCCCAGTGTCCCAGTGTCCCAGTGTCGCTGTGTCTCTGCGTCTCTGCGTCTCAGTGTCCCAGCGTCCCAGTGTCTCAGTGTCCCAGTGTCTCTGTGTCTCAGCGTCTCAGCGTCTCAGCGTCTCATTTTCCAGTGTCTCAGTGTCCCAGTGTCCCAGTGTCCCAGTGTCCTATTGCCCCAGTGTCCCAGTGTCCCAGTGTATCTGTGTCTCTGCGTCTCTGTGTCTCATTGTCCCAGCGTCTCAGTGTCTCAGTGTCCTATTGTCCCAGTGCCCCATTGTCCCAGTGTCCCAGTGTTCTATTATCCCAGTGTCCCAGTGTCTCTGTGTCTCTGTGTCTCAGCGTCTCAGTTTCCCAGTGTCTCTGTGTCTCAGTGTCTGTGTCCTATTGTCCCAGTCTCCCAGTGTCCTATTGTCCCAGTGTCCCAGTGTCCCAGTGTCTCTGTGTTTCTGCGTCTCTGCTTCTCAGTGTCCCAGCGTCCCAGTGTCTCAGTGTCCCAGTGTCTCTGTGTCTCAGCGTCTCAGCGTCTCAGTTTCCCAGTGTCTCAGTGTCCCAGTGTCCCAGTGTTCTATTATCCCAGTGTCCCATTGTCCCAGTGTCCCAGTGTCCCAGTGTCCTATTGTCCCAGTGTCCCATTGTCCCAGTGTCCCAGTGTCCCAGTGTCTCTCTGTCTCAGTGTCTCAGCGTCTCAGCGTCTCAGTTTCCCAGTGTCTCTGTGTCTCAGTGTCTCAGTGTCCTATTGTCCCAGTGTTTCAGTGTCCCAGTGTCCCAGTGTCCTATTGTCCCAGTGTCCTATTGTCCCAGTGTCCCAGTGTCCAAGTGTCTCTGTGTCTCTGCGTCTCTGCGTCTCAGTGTCCCAGCGTCTCTGTGTCTCAGTGTCTCCGTGTCCTATTGTCCCAGTGTCCCAGTGTCCCAGTGTCCTATTGTCCCAGTGTCCCAGTGTCTCTGCGTCTCTGCGTCTCAGCGTCTCAGTTTCCCAGTGTCTTTGTGTCTCTGTGTCTCAGCGTCTCAGCGTCTCAGTTTCCCAGTGTCTCAGTGTCTCAGTGTCCCAGTGTCCCAGTGCCTCTGTGTCTCTGTGTCTCAGCGTCTCAGCGTCTCAGCGTCTCAGTTTCCCTGTGTCTCAGCGTCTCAGCTTCCCAGTGTCTCTGTGTCTCTGTGTCTCAGTGTCTCAGTGTCTCAGTGTCCTATTGTCCCAGTGTCCCATTGTCCCAGTGTCCCAATGTCCCAGTGTCTCTCTGTCCCAGTGTCCCATTGTCCCAGTGTCCCAGTGTCTCTGTGTCTCTGCGTCTCTGCGTCTCAGTGTCCCAGCGTCCCAGTGTCTCAGTGTCTCAGTGTCCCAGTGTCTCTGTGTCTCAGCGTCTCAGCGTCTCAGTTTCCCAGCGTCTCTGTGTCTCTGTGTCTCAGTGTCTCAGTGTCCTATTGTCCCAGTGTCCCAGTGCCCCAGTGTCTCAGCATCTCAGTGTCCCAGTGTCTCTGTGCCTCAGCGTCTCAGCGTCTCAGTTTCCCAGTGTCCCAGTGTTCTATTGTCCCAGTGTCCCATTGTCCCAGTGTCCCAGTGTCCCAGTGTCCTATTGTCCCCGTGTCCCATTGTCCCAGTGTCCCAGTGTCCCAGTGTCTCTCTGTTTCAGTGTCTCAGCGTCTCAGCGTCTCAGTTTCCCAGTGTCTCTGTGTCTCAGTGTCTCAGTGTCCTATTGTCCCAGTGTTTCAGTGTCCCAGTGTCCCAGTGTCCCAGTGTCCAAGTGTCTCTGTGTCTCTGCGTCTCTGCGTCTCAGTGTTCCAGCGTCTCTGTGTCTCAGTGTCTCAGTGTCCTATTGTCCCAGTGTCCCAGTGTCCCAGTGTCCTATTGTCCCAGTGTCCCAGTGTCTCTGCGTCTCTGCGTCTCAGCGTCTCAGTTTCCCAGTGTCTCTGTGTCTCTGTGTCTCAGCGTCTCAGCGTCCCAGTGTCTCAGTGTCTCTGTGTCTCAGCGTCTCAGCGTCTCAGTTTCCCAGTGTCTTTGTGTCTCTGTGTCTCAGCGTCTCAGCGTCTCAGTTTCCCAGTGTCTCAGTGTCTCAGTGTCCCAGTGTCCCAGTGCCTCTGTGTCTCTGTGTCTCAGCGTCTCAGCGTCTCAGCGTCTCAGTTTCCCTCTGTCTCAGCGTCTCAGCTTCCCAGTGTCTCTGTATCTCTGTGTCTCAGTGTCTCAGTGTCTCAGTGTCCTATTGTCCCAGTGTCCCATTGTCCCAGTGTCCCAATGTCCCAGTGTCTCTCTGTCCCAGTGTCCCATTGTCCCAGTGTCCCAGTGTCTCTGTGTCTCTGCGTCTCTGCGTCTCAGTGTCCCAGCGTCCCAGTGTCTCAGTGTCTCAGTGTCCCAGTGTCTCTGTGTCTCAGCGTCTCAGCGTCTCAGTTTCCCAGCGTCTCTGTGTCTCTGGGTCTCAGTGTCTCAGTGTCCTATTGTCCCAGTGTCCCAGTGTCCCAGTGTCCCAGTGTCCTATTGTCCCAGTGTCCCATTGTCCCAGTGTCCCAGTGTTCCAGTGTCTCTCTGTCTCACTGTATCAGTGTCTCAGTGCCCCAGTGTCTCAGCATCTCAGTGTCCCAGTGTCTCTGTGTCTCAACGTCTCAGCGTCTCAGTTTCCCAGTGTCTCTGTGTCTCAGTGTCCCAGTGTCTCAGTGTCTCAGTGTCCTATTGTCCCAGTGCCCCATTGTCCCAGTGTCCCAGTGTCCCAGTGTCCCAGTGTCCTATTGTCCCAGTGTCCCAGTGTCCCAGTGTCTCTGTGTCTCAGTGTCCTATTGTGCCAGTGTCCCATTGTCCCAGTGTCCCAGTGTCCCAGTGTCCCAGTGTCCCATTGTCCCATTGTCCCAGTGTCTCTCTGTCTCAGTGTCTCAGTGCCCCAGTGCCCCAGTGTCTCAGCGTCTCAGTGCCCCAGTGTCTCAGCGTCTCAGTGTCTCAGTGTCCCAGTGTCTCTGTGTCTCAGCGTCTCAGCGTCTCAGTGTCCCAGTGTCTCTCTGTCTCAGTGTCTCAGTGTCCTATTGTCCCAGTGTCCCATTGTCCCAGTGTCTCAGTGTCTCAGTGTCCCAGTGTCCCAGTGTCTCTGTGTCTCTGTGTCTCAGCGTCTCAGCGTCTCAGTTTCCCAGTGTCTCAGTGTCTCAGTGTCCCAGTGTCTCTGTGTCTCTGTGTCTCTGTGTCTCTGGGTCTCAGCGTCTCAGCGTCTCAGTTTCGCAGTGTCTCTGTGTCTCAGTGTCCCAGTGTCTCTGTGTCTCTGTGTCTCAGCATCTCAGCTTCCCAGTGTCTCTGTGTCTCAGTATCTCAGTGTCTCAGTGTCCTATTGTCCCAGTGTCCCAGTTTTCTAATGTCCCAGTGTCTCTCTGTCCCAGTGTCCCATTGTCCCAGTGCCCCAGTGTCTCTGTGTCTCTGCGTCTCTGCGTCTCAGTGTCCCAGCGTCCCAGTGTCTCAGTGTCTCAGTGTCCCAGTATCTCTGTGTCTCAGCGTCTCAGCGCCTCAGTTTCCCAGTGTCTCTGTGTCTCTGTGTCTCAGTGTCTCTGTGTCCTATTGTCCCAGTGTCCCAGTGTCCCATTGTCTCAGTGTCTCAGTGTCCTATTGTCCCAGTGTCCCATTGTTCCAGTGCCCCAGTCTCCTATTGTCCCAGTGTCCCATTGCCCCAGTGTCCCAGTGTCTCTCTGTCTCAGTGTCTCAGTGCCTCAGTGCCCCAGTGTCTCAGCATCTCAGTTTCCCAGTGTCTCTGTGTCTCAGTGTCTCAGTGTCCCAGTGTCCTATTGTCCTATTGTCCCAGTGTCCCAGTGTCTCTGTGTCTCAGTGTCCTATTGTCCCAGTGTCCCAGTGTCCCAGTGTCTCTGTGTATCTGTGTCTCAGCGTCTCAGTTTCCCAGTGTCTCTGTGTCTCAGTGTCTGTGTCCTATTGGCCCAGTGTCCCAGTGTCCTATTGCCCCAGTGTCCCAGTGTCCCAGTGTCTCTGTGTCTCTGCGTCTCTGCGTCTCAGTGTCCCAGCATCCCAGCATCCCAGTGTCTCAGTGTCCCAGTGTCTCTGTGTCTCAGCGTCTCAGCGTCTCAGTTTCCCAGTGTCTCTGTGTCTCAGTTCCTGTGTCCTATTGTCCCAGTGTCTCAGTGTCCCAGTGTCCCAGTGTCCTATTGTCCCAGTGTCCTATTGTCCCAGTGTCCCAGTGTCCCAGTGTCTCTGTGTCTCTGCGTCTCTGCGTCTCAGTGTCCCAGTGTCTCAGTGTCTCTGTGTCTCAGCGTCTCAGCGTCTCTGTGTCTCATTGTCCCATCGTCTCAGTGTCTCAGTGCCCTATTGTCCCAGTGCCCCATTGTCCCAGTGTCCCAGTGTCCTATTGTCCCAGTGTCCCAGTGTCTCTGTGTCTCTGTGCCTCAGCGTCTCAGTTTCCCAGTGTCTCTGTGTCTCAGTGTCTGTGTCCTATTGTCCCAGTGTCCCAGTGTCCTATTGTCCCAGTGTCCCAGTGTCCCAGAGTCTCTGTGTTTCTTCGTCTCTGCGTCTCAGTGTCCCAGCGTCCCAGTGTCTCAGTGTCCCAGTGTCTCTGTGTCTCAGCGTCTCAGCGTCTCAGTTTCCCAGTGTCCCAGTATCTCTGTGTCTCTGCGTCTCTGCGTCTCAGTGTTCCAGCGGTCAGTGTCTCTGTGTCTCAGCGTCTCAGCGTCTCAGTTTCCCAGTGTCTCTGTGTCTCAGTGTCTCAGTGTCCTATTGTCCCAGTGTCCCAGTGTCCCAGTGTCCTATTGTCCCAGTGTCCTATTGTCCCAGTGTCCCAGTGTCTCTGTGTCTCTGCGTCTCTGCGTCTCAGTGTCCCAGTGTCTCAGTGTCTCTCTGTCTCTGTGTCTCAGCGTCTCAGCGTCTCAGTTTCCCAGTGTCTCTGTGGCTCTGTGTCTCAGTGTCCTATTGTCCCAGTGTCTCTGTGTCTCTGTGTCTCTGTGTCTCAGCGTCTCAGCTTCCCAGTGTCTCTGTGTCTCAGTATCTCAGTGTCTCAGTGTCCTATTGCCCCAGTGTCCCAGTTTTCTAATGTACCAGTGTCTCTCTGTCCCAGTGTCCCATTGTCCCAGTGCCCCAGTGTCTCTGTGTCTCTGCGTCTCTGCGTCTCAGTGTCCCAGCGTCCCAGTGTCTCAGTGTCTCAGTGTCCCAGTGTCTCTGTGTCTCAGCGTCTCAGCGCCTCAGTTTCCCAGTGTCTCTGTGTCTCTGTGTCTCAGTGTCTCTGTGTCCTATTGTCCCAGTGTCCCATTGTCTCAGTGTCTCAGTGTCCTATTGTCCCAGTGTCCCATTGTTCCAGTGCCCCAGTCTCCTATTGTCCCAGTGTCCCATTGCCCCAGTGTCCCAGTGTCTCTCTGTCTCAGTGTCTCAGTGCCTCAGTGCCCCAGTGTCTCAGCGTCTCAGTTTCCCAGTGTCTCTGTGTCTCAGTGTCTCAGTGTCTCAGTGTCCTATTGTCCCAGTGTCCCATTGTCCCAGTGTCTCAGTGTCTCAGTGTCCTATTGTCTCAGTGTCCCAGTGTCCCAGTGTCCTATTGTCCTATTGTCCCAGTGTCCCAGTGTCTCTGTGTCTCAGTGTCCTATTGTCCCAGTGTCCCAGTGTCCCAGTGTCTCTGTGTATCTGTGTCTCAGCGTCTCAGTTTCCCAGTGTCTCTGTGTCTCAGTGTCTGTGTCCTATTGGCCCAGTGTCCCAGTGTCCTATTGTCCCAGTGTCCCAGTGTCCCAGTGTCTCTGTGTCTCTGCGTCTCTGCGTCTCAGTGTCCCAGCATCCCAGTGTCTCAGTGTCCCAGTGTCTCTGTGTCTCAGCGTCTCAGCGTCTCAGTTTCCCAGTGTCTCTGTGTCTCAGTGCCTGTGTCCTATTGTCCCAGTGTCTCAGTGTCCCAGTGTCCCAGTGTCCTATTGTCCCAGTGTCCTATTGTCCCAGTGTCCCAGTGTCCCAGTGTCTCTGTGTCTCTGCGTCTCTGCGTCTCAGTGTCCCAGTGTCTCAGTGTCTCTGTGTCTCAGCGTCTCAGCGTCTCTGTGTCTCATTGTCCCAGCGTCTCAGTGTCTCAGTGCCCTATTGTCCCAGTGCCCCATTGTCCCAGTGTCCCAGTGTCCTATTGTCCCAGTGTCCCAGTGTCTCTGTGTCTCTGTGCCTCAGCGTCTCAGTTTCCCAGTGTCTCAGTGTCTCAGTGTCCCAGTGTCCCAGTGTCTCTGTGTCTCTGTGTCTCAGCGTCTCAGCGTCTCAGTTTCCCTGTGTCTCTGTGTCTCAGTGTCCCAGTGTCTCTGTGTCTCTGTGTCTCAGCGTCTCAGCTTCCCAGTGTCAGTGTCCTATTGTCCCAGTGTCCCATTGTCCCAGTGTCCCAATGTCCCAGTGTATCTCTGTCCCAGTGTCCCATTGTCCCAGTGTCCCAGTGTCTCTGTGTCTCTGCGTCTCTGCGTCTCAGTGTCCCAGCGTCCCAGTGTCTCAGTGTCTCAGTGTCCCAGTGTCTCTGTGTCTCAGCGTCTCAGCATCTCAGTTTCCCAGAGTCTCTGTGTCTCTGTGTCTCAGTGTCTCAGTGTCCTATTGTCCCAGTGTCCCAGTGTCCCACTGTCCCATTGTCTCAGTGTCCCAGTGTCCTATTGTCCCAGTGTCACATTGTCCCAGTGTCCCAGTGTTCCAGTATCTCTCTGTCTCAGTGTCTCAGGGTCTCAGTGCCCCAGTGTCTCAGCGTCTCTGTGTCCCAGTGTCTCTGTGTCTCTGTGTCTCAGCGTCTCAGCATCTCAGTTTCCCAGTGTCTCTGTGTCTCAGTGTCCCATTGTCTCAGTGTCTCAGTGTCTCAGTGTCCTATTGTCCCAGTGTCCCATTGTCCCAGTGTCCCAGTGTCCTTTTGTCCCAGTGTCCCAGTGTCCCAGTGTCTCTGTGTCTCAGTGTCCTATTGTCCCAGTGTCCCATTGTCCCAGTGTCTCTGGGTATCTCTGTCTCAGTGTCTCAGTGCCTCAGTGCCCCAGTGTCTCAGCGTCTCAGTGTCCCAGTGTCGCTGTGTCTCAGCGTCTCAGCGTCTCAGTTTCCCAGTGTCACTGTGTCTCAATGTCCCAGTGTCTCAGTGTCTCAGTGTCCTATTGTCCCAGTGTCCCATTGTTCCAGTGCCCCAGTGTCTCAGCGTCTCAGTGCCCCAGTGTCTCAGCGTCTCAGTGTTTCAGTGTCCCAGTGTCTCTGTGTCTCAGCGTCCCAGTGTCTCAGTGTCTCAGTGTCCTATTGTCCCAGTGTCCCATTGTCCCAGTGTCTCAGTGTCTCAGTGTCTCAGTGTCCCAGTGTCCCAGTGTCTCTGTGTCTCTGAGTCTCAGTGTCTCAGCGTCTCAGTGTCCCAGTGTCTCTGTGCATCTGTGTCTCTGTGTCTCAGCGTCTCAGCGTCTCAGTTTCCCAGTGTCTCTGTGTCTCAGTGTCCCAGTGTCTCTGTGTCTCTGTGTCTCAGCGTCTCAGCTTCCCAGTGTCTCTGTGTCTCTGTGTCTCAGTGTCTCAGTGTCTCAGTGTCCTATTGTCCCAGTGTCCCAGTGTCCCAATGTCCCAGTGTCTCTCTGTCCCAGTGTCCCATTGTCCCAGTGTCCCAGTGGCTCTGTGTCTTTGCGTCTCCGCGTCTCAGTGTCCCAGCGTCCCAGTGTCTCTGTGTCTCAGCGTCTCAGCGTCTCAGTTTCCCAGTGTCTCTGTGTCTCTGTGTCTCAGTGCCTCAGTGTCCTATTGTCCCAGTGTCCCAGTGTCCTATTGTCTCAGTGTCTCAGTGTCCTATTGTCCCAGTGTCCCATTGTCCCAGTGTCCCAGTGTCCTATTGTCCCATTGTCCCAATGTCCCAGTGTCCCAGTGTCTCTCTGTCTCAGTGTCTAGGTGCCCCAGTGCCCCAGTGTCTCAGCGTCTCAGTGCCCCAGTGTCTCAGCGTCTCAGTGTCTCAGTGTACCAGTGTCTCTGTGTCTCAGCGTCTCAGCGTCTCAGTTTCCCAGTGTCTCTGTGTCTCAGTGTCTCAGTGTCTCAGTGTCCTATTGTCCCAGTGTCCCATTGTCCCAGTGTCTCAGTGTCTCAGTGTCCTATTGTCTCAGTGTCCTATTGTCCCAGTGCCCCAGTGTCCCAGTGTCCTATTGTCCTATTGTCCCAGTGTCCCAGTGTCTCTGTGTCTCAGTGTCCTATTGTCCCAGTGTCCCAGTGTCCCAGTGCCCCATGTTTCTGTGTCTCAGCGTCTCAGCGTCCCAGCTTCCCAGTGTCCCAGCGTCCCAGTGACTCAGTGTCCCAGTGTCCCAGTGTCCTATTATCCCAGTGTCCCAGTGTCCCAGTGTCCCAGTGTCTCTGTGTCTCTGTGTCTCTGTGTCTCTGCGTCTCTGCGTCTCAGTGTCCCAGCGTCCCAGTGTCTCAGTGTCCCAGTGTATCTGTGCCTCAGCGTCTCATTTTCCAAGTATCTCTGCGTCTCAGTGTCTGTGTCCTATTGTCCCAGTTTCCCAGTGTCCTATTGTCCCAGTGTCCCAGTGCCCCAGTGTCTCTGTGTCTCTGCGTCTCTGCGTCTCAGTGTCCCAGCGTCCCAGTGTCTCAGTGTCCCGGTGTCTCTGTGTCTCAGCTTCTCAGCGTCTCAGTTTCCCAGTGTCTCTGTGTCTCAGTGTCTGTGTCCTATTGTCCCAGATTCTCAGTGTCCCAGTGTCCCAGTGTCCTATTGTCCCAGTGTCCTATTGTCCCAGTGTCCCAGTGTCCCAGTGTCTCTGTGTCGCTGCGTCTCTGCGTCTCAGTGTCCCAGCGTCTAAGTGTCTCTGTGTCTCAGCGCCTCAGCGTCTCAGTTTCCCAGTGTCTCTGTGTCTCAGAGTCTCAGTGTCCTATTGTCCCAGTGTCTCAGTGTCCCAGTGTCCCAGTGTCCTATTGTCCCAGTGTCCTATTGTCCCAGTGTCCCAGTGTCCCAATGTCCCAGTGTCTCTCTGTCCCAGTGTCCCATTGTCCCAGTGTCCCAGTGGCTCTGTGTCTTTGCGTCTCCGCGTCTCAGTGTCCCAGCGTCCCAGTGTCTCTGTGTCTCAGCGTCTCAGCGTCTCAGTTTCCCAGTGTCTCTGTGTCTCTGTGTCTCAGTGCCTCAGTGTCCTATTGTCCCAGTGTCCCAGTGTCCTATTGTCTCAGTGTCTCAGTGTCCTATTGTCCCAGTGTCCCATTGTCCCAGTGTCCCAGTGTCCTATTGTCCCATTGTCCCAATGTCCCAGTGTCCCAGTGTCTCTCTGTCTCAGTGTCTAGGTGCCCCAGTGCCCCAGTGTCTCAGCGTCTCAGTGCCCCAGTGTCTCAGCGTCTCAGTGTCTCAGTGTACCAGTGTCTCTGTGTCTCAGCGTCTCAGCGTCTCAGTTTCCCAGTGTCTCTGTGTCTCAGTGTCTCAGTGTCTCAGTGTCCTATTGTCCCAGTGTCCCATTGTCCCAGTGTCTCAGTGTCTCAGTGTCCTATTGTCTCAGTGTCCTATTGTCCCAGTGCCCCAGTGTCCCAGTGTCCTATTGTCCTATTGTCCCAGTGTCCCAGTGTCTCTGTGTCTCAGTGTCCTATTGTCCCAGTGTCCCAGTGTCCCAGTGCCCCATGTTTCTGTGTCTCAGCGTCTCAGCGTCCCAGCTTCCCAGTGTCCCAGCGTCCCAGTGACTCAGTGTCCCAGTGTCCCAGTGTCCTATTATCCCAGTGTCCCAGTGTCCCAGTGTCCCAGTGTCTCTGTGTCTCTGTGTCTCTGTGTCTCTGCGTCTCTGCGTCTCAGTGTCCCAGCGTCCCAGTGTCTCAGTGTCCCAGTGTATCTGTGCCTCAGCGTCTCATTTTCCAAGTATCTCTGCGTCTCAGTGTCTGTGTCCTATTGTCCCAGTTTCCCAGTGTCCTATTGTCCCAGTGTCCCAGTGCCCCAGTGTCTCTGTGTCTCTGCGTCTCTGCGTCTCAGTGTCCCAGCGTCCCAGTGTCTCAGTGTCCCGGTGTCTCTGTGTCTCAGCTTCTCAGCGTCTCAGTTTCCCAGTGTCTCTGTGTCTCAGTGTCTGTGTCCTATTGTCCCAGATTCTCAGTGTCCCAGTGTCCCAGTGTCCTATTGTCCCAGTGTCCTATTGTCCCAGTGTCCCAGTGTCCCAGTGTCTCTGTGTCGCTGCGTCTCTGCGTCTCAGTGTCCCAGCGTCTAAGTGTCTCTGTGTCTCAGCGCCTCAGCGTCTCAGTTTCCCAGTGTCTCTGTGTCTCAGAGTCTCAGTGTCCTATTGTCCCAGTGTCTCAGTGTCCCAGTGTCCCAGTGTCCTATTGTCCCAGTGTCCTATTTTCCCAGTGTCCCAGTGTCCCAGTGTCGCTGTGTCTCTGTGTCTCAGCGTCTCTGCGTCTCAGTGTCCCAGCGTCTCAGTGTCTCTGTGTCTCAGCATCTCAGCGTCTCAGTTTCCCAGTGTCTCTGTGTCTCAGTGTCTCAGTGTCCTATTGTCCCAGTGTCCCAGTGTCCCAGTGCCCTATTATCCCAGTGTCCTATTGTCCCAGTGTCCCAGTGTCTATGTGCCTCTGCGTCTCTGCGTCGCAGTGTCCCGATGTCTCAGTGTCCCAGTGTCTCTGTGTCTCAGCGTCTCAGTTTCCCAGTGTCTCTGTGTCTCTGTGTCTCAGTGTCTCAGTGTCCTATTGTCCCAGTGTCCCAGTGTCTCAGTGTCCTATTGTCCCAGTGTCCCATTGTCTCAGTGTCTCAGTGTCCTATTGTCCCAGTGTCCCATTGTCTCAGTGTCCTATTGTGCCAGTATCCCATTGTCCCAGTGCCCCAGTGTCCTATTGTCCCAGTGTCCCAGTGTCTCTGTGTCTCTGTATCTCAGCGTCTCAGCGTCTCAGTTTCCCAGTGTCTCTGTGTCCCAGTGTCTGTGTCCTATTGTCCCAGTGTCCCAGTGTCCTATTGTCCCAGTGTCCCAGCGTCCCAGTGTATCTGTGTCTCTGCGTCTCTGCGTCTCTGCGTCTCTGCGTATCTGCGTCTCTGCGTCTCTGCGTCTCAGTGTCCCAGCGTCCCAGTGTCTCAGTGTCCCAGTGTCTCTGTGTCTCAGCGTCTCAGCGTCTCAGTTTCCCAGTGTCTGTGTGCTATTGTCCCAGTGTCTCAGTGTCCCAGTGTCCCAGTGTCCTATTGTCCCAGTGTCCTATTGTCCCACTGTCCCAGTGTCCCAGTGTCTCTGTGTATCTGCGTCTCTGCGTCTCAGTTTCCCAGCGTCTCAGTGTCTCAGTGTCCTATTGTCCCAGTGTCCCATTGTCCCAGTGTCCCAGTGTCCCAGTGTCCCAGTGTCCTATTGTCCCAGTGTCCCATTGTCCCAGTGTCCCAGTGTCTCTCTATCTCAGTGTCTCAGTGTCTCAGTGCCCCAGTGTCTCAGCGCCTCAGTGTCCCAGTGTCTCTGTGTCTCAGCGTCTCAGTTTCCCAGTGTCTCTGTGTTTCAGTGTCCCAGTGTCTCAGTGTCTCAGTGTCCTATTGTCCCAGTGTCCCATTGTCGCAGTGTCCCAGTGTCCTATAGTCCCAGTGTCCCAGTGTCCCAGTGTCCCAGTGTCCCATTGTCCCAGTGTCTCAGTGTCTCAGTGTCCCAGTGTCCCAGTGTCTCTGTGTCTCTGAGTCTCAGTGTCTCAGCGTCTCAGTGTCCCAGTGTCTCTGTGCCTCTGTGTCTCTGTGTCTCAGCATCTCAGCGTCTCAGTTTCCCAGTGTCTCTGTGTCTCAGTGTCCCAGTGTCTCTGTGTCTCTGTGTCTCAGCGTCTCAGCTTCCCAGTGTCTCTGTGTCTCTGTGTCTCAGTGTCTCAGTGTCCTATTGTCCCAGTGTCCCAGTGGCTCTGTGTCTCTGCGTCTCCGCGTCTCAGTGTCCCAGCGTCCCAGTGTCTCAGTGTCTCAGTGTCCCAGTGTCTCTGTGTCTCAGCGTCTCAGCGTCTCAGTTTCCCAGTGTCTCTGTGTCTCTGTGTCTCAGTGCCTCAGTGTCCTATTGTCCCAGTGTCCCAGTGTCCTATTGTCTCAGTGTCTCAGTGTCCTATTGTCCCAGTGTCCCATTGTCCCAGTGTCCCAGTGTCCTATTGTCCCAGTGTCCCATTGTTCCAGTGTCCCAGTGTCTCTCTGTCTCAGTGTCTCAGTGCCTCAGTGCACCAGTGTCTCAGCGTCTCAGCGTCTCAGCGTCTCAGTTTCCCAGTGTCTCTGTGTCTCAGTGTCCCAGTGTCTCAGTGTCTCAGTGTCTCAGTGTCCTATTATCCCAGTGCCCCATTGTCCCCGTGTCCCAGTGTCCCAGTATCCTATTGTCCCAGTGTCCCAGTGTCCCAGTGTCTCTGTGCCTCAGTGTCCTATTGTCCCAGTGTCCCATTGCCCCAGTGTCCCAGTTTCCTATTGTCCCATTGTCCCAGTGTCTCAGTGCCCCAGTGCCCCAGTGTCTCTGTGTCTCAGTGTCCCAGTGTCTCAGTGTCTCACTGTCCTATTGTCCCAGTGCCCCATTGTCCCAGTGTCCCAGTGTCCCAGTATCCTATTGTCCCAGTGTCCCAGTGTCCCAGTGTCTCTGTGTCTCAGTGTCCTGTTGTCCCAGTGTCCCAGTGTCCTATTGGCCTATTGTCGCAGTGTCCCAGTGTCTCTGTGTCTCAGTGTCCTATTGTCCCAGTGTCCCAGTGTCCCATGTCTCTGTGTTCAGCATCTCAGCGTCCCTGCTTCCCAGTGTCCCAGTGTCCCAGTGTCTCAGTGCCCCAGTGTCCTATTGTCCCAGTGTCCCAGTGTCCCAGTGTCTCTGTGTCTCTGTGTCTCTGTGTCTCTGCGTCTCTGCGTCTCAGTGTCCCAGCGTCCCAGTGTCTCAGTGTCCCAGTGTATCTGTGTCTCAGCGTCTCAGTTTCCAAGTATCTCTGTGTCTCAGTGTCTGTGTCCTATTGTCCCAGTGTCCCAGTGTCCCATTGTCCCAGTGTCCCAGTGGCTCTGTGTCTTTGCGTCTCCGCGTCTCAGTGTCCCAGCGTCCCAGTGTCTCTGTGTCTCAGCGTCTCAGCGTCTCAGTTTCCCAGTGTCTCTGTGTCTCTGTGTCTCAGTGCCTCAGTGTCCTATTGTCCCAGTGTCCCAGTGTCCTATTGTCTCAGTGTCTCAGTGTCCTATTGTCCCAGTGTCCCATTGTCCCAGTGTCCCAGTGTCCTATTGTCCCATTGTCCCAATGTCCCAGTGTCCCAGTGTCTCTCTGTCTCAGTGTCTAGGTGCCCCAGTGCCCCAGTGTCTCAGCGTCTCAGTGCCCCAGTGTCTCAGCGTCTCAGTGTCTCAGTGTACCAGTGTCTCTGTGTCTCAGCGTCTCAGCGTCTCAGTTTCCCAGTGTCTCTGTGTCTCAGTGTCTCAGTGTCTCAGTGTCCTATTGTCCCAGTGTCCCATTGTCCCAGTGTCTCAGTGTCTCAGTGTCCTATTGTCTCAGTGTCCTATTGTCCCAGTGCCCCAGTGTCCCAGTGTCCTATTGTCCTATTGTCCCAGTGTCCCAGTGTCTCTGTGTCTCAGTGTCCTATTGTCCCAGTGTCCCAGTGTCCCAGTGCCCCATGTTTCTGTGTCTCAGCGTCTCAGCGTCCCAGCTTCCCAGTGTCCCAGCGTCCCAGTGACTCAGTGTCCCAGTGTCCCAGTGTCCTATTATCCCAGTGTCCCAGTGTCCCAGTGTCCCAGTGTCTCTGTGTCTCTGTGTCTCTGTGTCTCTGCGTCTCTGCGTCTCAGTGTCCCAGCGTCCCAGTGTCTCAGTGTCCCAGTGTATCTGTGCCTCAGCGTCTCATTTTCCAAGTATCTCTGCGTCTCAGTGTCTGTGTCCTATTGTCCCAGTTTCCCAGTGTCCTATTGTCCCAGTGTCCCAGTGCCCCAGTGTCTCTGTGTCTCTGCGTCTCTGCGTCTCAGTGTCCCAGCGTCCCAGTGTCTCAGTGTCCCGGTGTCTCTGTGTCTCAGCTTCTCAGCGTCTCAGTTTCCCAGTGTCTCTGTGTCTCAGTGTCTGTGTCCTATTGTCCCAGATTCTCAGTGTCCCAGTGTCCCAGTGTCCTATTGTCCCAGTGTCCTATTGTCCCAGTGTCCCAGTGTCCCAGTGTCTCTGTGTCGCTGCGTCTCTGCGTCTCAGTGTCCCAGCGTCTAAGTGTCTCTGTGTCTCAGCGCCTCAGCGTCTCAGTTTCCCAGTGTCTCTGTGTCTCAGAGTCTCAGTGTCCTATTGTCCCAGTGTCTCAGTGTCCCAGTGTCCCAGTGTCCTATTGTCCCAGTGTCCTATTGTCCCAGTGTCCCAGTGTCCCAATGTCCCAGTGTCTCTCTGTCCCAGTGTCCCATTGTCCCAGTGTCCCAGTGGCTCTGTGTCTTTGCGTCTCCGCGTCTCAGTGTCCCAGCGTCCCAGTGTCTCTGTGTCTCAGCGTCTCAGCGTCTCAGTTTCCCAGTGTCTCTGTGTCTCTGTGTCTCAGTGCCTCAGTGTCCTATTGTCCCAGTGTCCCAGTGTCCTATTGTCTCAGTGTCTCAGTGTCCTATTGTCCCAGTGTCCCATTGTCCCAGTGTCCCAGTGTCCTATTGTCCCATTGTCCCAATGTCCCAGTGTCCCAGTGTCTCTCTGTCTCAGTGTCTAGGTGCCCCAGTGCCCCAGTGTCTCAGCGTCTCAGTGCCCCAGTGTCTCAGCGTCTCAGTGTCTCAGTGTACCAGTGTCTCTGTGTCTCAGCGTCTCAGCGTCTCAGTTTCCCAGTGTCTCTGTGTCTCAGTGTCTCAGTGTCTCAGTGTCCTATTGTCCCAGTGTCCCATTGTCCCAGTGTCTCAGTGTCTCAGTGTCCTATTGTCTCAGTGTCCTATTGTCCCAGTGCCCCAGTGTCCCAGTGTCCTATTGTCCTATTGTCCCAGTGTCCCAGTGTCTCTGTGTCTCAGTGTCCTATTGTCCCAGTGTCCCAGTGTCCCAGTGCCCCATGTTTCTGTGTCTCAGCGTCTCAGCGTCCCAGCTTCCCAGTGTCCCAGCGTCCCAGTGACTCAGTGTCCCAGTGTCCCAGTGTCCTATTATCCCAGTGTCCCAGTGTCCCAGTGTCCCAGTGTCTCTGTGTCTCTGTGTCTCTGTGTCTCTGCGTCTCTGCGTCTCAGTGTCCCAGCGTCCCAGTGTCTCAGTGTCCCAGTGTATCTGTGCCTCAGCGTCTCATTTTCCAAGTATCTCTGCGTCTCAGTGTCTGTGTCCTATTGTCCCAGTTTCCCAGTGTCCTATTGTCCCAGTGTCCCAGTGCCCCAGTGTCTCTGTGTCTCTGCGTCTCTGCGTCTCAGTGTCCCAGCGTCCCAGTGTCTCAGTGTCCCGGTGTCTCTGTGTCTCAGCTTCTCAGCGTCTCAGTTTCCCAGTGTCTCTGTGTCTCAGTGTCTGTGTCCTATTGTCCCAGATTCTCAGTGTCCCAGTGTCCCAGTGTCCTATTGTCCCAGTGTCCTATTGTCCCAGTGTCCCAGTGTCCCAGTGTCTCTGTGTCGCTGCGTCTCTGCGTCTCAGTGTCCCAGCGTCTAAGTGTCTCTGTGTCTCAGCGCCTCAGCGTCTCAGTTTCCCAGTGTCTCTGTGTCTCAGAGTCTCAGTGTCCTATTGTCCCAGTGTCTCAGTGTCCCAGTGTCCCAGTGTCCTATTGTCCCAGTGTCCTATTTTCCCAGTGTCCCAGTGTCCCAGTGTCGCTGTGTCTCTGTGTCTCAGCGTCTCTGCGTCTCAGTGTCCCAGCGTCTCAGTGTCTCTGTGTCTCAGCATCTCAGCGTCTCAGTTTCCCAGTGTCTCTGTGTCTCAGTGTCTCAGTGTCCTATTGTCCCAGTGTCCCAGTGTCCCAGTGCCCTATTATCCCAGTGTCCTATTGTCCCAGTGTCCCAGTGTCTATGTGCCTCTGCGTCTCTGCGTCGCAGTGTCCCGATGTCTCAGTGTCCCAGTGTCTCTGTGTCTCAGCATCTCAGTTTCCCAGTGTCTCTGTGTCTCTGTGTCTCAGTGTCTCAGTGTCCTATTGTCCCAGTGTCCCAGTGTCTCAGTGTCCTATTGTCCCAGTGTCCCATTGTCTCAGTGTCTCAGTGTCCTATTGTCCCAGTGTCCCATTGTCTCAGTGTCCTATTGTGCCAGTATCCCATTGTCCCAGTGCCCCAGTGTCCTATTGTCCCAGTGTCCCAGTGTCTCTGTGTCTCTGTATCTCAGCGTCTCAGCGTCTCAGTTTCCCAGTGTCTCTGTGTCCCAGTGTCTGTGTCCTATTGTCCCAGTGTCCCAGTGTCCTATTGTCCCAGTGTCCCAGCGTCCCAGTGTATCTGTGTCTCTGCGTCTCTGCGTCTCTGCGTCTCTGCGTATCTGCGTCTCTGCGTCTCTGCGTCTCAGTGTCCCAGCGTCCCAGTGTCTCAGTGTCCCAGTGTCTCTGTGTCTCAGCGTCTCAGCGTCTCAGTTTCCCAGTGTCTGTGTGCTATTGTCCCAGTGTCTCAGTGTCCCAGTGTCCCAGTGTCCTATTGTCCCAGTGTCCTATTGTCCCACTGTCCCAGTGTCCCAGTGTCTCTGTGTATCTGCGTCTCTGCGTCTCAGTTTCCCAGCGTCTCAGTGTCTCAGTGTCCTATTGTCCCAGTGTCCCATTGTCCCAGTGTCCCAGTGTCCCAGTGTCCCAGTGTCCTATTGTCCCAGTGTCCCATTGTCCCAGTGTCCCAGTGTCTCTCTATCTCAGTGTCTCAGTGTCTCAGTGCCCCAGTGTCTCAGCGCCTCAGTGTCCCAGTGTCTCTGTGTCTCAGCGTCTCAGTTTCCCAGTGTCTCTGTGTTTCAGTGTCCCAGTGTCTCAGTGTCTCAGTGTCCTATTGTCCCAGTGTCCCATTGTCGCAGTGTCCCAGTGTCCTATAGTCCCAGTGTCCCAGTGTCCCAGTGTCCCAGTGTCCCATTGTCCCAGTGTCTCAGTGTCTCAGTGTCCCAGTGTCCCAGTGTCTCTGTGTCTCTGAGTCTCAGTGTCTCAGCGTCTCAGTGTCCCAGTGTCTCTGTGCCTCTGTGTCTCTGTGTCTCAGCATCTCAGCGTCTCAGTTTCCCAGTGTCTCTGTGTCTCAGTGTCCCAGTGTCTCTGTGTCTCTGTGTCTCAGCGTCTCAGCTTCCCAGTGTCTCTGTGTCTCTGTGTCTCAGTGTCTCAGTGTCCTATTGTCCCAGTGTCCCAGTGGCTCTGTGTCTCTGCGTCTCCGCGTCTCAGTGTCCCAGCGTCCCAGTGTCTCAGTGTCTCAGTGTCCCAGTGTCTCTGTGTCTCAGCGTCTCAGCGTCTCAGTTTCCCAGTGTCTCTGTGTCTCTGTGTCTCAGTGCCTCAGTGTCCTATTGTCCCAGTGTCCCAGTGTCCTATTGTCTCAGTGTCTCAGTGTCCTATTGTCCCAGTGTCCCATTGTCCCAGTGTCCCAGTGTCCTATTGTCCCAGTGTCCCATTGTTCCAGTGTCCCAGTGTCTCTCTGTCTCAGTGTCTCAGTGCCTCAGTGCACCAGTGTCTCAGCGTCTCAGCGTCTCAGCGTCTCAGTTTCCCAGTGTCTCTGTGTCTCAGTGTCCCAGTGTCTCAGTGTCTCAGTGTCTCAGTGTCCTATTATCCCAGTGCCCCATTGTCCCCGTGTCCCAGTGTCCCAGTATCCTATTGTCCCAGTGTCCCAGTGTCCCAGTGTCTCTGTGCCTCAGTGTCCTATTGTCCCAGTGTCCCATTGTCCCAGTGTCCCAGTTTCCTATTGTCCCATTGTCCCAGTGTCTCAGTGCCCCAGTGCCCCAGTGTCTCTGTGTCTCAGTGTCCCAGTGTCTCAGTGTCTCACTGTCCTATTGTCCCAGTGCCCCATTGTCCCAGTGTCCCAGTGTCCCAGTATCCTATTGTCCCAGTGTCCCAGTGTCCCAGTGTCTCTGTGTCTCAGTGTCCTGTTGTCCCAGTGTCCCAGTGTCCTATTGGCCTATTGTCGCAGTGTCCCAGTGTCTCTGTGTCTCAGTGTCCTATTGTCCCAGTGTCCCAGTGTCCCATGTCTCTGTGTTCAGCATCTCAGCGTCCCTGCTTCCCAGTGTCCCAGTGTCCCAGTGTCTCAGTGCCCCAGTGTCCTATTGTCCCAGTGTCCCAGTGTCCCAGTGTCTCTGTGTCTCTGTGTCTCTGTGTCTCTGCGTCTCTGCGTCTCAGTGTCCCAGCGTCCCAGTGTCTCAGTGTCCCAGTGTATCTGTGTCTCAGCGTCTCAGTTTCCAAGTATCTCTGTGTCTCAGTGTCTGTGTCCTATTGTCCCAGTGTCCCAGTGTCCTATTGTCCCAGTGTCCCAGTGTCTCTGTGTCTCTGCATCTCTGCGTCTCAGTGTCCCAGCGTCCCAGTGTCTCAGTGTCCCAGTGTATCTGTGTCTCAGCGTCTCAGCGTCTCAGTTTCCAAGTGTCTGTGTGTCACAGTGTCTGTGTCCTATTGTCCCAGTGTCCCAGTGTCCTATTGTCCCAGTGTCCCAGTGTCCCAGTGTCTCTGTGTCTCTGCTTCTCTGCGTCTCAGTGTCCCAGCGTCCCAGTGTCTCAGTGTCCCAGTGTCTCTGTGTCTCAGTGTCTCAGCGTCTCAGTTTCCCAGTGTCTCTGTGTCTCAGTGTCTGTGCCCTATTGTCCCAGTGTCTCAGTGTCCCAGTGTCCCAGTGTCCTATTGTCCCAGTGTCCTATTGTCCCAGTGTCCCAGTGTCCCAGTGTCTCTGTGTCTCTGCATCTCTGCGTCTCAGTGTCCCAGCGTCTCAGGGTCTCTGTGCCTCAGCGTCTCAGCATCTCAGTTTCCCAGTGTCTCTGTGTCTCAGTGTCTCAGTGTCCTATTGTCCCAGTGTCTCAGTGTCCCAGTGTCCCAGTGTCCTATTGTCCCAGTGTCCTATTGTCCCAGTGTCCCAGTGTCCCAGTGTCTCTGTGTCTCTGTGTCTCTGCGTCTCTGCGTCTCAGTGTCCCAGCGTCTCAGTGTCTCTGTGTCTCAGCGTCTCAGCGTCTCAGTTTCCCAGTGTCTCTGTGTCTCAGTGTCTCAGTGTCCTATTGTCCCAGTGTCCCAGTATCCCAGTGTCCTATTGTCCCAGTGTCCTATTGTCCCAGTGTCCCAGTGTCTCTGTGTCTCTGTGTCTCTGCGTCTCCGCGTCTCAGTGTCCCAGCGTCCCAGTGTCTCAGTGTCTCAGTGTCCCAGTGTCTCTGTGTCTCAGCGTCTCAGCGTCTCAGTTTCCCAGTGTCTCTGTGTCTCTGTGTCTCTGTGTCTCAGTGCCTCAGTGTCCTATTGTCCCAGTGTCCCAGTGTCCTATTGTCTCAATGTCTCAGTGTCCTATTGTCCCAGTGTCCCATTGTCCCAGTGTCCCAGTGTCCTATTGTCCCAGTGTCCCATTGTCCCAGTGTCCCAGTGTCTCTCTGTCTCAGTGTCTCAGTGCCTCAGTGCCCCAGTGTCTCAGCGTCTCAGCGTCTCAGCGTCTCAGTTTCCCAGTGTCTCTGTGTCTCAGTGTCCCAGTGTCTCAGTGTCTCAGTGTCCTATTGTCCCAGTGCCCCATTGTCCCAGTGTCCCAGTGTCCCAGTATCCTATTGTCCCAGTGTCCCAGTGTTCCAGTGTCTCAGTGTCTCAGTGTCCTATTGTCCCAGTGCCCCATTGTCCCAGTGTCCCAGTGTCCCAGTTTCCTATTGTCCCATTGTCCCAATGTCCCAGTGTCCCAGTGTCTCTCTGTCTCAGTGTCTCAGTGCCCCAGTGCCCCAGTGTCTCAGCGTCTCAGTGCCCCAGTGTCTCAGCGTCTCAGTGTCTCAGTGTCCCAGTGTCTCTGTGTCTCAGCGTCTCAGCGTCTCAGTTTCCCAGTGTCTCTGTGTCTCAGTGTCTCAGTGTCTCAGTGTCCTATTGTCCCAGTGTCCCATTGTCCCAGTGTCTCAGTGTCTCAGTGTCCTATTGTCTCAGTGTCCTATTGTCCCAGTGCCCCAGTGTCCCAGTGTCCTATTGTCCTATTGTCCCAGTGCCCCAGTGTCTCTGTGTCTCAGTGTCCTATTGTCCCAGTGTCCCAGTGTCCCAGTGTCCCATGTTTCTGTGTCTCAGCGTCTCAGCGTCCCAGCTTCCCAGTGTCCAAGCGTCCCAGTGACTCAGTGTCCCAGTGTCCCAGTTGCCTATTGTCCTAGTGTCCCAGTGTCCCAGTGTCTCTGTGTCTCTGTGTCTCTGTGTCTCTGCGTCTCTGCGTCTCAGTGTCCCAGCGTCCCAGTGTCTCAGTGTCCCAGTGTATCTGTGTCTCAGCGTCTCATTTTCCAAGTATCTCTGTGGCTCAGTGTCTGTGTCCTATTGTCCCAGTTTCCCAGTGTCCTATTGTCCCAGTGTCCCAGTGTCCCAGTGTCTCAGTGTCTCAGTGTCCTATTGTCCCAGTGCCCCATTGTCACTGTGTCCCAGTGTCCCAGTATCCTATTGTCCCAGTGTCCCAGTGTCCCAGTGTCTCTGTGTCTCAGTGTCCTATTGTCCCAGTGTCCCAGTGTCCTATTGGCCTATTGTCGCAGTGTCCCAGTGTCTCTGTGTCTCAGTGTCCTATTGTCCCAGTGTCCCAGTGTCCCAGTGTCCCATGTCTCTGTGGTCAGCATCTCAGCGTCCCTGCTTCCCAGTGTCCCAGCGTCCCAGTGCCTCAGTGCCCCAGTGTCCCAGTGTCCTATTGTCCCAGTGTCCCAGTGTCCCAGTGTCTCTGTGTCTCTGTGTCTCTGCGTCTCTGCGTCTCTGCGTCTCTGCGTCTCAGTGTCCCAGCGTCCCAGTGTCTAAGTGTCCCAGTGTATCTGTGTCTCAGCGTCTCAGTTTCCAAGTATCTCTGTGTCTCAGTGTCTGTGTCCTATTGTCCCAGTGTCCCAGTGTCCTATTGTCCCAGTGTCCCAGTGTCTCTGTGTCTCTGCGTCTCTGCGTCTCAGTGTCCCAGCATCCCAGTGTCTCAGTGTCCCAGTGTATCTGTGTCTCAGCGTCTCAGCGTCTCAGTTTCCAAGTGTCTGTGTGTCTCAGTGTCTGTGTCCTATTGTCCCAGTGTCCCAGTGTCCTATTGTCCCAGTGTCCCAGTGTCCCAGTGTCTCTGTGTCTCTGCTTCTCTGCGTCTCAGTGTCCCAGCGTCCCAGTGTCTCAGTGTCCCAGTGTCTCTGTGTCTCAGCGTCTCAGCGTCTCAGTTTCCCAGTGTCTCTGTGTCTCTGTGTCTCAGTGTCTCAGTGTCCTATTGTCCCAGTGTCCCAGTGTCTCAGTGTCCTATTGTCTCAGTGTCCCATTGTCTCAGTGTCTCAGTGTCCTATTGTCCCAGTGTCCCATTGTCTCAGTGTCCTATTGTGCCAGTGTCCCATTGTCCCAGTGTCCCAGTATCCTATTGTCCCAGTGTCCCAGTGTCTCTGTGTCTCTGTGTCTCAGCGTCTCGGCGTCTCAGTTTCCCAGTGTCTCTGTGTCTCAGTGTCTGTGTCCTATTGTCCCAGTGTCCCAGTGTCCTATTGTCCCAGTGTCCCAGTGTCCCAGTGTCTCTGTGTCGCTGCGTCTCTGCGTCTCAGTGTCCCAGCGTCTAAGTGTCTCTGTGTCTCAGCGTCTCAGCGTCTCAGTTTCCCAGTGTCTCTGTGTCTCAGAGTCTCAGTGTCCTATTGTCCCAGTGTCTCAGTGTCCCAGTGTCCCAGTGTCCTATTGTCCCAGTGTCCTATTTTCCCAGTGTCCCAGTGCCCCAGTGTCTCAGTGTCCCAGTGTCTCTGTGTCTCAGCGTCTCAGTTTCCCAGTGTCTCTGTGTCTCAGTGTCTCAGTGTCCTATTGTCCCAGTGTCCCAGTGTCTCAGTGTCCTATTGTCTCAGTGTCCCATTGTCTCAGTGTCTCAGTGTCCTATTGTCCCAGTGTCCCATTGTCTCAGTGTCCTATTGTGCCAGTGTCCCATTGTCCCAGTGTCCCAGTGTCCTATTGTCCCAGTGTCCCAGTGTCTCTGTGTCTCTGTGTCTCAGCGTCTCAGCGTCTCAGTTTCCCAGTGTCTCTGTGTCTCAGTGTCTGTGTCCTATTGTCCCAGTGTCCCAGTGTCCTATTGTCCCAGTGTCCCAGCGTCCCAGTGTCTCTGTGTCTCTGCGTCTCTGCGTCTCTGCGTCTCTGCGTCTCTGCGTCTCAGTGTTTCAGCGTCCCAGTGTCTCAGTGTCCCAGTGTCTCTGTGTCTCAGCGTCTCAGCGTCTCAGTTTCCCAGTGTCTGTGTGCTATTGTCCCAGTGTCTCAGTGTCCCAGTGTCCCAGTGTCCTATTGTCCCAGTGTCCTATTGTCCCACTGTCCCAGTGTCCCAGTGTCTCTGTGTCTCTGCGTCTCTGCGTCTCAGTTTCCCAGCGTCTCAGTGTCTCAGTGTCCTATTGTCCCAGTGTCCCATTGTCCCAGTGTCCCAGTGTCCCAGTGTCCTATTGTCCCAGTGTCCCATTGTGCCAGTGTCCCAGTGTCCCAGTGTCCCAGTGTCTCTCTATCTCAGTGTGTCAGTGCCTCAGTGCCCCAGTGTCTCAGCGTCTCAGTGTCCCAGTGTCTCTGTGTCTCAGCGTCTCAGTTTCCCAGTGTCTCTGTGTCTCAGTGTCCCAGTGTCTCAGTGTCTCAGTGTCCTATTGTCCCAGTGTCCCATTGTCCCAGTGTCCCAGTGTCCTATTGTCCCAGTGTCCCAGTGTCCCAGTGTCCCAGTGTCCCATTGTCCCAGTGTCTCAGTGTCCTATTGTCTCAGTGTCCTATTGTCCCAGTGTCCCAGTGTCCCAGTGTCCTATTGTCCTATTGTCCCAGTGTCCCAGTGTCTCTATGTCTCAGTGTCCTATTGTCCCAGTGTCCCAGTGTCCTATTGTCCCAGTGTCCCATTGTCCCAGTGTCCCAGTGTCCCAGTGTCACATGTCTCTGTGTCTCAGCCTCTCAGCGTCCCTGCTTCCCAGCGTCCCAGCGTCCCAGTGTCCCAGTGTCCCAGTGCCCTATTGTACAAGTGTCCCAGTGTCCCAGTGTCCCAGTGTCTCTGTGTCTCTGCGTCTCTGTGTCTCAGTGTCTCAGTGTCCCAGTGTCCCAGTGTCTCAGTGTCCCAGTGTCTCTGTGTCTCAGCGTCTCAGTTTCCCAGTGTCTCTGTGTCTCAGTGTCTGTGTCCTATTGTCCCAGTGTCCCAGTGTCCTATTGTCCCAGTGTCCCAGTGTCCCAGTGTCTCTGTGTCTCTGCTTCTCTGCGTCTCAGTGTCCCAGCGTCCCAGTGTCTCAGTGTCTCAGTGTCTCAGTGTCTCTGTGTCTCAGCGTCTCAGCGTCTCAGTTTCCTAGTGTCTCTGTGTCTCAGTGTCTGTGTCCTATTGACCCAGTGTCTCAGTGTCCCAGTGCCTCTGCGTCTCAGTGTCCCAGCGTCTCAGTGTCTCTGTGTCTCAGCGTCTCAGTTTCCCAGTGTCTCTGTGTCTCTGTGTCTCAGTGTCTCAGTATCCTATTGTCCCAGTGTCCCACTGTCCCAGTGTCCTATTGTCTCAGTGTCCTATTGTCCCAGTGTTCCAGTGTCCCAGTGTCTCTGTGTCTCTGCGTCTCTGCGTCTCAGTGTCCCAGTGTCTCAGTGTCCCAGTGTCTCTGTGTCTCAGCATCTCAGCGTCTCAGTTTCCCAGTGTCTCTGTGTCTCTGTGCCTCAGTGTCTCAGTGTCCTATTGTCCCAGTGTCCCAGTGTCTCAGTGTCTCAGTGTCCTATTGTCCCAGTGTCCCATTGTCTCAGTGTCCTATTGTCCCAGTGTCCCATTGTCCCAGTGTCCCAGTGTCCTATTGTCCCAGTGTCCCAGTGTCTCTGTGTCTCTGTGTCTCAGCGTCTCAGCGTCTCAGTTTCCCAGTGTCTCTGTGTCTCTGTGTCTCAGTGTCTCAGTGTCCTATTGTCCCAGTTTCCCATTGTCTCAGTGTCCCAGTGTCCCATTGTCTCAGTGCCCTATTGTCCCAGTGTCCCAGTGTCCCAGTGTCCCAGTGTCCTATTGTCCCAGTGTCCCAGTGTCTCTGTGTTTCTGCGTCTCAGCGTCTCAGTTTCCCAGTGTCTCTGTGTCTCAGTGTCTGTGTCCTATTGTCCCAGTGTCCCAGTGTCCCAGTGTCCTATTGTCCCAGTGTCCCAGTGTCTCTGTGTCTCTGCGTCTCTGCGTCTCAGTGTCCCAGTGTCTCAGTGTCCCAGTGTCTCTGTGTCTCAGTGTCCCTTTGTCCTTGTGTCTCTGTGTCCCAGTGTCCCAGTGTCCCATTGTCCCTGTGTCTCTGTGTCTCTGTGTCCCAGTGTCCCAGTGTCTCAGTGCCCCAGTGTCCCAGTGTCCCAGTGTCTCAGCGTCTCAGCGTCTCAGTTTCCCAGTGTCCCAGTGTCTCAGTGCCCCAGTGCCCCAGTGTCCCAGTGTCCCAGTGCCTCAACGTCTCAACGTCTCAGTTTCCCAGTATCTCAGTGTCTCTGTGTCCCAGTGTCCCAGTGTCCCAGTGCCTCAGCATCTCAGCGTCTCAGCGTCTCAGTTTCCCAGTGTCTCAGTGTCCCAGTGTCTCTGTGTCTCTGTGTCTCAGCGTCTCGGCATCTCAGTTTACCTGTGTCTCTGTGTCTCAGTGTCTCAGTGTCCTATTGTCCCCGTGTCCCATTGTCCCAGTGTCCCAGTGTCTCTCTGTCCCAGTGTCCCATTGCCCCAGTGTTCCAGTGTCTCTCTGTCTCAGTGTCTCAGTGTCTCAGTGCCAGTTTCACAGTGTCTCTGTGTCTCTGCGTCTCTGCGTCTCAGTGTCCCAGTGTCTCTGTGTCTCAGCGTCTCAGCATCTCAGTTTCCCAGTGTCTCTGTGTCTCTGTGTCTCAGTGTCATATTGTCCCAGTGCCCCATTGTCCCAGTGT
Organism: Pristiophorus japonicus; assembly: GCF_044704955.1. Classification (NCBI taxonomy): domain Eukaryota; kingdom Metazoa; phylum Chordata; class Chondrichthyes; family Pristiophoridae; genus Pristiophorus; species Pristiophorus japonicus. The sequence continues at coordinate 109,146,694 of NC_091987.1, forward strand.
CCCAGTGTCTCAGCATCTCAGTGCCCCAGTGTCTCAGCGTCTCAGTGTCTCAGTGTCCCAGTGTCTCCGTGTCTCTGCGTCTCAGCGTCTCAGTTTCCCAGTGTCTCTGTGTCCTATTGTCCCAGTGTCCCATTGTCCCAGTGTCCCAGTGTCCTATTGTCCCAGTGTCCCAGTGTCTCAGTGTCCCAGTGTCTCTGTGTCTCTGTGTCTCAGCGTCTCAGCGTCTCAGTTTCCCAGTGTCTCTGTGTCTCAGTGTCCCAGTGTCTCAGTGTCTCAGTGTCCTATTGTCCCAGTGTCCCATTGTCCCAGTGTCCTATTGTCCCAGTGCCCCAGTGTCTCTGTGTCTCAGTGTCCTATTGTCCCAGTGTCCCATTATCCCAGTTTCCCAGTGTCCCAGTGTCCCAGTGTTTCTGTGTCTCTGTGTCTCAGCGTCTCAGCGTCTCAGTTTCCCAGTGTCTCAATGTCCCAGTGTCCCAGTGTCTCTGTGTCTCTGTGTCTCTGTTGCTCAGTGTCCTAGTGTCTCTGTGTCTCAATGTCTCAGTGTCCTAGTGTCTCTCTGTCTCTCTGTCCCAGAGTCCCACTATCCCAGTGTCCCAGTGTCCTAGTGTCTCTGTGCGTCAGTGTCCCAGAGGCCCAGTACCCTAGTGCCTCTGTGTCTCAGTGTCCCATTGTCCTAGTGTCTCTCTATCTCTCTGTCCCAGTGTCCTCGTGTTTCTGTGTCTCAGTGTCCCAGTGTCCTAGTATCTCTGTATCTCATGTGTCCCAGTGTCCTTGGTGTCTATCTGTTCTCTGTCCAAGTGTCCCAGTGTCCCAGTGTCTCAGTGTCTCAGTGTCTCAGTGTCTCAGTGTCTCAGTGTCCCAGTGTCCCAGTGTCTCTGTGTCTCTGTGTCTCAGCGTCTCAGCGTCTCAGTGTCTCAGTGTCCCAGTGTCTCAGTGTCTCAGTGCCCCAGTGTCCCAGTGTCTCTGTGTCTCTGTGTCTCAGCGTCTCAGCGCCTCAGTTTCCCAGTGTCTCAGTGTCTCAGTGTCCCAGTGTCTCTGTGTCTCTGTGTCTCTGTGTCTCAGCGTCTCAGTTTCCCAGTGTCTCTGTGTCTCTGTGTCTCAGTGTCTCAGTGTCCCAGTGTCTCTGTGTCTCTGTGTCTCAGCGTCTCAGTGTCTCAGTTTCCCAGTGTCTCTGTGTCTCTGTGTCTCAGTGTCTCAGTGTCCCAGTGTCTCTGTGTCTCAGTGTCTCAGCGTCTCAGCGTCTCAGTTTCCCAGTGTCTCTGTGTCTCTGTGTCTCTGTGTCTCAGCGTCTCAGTTTCCCAGTTTCCCAGTGTCTCAGTGTCTCAGTGTCTCAGTGTCCCAGTGTCCCAGTGTCTCTGTGTCTCTGTGTCTCAGCGTCTCAGTTTCCCAGTGTCTCAGTGTCTCAGTGTCCCAGTGTCCCAGTGTCCCTGTGTCTCTGTGTCTCTGTGTCTCAGCGTCTCAGCTTCCCAGTGTCTCTGTGTCTCTGTGTCTCAGTGTCTCAGTGTCTCAGTGTCTCAGTGTCCTATTGTCCCAGTGTCCCATTGCCCCAGTGTCCCAATGTCCCAGTATCTCTCTGTCCCAGTGTCCCATTGTCCCAGTGTCCCAGTGTCTCTGTGTCTCTGCGTCTCTGCGTCTCAGCGTCTCAGTGCCCCAGTGTCTCAGTGTCTCTGTGTCTCAGTGTCTCAGTGTCCTATTGTCCCAGTGTCCCAGTGTCCCAGTGTCCCATTGTCTCAGTGTCTCAGTGTCCTATTGTCCCAGTGTCCCATTGTCCCAGTGTCCCAGTGTCCTATTGTCCCAGTGTCCCATTGTCCCAGTGTCCCAGTGTCCCAGTGTCTCTCTGTCTCAGTGTCTCAGTGCCCCAGTGTCTCAGCGTCTCAGTGTCCCAGTGTCTCTGTGTCTCAGCGTCTCAGTTTCCCAGTGTCTCTGTGTCTCAGTGTCCCAGTGTCTCAGTGTCCTATTGTCCCAGTGTCCCAGTGTCTCAGCATCTCAGCGTCTCAGCGTCTCAGTTTCCCAGTGTCTCAGTGTCCCAGTGTCTCTGTGTCTCTGTGTCTCAGCGTCTCGGCATCTCAGTTTACCTGTGTCTCTGTGTCTCAGTGTCTCAGTGTCCTATTGTCCCCGTGTCCCATTGTCCCAGTGTCCCAGTGTCTCTCTGTCCCAGTGTCCCATTGCCCCAGTGTTCCAGTGTCTCTCTGTCTCAGTGTCTCAGTGTCTCAGTGCCCCAGTTTCACAGTGTCTCTGTGTCTCTGCGTCTCTGCGTCTCAGTGTCCCAGTGTCTCTGTGTCTCAGCATCTCAGTTTCCCAGTGTCTCTGTGTCTCTGTGTCTCAGTGTCATATTGTCCCAGTGCCCCATTGTCCCAGTGTCCCAGTGTCTCAGCATCTCAGTGCCCCAGTGTCTCAGCGTCTCAGTGTCTCAGTGTCCCAGTGTCTCCGTGTCTCTGCGTCTCAGCGTCTCAGTTTCCCAGTGTCTCTGTGTCCTATTGTCCCAGTGTCCCATTGTCCCAGTGTCCCAGTGTCCTATTGTCCCAGTGTCCCAGTGTCCCAGTGTCTCAGTGTCCCAGTGTCTCTGTGTCTCTGTGTCTCAGCGTCTCAGCGTCTCAGTGTCCCAGTGTCTCTGTGTCTCTGTGTCTCAGCGTCTCAGCGTCTCAGTTTCCCAGTGTCTCTGTGTCTCAGTGTCCCAGTGTCTCAGTGTCTCAGTGTCCTATTGTCCCAGTGTCCCATTGTCCCAGTGTCCTATTGTCCCAGTGCCCCAGTGTCTCTGTGTCTCAGTGTCCTATTGTCCCAGTGTCCCATTGTCCCAGTTTCCCAGTGTCCCAGTGTCCCAGTGTTTCTGTGTCTCTGTGTCTCAGCGTCTCAGCGTCTCAGTTTCCCAGTGTCTCAATGTCCCAGTGTCCCAGTGTCTCTGTGTCTCTGTGTCTCTGTTGCTCAGTGTCCTAGTGTCTCTGTGTCTCAATGTCTCAGTGTCCTAGTGTCTCTCTGTCTCTCTGTCCCAGAGTCCCACTATCCCAGTGTCCCAGTGTCCTAGTGTCTCTGTGCGTCAGTGTCCCAGAGGCCCAGTGCCCTAGTGCCTCTGTGTCTCAGTGTCCCATTGTCCTAGTGTCTCTCTATCTCTCTGTCCCAGTGTCCTCGTGTTTCTGTGTCTCAGTGTCCCAGTGTCCTAGTATCTCTGTATCTCATGTGTCCCAGTGTCCTTGGTGTCTATCTGTTCTCTGTCCAAGTGTCCCAGTGTCCCAGTGCCTCAGTGTCTCAGTGTCTCAGTGTCTCAGTGTCTCAGTGTCCCAGTGTCCCAGTGTCTCTGTGTCTCTGTGTCTCTGTGTCTCAGCGTCTCAGCGTCTCAGTGTCTCAGTGTCCCAGTGTCTCAGTGTCTCAGTGCCCCAGTGTCCCAGTGTCTCTGTGTCTCTGTGTCTCAGCGTCTCAGCGTCTCAGTTTCCCAGTGTCTCAGTGTCTCAGTGTCCCAGTGTCTCTGTGTCTCTGTGTCTCTGTGTCTCAGCGTCTCAGTTTCCCAGTGTCTCTGTGTCTCTGTGTCTCAGTGTCTCAGTGTCCCAGTGTCTCTGTCTCTCTGTGTCTCAGCGTCTCAGTGTCTCAGTTTCCCAGTGTCTCTGTGTCTCTGTGTCTCTGTGTCTCAGTGTCTCAGCGTCTCAGCGTCTCAGTTTCCCAGTGTCTCTGTGTCTCTGTGTCTCTGTGTCTCAGCGTCTCAGTTTCCCAGTTTCCCAGTGTCTCAGTGTCTCAGTGTCTCAGTGTCCCAGTGTCCCAGTGTCTCTGTGTCTCTGTGTCTCAGCGTCTCAGTTTCCCAGTGTCTCAGTGTCTCAGTGTCCCAGTGTCCCAGTGTCCCTGTGTCTCTGTGTCTCTGTGTCTCAGCGTCTCAGCTTCCCAGTGTCTCTGTGTCTCTGTGTCTCAGTGTCTCGGTGTCTCAGTGTCTCAGTGTCCTATTGTCCCAGTGTCCCATTGCCCCAGTGTCCCAATGTCCCAGTATCTCTCTGTCCCAGTGTCCCATTGTCCCAGTGTCCCAGTGTCTCTGTGTCTCTGCGTCTCTGCGTCTCAGCGTCTCAGTGCCCCAGTGTCTCAGTGTCTCTGTGTCTCAGTGTCTCAGTGTCCTATTGTCCCAGTGTCCCAGTGTCCCAGTGTCCCATTGTCTCAGTGTCTCAGTGTCCTATTGTCCCAGTGTCCCATTGTCCCAGTGTCCCAGTGTCCTATTGTCCCAGTGTCCCATTGTCCCAGTGTCCCAGTGTCCCAGTGTCTCTCTGTCTCAGTGTCTCAGTGCCCCAGTGTCTCAGCGTCTCAGTGTCCCAGTGTCTCTGTGTCTCAGCGTCTCAGTTTCCCAGTGTCTCTGTGTCTCAGTGTCCCAGTGTCTCAGTGTCCTATTGTCCCAGTGTCCCAGTGTCCCAGTGTCCCAGTGTCCCAGTGTCTCTGTGTCTCAGTGTCCTATTGTCCCAGTGTCCCATTGTCCCAGTGTCCCAGTGTCCTATTGTCCCATTGTCCCAGTGTCCCAGTGTTTCTCTGTCTCAGTGTCTCAGTGTCTCAGTGCCCCAGTGCCCCGGTGTCTCAGCATCTCAGTGTCTCAGTGTCTCAGTGCCCTAGTGCCCCAGTGTCTCAGCGTCTCAGTGCCCCAGTGTCTCAGCATCTCAGTGTCCCAGTGTCCCAGTGTCTCTGTGTCCCAGTGTCCCAGTGTCCCAGTGCCCTATTGTACAAGTGTCCCAGTGTCCCAGTGTCTCTGTGTCTCTGCGTCTCTGTGTCTCAGTGTCCCAGTGTCCCAGTGTCTCAGTGTCCCAGTGTCTCTGTGTCTCAGCGTCTCAGTTTCCCAGTGTCTCTGTGTCTCAGTGTCTGTGTCCTATTGTCCCAGTGTCCCAGTGTCCTATTGTCCCAGTGTCCCAGTGTCCCAGTGTCTCTGTGTCTCTGCTTCTCTGCGTCTCAGTGTCCCAGCGTCCCAGTGTCTCAGTGTCTCAGTGTCTCAGTGTCTCTGAGTCTCAGCGTCTCAGCGTCTCAGTTTCCTAGTGTCTCTGTGTCTCAGTGTCTGTGTCCTATTGACCCAGTGTCTCAGTGTCCCAGTGCCTCTGCGTCTCAGTGTCCCAGCGTCTCAGTGTCTCTGTGTCTCAGCGTCTCAGTTTCCCAGTGTCTCTGTGTCTCTGTGTCTCAGTGTCTCAGTATCCTATTGTCCCAGTGTCCCACTGTCCCAGTGTCCTATTGTCTCAGTGTCCTATTGTCCCAGTGTTCCAGTGTCCCAGTGTCTCTGTGTCTCTGCGTCTCTGCGTCTCAGTGTCCCAGTGTCTCAGTGTCCCAGTGTCTCTGTGTCTCAGCATCTCAGCGTCTCAGTTTCCCAGTGTCTCTGTGTCTCTGTGCCTCAGTGTCTCAGTGTCCTATTGTCCCAGTGTCCCAGTGTCTCAGTGTCTCAGTGTCCTATTGTCCCAGTGTCCCATTGTCTCAGTGTCCTATTGTCCCAGTGTCCCATTGTCCCAGTGTCCCAGTGTCCTATTGTCCCAGTGTCCCAGTGTCTCTGTGTCTCTGTGTCTCAGCGTCTCGGCATCTCAGTTTACCTGTGTCTCTGTGTCTCAGTGTCTCAGTGTCCTATTGTCCCCGTGTCCCATTGTCCCAGTGTCCCAGTGTCTCTCTGTCCCAGTGTCCCATTGCCCCAGTGTTCCAGTGTCTCTCTGTCTCAGTGTCTCAGTGTCTCAGTGCCCCAGTTTCACAGTGTCTCTGTGTCTCTGCGTCTCTGCGTCTCAGTGTCCCAGTGTCTCTGTGTCTCAGCATCTCAGTTTCCCAGTGTCTCTGTGTCTCTGTGTCTCAGTGTCATATTGTCCCAGTGCCCCATTGTCCCAGTGTCCCAGTGTCTCAGCATCTCAGTGCCCCAGTGTCTCAGCGTCTCAGTGTCTCAGTGTCCCAGTGTCTCCGTGTCTCTGCGTCTCAGCGTCTCAGTTTCCCAGTGTCTCTGTGTCCTATTGTCCCAGTGTCCCATTGTCCCAGTGTCCCAGTGTCCTATTGTCCCAGTGTCCCAGTGTCCCAGTGTCTCAGTGTCCCAGTGTCTCTGTGTCTCTGTGTCTCAGCGTCTCAGCGTCTCAGTTTCCCAGTGTCTCTGTGTCTCAGTGTCCCAGTGTCTCAGTGTCTCAGTGTCCTATTGTCCCAGTGTCCCATTGTCCCAGTGTCCTATTGTCCCAGTGCCCCAGTGTCTCTGTGTCTCAGTGTCCTATTGTCCCAGTGTCCCATTGTCCCAGTTTCCCAGTGTCCCAGTGTCCCAGTGTTTCTGTGTCTCTGTGTCTCAGCGTCTCAGCGTCTCAGTTTCCCAGTGTCTCAATGTCCCAGTGTCCCAGTGTCTCTGTGTCTCTGTGTCTCTGTTGCTCAGTGTCCTAGTGTCTCTGTGTCTCAATGTCTCAGTGTCCTAGTGTCTCTCTGTCTCTCTGTCCCAGAGTCCCACTATCCCAGTGTCCCAGTGTCCTAGTGTCTCTGTGCGTCAGTGTCCCAGAGGCCCAGTGCCCTAGTGCCTCTGTGTCTCAGTGTCCCATTGTCCTAGTGTCTCTCTATCTCTCTGTCCCAGTGTCCTCGTGTTTCTGTGTCTCAGTGTCCCAGTGTCCTAGTATCTCTGTATCTCATGTGTCCCAGTGTCCTTGGTGTCTATCTGTTCTCTGTCCAAGTGTCCCAGTGTCCCAGTGCCTCAGTGTCTCAGTGTCTCAGTGTCTCAGTGTCCCAGTGTCCCAGTGTCTCTGTGTCTCTGTGTCTCTGTGTCTCAGCGTCTCAGCGTCTCAGTGTCTCAGTGTCCCAGTGTCTCAGTGTCTCAGTGCCCCAGTGTCCCAGTGTCTCTGTGTCTCTGTGTCTCAGCGTCTCAGCGTCTCAGTTTCCCAGTGTCTCAGTGTCTCAGTGTCCCAGTGTCTCTGTGTCTCTGTGTCTCTGTGTCTCAGCGTCTCAGTTTCCCAGTGTCTCTGTGTCTCTGTGTCTCAGTGTCTCAGTGTCCCAGTGTCTCTGTGTCTCTGTGTCTCAGCGTCTCAGTGTCTCAGTTTCCCAGTGTCTCTGTGTCTCTGTGTCTCAGTGTCTCAGTGTCCCAGTGTCTCTGTGTCTCAGTGTCTCAGCGTCTCAGCGTCTCAGTTTCCCAGTGTCTCTGTGTCTCTGTGTCTCTGTGTCTCAGCGTCTCAGTTTCCCAGTTTCCCAGTGTCTCAGTGTCTCAGTGTCTCAGTGTCCCAGTGTCCCAGTGTCTCTGTGTCTCTGTGTCTCAGCGTCTCAGTTTCCCAGTGTCTCAGTGTCTCAGTGTCCCAGTGTCCCAGTGTCCCTGTGTCTCTGTGTCTCTGTGTCTCAGCGTCTCAGCTTCCCAGTGTCTCTGTGTCTCTGTGTCTCAGTGTCTCAGTGTCTCAGTGTCTCAGTGTCCTATTGTCCCAGTGTCCCATTGCCCCAGTGTCCCAATGTCCCAGTATCTCTCTGTCCCAGTGTCCCATTGTCCCAGTGTCCCAGTGTCTCTGTGTCTCTGCGTCTCTGCGTCTCAGCGTCTCAGTGCCCCAGTGTCTCAGTGTCTCTGTGTCTCAGTGTCTCAGTGTCCTATTGTCCCAGTGTCCCAGTGTCCCAGTGTCCCATTGTCTCAGTGTCTCAGTGTCCTATTGTCCCAGTGTCCCATTGTCCCAGTGTCCCAGTGTCCTATTGTCCCAGTGTCCCATTGTCCCAGTGTCCCAGTGTCCCAGTGTCTCTCTGTCTCAGTGTCTCAGTGCCCCAGTGTCTCAGCGTCTCAGTGTCCCAGTGTCTCTGTGTCTCAGCGTCTCAGTTTCCCAGTGTCTCTGTGTCTCAGTGTCCCAGTGTCTCAGTGTCCTATTGTCCCAGTGTCCCAGTGTCCCAGTGTCCCAGTGTCCCAGTGTCTCTGTGTCTCAGTGTCCTATTGTCCCAGTGTCCCATTGTCCCAGTGTCCCAGTGTCCTATTGTCCCATTGTCCCAGTGTCCCAGTGTTTCTCTGTCTCAGTGTCTCAGTGTCTCAGTGCCCCAGTGCCCCGGTGTCTCAGCGTCTCAGTGTCTCAGTGTCTCAGTGCCCTAGTGCCCCAGTGTCTCAGCGTCTCAGTGCCCCAGTGTCTCAGCATCTCAGTGTCCCAGTGTCCCAGTGTCTCTGTGTCCCAGTGTCCCAGTGTCCCAGTGCCCTATTGTACAAGTGTCCCAGTGTCCCAGTGTCTCTGTGTCTCTGCGTCTCTGTGTCTCAGTGTCCCAGTGTCCCAGTGTCTCAGTGTCCCAGTGTCTCTGTGTCTCAGCGTCTCAGTTTCCCAGTGTCTCTGTGTCTCAGTGTCTGTGTCCTATTGTCCCAGTGTCCCAGTGTCCTATTGTCCCAGTGTCCCAGTGTCCCAGTGTCTCTGTGTCTCTGCTTCTCTGCGTCTCAGTGTCCCAGCGTCCCAGTGTCTCAGTGTCTCAGTGTCTCAGTGTCTCTGTGTCTCAGCGTCTCAGCATCTCAGTTTCCTAGTGTCTCTGTGTCTCAGTGTCTGTGTCCTATTGACCCAGTGTCTCAGTGTCCCAGTGCCTCTGCGTCTCAGTGTCCCAGCGTCTCAGTGTCTCTGTGTCTCAGCGTCTCAGTTTCCCAGTGTCTCTGTGTCTCTGTGTCTCAGTGTCTCAGTATCCTATTGTCCCAGTGTCCCACTGTCCCAGTGTCCTATTGTCTCAGTGTCCTATTGTCCCAGTGTTCCAGTGTCCCAGTGTCTCTGTGTCTCTGCGTCTCTGCGTCTCAGTGTCCCAGTGTCTCAGTGTCCCAGTGTCCCAGTGTCTCAGCGTCTCAGCGTCTCAGTTTCCCAGTGTCCCAGTGTCTCAGTGCCCCAGTGTCCCAGTGTCCCAGTGCCTCAACGTCTCAACGTCTCAGTTTCCCAGTGTCTCAGTGTCTCTGTGTCCCAGTGTCCCAGTGTCCCAGTGCCTCAGCATCTCAGCGTCTCAGCGTCTCAGTTTCCCAGTGTCTCAGTGTCCCAGTGTCTCTGTGTCTCTGTGTCTCAGCGTCTCGGCATCTCAGTTTACCTGTGTCTCTGTGTCTCAGTGTCTCAGTGTCCTATTGTCCCCGTGTCCCATTGTCCCAGTGTCCCAGTGTCTCTCTGTCCCAGTGTCCCATTGTCCCAGTGTTCCAGTGTCTCTCTGTCTCAGTGTCTCAGTGTCTCAGTGCCCCAGTTTCAGAGTGTCCCTGTGTCTCTGCGTCTCTGCGTCTCAGTGTCCCAGTGTCTCTGTGTCTCAGCGTCTCAGCATCTCAGTTTCGCAGTGTCTCTGTGTCTCTGTGTCTCAGTGTCATATTGTCCCAGTGCCCCATTGTCCCAGTGTCCCAGTGTCTCAGCATCTCAGTGCCCCAGTGTCTCAGCGCCTCAGTGTCTCAGTGTCCCAGTGTCTCCGTGTCTCTGCGTCTCAGCTTCTCAGTTTCCCAGTGTCTCTGTGTCCTATTGTCCCAGTGTCCCATTGTCCCAGTGTCCCAGTGTCCTATTGTCCCAGTGTCCCAGTGTCCCAGTGTCTCAGTGTCCCAGTGTCTCTGTGTCTCTGTGTCTCAGCGCCTCAGCGTCTCAGTTTCCCAGTTTCCCAGTGTCTCAGTGTCTCAGTGTCCCAGTGTCCCAGTGTCCCTGTGTCTCTGTGTCTCTGTGTCTCAGCGTCTCAGCTTCCCAGTGTCTCTGTGTCTCAGTGTCTCAGTGTCCTATTGTCCCAGTGTCCCATTGCCCCAGTGTCCCAATGTCCCAGTATCTCTCTGTCCCAGTGTCCCATTGTCCCAGTGTCCCAGTGTCTCTGTGTCTCTGCGTCTCTGCGTCTCAGCGTCTCAGTGCCCCAGTGTCTCAGTGTCTCTGTGTCTCAGTGTCTCAGTGTCCTATTGTCCCAGTGTCCCAGTGTCCCAGTGTCCCATTGTCTCTGTGTCTCTGTGTCTCAGCGTCTCAGCGTCTCAGTGTCCCAGTGTCTCTGTGTCTCTGTGTCTCAGCGTCTCAGCGTCTCAGTTTCCCAGTGTCTCTGTGTCTCAGTGTCCCAGTGTCTCAGTGTCTCAGTGTCCTATTGTCCCAGTGTCCCATTGTCCCAGTGTCCTATTGTCCCAGTGCCCCAGTGTCTCTGTGTCTCAGTGTCCTATTGTCCCAGTGTCCCATTGTCCCAGTTTCCCAGTGTCCCAGTGTCCCAGTGTTTCTGTGTCTCTGTGTCTCAGCGTCTCAGCGTCTCAGTTTCCCAGTGTCTCAATGTCCCAGTGTCCCAGTGTCTCTGTGTCTCTGTGTCTCTGTTGCTCAGTGTCCTAGTGTCTCTGTGTCTCAATGTCTCAGTGTCCTAGTGTCTCTCTGTCTCTCTGTCCCAGAGTCCCACTATCCCAGTGTCCCAGTGTCCTAGTGTCTCTGTGCGTCAGTGTCCCAGAGGCCCAGTGCCCTAGTGCCTCTGTGTCTCAGTGTCCCATTGTCCTAGTGTCTCTCTATCTCTCTGTCCCAGTGTCCTCGTGTTTCTGTGTCTCAGTGTCCCAGTGTCCTAGTATCTCTGTATCTCATGTGTCCCAGTGTCCTTGGTGTCTATCTGTTCTCTGTCCAAGTGTCCCAGTGTCCCAGTGCCTCAGTGTCTCAGTGTCTCAGTGTCTCAGTGTCTCAGTGTCCCAGTGTCCCAGTGTCTCTGTGTCTCTGTGTCTCTGTGTCTCAGCGTCTCAGCGTCTCAGTGTCTCAGTGTCCCAGTGTCTCAGTGTCTCAGTGCCCCAGTGTCCCAGTGTCTCTGTGTCTCTGTGTCTCAGCGTCTCAGCGTCTCAGTTTCCCAGTGTCTCAGTGTCTCAGTGTCCCAGTGTCTCTGTGTCTCTGTGTCTCTGTGTCTCAGCGTCTCAGTTTCCCAGTGTCTCTGTGTCTCAGTGTCTCAGTGTCCCAGTGTCTCTGTCTCTCTGTGTCTCAGCGTCTCAGTGTCTCAGTTTCCCAGTGTCTCTGTGTCTCTGTGTCTCTGTGTCTCAGTGTCTCAGCGTCTCAGCGTCTCAGTTTCCCAGTGTCTCTGTGTCTCTGTGTCTCTGTGTCTCAGCGTCTCAGTTTCCCAGTTTCCCAGTGTCTCAGTGTCTCAGTGTCTCAGTGTCCCAGTGTCCCAGTGTCTCTGTGTCTCTGTGTCTCAGCGTCTCAGTTTCCCAGTGTCTCAGTGTCTCAGTGTCCCAGTGTCCCAGTGTCCCTGTGTCTCTGTGTCTCTGTGTCTCAGCGTCTCAGCTTCCCAGTGTCTCTGTGTCTCTGTGTCTCAGTGTCTCGGTGTCTCAGTGTCTCAGTGTCCTATTGTCCCAGTGTCCCATTGCCCCAGTGTCCCAATGTCCCAGTATCTCTCTGTCCCAGTGTCCCATTGTCCCAGTGTCCCAGTGTCTCTGTGTCTCTGCGTCTCTGCGTCTCAGCGTCTCAGTGCCCCAGTGTCTCAGTGTCTCTGTGTCTCAGTGTCTCAGTGTCCTATTGTCCCAGTGTCCCAGTGTCCCAGTGTCCCATTGTCTCAGTGTCTCAGTGTCCTATTGTCCCAGTGTCCCATTGTCCCAGTGTCCCAGTGTCCTATTGTCCCAGTGTCCCATTGTCCCAGTGTCCCAGTGTCCCAGTGTCTCTCTGTCTCAGTGTCTCAGTGCCCCAGTGTCTCAGCGTCTCAGTGTCCCAGTGTCTCTGTGTCTCAGCGTCTCAGTTTCCCAGTGTCTCTGTGTCTCAGTGTCCCAGTGTCTCAGTGTCCTATTGTCCCAGTGTCCCAGTGTCCCAGTGTCCCAGTGTCCCAGTGTCTCTGTGTCTCAGTGTCCTATTGTCCCAGTGTCCCATTGTCCCAGTGTCCCAGTGTCCTATTGTCCCATTGTCCCAGTGTCCCAGTGTTTCTCTGTCTCAGTGTCTCAGTGTCTCAGTGCCCCAGTGCCCCGGTGTCTCAGCATCTCAGTGTCTCAGTGTCTCAGTGCCCTAGTGCCCCAGTGTCTCAGCGTCTCAGTGCCCCAGTGTCTCAGCATCTCAGTGTCCCAGTGTCCCAGTGTCTCTGTGTCCCAGTGTCCCAGTGTCCCAGTGCCCTATTGTACAAGTGTCCCAGTGTCCCAGTGTCTCTGTGTCTCTGCGTCTCTGTGTCTCAGTGTCCCAGTGTCCCAGTGTCTCAGTGTCCCAGTGTCTCTGTGTCTCAGCGTCTCAGTTTCCCAGTGTCTCTGTGTCTCAGTGTCTGTGTCCTATTGTCCCAGTGTCCCAGTGTCCTATTGTCCCAGTGTCCCAGTGTCCCAGTGTCTCTGTGTCTCTGCTTCTCTGCGTCTCAGTGTCCCAGCGTCCCAGTGTCTCAGTGTCTCAGTGTCTCAGTGTCTCTGAGTCTCAGCGTCTCAGCGTCTCAGTTTCCTAGTGTCTCTGTGTCTCAGTGTCTGTGTCCTATTGACCCAGTGTCTCAGTGTCCCAGTGCCTCTGCGTCTCAGTGTCCCAGCGTCTCAGTGTCTCTGTGTCTCAGCGTCTCAGTTTCCCAGTGTCTCTGTGTCTCTGTGTCTCAGTGTCTCAGTATCCTATTGTCCCAGTGTCCCACTGTCCCAGTGTCCTATTGTCTCAGTGTCCTATTGTCCCAGTGTTCCAGTGTCCCAGTGTCTCTGTGTCTCTGCGTCTCTGCGTCTCAGTGTCCCAGTGTCTCAGTGTCCCAGTGTCTCTGTGTCTCAGCATCTCAGCGTCTCAGTTTCCCAGTGTCTCTGTGTCTCTGTGCCTCAGTGTCTCAGTGTCCTATTGTCCCAGTGTCCCAGTGTCTCAGTGTCTCAGTGTCCTATTGTCCCAGTGTCCCATTGTCTCAGTGTCCTATTGTCCCAGTGTCCCATTGTCCCAGTGTCCCAGTGTCCTATTGTCCCAGTGTCCCAGTGTCTCTGTGTCTCTGTGTCTCAGCGTCTCGGCATCTCAGTTTACCTGTGTCTCTGTGTCTCAGTGTCTCAGTGTCCTATTGTCCCCGTGTCCCATTGTCCCAGTGCCCCAGTGTCTCTCTGTCCCAGTGTCCCATTGCCCCAGTGTTCCAGTGTCTCTCTGTCTCAGTGTCTCAGTGTCTCAGTGCCCCAGTTTCACAGTGTCTCTGTGTCTCTGCGTCTCTGCGTCTCAGTGTCCCAGTGTCTCTGTGTCTCAGCATCTCAGTTTCCCAGTGTCTCTGTGTCTCTGTGTCTCAGTGTCATATTGTCCCAGTGCCCCATTGTCCCAGTGTCCCAGTGTCTCAGCATCTCAGTGCCCCAGTGTCTCAGCGTCTCAGTGTCTCAGTGTCCCAGTGTCTCCGTGTCTCTGCGTCTCAGCGTCTCAGTTTCCCAGTGTCTCTGTGTCCTATTGTCCCAGTGTCCCATTGTCCCAGTGTCCCAGTGTCCTATTGTCCCAGTGTCCCAGTGTCCCAGTGTCTCAGTGTCCCAGTGTCTCTGTGTCTCTGTGTCTCAGCGTCTCAGCGTCTCAGTTTCCCAGTGTCTCTGTGTCTCAGTGTCCCAGTGTCTCAGTGTCTCAGTGTCCTATTGTCCCAGTGTCCCATTGTCCCAGTGTCCTATTGTCCCAGTGCCCCAGTGTCTCTGTGTCTCAGTGTCCTATTGTCCCAGTGTCCCATTGTCCCAGTTTCCCAGTGTCCCAGTGTCCCAGTGTTTCTGTGTCTCTGTGTCTCAGCGTCTCAGCGTCTCAGTTTCCCAGTGTCTCAATGTCCCAGTGTCCCAGTGTCTCTGTGTCTCTGTGTCTCTGTTGCTCAGTGTCCTAGTGTCTCTGTGTCTCAATGTCTCAGTGTCCTAGTGTCTCTCTGTCTCTCTGTCCCAGAGTCCCACTATCCCAGTGTCCCAGTGTCCTAGTGTCTCTGTGCGTCAGTGTCCCAGAGGCCCAGTGCCCTAGTGCCTCTGTGTCTCAGTGTCCCATTGTCCTAGTGTCTCTCTATCTCTCTGTCCCAGTGTCCTCGTGTTTCTGTGTCTCAGTGTCCCAGTGTCCTAGTATCTCTGTATCTCATGTGTCCCAGTGTCCTTGGTGTCTATCTGTTCTCTGTCCAAGTGTCCCAGTGTCCCAGTGCCTCAGTGTCTCAGTGTCTCAGTGTCTCAGTGTCCCAGTGTCCCAGTGTCTCTGTGTCTCTGTGTCTCTGTGTCTCAGCGTCTCAGCGTCTCAGTGTCTCAGTGTCCCAGTGTCTCAGTGTCTCAGTGCCCCAGTGTCCCAGTGTCTCTGTGTCTCTGTGTCTCAGCGTCTCAGCGTCTCAGTTTCCCAGTGTCTCAGTGTCTCAGTGTCCCAGTGTCTCTGTGTCTCTGTGTCTCTGTGTCTCAGCGTCTCAGTTTCCCAGTGTCTCTGTGTCTCTGTGTCTCAGTGTCTCAGTGTCCCAGTGTCTCTGTGTCTCTGTGTCTCAGCGTCTCAGTGTCTCAGTTTCCCAGTGTCTCTGTGTCTCTGTGTCTCAGTGTCTCAGTGTCCCAGTGTCTCTGTGTCTCAGTGTCTCAGCGTCTCAGCGTCTCAGTTTCCCAGTGTCTCTGTGTCTCTGTGTCTCTGTGTCTCAGCGTCTCAGTTTCCCAGTTTCCCAGTGTCTCAGTGTCTCAGTGTCTCAGTGTCCCAGTGTCCCAGTGTCTCTGTGTCTCTGTGTCTCAGCGTCTCAGTTTCCCAGTGTCTCAGTGTCTCAGTGTCCCAGTGTCCCAGTGTCCCTGTGTCTCTGTGTCTCTGTGTCTCAGCGTCTCAGCTTCCCAGTGTCTCTGTGTCTCTGTGTCTCAGTGTCTCAGTGTCTCAGTGTCTCAGTGTCCTATTGTCCCAGTGTCCCATTGCCCCAGTGTCCCAATGTCCCAGTATCTCTCTGTCCCAGTGTCCCATTGTCCCAGTGTCCCAGTGTCTCTGTGTCTCTGCGTCTCTGCGTCTCAGCGTCTCAGTGCCCCAGTGTCTCAGTGTCTCTGTGTCTCAGTGTCTCAGTGTCCTATTGTCCCAGTGTCCCAGTGTCCCAGTGTCCCATTGTCTCAGTGTCTCAGTGTCCTATTGTCCCAGTGTCCCATTGTCCCAGTGTCCCAGTGTCCTATTGTCCCAGTGTCCCATTGTCCCAGTGTCCCAGTGTCCCAGTGTCTCTCTGTCTCAGTGTCTCAGTGCCCCAGTGTCTCAGCGTCTCAGTGTCCCAGTGTCTCTGTGTCTCAGCGTCTCAGTTTCCCAGTGTCTCTGTGTCTCAGTGTCCCAGTGTCTCAGTGTCCTATTGTCCCAGTGTCCCAGTGTCCCAGTGTCCCAGTGTCCCAGTGTCTCTGTGTCTCAGTGTCCTATTATCCCAGTGTCCCATTGTCCCAGTGTCCCAGTGTCCTATTGTCCCATTGTCCCAGTGTCCCAGTGTTTCTCTGTCTCAGTGTCTCAGTGTCTCAGTGCCCCAGTGCCCCGGTGTCTCAGCGTCTCAGTGTCTCAGTGTCTCAGTGCCCTAGTGCCCCAGTGTCTCAGCGTCTCAGTGCCCCAGTGTCTCAGCATCTCAGTGTCCCAGTGTCCCAGTGTCTCTGTGTCCCAGTGTCCCAGTGTCCCAGTGCCCTATTGTACAAGTGTCCCAGTGTCCCAGTGTCTCTGTGTCTCTGCGTCTCTGTGTCTCAGTGTCCCAGTGTCCCAGTGTCTCAGTGTCCCAGTGTCTCTGTGTCTCAGCGTCTCAGTTTCCCAGTGTCTCTGTGTCTCAGTGTCTGTGTCCTATTGTCCCAGTGTCCCAGTGTCCTATTGTCCCAGTGTCCCAGTGTCCCAGTGTCTCTGTGTCTCTGCTTCTCTGCGTCTCAGTGTCCCAGCGTCCCAGTGTCTCAGTGTCTCAGTGTCTCAGTGTCTCTGTGTCTCAGCGTCTCAGCATCTCAGTTTCCTAGTGTCTCTGTGTCTCAGTGTCTGTGTCCTATTGACCCAGTGTCTCAGTGTCCCAGTGCCTCTGCGTCTCAGTGTCCCAGCGTCTCAGTGTCTCTGTGTCTCAGCGTCTCAGTTTCCCAGTGTCTCTGTGTCTCTGTGTCTCAGTGTCTCAGTATCCTATTGTCCCAGTGTCCCACTGTCCCAGTGTCCTATTGTCTCAGTGTCCTATTGTCCCAGTGTTCCAGTGTCCCAGTGTCTCTGTGTCTCTGCGTCTCTGCGTCTCAGTGTCCCAGTGTCTCAGTGTCCCAGTGTCCCAGTGTCTCAGCGTCTCAGCGTCTCAGTTTCCCAGTGTCCCAGTGTCTCAGTGCCCCAGTGTCCCAGTGTCCCAGTGCCTCAACGTCTCAACGTCTCAGTTTCCCAGTGTCTCAGTGTCTCTGTGTCCCAGTGTCCCAGTGTCCCAGTGCCTCAGCATCTCAGCGTCTCAGCGTCTCAGTTTCCCAGTGTCTCAGTGTCCCAGTGTCTCTGTGTCTCTGTGTCTCAGCGTCTCGGCATCTCAGTTTACCTGTGTCTCTGTGTCTCAGTGTCTCAGTGTCCTATTGTCCCCGTGTCCCATTGTCCCAGTGTCCCAGTGTCTCTCTGTCCCAGTGTCCCATTGTCCCAGTGTTCCAGTGTCTCTCTGTCTCAGTGTCTCAGTGTCTCAGTGCCCCAGTTTCAGAGTGTCCCTGTGTCTCTGCGTCTCTGCGTCTCAGTGTCCCAGTGTCTCTGTGTCTCAGCGTCTCAGCATCTCAGTTTCGCAGTGTCTCTGTGTCTCTGTGTCTCAGTGTCATATTGTCCCAGTGCCCCATTGTCCCAGTGTCCCAGTGTCTCAGCATCTCAGTGCCCCAGTGTCTCAGCGCCTCAGTGTCTCAGTGTCCCAGTGTCTCCGTGTCTCTGCGTCTCAGCTTCTCAGTTTCCCAGTGTCTCTGTGTCCTATTGTCCCAGTGTCCCATTGTCCCAGTGTCCCAGTGTCCTATTGTCCCAGTGTCCCAGTGTCCCAGTGTCTCAGTGTCCCAGTGTCTCTGTGTCTCTGTGTCTCAGCGCCTCAGCGTCTCAGTTTCCCAGTTTCCCAGTGTCTCAGTGTCTCAGTGTCCCAGTGTCCCAGTGTCCCTGTGTCTCTGTGTCTCTGTGTCTCAGCGTCTCAGCTTCCCAGTGTCTCTGTGTCTCAGTGTCTCAGTGTCCTATTGTCCCAGTGTCCCATTGCCCCAGTGTCCCAATGTCCCAGTATCTCTCTGTCCCAGTGTCCCATTGTCCCAGTGTCCCAGTGTCTCTGTGTCTCTGCGTCTCTGCGTCTCAGCGTCTCAGTGCCCCAGTGTCTCAGTGTCTCTGTGTCTCAGTGTCTCAGTGTCCTATTGTCCCAGTGTCCCAGTGTCCCAGTGTCCCATTGTCTCAGTGTCTCAGTGTCCTATTGTCCCAGTGTCCCATTGTCCCAGTGTCCCAGTGTCCTATTGTCCCAGTGTCCCATTGTCCCAGTGTCCCAGTGTCCCAGTGTCTCTCTGTCTCAGTGTCTCAGTGCCCCAGTGTCTCAGCGTCTCAGTGTCCCAGTGTCTCTGTGTCTCAGCGTCTCAGTTTCCCAGTGTCTCTGTGTCTCAGTGTCCCAGTGTCTCAGTGTCCTATTGTCCCAGTGTCCCAGTGTCCCAGTGTCCCAGTGTCCCAGTGTCTCTGTGTCTCAGTGTCCTATTGTCCCAGTGTCCCAGTGTCCTATTGTCCCATTGTCCCAGTGTCCCAGTGTTTCTCTGTCTCAGTGTCTCAGTGTCTCAGTGCCCCAGTGCCCCGGTGTCTCAGCGTCTCAGTGCCCCAGTGTCTCAGCGTCTCAGTGTCTCAGTGTCTCAGTGCCCTAGTGCCCCAGTGTCTCAGCGTCTCAGTGCCCCAGTGTCTCAGCGTCTCAGTGTCCCAGTGTCCCAGTGTCTCTGTGTCCCAGTGTCCCAGTGTCCCAGTGCCCTATTGTACAAGTGTCCCAGTGTCCCAGTGTCTCTGTGTCTCTGCGTCTCTGTGTCTCAGTGTCCCAGTGTCCCAGTGTCTCAGTGTCCCAGTGTCTCTGTGTCTCAGCGTCTCAGTTTCCCAGTGTCTCTGTGTCTCAGTGTCTGTGTTCTATTGTCCCAGTGTCCCAGTGTCCTATTGTCCCAGTGTCCCAGTGTCCCAGTGTCTCTGTGTCTCTGCTTCTCTGCGTCTCAGTGTCCCAGCATCCCAGTGTCTCAGTGTCTCAGTGTCTCAGTGTCTCTGTGTCTCAGCGTCTCAGCGTCTCAGTTTCCTAGTGTCTCTGTGTCTCAGTGTCTGTGTCCTATTGACCCAGTGTCTCAGTGTCCCAGTGCCTCTGCGTCTCAGTGTCCCAGCGTCTCAGTGTCTCTGTGTCTCAGCGTCTCAGTTTCCCAGTGTCTCTGTGTCTCTGTGTCTCAGTGTCTCAGTATCCTATTGTCCCAGTGTCCCACTGTCCCAGTGTCCTATTGTCTCAGTGTCCTATTGTCCCAGTGTTCCAGTGTCCCAGTGTCTCTGTGTCTCTGCGTCTCTGCGTCTCAGTGTCCCAGTGTCTCAGTGTCCCAGTGTCTCTGTGTCTCAGCATCTCAGCGTCTCAGTTTCCCAGTGTCTCTGTGTCTCTGTGCCTCAGTGTCTCAGTGTCCTATTGTCCCAGTGTCCCAGTGTCTCAGTGTCTCAGTGTCCTATTGTCCCAGTGTCCCACTGTCTCAGTGTCTTATTGTCCCAGTGTCCCATTGTCCCAGTGTCCCAGTGTCCTATTGTCCCAGTGTCCCAGTGTCTCTGTGTCTCTGTGTCTCAGCGTCTCAGCGTCTCAGTTTCCCAGTGTCTCTGTGTCTCTGTGTCTCAGTGTCTCAGTGTCCTATTGTCCCAGTGTACCAGTGTCTCAGTGTCTCAGTGTCCTATTGTCCCAGTTTCCCATTGTCTCAGTGTCCCAGTGTCCCATTGTCTCAGTGCCCTATTGTCCCAGTGTCCCAGTGTCCCAGAGTCCCAGTGTCCTATTGTTCCAGTGTCCCAGTGTATCTGTGTTTCTGCGTCTCAGCGTCGCAGTTTCCCAGTGTCTCTGTGTCTCAGTGTCTGTGTCCTATTGTCCCAGTGTCCCAGTGTCCCAGTGTCCTATTGTCCCAGTGTCCCAGTGTCTCTGTGTCTCTGCGTCTCTGCGTCTCAGTGTCCCAGTGTCTCAGTGTCCCAGTGTCTCTGTGTCTCAGTGTCTCAGTGTCCCATTGTCCTTGTGTCTCTGTGTCCCAGTGTCCCAGTGTCCCATTGTCCCTGTGTCTCTGTGTCTCTGTGTCCCAGTGTCCCAGTGTCTCAGTGCCCCAGTGTCCCAGTGTCCCAGTGTCTCAGCGTCTCAGCGTCTCAGTTTCCCAGTGTCCCAGTGTCTCAGTGCCCCAGTGCCCCAGTGTCCCAGTGTCCCAGTGCCTCAACGTCTCAACGTCTCAGTTTCCCAGTGTCTCAGTGTCTCTGTGTCCCAGTGTCCCAGTGTCCCAGTGCCTCAGCATCTCAGCGTCTCAGCGTCTCAGTTTCCCAGTGTCTCAGTGTCCCAGTGTCTCTGTGTCTCTGTGTCTCAGCGTCTCGGCATCTCAGTTTACCTGTGTCTCTGTGTCTCAGTGTCTCAGTGTCCTATTGTTCCCGTGTCCCATTGTCCCAGTGTCCCAGTGTCTCTCTGTCCCAGTGTCCCATTGTCCCAGTGTTCCAGTGTCTCTCTGTCTCAGTGTCTCAGTGTCTCAGTGCCCCAGTTTCACAGTGTCTCTGTGTCTCTGCGTCTCTGCGTCTCAGTGTCCCAGTGTCTCTGTGTCTCAGCGTCTCAGCATCTCAGTTTCCCAGTGTCTCTGTGTCTCTGTGTCTCAGTGTCATATTGTCCCAGTGCCCCATTGTCCCAGTGTCCCAGTGTCTCAGCATCTCAGTGCCCCAGTGTCTCAGCGCCTCAGTGTCTCAGTGTCCCAGTGTCTCCGTGTCTCTGCGTCTCAGCGTCTCAGTTTCCCAGTGTCTCTGTGTCCTATTGTCCCAGTGTCCCATTGTCCCAGTGTCCCAGTGTCCTATTGCCCCAGTGTCCCAGTGTCCCAGTGTCTCAGTGTCCCAGTGTCTCTGTGTCTCTGTGTCTCAGCGTCTCAGCGTCTCAGTTTCCCAGTTTCCCAGTGTCTCAGTGTCTCAGTGTCTCAGTGTCCCAGTGTCCCAGTGTCCCTGTGTCTCTGTGTCTCTGTGTCTCAGCGTCTCAGCTTCCCAGTGTCTCTGTGTCTCTGTGTCTCTGTGTCTCAGCGTCTCAGCGTCTCAGTTTCCCAGTGTCTCTGTGTCTCTGTGTCTCAGTGTCTCAGTGTCCCAGTGTCTCTGTGTCTCTGTGTCTCAGCGTCTCAGTGTCTCAGTTTCCCAGTGTCTCTGTGTCTCTGTGTCTCAGTGTCTCAGTGTCCCAGTGTCTCTGTGTCTCAGTGTCTCAGCGTCTCAGCGTCTCAGTTTCCCAGTGTCTCTGTGTCTCTGTGTCTCTGTGTCTCAGCGTCTCAGCGTCTCAGTTTCCCAGTTTCCCAGTGTCTCAGTGCCTCAGTGTCTCAGTGTCCCAGTGTCCCAGTGTCTCTGTGTCTCTGTGTCTCAGCGTCTCAGTTTCCCAGTGTCTCAGTGTCTCAGTGCCCCAGTGTCCCAGTGTCCCTGTGTCTCTGTGTCTCTGTGTCTCAGCGTCTCAGCTTCCCAGTGTCTCTGTGTCTCTGTGTCTCAGTGTCTCAGTGTCTCAGTGTCTCAGTGTCCTATTGTCCCAGTGTCCCATTGCCCCAGTGTCCCAATGTCCCAGTATCTCTCTGTCCCAGTGTCCCATTGTCCCAGTGTCCCAGTGTCTCTGTGTCTCTGCGTCTCTGCGTCTCAGCGTCTCAGTGCCCCAGTGTCTCAGTGTCTCTGTGTCTCAGTGTCTCAGTGTCCTATTGTCCCAGTGTCCCAGTGCCCCAGTGTCCCATTGTCTCAGTGTCTCAGTGTCCTATTGTCCCAGTGTCCCATTGTCCCAGTGTCCCAGTGTCCTATTGTCCCAGTGTCCCATTGTCCCAGTGTCCCAGTGTCCCAGTGTCTCTCTGTCTCAGTGTCTCAGTGCCCCAGTGTCTCAGCGTCTCAGTGTCCCAGTGTCTCTGTGTCTCAGCGTCTCAGTTTCCCAGTGTCTCTGTGCCTCAGTGTCCCAGTGTCCCAGTGTCCCAGTGTCCCAGTGTCTCTGTGTCTCAGTGTCCTATTGTCCCAGTGTCCCAGTGTCCCATTGTCCCAGTGTCCCAGTGTCCTATTGTCCCATTGTCCCAGTGTCCCAGTGTTTCTCTGTCTCAGTGTCTCAGTGTCTCAGTGCCCCAGTGCCCCGGTGTCTCAGCGTCTCAGTGCCCCAGTGTCTCAGCGTCTCAGTGTCTCAGTGTCTCAGTGCCCTAGTGCCCCAGTGTCTCAGCGTCTCAGTGCCCCAGTGTCTCAGCGTCTCAGTGTCCCAGTGTCCCAGTGTCTCTGTGTCCCAGTGTCCCAGTGTCCCAGTGCCCTATTGTACAAGTGTCCCAGTGTCCCAGTGTCTCTGTGTCTCTGCGTCTCTGTGTCTCAGTGTCCCAGTGTCCCAGTGTCTCAGTGTCCCAGTGTCTCTGTGTCTCAGCGTCTCAGTTTCCCAGTGTCTCTGTGTCTCAGTGTCTGTGTCCTATTGTCCCAGTGTCCCAGTGTCCTATTGTCCCAGTGTCCCAGTGTCCCAGTGTCTCTGTGTCTCTGCTTCTCTGCGTCTCAGTGTCCCAGCGTCCCAGTGTCTCAGTGTCTCAGTGTCTCAGTGTCTCTGTGTCTCAGCGTCTCAGCGTCTCAGTTTCCTAGTGTCTCTGTGTCTCAGTGTCTGTGTCCTATTGACCCAGTGTCTCAGTGTCCCAGTGCCTCTGCGTCTCAGTGTCCCAGCGTCTCAGTGTCTCTGTGTCTCAGCGTCTCAGTTTCCCAGTGTCTCTGTGTCTCTGTGTCTCAGTGTCTCAGTATCCTATTGTCCCAGTGTCCCACTGTCCCAGTGTCCTATTGTCTCAGTGTCCTATTGTCCCAGTGTTCCAGTGTCCCAGTGTCTCTGTGTCTCTGCGTCTCTGCGTCTCAGTGTCCCAGTGTCTCAGTGTCCCAGTGTCTCTGTGTCTCAGCATCTCAGCGTCTCAGTTTCCCAGTGTCTCTGTGTCTCTGTGCCTCAGTGTCTCAGTGTCCTATTGTCCCAGTGTCCCAGTGTCTCAGTGTCTCAGTGTCCTATTGTCCCAGTGCCCCATTGTCTCAGTGTCCTATTGTCCCAGTGTCCCATTGTCCCAGTGTCCCAGTGTCCTATTGTCCCAGTGTCCCAGTGTCTCTGTGTCTCTGTGTCTCAGCGTCTCAGCGTCTCAGTTTCCCAGTGTCTCTGTGTCTCTGTGTCTCAGTGTCTCAGTGTCCTATTGTCCCAGTGTACCAGTGTCTCAGTGTCTCAGTGTCCTATTGTCCCAGTTTCCCATTGTCTCAGTGCCCTATTGTCCCAGTGTCCCAGTGTCCCAGTGTCCCAGTGTCCCAGTGTCCTATTGTCCCAGTGTCCCAGTGTCTCTGTGTTTCTGCGTCTCAGCGTCTCAGTTTCCCAGTGTCTCTGTGTCTCAGTGTCTGTGTCCTATTGTCCCAGTGTCCCAGTGTCCCAGTGTCCTATTGTCCCAGTGTCCCAGTGTCTCTGTGTCTCTGCGTCTCTGCGTCTCAGTGTCCCAGTGTCTCAGTGTCCCAGTGTCTCTGTGTCCCAGTGTCCCAGTGTCCCATTGTCCCTGTGTCTCTGTGTCTCTGTGTCCCAGTGTCCCAGTGTCTCAGTGCCCCAGTGTCCCAGTGTCCCAGTGTCTCAGCGTATCAGCGTCTCAGTTTCCCAGTGTCCCAGTGTCTCAGTGCACCAGTGTCCCAGTGTCCCAGTGCCTCAACGTCTCAACGTCTCAGTTTCCCAGTGTCTCAGTGTCTCTGTGTCCCAGTGTCCCAGTGTCCCAGTGCCTCAGCATCTCAGCGTCTCAGCGTCTCAGTTTCCCAGTGTCTCAGTGTCCCAGTGTCTCTGTGTCTCTGTGTCTCAGCGTCTCGGCATCTCAGTTTACCTGTGCCTCTGTGTCTCAGTGTCTCAGTGTCCTATTGTCCCCGTGTCCCATTGTCCCAGTGTCCCAGTGTCTCTCTGTCCCAGTGTCCCATTGTCCCAGTGTTCCAGTGTCTCTCTGTCTCAGTGTCTCAGTGCCCCAGTGTCTCAGCGTCTCAGTGTCCCAGTGTCTCTGTGCCTCAGCGTCTCAGTTTCCCAGTGTCTCTGTGTCTCAGTGTCCCAGTGTCCCAGTGTCCCAGTGTCCCAGTGTCTCTGTGTCTCAGTGTCCTATTGTCCCAGTGTCCCATTGTCCCAGTGTCCCAGTGTCCTATTGTCCCATTGTCCCAGTGTCCCAGTGTTTCTCTGTCTCAGTGTCTCAGTGTCTCAGTGCCCCAGTGCCCTGGTGTCTCAGCGTCTCAGTGCCCCAGTGTCTCAGCGTCTCAGTGTCTCAGTGTCTCAGTGCCCTAGTGCCCCAGTGTCTCAGCGTCTCAGTGCCCCAGTGTCTCAGCGTCTCAGTGTCCCAGTGTCCCAGTGTCTCTGTGTCCCAGTGTCCCAGTGTCCCATTGCCCTATTGTACAAGTGTCCCAGTGTCCCAGTGTCTCTGTGTCTCTGCGTCTCTGTGTCTCAGTGTCCCAGTGTCCCAGTGTCTCAGTGTCCCAGTGTCTCTGTGTCTCAGCGTCTCAGTTTCCGAGTGTCTCTGTGTCTCAGTGTCTGTGTCCTATTGTCCCAGTGTCCCAGTGTCCTATTGTCCCAGTGTCCCAGTGTCCCAGTGTCTCTGTGTCTCTGCTTCTCTGCGTCTCAGTGTCCCAGCGTCCCAGTGTCTCAGTGTCTCAGTGTCTCAGTGTCTCTGTGTCTCAGCGTCTCAGCGTCTCAGTTTCCTAGTGTCTCTGTGTCTCAGTGTCTGTGTCCTATTGACCCAGTGTCTCAGTGTCCCAGTGCCTCTGCGTCTCAGTGTCCCAGCGTCTCAGTGTCTCTGTGTCTCAGCGTCTCAGTTTCCCAGTGTCTCTGTGTCTCTGTGTCTCAGTGTCTCAGTATCCTATTGTCCCAGTGTCCCACTGTCCCAGTGTCCTATTGTCTCAGTGTCCTATTGTCCCAGTGTTCCAGTGTCCCAGTGTCTCTGTGTCTCTGCGTCTCTGCGTCTCAGTGTCCCAGTGTCTCAGTGTCCCAGTGTCTCTGTGTCTCAGCATATCAGCGTGTCAGTTTCCCAGTGTCTCTGTGTCTCTGTGCCTCAGTGTCTCAGTGTCCTATTGTCCCAGTGTCCCAGTGTCTCAGTGTCTCAGTGTCCTATTGTCCCAGTGCCCCATTGTCTCAGTGTCCTATTGTCCCAGTGTCCCATTGTCCCAGTGTCCCAGTGTCCTATTGTCCCAGTGTCCCAGTGTCTCTGTGTCTCTGTGTCTCAGCGTCTCAGCGTCTCAGTTTCCCAGTGTCTCTGTGTCTCTGTGTCTCAGTGTCTCAGTGTCCTATTGTCCCAGTGTACCAGTGTCTCAGTGTCTCAGTGTCCTATTGTCCCAGTTTCCCATTGTCTCAGTGCCCTATTGTCCCAGTGTCCCAGTGTCCCAGTGTCCCAGTGTCCCAGTGTCCTATTGTCCCAGTGTCCCAGTGTCTCTGTGTTTCTGCGTCTCAGCGTCTCAGTTTCCCAGTGTCTCTGTGTCTCAGTGTCTGTGTCCTATTGTCCCAGTGTCCCAGTGTCCCAGTGTCCTATTGTCCCAGTGTCCCAGTGTCTCTGTGTCTCTGCGTCTCTGCGTCTCAGTGTCCCAGTGTCTCAGTGTCCCAGTGTCTCTGTGTCCCAGTGTCCCAGTGTCCCATTGTCCCTGTGTCTCTGTGCCTCTGTGTCCCAGTGTCCCAGTGTCTCAGTGCCCCAGTGTCCCAGTGTCCCAGTGTCTCAGCGTATCAGCGTCTCAGTTTCCCAGTGTCCCAGTGTCTCAGTGCCCCAGTGTCCCAGTGTCCCAGTGCCTCAACGTCTCAACGTCTCAGTTTCCCAGTGTCTCAGTGTCTCTGTGTCCCAGTGTCCCAGTGTCCCAGTGCCTCAGCATCTCAGCGTCTCAGCGTCTCAGTTTCCCAGTGTCTCAGTGTCCCAGTGTCTCTGTGTCTCTGTGTCTCAGCGTCTCGGCATCTCAGTTTACCTGTGCCTCTGTGTCTCAGTGTCTCAGTGTCCTATTGTCCCCGTGTCCCATTGTCCCAGTGTCCCAGTGTCTCTCTGTCCCAGTGTCCCATTGTCCCAGTGTTCCAGTGTCTCTCTGTCTCAGTGTCTCAGTGTCTCAGTGCCCCAGTTTCAGAGTGTCCCTGTGTCTCTGCGTCTCTGCGTCTCAGTGTCCCAGTGTCTCTGTGTCTCAGCGTCTCAGCATCTCAGTTTCGCAGTGTCTCTGTGTCTCTGTGCCTCAGTGTCATATTATCCCAGTGCCCCATTGTCCCAGTGTCCCAGTGTCTCAGCATCTCAGTGCCCCAGTGTCTCAGCGCCTCAGTGTCTCAGTGTCCCAGTGTCTCCGTGTCTCTGCGTCTCAGCGTCTCAGTTTCCCAGTGTCTCTGTGTCCTATTGTCCCAGTGTCCCATTGTCCCAGTGTCCCAGTGTCCTATTGTCCCAGTGTCCCAGTGTCCCAGTGTCTCAGTGTCCCAGTGTCTCTGTGTCTCTGTGTCTCAGCGTCTCAGCGTCTCAGTTTCCCAGTTTCCCAGTGTCTCAGTGTCTCAGTTTCCCAGTGTCTCAGTGTCTCAGTGTCCCAGTGTCCCAGTGTCCCTGTGTCTCTGTGTCTCTGTGTCTCAGAGTCTCAGCTTCCCAGTGTCTCTGTGTCTCTGTGTCTCAGTGTCTCAGTGTCTCAGTGTCCTATTGTCCCAGTGTCCCATTGCCCCAGTGTCCCAATGTCCCAGTATCTCTCTGTCCCAGTGTCCCATTGTCCCAGTGTCCCAGTGTCTCTGTGTCTCTGCGTCTCTGCGTCTCAGCGTCTCAGTGCCCCAGTGTCTCAGTGTCTCTGTGTCTCAGTGTCTCAGTGTCCTATTGTCCCAGTGTCCCAGTGTCCCAGTGTCCCAGTGTCCCATTGTCTCAGTGTCTCAGTGTCCTATTGTCCCAGTGTCCCATTGTCCCAGTGTCCCAGTGTCCTATTGTCCCAGTGTCCCATTGTCCCAGTGTCCCAGTGTCCCAGTGTCTCTCTGTCTCAGTGTCTCAGTGCCCCAGTGTCTCAGCGTCTCAGTGTCCCAGTGTCTCAGTGTCCCAGTGTCTCTGTGTCCCAGTGTCCCAGTGTCCCAGTGTCCCATTGTCCCTGTGTCTCTGTGTCTCTGTGTCCCAGTGTCCCAGTGTCTCAGTGCCCCAGTGTCCCAGTGTCCCAGTGTCTCAGCGTATCAGCGTCTCAGTTTCCCAGTGTCCCAGTGTCTCAGTGCCCCAGTGTCCCAGTGTCCCAGTGCCTCAACGTCTCAACGTCTCAGTTTCCCAGTGTCTCAGTGTCTCTGTGTCCCAGTGTCCCAGTGTCCCAGTGCCTCAGCATCTCAGCGTCTCAGCGTCTCAGTTTCCCAGTGTCTCAGTGTCCCAGTGTCTCTGTGTCTCTGTGTCTCAGCGTCTCGGCATCTCAGTTTACCTGTGCCTCTGTGTCTCAGTGTCTCAGTGTCCTATTGTCCCCGTGTCCCATTGTCCCAGTGTCCCAGTGTCTCTCTGTCCCAGTGTCCCATTGTCCCAGTGTTCCAGTGTCTCTCTGTCTCAGTGTCTCAGTGCCTCAGTGCCCCAGTTTCACAGTGTCCCTGTGTCTCTGCGTCTCTGCGTCTCAGTGTCCCAGTGTCTCTGTGTCTCAGCGTCTCAGCATCTCAGTTTCGCAGTGTCTCTGTGTCTCTGTGTCTCAGTGTCATATTATCCCAGTGCCCCATTGTCCCAGTGTCCCAGTGTCTCAGCATCTCAGTGCCCCAGTGTCTCAGCGCCTCAGTGTCTCAGTGTCCCAGTGTCTCCGTGTCTCTGCGTCTCAGCGTCTCAGTTTCCCAGTGTCTCTGTGTCCTAT
Source organism: Pristiophorus japonicus (assembly GCF_044704955.1). NCBI lineage: Eukaryota > Metazoa > Chordata > Chondrichthyes > Pristiophoridae > Pristiophorus > Pristiophorus japonicus. The sequence goes on from NC_091987.1 coordinate 109,173,318, forward strand.
TGTCCCAGTGTCCCATTGTCCCAGTGTCCCAGTGTCCTATTGTCCCAGTGTCCCAGTGTCCCAGTGTCTCAGTGTCCCAGTGTCTCTGTGTCTCTGTGTCTCAGCGTCTCAGCGTCTCAGTTTCCCAGTTTCCCAGTGTCTCAGTGTCTCAGTTTCCCAGTGTCTCAGTGTCTCAGTGTCCCAGTGTCCCAGTGTCCCTGTGTCTCTGTGTCTCTGTGTCTCAGAGTCTCAGCTTCCCAGTGTCTCTGTGTCTCTGTGTCTCAGTGTCTCAGTGTCTCAGTGTCCTATTGTCCCAGTGTCCCATTGCCCCAGTGTCCCAATGTCCCAGTATCTCTCTGTCCCAGTGTCCCATTGTCCCAGTGCCCCAGTGTCTCTGTGTCTCTGCGTCTCTGCGTCTCAGCGTCTCAGTGCCCCAGTGTCTCAGTGTCTCTGTGTCTCAGTGTCTCAGTGTCCTATTGTCCCAGTGTCCCAGTGTCCCAGTGTCCCAGTGTCCCATTGTCTCAGTGTCTCAGTGTCCTATTGTCCCAGTGTCCCATTGTCCCAGTGTCCCAGTGTCCTATTGTCCCAGTGTCCCATTGTCCCAGTGTCCCAGTGTCCCAGTGTCTCTCTGTCTCAGTGTCTCAGTGCCCCAGTGTCTCAGCGTCTCAGTGTCCCAGTGTCTCTGTGTCTCAGCGTCTCAGTTTCCCAGTGTCTCTGTGTCTCAGTGTCCCAGTGTCTCAGTGTCCTATTATCCCAGTGTCCCAGTGTCCCAGTGTCCCAGTGTCCCAGTGTCTCTGTGTCTCAGTGTCCTATTGTCCCAGTGTCCCAGTGTCCTATTGTCCCATTGTCCCAGTGTCCCAGTGTTTCTCTGTCTCAGTGTCTCAGTGTCTCAGTGCCCCAGTGCCCCGGTGTCTCAGCGTCTCAGTGCCCCAGTGTCTCAGCGTCTCAGTGTCTCAGTGTCTCAGTGCCCTAGTGCCCCAGTGTCTCAGCGTCTCAGTGCCCCAGTGTCTCAGCGTCTCAGTGTCCCAGTGTCCCAGTGTCTCTGTGTCCCAGTGTCCCAGTGTCCCAGTGCCCTATTGTCAAGTGTCCCAGTGTCCCAGTGTCTCTGTGTCTCTGCGTCGCTGTGTCTCAGTGTCCTAGTGTCCCAGTGTCTCAGTGTCCCAGTGTCTCTGTGTCTCAGCGTCTCAGTTTCCCAGTGTCTCTGTGTCTCAGTGTCTGTGTCCTATTGTCCCAGTGTCCCAGTGTCCTATTGTCCCAGTGTCCCAGTGTCCCAGTGTCTCTGTGTCTCTGCTTCTCTGCGTCTCAGTGTCCCAGCGTCCCAGTGTCTCAGTGTCTCAGTGTCTCAGTGTCTCTGTGTCTCAGCGTCTCAGCGTCTCAGTTTCCTAGTGTCTCTGTGTCTCAGTGTCTGTGTCCTATTGACCCAGTGTCTCAGTGTCCCAGTGCCTCTGCGTCTCAGTGTCCCAGCGTCTCAGTGTCTCTGTGTCTCAGCGTCTCAGTTTCCCAGTGTCTCTGTGTCTCTGTGTCTCAGTGTCTCAGTATCCTATTGTCCCAGTGTCCCACTGTCCCAGTGTCCTATTGTCTCAGTGTCCTATTGTCCCAGTGTTCCAGTGTCCCAGTGTCTCTGTGCCTCTGCGTCTCTGCGTCTCAGTGTCCCAGTGTCTCAGTGTCCCAGTGTCTCTGTGTCTCAGCATCTCAGCGTCTCAGTTTCCCAGTGTCTCTGTGTCTCTGTGCCTCAGTGTCTCAGTGTCCTATTGTCCCAGTGTCCCAGTGTCTCAGTGTCTCAGTGTCCTATTGTCCCAGTGTCCCATTGTCTCAGTGTCCTATTGTCCCAGTGTCCCATTGTCCCAGTGTCCCAGTGTCCTATTGTCCCAGTGTCCCAGTGTCTCTGTGTCTCTGTGTCTCAGCGTCTCAGCGTCTCAGTTTCCCAGTGTCTCTGTGTCTCTGTGTCTCAGTGTCTCAGTGTCCTATTGTCCCAGTGTACCAGTGTCTCAGTGTCTCAGTGTCCTATTGTCCCAGTTTCCCATTGTCTCAGTGTCCCAGTGTCCCATTGTCTCAGTGCCCTATTGTCCCAGTGTCCCAGTGTCCCAGAGTCCCAGTGTCCTATTGTCCCAGTGTCCCAGTGTCTCTGTGTTTCTGCGTCTCAGCGTCGCAGTTTCCCAGTGTCTCTGTGTCTCAGTGTCTGTGTCCTATTGTCCCAGTGTCCCAGTGTCCCAGTGTCCTATTGTCCCAGTGTCCCAGTGTCTCTGTGTCTCTGCGTCTCTGCGTCTCAGTGTCCCAGTGTCTCAGTGTCCCAGTGTCTCTGTGTCTCAGTGTCTCAGTGTCCCATTGTCCTTGTGTCTCTGTGTCCCAGTGTCCCAGTGTCCCATTGTCCCTGTGTCTCTGTGTCTCTGTGTCCCAGTGTCCCAGTGTCTCAGTGCCCCAGTGTCCCAGTGTCCCAGTGTCTCAGCGTCTCGGCGTCTCAGTTTCCCAGTGTCCCAGTGTCTCAGTGCCCCAGTGCCCCAGTGTCCCAGTGTCCCAGTGCCTCAACATCTCAACGTCTCAGTTTCCCAGTGTCTCAGTGTCTCTGTGTCCCAGTGTCCCAGTGTCCCAGTGCCTCAGCATCTCAGCGTCTCAGCGTCTCAGTTTCCCAGTGTCTCAGTGTCCCAGTGTCTCTGTGTCTCTGTGTCTCAGCGTCTCGGCATCTCAGTTTACCTGTGTCTCTGTGTCTAGTGTCTCAGTGTCCTATTGTTCCCGTGTCCCATTGTCCCAGTGTCCCAGTGTCTCTCTGTCCCAGTGTCCCATTGTCCCAGTGTTCCAGTGTCTCTCTGTCTCAGTGTCTCAGTGTCTCAGTGCCCCAGTTTCACAGTGTCTCTGTGTCTCTGCGTCTCTGCGTCTCAGTGCCCCAGTGTCTCTGTGTCTCAGCGTCTCAGCATCTCAGTTTCCCAGTGTCTCTGTGTCTCTGTGTCTCAGTGTCATATTGTCCCAGTGCCCCATTGTCCCAGTGTCCCAGTGTCTCAGCATCTCAGTGCCCCAGTGTCTCAGCGCCTCAGTGTCTCAGTGTCTCAGTGTCCCAGTGTCTCCGTGTCTCTGCGTCTCAGCGTCTCAGTTTCCCAGTGTCTCTGTGTCCTATTGTCCCAGTGTCCCATTGTCCCAGTGTCCCAGTGTCCTATTGTCCCAGTGTCCCAGTGTCCCAGTGTCTCAGTGTCCCAGTGTCTCTGTGTCTCTGTGTCTCAGCGTCTCAGCGTCTCAGTTTCCCAGTTTCCCAGTGTCTCAGTGTCTCAGTGTCTCAGTGTCCCAGTGTCCCAGTGTCCCTGTGTCTCTGTGTCTCTGTGTCTCAGCGTCTCAGCTTCCCAGTGTCTCTGTGTCTCTGTGTCTCTGTGTCTCAGCGTCTCAGCGTCTCAGTTTCCCAGTGTCTCTGTGTCTCTGTGTCTCAGTGTCTCAGTGTCCCAGTGTCTCTGTGTCTCTGTGTCTCAGCGTCTCAGTGTCTCAGTTTCCCAGTGTCTCTGTGTCTCTGTGTCTCAGCGTCTCAGTGTCTCAGTTTCCCAGTGTCTCTGTGTCTCTGTGTCTCAGTGTCTCAGTGTCCCAGTGTCTCTGTGTCTCAGTGTCTCAGCGTCTCAGTTTCCCAGTTTCCCAGTGTCTCAGTGTCTCAGTGTCTCAGTGTCCCAGTGTCCCAGTGTCTCTGTGTCTCTGTGTCTCAGCGTCTCAGTTTCCCAGTGTCTCAGTGTCTCAGTGTCCCAGTGTCCCAGTGTCCCTGTGTCTCTGTGTCTCTGTGTCTCAGCGTCTCAGCTTCCCAGTGTCTCTGTGTCTCTGTGTCTCAGTGTCTCAGTGTCTCAGTGTCTCAGTGTCCTATTGTCCCAGTGTCCCATTGCCCCAGTGTCCCAATGTCCCAGTATCTCTCTGTCCCAGTGTCCCATTGTCCCAGTGTCCCAGTGTCTCTGTGTCTCTGCGTCTCTGCGTCTCAGCGTCTCAGTGCCCCAGTGTCTCAGTGTCTCAGTGTCTCAGTGTCTCAGTGTCCTATTGTCCCAGTGTCCCAGTGTCCCAGTGTCCCATTGTCTCAGTGTCTCAGTGTCCTATTGTCCCAGTGTCCCATTGTCCCAGTGTCCCAGTGTCCTATTGTCCCAGTGTCCCATTGTCCCAGTGTCCCAGTGTCCCAGTGTCTCTCTGTCTCAGTGTCTCAGTGCCCCAGTGTCTCAGCGTCTCAGTGTCCCAGTGTCTCTGTGTCTCAGCGTCTCAGTTTCCCAGTGTCTCTGTGTCTCAGTGTCCCAGTGTCTCAGTGTCCTATTGTCCCAGTGTCCCAGTGTCCCAGTGTCCCAGTGTCCCAGTGTCTCTGTGTCTCAGTGTCCTATTGTCCCAGTGTCCCATTGTCCCAGTGTCCCAGTGTCCTATTGTCCCAGTGTCCCATTGTCCCAGTGTCCCAGTGTCCCAGTGTCTCTCTGTCTCAGTGTCTCAGTGCCCCAGTGTCTCAGCGTCTCAGTGTCCCAGTGTCTCTGTGTCTCAGCGTCTCAGTTTCCCAGTGTCTCTGTGTCTCAGTGTCCCAGTGTCTCAGTGTCCTATTGTCCCAGTGTCCCAGTGTCCCAGTGTCCCAGTGTCCCAGTGTCTCTGTGTCTCAGTGTCCTATTGTCCCAGTGTCCCAGTGTCCTATTGTCCCATTGTCCCAGTGTCCCAGTGTTTCTCTGTCTCAGTGTCTCAGTGTCTCAGTGCCCCAGTGCCCCGGTGTCTCAGCGTCTCAGTGCCCCAGTGTCTCAGCGTCTCAGTGTCTCAGTGTCTCAGTGCCCTAGTGCCCCAGTGTCTCAGCGTCTCAGTGCCCCAGTGTCTCAGCGTCTCAGTGTCCCAGTGTCCCAGTGTCTCTGTGTCCCAGTGTCCCAGTGTCCCAGTGCCCTATTGTACAAGTGTCCCAGTGTCCCAGTGTCTCTGTGTCTCTGCGTCTCTGTGTCTCAGTGTCCCAGTGTCCCAGTGTCTCAGTGTCCCAGTGTCTCTGTGTCTCAGCGTCTCAGTTTCCCAGTGTCTCTGTGTCTCAGTGTCTGTGTCCTATTGTCCCAGTGTCCCAGTGTCCTATTGTCCCAGTGTCCCAGTGTCCCAGTGTCTCTGTGTCTCTGCTTCTCTGCGTCTCAGTGTCCCAGCGTCCCAGTGTCTCAGTGTCTCAGTGTCTCAGTGTCTCTGTGTCTCAGCGTCTCAGTGTCTCAGTTTCCTAGTGTCTCTGTGTCTCAGTGTCTGTGTCCTATTGACCCAGTGTCTCAGTGTCCCAGTGCCTCTGCGTCTCAGTGTCCCAGCGTCTCAGTGTCTCTGTGTCTCAGCGTCTCAGTTTCCCAGTGTCTCTGTGTCTCTGTGTCTCAGTGTCTCAGTATCCTATTGTCCCAGTATCCCACTGTCCCAGTGTCCTATTGTCTCAGTGTCCTATTGTCCCAGTGTTCCAGTGTCCCAGTGTCTCTGTGTCTCTGCGTCTCTGCGTCTCAGTGTCCCAGTGTCTCAGTGTCCCAGTGTCTCTGTGTCTCAGCGTCTCAGTTTCCCAGTGTCTCTGTGTCTCTGTGTCTCAGTGTCTCAGTATCCTATTGTCCCAGTGTCCCACTGTCCCAGTGTCCTATTGTCTCAGTGTCCTATTGTCCCAGTGTTCCAGTGTCCCAGTGTCTCTGTGTCTCTGCGTCTCTGCGTCTCAGTGTCCCAGTGTCTCAGTGTCCCAGTGTCTCTGTGTCTCAGCATCTCAGCGTCTCAGTTTCCCAGTGTCTCTGTGTCTCTGTGCCTCAGTGTCTCAGTGTCCTATTGTCCCAGTGTCCCAGTGTCTCAGTGTCTCAGTGTCCTATTGTCCCAGTGTCCCATTGTCTCAGTGTCCTATTGTCCCAGTGTCCCATTGTCCCAGTGTCCCAGTGTCCTATTGTCCCAGTGTCCCAGTGTCTCTGTGTCTCTGTGTCTCAGCGTCTCAGCGTCTCAGTTTCCCAGTGTCTCTGTGTCTCTGTGTCTCAGTGTCTCAGTGTCCTATTGTCCCAGTGTACCAGTGTCTCAGTGTCTCAGTGTCCTATTGTCCCAGTTTCCCATTGTCTCAGTGTCCCAGTGTCCCATTGTCTCAGTGCCCTATTGTCCCAGTGTCCCAGTGTCCCAGAGTCCCAGTGTCCTATTGTCCCAGTGTCCCAGTGTCTCTGTGTTTCTGCGTCTCAGCGTCGCAGTTTCCCAGTGTCTCTGTGTCTCAGTGTCTGTGTCCTATTGTCCCAGTGTCCCAGTGTCCCAGTGTCCTATTGTCCCAGTGTCCCAGTGTCTCTGTGTCTCTGCGTCTCTGCGTCTCAGTGTCCCAGTGTCTCAGTGTCCCAGTGTCTCTGTGTCTCAGTGTCTCAGTGTCCCATTGTCCTTGTGTCTCTGTGTCCCAGTGTCCCAGTGTCCCATTGTCCCTGTGTCCCAGTGGCCCAGTGTCTCAGCGTCTCAGCGTCTCAGTTTCCCAGTGTCCCAGTGTCTCAGTGCCCCAGTGCCCCACTGTCCCAGTGTCCCAGTGCCTCAACGTCTCAACGTCTCAGTTTCCCAGTGTCTCAGTGTCTCTGTGTCCCAGTGTCCCAGTGTCCCAGTGTCTCAGCATCTCAGCGTCTCAGCGTCTCAGTTTCCCAGTGTCTCAGTGTCCCAGTGTCTCTGTGTCTCTGTGTCTCAGCGTCTCGGCATCTCAGTTTACCTGTGTCTCTGTGTCTCAGTGTCTCAGTGTCCTATTGTCCCCGTGTCCCATTGTCCCAGTGTCCCAGTGTCTCTCTGTCCCAGTGTCCCATTGTCCCAGTGTTCCAGTGTCTCTCTGTCTCAGTGTCTCAGTGTCTCAGTGCCCCAGTTTCACAGTGTCTCTGTGTCTCTGCGTCTCTGCGTCTCAGTGTCCCAGTGTCTCTGTGTCTCAGCGTCTCAGCATCTCAGTTTCCCAGTGTCTCTGTGTCTCTGTGTCTCAGTGTCATATTGTCCCAGTGCCCCATTGTCCCAGTGTCCCAGTGTCTCAGCATCTCAGTGCCCCAGTGTCTCAGCGCCTCAGTGTCTCAGTGTCCCAGTGTCTCCGTGTCTCTGCGTCTCAGCGTCTCAGTTTCCCAGTGTCTCTGTGTCCTATTGTCCCAGTGTCCCATTGTCCCAGTGTCCCAGTGTCCTATTGTCCCAGTGTCCCAGTGTCCCAGTGTCTCAGTGTCCCAGTGTCTCTGTGTCTCTGTGTCTCAGCGTCTCAGCGTCTCAGTTTCCCAGTTTCCCAGTGTCTCAGTGTCTCAGTGTCTCAGTGTCCCAGTGTCCCAGTGTCCCTGTGTCTCTGTGTCTCTGTGTCTCAGCGTCTCAGCTTCCCAGTGTCTCTGTGTCTCTGTGTCTCAGTGTCTCAGTGTCTCAGTGTCCTATTGCCCCAGTGTCCCATTGCCCCAGTGTCCCAATGTCCCAGTATCTCTCTGTCCCAGTGTCCCATTGTCCCAGTGTCCCAGTGTCTCTGTGTCTCTGCGTCTCTGCGTCTCAGCGTCTCAGTGCCCCAGTGTCTCAGTGCCTCTGTGTCTCAGTGTCTCAGTGTCCTATTGTCCCAGTGTCCCAGTGTCCCAGTGTCCCATTGTCTCAGTGTCTCAGTGTCCTATTGTCCCAGTGTCCCATTGTCCCAGTGTCCCAGTGTCCTATTGTCCCAGTGTCCCATTGTCCCAGTGTCCCAGTGTCCCAGTGTCTCTCTGTCTCAGTGTCTCAGTGCCCCAGTGTCTCAGCGTCTCAGTGTCCCAGTGTCTCTGTGTCTCAGCGTCTCAGTTTCCCAGTGTCTCTGTGTCTCAGTGTCCCAGTGTCTCAGTGTCCTATTGTCCCAGTGTCCCAGTGTCCCAGTGTCCCAGTGTCCTATTGTCCCATTGTCCCAGTGTCCCAGTGTTTCTCTGTCTCAGTGTCTCAGTGTCTCAGTGCCCCAGTGCCCCGGTGTCTCAGCGTCTCAGTGCCCCAGTGTCTCAGCGTCTCAGTGTCTCAGTGTCTCAGTGCCCCAGTGCCCCAGTGTCTCAGCGTCTCAGTGCCCCAGTGTCTCAGCGTCTCAGTGTCCCAGTGTCCCAGTGTCTCTGTGTCCCAGTGTCCCAGTGTCCCAGTGCCCTATTGTACAAGTGTCCCAGTGTCCCAGTGTCTCTGTGTCTCTGCGTCTCTGTGTCTCTGTGTCTCAGTGTCCCAGTGTCCCAGTGTCTCAGTGTCCCAGTGTCTCTGTGTCTCAGCGTCTCAGTTTCCCAGTGTCTCTGTGTCTCAGTGTCTGTGTCCTATTGTCCCAGTGTCCCAGTGTCCTTTTGTCCCAGTGTCCCAGTGTCCCAGTGTCTCTGTGTCTCTGCTTCTCTGCGTCTCAGTGTCCCAGCGTCCCAGTGTCTCAGTGTCTCAGTGTCTCAGTGTCTCTGTGTCTCAGCGTCTCAGCGTCTCAGTTTCCTAGTGTCTCTGTGTCTCAGTGTCTGTGTCCTATTGACCCAGTGTCTCAGTGTCCCAGTGCCTCTGCGTCTCAGTGTCCCAGCGTCTCAGTGTCTCTGTGTCTCAGCGTCTCAGTTTCCCAGTGTCTCTGTGTCTCTGTGTCTCAGTGTCTCAGTATCCTATTGTCCCAGTGTCCCACTGTCCCAGTGTCCTATTGTCTCAGTGTCCTATTGTCCCAGTGTTCCAGTGTCCCAGTGTCTCTGTGTCTCTGCGTCTCTGCGTCTCAGTGTCCCAGTGTCTCAGTGTCCCAGTGTCTCTGTGTCTCAGCATCTCAGCGTCTCAGTTTCCCAGTGTCTCTGTGTCTCTGTGCCTCAGTGTCTCAGTGTCCTATTGTCCCAGTGTCCCAGTGTCTCAGTGTCTCAGTGTCCTATTGTCCCAGTGTCCCATTGTCTCAGTGTCCTATTGTCCCAGTGTCCCATTGTCCCAGTGTCCCAGTGTCCTATTGTCCCAGTGTCCCAGTGTCTCTGTGTCTCTGTGTCTCAGCGTCTCAGCGTCTCAGTTTCCCAGTGTCTCTGTGTCTCTGTGTCTCAGTGTCTCAGTGTCCTATTGTCCCAGTGTACCAGTGTCTCAGTGTCTCAGTGTCCTATTGTCCCAGTTTCCCATTGTCTCAGTGTCCCAGTGTCCCATTGTCTCAGTGCCCTATTGTCCCAGTGTCCCAGTGTCCCAGTGTCCCAGTGTCCTATTGTCCCAGTGTCCCAGTGTCTCTGTGTTTCTGCGTCTCAGCGTCTCAGTTTCCCAGTGTCTCTGTGTCTCAGTGTCTGTGTCCTATTGTCCCAGTGTCCCAGTGTCCCAGTGTCCTATTGTCCCAGTGTCCCAGTGTCTCTGTGTCTCTGCGTCTCTGCGTCTCAGTGTCCCAGTGTCTCAGTGTCCCAGTGTCTCTGTGTCTCAGTGTCTCAGTGTCCCATTGTCCTTGTGTCTCTGTGTCCCAGTGTCCCAGTGTCCCATTGTCCCTGTGTCTCTGTGTCTCTGTGTCCCAGTGTCCCAGTGTCTCAGTGCCCCAGTGTCCCAGTGTCCCAGTGTCTCAGCGTCTCAGCGTCTCAGTTTCCCAGTGTCCCAGTGGCTCAGTGCCCCAGTGCCCCAGTGTCCCAGTGTCCCAGTGCCTCAACGTCTCAACGTCTCAGTTTCCCAGTGTCTCAGTGTCTCTGTGTCCCAGTGTCCCAGTGCCCCAGTGCCTCAGCATCTCAGCGTCTCAGCGTCTCAGTTTCCCAGTGTCTCAGTGTCCCAGTGTCTCTGTGTCTCTGTGTCTCAGCGTCTCGGCATCTCAGTTTACCTGTGTCTCTGTGTCTCAGTTTCTCAGTGTCCTATTGTCCCCGTGTCCCATTGTCCCAGTGTCCCAGTGTCTCTCTGTCCCAGTGTCCCATTGTCCCAGTGTTCCAGTGTCTCTCTGTCTCAGTGTCTCAGTGTCTCAGTGCCCCAGTTTCACAGTGTCTCTGTGTCTCTGCGTCTCTGCGTCTCAGTGTCCCAGTGTCTCTGTGTCTCAGCGTCTCAGCATCTCAGTTTCCCAGTGTCACTGTGTCTCTGTGTCTCAGTGTCATATTGTCCCAGTGCCCCATTGTCCCAGTGTCCCAGTGTCTCAGCATCTCAGTGCCCCAGTGTCTCAGCGCCTCAGTGCCTCAGTGTCCCAGTGTCTCCGTGTCTCTGCGTCTCAGCGTCTCAGTTTCCCAGTGTCTCTGTGTCCTATTGTCCCAGTGTCCCATTGTCCCAGTGTCCCAGTGTCCTATTGTCCCAGTGTCCCAGTGTCCCAGTGTCTCAGTGTCCCAGTGTCTCTGTGTCTCTGTGTCTCAGCGTCTCAGCGTCTCAGTTTCCCAGTGTCTCTGTGTCTCAGTGTCCCAGTGTCTCAGTGTCTCAGTGTCCTATTGTCCCAGTGTCCCATTGTCCCAGTGTCCTATTGTCCCAGTGCCCCAGTGTCTCTGTGTCTCAGTGTCCTATTGTCCCAGTGTCCCATTGTCCCAGTTTCCCAGTGTCCCAGTGTCCCAGTGTTTCTGTGTCTCTGTGTCTCAGCGTCTCAGCGTCTCAGTTTCCCAGTGTCGCAATGTCCCAGTGTCCCAGTGTCTCTGTGTCTCTGTGTCTCTGTTGCTCAGTGTCCTAGTGTCTCTGTGTCTCAATGTCTCAGTGTCCTAGTGTCTCTCTGTCTCTCTGTCCCAGAGTCCCACTATCCCAGTGTCCCAGTGTCCTAGTGTCTCTGTGCGTCAGTGTCCCAGAGGCCCAGTGCCCTAGTGCCTCTGTGTCTCAGTGTCCCATTGTCCTAGTGTCTCTCTATCTCTCTGTCCCAGTGTCCTCGTGTTTCTGTGTCTCAGTGTCCCAGTGTCCTAGTATCTCTGTATCTCATGTGCCCCAGTGTCCTTGGTGTCTATCTGTTCTCTGTCCAAGTGTCCCAGTGTCCCAGTGTCTCAGTGTCTCAGTGTCTCAGTGTCTCAGTGTCCCTGTGTCTCTGTGTCTCTGCGTCTCAGTGTCTCAGTGTCCCAGTGTCTCAGTGTCTCAGTGTCCCAGTGTCCCAGTGTCTCTGTGTCTCTGTGTCTCAGCGTCTCAGCGTCTCAGTTTCCCAGTGTCTCAGTGTCTCAGTGTCCCAGTGTCTCTGTGTCTCTGTGTCTCTGTGTCTCAGCGTCTCAGCGTCTCAGTTTCCCAGTGTCTCTGTGTCTCTGTGTCTCAGTGTCTCAGTGTCCCAGTGTCTCTGTGTCTCTGTGTCTCAGCGTCTCAGCGTCTCAGTTTCCCAGTGTCTCAGTGTCTCAGTGTCCCAGTGTCTCTGTGTCTCTGTGTCTCAGCGTCTCAGCGTCTCAGTTTCCCAGTGTCTCTGTGTCTCTGTGTCTCAGTGTCTCAGTGTCCCAGTGTCTCTGTGTCTCTGTGTCTCAGCGTCTCAGTGTCTCAGTTTCCCAGTGTCTCTGTGTCTCTGTGTCTCAGTGTCTCAGTGTCCCAGTGTCTCTGTGTCTCAGTGTCTCAGCGTCTCAGCGTCTCAGTTTCCCAGTGTCTCTGTGTCTCTGTGTCTCTGTGTCTCAGCGTCTCAGCGTCTCAGTTTCCCAGTTTCCCAGTGTCTCAGTGTCTCAGTGTCTCAGTGTCCCAGTGTCCCAGTGTCTCTGTGTCTCTGTGTCTCAGCGTCTCAGTTTCCCAGTGTCTCAGTGTCTCAGTGTCCCAGTGTCCCAGTGTCCCTGTGTCTCTGTGTCTCTGTGTCTCAGCGTCTCAGCTTCCCAGTGTCTCTGTGTCTCTGTGTCTCAGTGTCTCAGTGTCTCAGTGTCCTATTGTCCCAGTGTCCCATTGCCCCAGTGTCCCAATGTTTCCAGTATCTCTCTGTCCCAGTGTCCCATTGTCCCAGTGTCCCAGTGTCTCTGTGTTTCTGCGTCTCTGCGTCTCAGCGTCTCAGTGCCCCAGTGTCTCAGTGTCTCTGTGTCTCAGTGTCTCAGTGTCCTATTGTCCCAGTGTCCCAGTGTCCCAGTGTTCCATTGTCTCAGTGTCTCAGTGTCCTATTGTCCCAGTGTCCCATTGTCCCAGTGTCCCAGTGTCCTATTGTCCCAGTGTCCCATTGTCCCAGTGTCCCAGTGTCCCAGTGTCTCTCTGTCTCAGTGTCTCAGTGCCCCAGTGTCTCAGCGTCTCAGTGTCCCAGTGTCTCTGTGTCTCAGCGTCTCAGTTTCCCAGTGTCTCTGTGTCTCAGTGTCCCAGTGTCTCAGTGTCCTATTGTCCCAGTGCCCCAGTGTCCCAGTGTCCCAGTGTCCCAGTGTCTCTGTGTCTCAGTGTCCTATTGTCCCAGTGTCCCATTGTCCCAGTGTCCCAGTGTCCTATTGTCCCATTGTCCCAGTGTCCCAGTGTTTCTCTGTCTCAGTGTCTCAGTGTCTCAGTGCCCCAGTGCCCCGGTGTCTCAGCGTCTCAGTGCCCCAGTGTCTCAGCGTCTCAGTGTCTCAGTGTCTCAGTGCCCCAGTGCCCCAGTGTCTCAGCGTCTCAGTGCCCCAGTGTCTCAGCGTCTCAGTGTCCCAGTGTCCCAGTGTCTCTGTGTCTCAGTGTCCCAGTGTCTCAGTGTCTCAGTGTCCTATTGTCCCAGTGTCTCAGTGTCTCAGTGTCCCAGTGTCCCAGTGTCTCTGTGTCTCTGTGTCTCAGCGTCTCAGCGTCTCAGTTTCCCAGTGTCTCTGTGTCTCAGTGTCCCAGTGTCTCAGTGTCTCAGTGTCCTATTGTCCCAGTGTCCCATTGTCCCAGTGTCCTATTGTCCCAGTGCCCCAGTGTCTCTGTGTCTCAGTGTCCTATTGTCCCAGTGTCCCATTGTCCCAGTTTCCCAGTGTCCCAGTGTCCCAGTGTTTCTGTGTCTCTGTGTCTCAGCGTCTCAGTTTCCCAGTGTCTCAGTGTCCCAGTGTCCCAGTGTCTCTGTGTCTCTGTGTCTCAGCGTCTCAGCGTCTCAGTGTCCCAGTGTCCCAGTGTCTCAGTGTCCCAGTGTCCCATTGTCTCTGTATCTCTGTGTCTCTGTTGCTCAGTGTCCTAGTGTCTCTGTGTCTCAATGTCTCAGTGTCCTAGTGTCTCTCTGTCTCTCTGTCCCAGAGTCCCACTATCCCAGTGTCCCAGTGTCCTAGTGTCTCTGTGCGTCAGTGTCCCAGAGGCCCAGTGCCCTAGTGCCTCTGTGTCTCAGTGTCCCATTGTCCTAGTGTCTCTCTATCTCTCTGTCCCAGTGTCCTCGTGTTTCTGTGTCTCAGTGTCCCAGTGTCCTAGTATCTCTGTATCTCATGTGTCCCAGTGTCCTTGGTGTCTATCTGTTCTCTGTCCAAGTGTCCCAGTGTCCCAGTGTCTCTGTGTCTCAGTGTCCTATTGTCCCAGTGTCCCATTGTCCCAGTGTCCCAGTGTCCTATTGTCCCATTGTCCCAGTGTCCCAGTGTTTCTCTGTCTCAGTGTCTCAGTGTCTCAGTGCCCCAGTGCCCCGGTGTCTCAGCGTCTCAGTGCCCCAGTGTCTCAGCGTCTCAGTGTCTCAGTGTCTCAGTGCCCCAGTGCCCCAGTGTCTCAGCGCCTCAGTGCCCCAGTGTCTCAGCGTCTCAGTGTCCCAGTGTCCCAGTGTCTCTGTGTCTCAGTGTCCCAGTGTCTCAGTGTCTCAGTGTCCTACTGTCCCAATGTCTCAGTGTCTCAGTGTCCCAGTGTCCCAGTGTCTCTGTGTCTCTGTGTCTCAGCGTCTCAGCGTCTCAGTTTCCCAGTGTCTCTGTGTCTCAGTGTCCCAGTGTCTCAGTGTCTCAGTGTCCTATTGTCCCAGTGTCCCATTGTCCCAGTGTCCTATTGTCCCAGTGCCCCAGTGTCTCTGTGTCTCAGTGTCCTATTGTCCCAGTGTCCCATTGTCCCAGTTTCCCAGTGTCCCAGTGTCCCAGTGTTTCTGTGTCTCTGTGTCTCAGCGTCTCAGTTTCCCAGTGTCTCAGTGTCCCAGTGTCCCAGTGTCTCTGTGTCTCTGTGTCTCAGCGTCTCAGCGTCTCAGTTTCCCAGTGTCTCAATGTCCCAGTGTCCCAGTGTCTCTGTGTCTCTGTGTCTCTGTTGCTCAGTGTCCTAGTGTCTCTGTGTCTCAATGTCTCAGTGTCCTAGTGTCTCTCTGTCTCTCTGTCCCAGAGTCCCACTATCCCAGTGTCCCAGTGTCCTAGTGTCTCTGTGCGTCAGTGTCCCAGAGGCCCAGTGCCCTAGTGCCTCTGTGTCTCAGTGTCCCATTGTCCTAGTGTCTCTCTATCTCTCTGTCCCAGTGTCCTCGTGTTTCTGTGTCTCAGTGTCCCAGTGTCCTAGTATCTCTGTATCTCATGTGTCCCAGTGTCCTTGGTGTCTATCTGTTCTCTGTCCAAGTGTCCCAGTGTCCCAGTGTCTCAGTGTCTCAGTGTCTCAGTGTCTCAGTGTCCCAGTGTCCCAGTGTCTCTGTGTCTCTGTGTCTCAGCGTCTCAGCGTCTCATTGTCTCAGTGTCTCAGTGTCCCAGTGTCTCAGTGTCTCAGTGTCCCAGTGTCCCAGTGTCTCTGTGTCTCTGTGTCTCAGCGTCTCAGCGTCTCAGTTTCCCAGTGTCTCAGTGTCTCAGTGTCCCAGTGTCTCTGTGTCTCTGTGTCTCAGCGTCTCAGCGTCTCAGTTTCCCAGTGTCTCTGTGTCTCTGTGTCTCAGTGTCTCAGTGTCCCAGTGTCTCTGTGTCTCTGTGTCTCAGCGTCTCAGTGTCTCAGTTTCCCAGTGTCTCTGTGTCTCTGTGTCTCAGTGTCTCAGTGTCCCAGTGTCTCTGTGTCTCTGTGTCTCAGCGTCTCAGCGTCTCAGTTTCCCAGTGTCTCTGTGCCTCTGTGTCTCTGTGTCTCAGCGTCTCAGCGTCTCAGTTTCCCAGTTTCCCAGTGTCTCAGTGTCTCAGTGTCTCAGTGTCCCAGTGTCCCAGTGTCTCTGTGTCTCTGTGTCTCAGCGTCTCAGCGTCTCAGTTTCCCAGTGTCTCAGTGTCTCAGTGTCCCAGTGTCCCAGTGTCCCTGTGTCTCTGTGTCTCTGTGTCTCAGCGTCTCAGCTTCCCAGTGTCTCTGTGTTTCTGTGTCTCAGTGTCTCAGTGTCTCAGTGTCCTATTGTCCCAGTGTCCCATTGCCCCAGTGTCCCAATGTCCCAGTATCTCTCTGTCCCAGTGTCCCATTGTCCCAGTGTCCCAGTGTCTCTGTGTCTCTGCGTCTCTGCGTCTCAGTGTCCCAGCGTCTCAGTGTCTCAGTGTCCCAGTGTCTCTGTGTCTCAGCGTCTCAGCGTCTCAGTGCCCCAGTGTCTCAGTGTCTCTGTGTCTCAGTGTCTCAGTGTCCTATTGTCCCAGTGTCCCAGTGTCCCAGTGTCCCATTGTCCCAGTGTCTCAGTGTCTCAGTGTCTCAGTGTCCCAGTGTCCCAGTGTCTCTGTGTCTCTGAGTCTCAGTGTCTCAGCGTCTCAGTGTCCCAGTGTCTCTGTGCCTCTGTGTCTCTGTGTCTCAGCGTCTCAGCGTCTCAGTTTCCCAGTGTCTCTGTGTCTCAGTGTCCCAGTGTCTCTGTGGCTCTGTGTCTCAGCGTCTCAGCTTCCCAGTGTCTCTGTGTCTCAGTGTCCCAGTGTCTCAGTGTCTCAGTGTCCTATTGTCCCAGTGCCCCATTGTCCCAGTGTCCCAGTGTCCCAGTATCCTATTGTCCCAGTGTCCCAGTGTCTCTGTGTCTCAGTGTCCTATTGTCCCAGTGTCCCAGTGTCCTATTGGCCTATTGTCGCAGTGTCCCAGTGTCTCTGTGTCTCAGTGTCCTATTGTCCCAGTGTCCCAGTGTCCCAGTGTCCCATGTCTCTGTGTTCAGCATCTCAGCGTCCCTGCTTCCCAGTGTCCCAGCGTCCCAGTGTCTCAGTGCCCCAGTGTCCCAGTATCCTATTGTCCCAGTGTCCCAGTGTCCCAGTGTCTCTGTGTCTCTGTGTCTCTGCGTCTCTGCGTCTCAGTGTCCCAGCGTCCCAGTGTCTCAGTGTCCCAGTGTATCTGTGTCTCAGCGTCTCAGTTTCCAAGTATCTCTGTGTCTCAGTGTCTGTGTCCTATTGTCCCAGTGTCCCAGTGTCCTATTGTCCCAGTGTCCCAGTGTCTCTGTGTCTCTGCGTCTCTGCGTCTCAGTGTCCCAGCGTCCCAGTGTCTCAGTGTCCCAGTGTATCTGTGTCTCAGCGTCTCAGCGTCTCAGTTTCCAAGTATCTCTGTGTCTCAGTGTCTGTGTCCTATTGTCCCAGTGTCCCAGTGTCCTATTGTCCCAGTGTCCCAGTGCCTCTGTGTCTCTGCGTCTCTGCGTCTCAGTGTCCCAGCGTCCCAGTGTCTCAGTGTCCCAGTGTATCTGTGTCTCAGCGTCTCAGCGTCTCAGTTTCCAAGTGTCTGTGTGTCTCAGTGTCTGTGTCCTATTGTCCCAGTGTCCCAGTGTCCTATTGTCCCAGTGTCCCAGTGTCCCAGTGTCTCTGTGTCTCTGCTTCTCTGCGTCTCAGTGTCCCAGCGTCACAGTGTCTCAGTGTCCCAGTGTCTCTGTGTCTCAGTGTCTCAGCGTCTCCGTTTCCCAGTGTCTCTGTGTCTCAGTGTCTGTGCCCTATTGTCCCAGTGTCCCAGTGTCCTATTGTCCCAGTGTCCTATTGTCCCAGTGTCCCAGTGTCCCAGTGTCTCTGTGTCTCTGCGTCTCTGCGTCTCAGTGTCCCAGCGTCTCAGTGTCTCTGTGTCTCAGCGTCTCAGCGTCTCAGTTTCCCAGTGTGTCTGTGTCTCAGTGTCTCAGTGTCCTATTGTCCCAGTGTCTCAGTGTCCCAGTGTCCCAGTGTCCTATTGTCCCAGTGTCCTATTGTCCCAGTGTCCCAGTGTCCCAGTGTCTCTGTGTCTCTGTGTCTCTGCGTCTCTGCGTCTCAGTGTCCCAGCGTCTCAGTGTCTCTGTGTCTCAGCGTCTCAGCGTCTCAGTTTCCCAGTGTCTCTGTGTCTCAGTGTCTCAGTGTCCTATTGTCCCAGTGTCTCAGTGTCCCAGTGTCCCAGTGTCCTATTGTCCCAGTGTCCTATTGTCCCAGTGTCCCAGTGTCCCAGTGTCTCTGTGTCTCTGTGTCTCTGTGCCTCTGCGTCTCTGCGTCTCAGTGTCCCAGCGTCTCAGTGTCTCTGTGTCTCAGCGTCTCAGCGTCTCAGTTTCCCAGTGTCTCTGTGTCTCAATGTCTCAGTGTCCTATTGTCCCAGTGTCCCAGTGTCCCAGTGTCCTATTGTCCCAGTGTCCTATTGTCACAGTGCCCCAGTGTCTCTGTGTCTCTGTGTCTCTGCGTCTCCGCGTCTCAGTGTCCCAGCGTCCCAGTGTCTCAGTATCTCAGTGTCCCAGTGTCTCTGTGTCTCAGCGTCTCAGTGTCTCAGTTTCCCAGTGTCTCTGTGTCTCTGTGTCTCAGTGCCTCAGTGTCCTATTGTCCCAGTGTCCCAGTGTCCTATTGTCTCAGTGTCTCAGTGTCCTATTGTCCCAGTGTCCCATTGTCCCAGTGTCCTATTGTCCCAGTGTCCCATTGTCCCAGTGTCCCAGTGTCTCTCTGTCTCAGTGTCTCAGTGCCTCAGTGCCCCAGTGTCTCAGCGTCTCAGCGTCTCAGCGTCTCAGTTTCCCAGTGTCTCTGTGTCTCTGTGTCTCAGTGTCTCAGTGTCCTATTGTCCCAGTGTCCCAGTGTCTCAGTGTCCTATTGTCCCAGTGTCCCATTGTCTCAGTGTCTCAGTGTCCTATTGTCCCAGTGTCCCATTGTCTCAGTGTCCTATTGTGCCAGTGTCCCATTGTCCCAGTGTCCCAGTGTCCTATTGTCCCAGTGTCCCAGTGTCTCTGTGTCTCTGTGTCTCAGCGTCTCAGCGTCTCAGTTTCCCAGTGTCTCTGTGTCCCAGTGTCTGTGTCCTATTGTCCCAGTGTCCCAGTGTCCTATTGTCCCAGTGTCCCAGCGGCCCAGTGTATCTGTGTCTCTGCGTCTCTGCGTCTCTGCATCTCTGCGTCTCTGCGTATCTGCGTCTCTGAGTCTCTGCGTCTCAGTGTCCCAGCGTCCCAGTGTCTCAGTGTCCCAGTGTCTCTGTGTCTCAGCGTCTCAGCGTCTCAGTTTCCCAGTGTCTGTGTGCTATTGTCCCAGTGTCTCAGTGTCCCAGTGTCCTATTGTCCCAGTGTCCTATTGTCCCACTGTCCCAGTGTCCCAGTGTCTCTGTGTATCTGCGTCTCTGCGTCTCAGTTTCCCAGCGTCTCAGTGTCTCAGTGTCCTATTGTCCCAGTGTCCCATTGCCCCAGTGCCCCAGTGTCCCAGTGTCCTATTGTCCCAGTGTCCCATTGTCCCAGTGTCCCAGTGTCCCAGTGTCCCAGTGTCTCTCTATCTCAGTGTCTCAGTGTCTCAGTGCCCCAGTGTCTCAGCGCCTCAGTGTCCCAGTGTCTCTGTGTCTCAGCGTCTCTGTGTCTCAGTGTCCCAGTGGCTCAGTGTCTCAGTGTCCTATTATCCCAGTGCCCCATTGTCCCCGTGTCCCAGTGTCCCAGTATCCTATTGTCCCAGTGTCCCAGTGTCCCAGTGTCTCTGTGTCACAGTGTCCTATTGTCCCAGTGTCCCATTGTCCCAGTGTCCCAGTTTCCTATTGTCCCATTGTCCCAGTGTCCCAGTGCCCCAGTGTCTCTCTGTCTCAGTGTCTCAGTGCCCCAGTGCCCCAGTGTCTCTGTGTCTCAGTGTCCCAGTGTCTCAGTGTCTCAGTGTCCTATTGACCCAGTGCCCCATTGTCCCAGTGTCCCAGTGTCCCAGTATCCTATTGTCCCAGTGTCCCAGTGTCCCAGTGTCTCTGTGTCTCAGTGTCCTATTGTCCCAGTGTCCCAGTGTCCTATTGGCCTATTGTCGCAGTGTCCCAGTGTCCCAGTGTCTCTGTGTCCTATTGTCCCAGTGTCCCAGTGTCCCAGTGTCCCATGTCTCTGTGTTCAGCATCTCAGCGTCCCTGCTTCCCAGTGTCCCAGTGTCCTAGTGTCTCAGTGCCCCAGTGTCCCAGTGTCCTATTGTCCCAGTGTCCCAGTGTCCCAGTGTCTCTGTGTCTCTGTGTCTCTGTGTCTCTGCGTCTCTGCGTCTCAGTGTCCCAGCGTCCCAGTGTCTCAGTGTCCCAGTGTATCTGTGTCTCAGCGTCTCAGTTTCCAAGTGTCTCTGTGTCTCAGTGTCTGTGTCCTATTGTCCCAGTGTCCCAGTGTCCTATTGTCCCAGTGTCCCAGTGTCTCTGTGTCTCTGCATCACTGCGTCTCAGTGTTCCAGCGTCCCAGTGTCTCAGTGACCCAGTGTATCTGTGTCTCAGCGTCTCAGCGTCTCAGTTTCCAAGTGTCTGTGTGTCTCAGTGTCTGTGTCCTATTGTCCCAGTGTCCCAGTGTCCTATTGTCCCAGTGTCCCAGTGTCCCAGTGTCTCTGTGTCTCTGCTTCTCTGCGTCTCAATGTCCCAGCGTCCCAGTGTCTCAGTGTCCCAGTGTCTCTGTGTCTCAGTGTCTCAGCGTCTCAGTTTCCCAGTGTCTCTGTGTCTCAGTGTCTGTGCCCTATTGTCCCAGTGTCTCAGTGTCCCAGTGCCCCAGTGTCCTATTGTCCCAGTGTCCTATTGTCCCAGTGTCCCAGTGTCCCAGTGTCTCTGTGTCTCTGTGTCTCTGCGTCTCTGCGTCTCAGTGTCCCAGCGTCTCAGTGTCTCTGTGCCTCAGCGTCTCAGCATCTCAGTTTCCCAGTGTCTCTGTGTCTCAGTGCCTCAGTGTCCTATTGTCCCAGTGTCTCAGTGTCCCAGTGTCCCAGTGTCCTATTGTCCCAGTGTCCTATTGTCCCAGTGTCCCAGTGTCCCAGTGTCTCTGTGTCTCTGTGTCTCTGCGTCTCTGCGTCTCAGTGTCCCAGCGTCTCAGTGTCTCTGTGTCTCAGCGTCTTAGCGTCTCAGTTTCCCAGTGTCTCTGTGTCTCAGTGTCTCAGTGTCCTATTGTCCCAGTGTCTCAGTGTCCCAGTGTCTCTGTGTCTCAGTGTCTCAGTGTCCTATTGTCCCAGTGTCCCAGTGTCCCAGTGTCCCAGTGTCTCTGCGTCTCTGCGTCTCAGTGTCCCAGCGTCTCAGTGTCTCTGTGTCTCAGCGTCTCAGCGTCTCAGTTTCCCAGTGTCTCTGTGTCTCAGTGTCTCAGTGTCCTATTGTCCCAGTGTCCTATTGTCCCAGTGTCCCAGTGTCTCTGTGTCTCTGTGCCTCTGCGTCTCCGCGTCTCAGTGTCCCAGCGTCCCAGTGTCTCAGTGTCTCAGTGTCCCAGTGTCTTTGTGTCTCAGCGTCTCAGCGTCTCAGTTTCCCAGTGTCTCTGTGTCTCTGTGTCTCAGTGCCTCAGTGTCCTATTGTCCCAGTGTCCCAGTGTCCTATTGTCTCAGTGTCTCAGTGTCCTATTGTCCCAGTGTCCCATGGTCCCAGTGTCCCAGTGTCCTATTGTCCCAGTGTCCCATTGTCCCAGTGTCCCAGTGTCTCTCTGTCTCAGTGTCTCAGTGCCTCAGTGCCCCAGTGCCTCAGCGTCTCAGCGTCTCAGCGTCTCAGTTTCCCAGTGTCTCTGTGTCTCAGTGTCCCAGTGTCTCAGTGTCTCAGTGTCCTATTGTCCCTGTGCCCCATTGTCCCAGTGTCCCAGTGTCCCAGTATCCTATTGTCACAGTGTCCCAGTGTCCCAGTGTCTCAGTGTCTCAGTGTCCTATTGTCCCAGTGCCCCATTGTCCCAGTGTCCCAGTGTCCCAGTTTCCTATTGTCCCATTGTCCCAATGTCCCAGTGTCCCAGTGTCTCTCTGTCTCAGTGTCTCAGTGCCCCAGTGCCCCAGTGTCTCAGCGTCTCAGTGCCCCAGTGTCTCAGCGTCTCAGCGTCTCAGTTTCCCAGTGTCTGTGTGCTATTGTCCCAGTGTCTCAGTGTCCCAGTGTCCCAGTGTCCTATTGTCCCAGTGTCCTATTGTCCCACTGTCCCAGTGTCCCAGTGTCTCTGTGTATCTGCGTCTCTGCGTCTCAGTTTCCCAGCGTCTCAGTGTCTCAGTGTCCTATTGTCCCAGTGTCCCATTGCCCCAGTGCCCCAGTGTCCCAGTGTCCTATTGTCCCAGTGTCCCATTGTCCCAGTGTCCCAGTGTCCCAGTGTCTCTCTATCTCAGTGTCTCAGTGTCTCAGTGCCCCAGTGTCTCAGCGCCTCAGTGTCCCAGTGTCTCTGTGTCTCAGCGTCTCTGTGTCTCAGTGTCCCAGTGTCTCAGTGTCCTATTATCCCAGTGCCCCATTGTCCCCGTGTCCCAGTGTCCCAGTATCCTATTGTCCCAGTGTCCCAGTGTCCCAGTGTCTCTGTGTCACAGTGTCCTATTGTCCCAGTGTCCCATTGTCCCAGTGTCTCAGTTTCCTATTGTCCCATTGTCCCAGTGTCCCAGTGCCCCAGTGTCTCTCTGTCTCAGTGTCTCAGTGCCCCAGTGCCCCAGTGTCTCTGTGTCTCAGTGTCCCAGTGTCTCAGTGTCTCAGTGTCCTATTGACCCAGTGCCCCATTGTCCCAGTGTCCCAGTGTCCCAGTATCCTATTGTCCCAGTGTCCCAGTGTCCCAGTGTCTCTGTGTCTCAGTGTCCTATTGTCCCAGTGTCCCAGTGTCCTATTGGCCTATTGTCGCAGTGTCCCAGTGTCCCAGTGTCTCTGTGTCCTATTGTCCCAGTGTCCCAGTGTCCCAGTGTCCCATGTCTCTGTGTTCAGCATCTCAGCGTCCCTGCTTCCCAGTGTCCCAGTGTCCTAGTGTCTCAGTGCCCCAGTGTCCCAGTGTCCTATTGTCCCAGTGTCCCAGTGTCCCAGTGTCTCTGTGTCTCTGTGTCTCTGTGTCTCTGCGTCTCTGCGTCTCAGTGTCCCAGCGTCCCAGTGTCTCAGTGTCCCAGTGTATCTGTGTCTCAGCGTCTCAGTTTCCAAGTGTCTCTGTGTCTCAGTGTCTGTGTCCTATTGTCCCAGTGTCCCAGTGTCCTATTGTCCCAGTGTCCCAGTGTCTCTGTGTCTCTGCATCACTGCGTCTCAGTGTTCCAGCGTCCCAGTGTCTCAGTGACCCAGTGTATCTGTGTCTCAGCGTCTCAGCGTCTCAGTTTCCAAGTGTCTGTGTGTCTCAGTGTCTGTGTCCTATTGTCCCAGTGTCCCAGTGTCCTATTGTCCCAGTGTCCCAGTGTCCCAGTGTCTCTGTGTCTCTGCTTCTCTGCGTCTCAATGTCCCAGCGTCCCAGTGTCTCAGTGTCCCAGTGTCTCTGTGTCTCAGTGTCTCAGCGTCTCAGTTTCCCAGTGTCTCTGTGTCTCAGTGTCTGTGCCCTATTGTCCCAGTGTCTCAGTGTCCCAGTGTCCCAGTGTCCTATTGTCCCAGTGTCCTATTGTCCCAGTGTCCCAGTGTCCCAGTGTCTCTGTGTCTCTGTGTCTCTGCGTCTCTGCGTCTCAGTGTCCCAGCGTCTCAGTGTCTCTGTGCCTCAGCGTCTCAGCATCTCAGTTTCCCAGTGTCTCTGTGTCTCAGTGCCTCAGTGTCCTATTGTCCCAGTGTCTCAGTGTCCCAGTGTCCCAGTGTCCTATTGTCCCAGTGTCCTATTGTCCCAGTGTCCCAGTGTCCCAGTGTCTCTGTGTCTCTGTGTCTCTGCGTCTCTGCGTCTCAGTGTCCCAGCGTCTCAGTGTCTCTGTGTCTCAGCGTCTTAGCGTCTCAGTTTCCCAGTGTCTCTGTGTCTCAGTGTCTCAGTGTCCTATTGTCCCAGTGTCTCAGTGTCCCAGTGTCTCTGTGTCTCAGTGTCTCAGTGTCCTATTGTCCCAGTGTCCCAGTGTCCCAGTGTCCCAGTGTCTCTGCGTCTCTGCGTCTCAGTGTCCCAGCGTCTCAGTGTCTCTGTGTCTCAGCGTCTCAGCGTCTCAGTTTCCCAGTGTCTCTGTGTCTCAGTGTCTCAGTGTCCTATTGTCCCAGTGTCCTATTGTCCCAGTGTCCCAGTGTCTCTGTGTCTCTGTGTCTCTGCGTCTCCGCGTCTCAGTGTCCCAGCGTCCCAGTGTCTCAGTGTCTCAGTGTCCCAGTGTCTTTGTGTCTCAGCGTCTCAGCGTCTCAGTTTCCCAGTGTCTCTGTGTCTCTGTGTCTCAGTGCCTCAGTGTCCTATTGTCCCAGTGTCCCAGTGTCCTATTGTCTCAGTGTCTCAGTGTCCTATTGTCCCAGTGTCCCATGGTCCCAGTGTCCCAGTGTCCTATTGTCCCAGTGTCCCATTGTCCCAGTGTCCCAGTGTCTCTCTGTCTCAGTGTCTCAGTGCCTCAGTGCCCCAGTGTCTCAGCGTCTCAGCGTCTCAGCGTCTCAGTTTCCCAGTGTCTCTGTGTCTCAGTGTCCCAGTGTCTCAGGGTCTCAGTGTCCTATTGTCCCTGTGCCCCATTGTCCCAGTGTCCCAGTGTCCCAGTATCCTATTGTCACAGTGTCCCAGTGTCCCAGTGTCTCAGTGTCTCAGTGTCCTATTGTCCCAGTGCCCCATTGTCCCAGTGTCCCAGTGTCCCAGTTTCCTATTGTCCCATTGTCCCAATGTCCCAGTGTCCCAGTGTCTCTCTGTCTCAGTGTCTCAGTGCCCCAGTGCCCCAGTGTCTCAGCGTCTCAGTGCCCCAGTGTCTCAGTGTCTCAGTGTCTCAGTGTCCCAGTGTCTCTGTGTCTCAGCGTCTCAGCGTCTCAGTTTCCCAGTGTCTCTGTGTCTCAGTGTCTCAGTGTCTCAGTTTCCTATTGTCCCAGTGTCCCATTGTCCCAGTGTCTCAGTGTCTCAGTGTCCTATTGTCTCAGTGTCCTATTGTCCCAGTGCCCCAGTGTCCCAGTGTCCTATTGTCCTATTGTCCCAGTGCCCCAGTGTCTCTGTGTCTCAGTGTCCTATTGTCCCAGTGTCCCAGTATCCCAGTGTCCCATGTTTCTGTGTCTCAGCGTCTCAGCGTCCCAGCTTCCCAGTGTCCCAGCGTCCCAGTGACTCAGTGTCCCAGTGTCCCAGTTGCCTATTGTCCCAGTGTCCCAGTGTCCCAGTGTCTCTGTGTCTCTGTGTCTCTGTGTCGCTGCGTCTCTGCGTCTCAGTGTCCCAGCGTCCCAGTGTCTCAGTGTCCCAGTGTATCTGTGTCTCAGCGTCTCATTTTCCAAGTATCTCTGTGTCTCAGTGTCTGTGTCCTATTGTCCCAGTTTCCCAGTGTCCTATTGTCCCAGTGTCCCAGTGTCCCAGTGTCTCAGTGCCTCAGTGTCCTATTGTCCCAGTGCCCCATTGTCCCTGTGTCCCAGTGTCCCAGTATCCTATTGTCCCAGTGTCCCAGTGTCCCAGTGTCTCTGTGTCTCAGTGTCCTATTGTCCCAGTGTCCCAGTGTCCTATTGGCCTATTGTCGCAGTGTCCCAGTGTCTCTGTGTCTCAGTGTCCTATTGTCCCAGTGTCCCAGTGTCCCAGTGTCCCATGTCTCTGTGTTCAGCATCTCAGCGTCCCTGCTTCCCAGTGTCCCAGCGTCCCAGTGCCTCAGTGCCCCAGTGTCCCAGTGTCCTATTGTCCCAGTGTCCCAGTGTCCCAGTGTCTCAGTGTCTCTGTGTCTCTGTGTCTCTGCGTCTCTGCGTCTCAGTGTCCCAGCGTCCCAGTGTCTCAGTGTCCCAGTGTATCTGTGTCTCAGCGTCTCAGTTTCCAAGTGTCTCTGTGTCTCAGTGTCTGTGTCCTATTGTCCCAGTGTCCCAGTGTCCTATTGTCCCAGTGTCCCAGTGTCTCTGTGTCTCTGCGTCTCTGCGTCTCAGTGTCCCAGCGTCCCAGTGTCTCAGTGTCCCAGTGTATCTGTGTCTCAGCGTCTCAGCGTCTCAGTTTCCAAGTGTCTGTGTGTCTCAGTGTCTGTGTCCTATTGTCCCAGTGTCCCAGTGTCCCAGCGTCCCAGTGTCTCAGTGTCCCAGTGTCTCTGTGTCTCAGCGTCTCAGCGTCTCAGTTTCCAAGTGTCTCTGTGTCTCTGTGTCTCAGTGTCTCAGTGTCCTATTGTCCCAGTGTCCCAGTGTCTCAGTGTCCTATTGTCTCAGTGTCCCATTGTCTCAGTGTCTCAGTGTCCTATTGTCCCAGTGTCCCATTGTCTCAGTGTCCTATTGTGCCAGTGTCCCATTGTCCCAGTGTCCCAGTGTCCTATTGTCCCAGTGTCCCAGTGTCTCTGTGTCTCTGTGTCTCAGCGTCTCAGCGTCTCAGTTTCCCAGTGTCTCTGTGTCTCAGTGTCTGTGTCCTATTGTCCCAGTGTCCCAGTGTCCTATTGTCCCAGTGTCCCAGTGTCCCAGTGTCTCTGTGTCGCTGCGTCTCTGCGTCTCAGTGTCCCAGCGTCTAAGTGTCTCTGTGTCTCAGCGTCTCAGCGTCTCAGTTTCCCAGTGTCTCTGTGTCTCAGAGTCTCAGTGTCCTATTGTCCCAGTGTCTCAGTGTCCCAGTGTCCCAGTGTCCTATTGTCCCAGTGTCCTATTTTCCCAGTGTCCCAGTGCCCCAGTGTCTCAGTGTCCCAGTGTCTCTGTGTCTCAGCGTCTCAGTTTCCCAGTGTCTCTGTGTCTCTGTGTCTCAGTGTCTCAGTGTCCTATTGTCCCAGTGTCCCAGTGTCTCAGTGTCCTATTGTCTCAGTGTCCCATTGTCTCAGTGTCTCAGTGTCCTATTGTCCCAGTGTCCCATTGTCTCAGTGTCCTATTGTGCCAGTGTCCCATTGTCCCAGTGTCCTATTGTCCCAGTGTCCCAGTGTCTCTGTGTCTCTGTGTCTCAGCGTCTCAGCGTCTCAGTTTCCCAGTGTCTCTGTGTCTCAGTGTCTGTGTCCTATTGTCCCAGTGTCCCAGTGTCCTATTGTCCCAGTGTCCCAGCGTCCCAGTGTCTCTGTGTCTCTGCGTCTCTGCGTCTCTGCGTCTCTGCGTCTCTGCGTCTCTGCGTCTCAGTGTCCCAGCGTCCCAGTGTCTCAGTGTCCCAGTGTCTCTGTGTCTCAGCGTCTCAGCGTCTCAGTTTCCCAGTGTCTGTGTGCTATTGTCCCAGTGTCTCAGTGTCATAGTGTCCCAGTGTCCTATTGTCCCAGTGTCCTATTGTCCCACTGTCCCAGTGTTCCAGTGTCTCTGTGTCTCTGCGTCTCTGCGTCTCAGTTTCCCAGCGTCTCAGTGCCTCAGTGTCCTATTGTCCCAGTGTCCCATTGTCCCAGTGTCCCAGTGTCCCAGTGTCCTATTGTCCCAGTGTCCCATTGTCCCAGTGTCCCAGTATCCCAGTGTCCCAGTGTCTCTCTATCTCAGTGTCTCAGTGCCTCAGTGCCCCAGTGTCTCAGCGTCTCAGTGTCCCAGTGTCTCTGTGTCTCAGCGTCTCAGTTTCCCAGTGTCTCTGTGTCTCAGTGTCCCAGTGTCTCAGTGTCTCAGTGTCCTATTGTCCCAGTGTCCCATTGTCCCAGTGTCCCAGTGTCCTATTGTCCCAGTGTCCCAGTGTCCCAGTGTCCCATTGTCCCAGTGTCTCAGTGTCCTATTGTCTCAGTGTCCTATTGTCCCAGTGTCCCAGTGTCCCAGTGTCCTATTGTCCTATTGTCCCAGTGTCCCAGTGTCTCTATGTCTCAGTGTCCTATTGTCCCAGTGTCCCAGTGTCCCAGTGTCCTATTGTCCCAGTGTCCCATTGTCCCAGTGTCCCAGTGTCCTATTGTCCCAGTGTCCCAGTGTCACATGTCTCTGTGTCTCAGCCTCTCAGCGTCCCTGCTTCCCAGTGTCCCAGCGTCCCAGTGTCCCAGTGTCCCAGTGCCCTATTGTACAAGTGTCCCAGTGTCCCAGTGTCTCTGTGTCTCTGCGTCTCTGTGTCTCAGTGTCCCAGTGTCCCAGTGTCTCAGTGTCCCAGTGTCTCTGTGTCTCAGCGTCTCAGCGTCTCAGTTTCCCAGTGTCTCTGTGTCTCAGTGTCTGTGTCCTATTGTCCCAGTGTCCCAGTGTCCTATTGTCCCAGTGTCCCAGTGTCCCAGTGTCTCTGTGTCTCTGCTTCTCTGCATCTCAGTGTCCCAGCGTCCCAGTGTCTCAGTGTCTCAGTGTCTCAGTGTCTCTGTGTCTCAGCGTCTCAGCGTCTCAGTTCCCTAGTGTCTCAGTGTCCCAGTGCCTCTGCGTCTCAGTGTCCCAGCGTTTCAGTGTCTCTGTGTCTCAGCGTCTCAGTTTCCCAGTGTCTCTGTGTCTCTGTGTCTCAGTGTCTCAGTATCCTATTGTCCCAGTGTCCCACTGTCCCAGTGTCCTATTGTCTCAGTGTCCTATTGTCCCAGTGTTCCAGTGTCCCAGTGTCTCTGTGTCTCTGCGTCTCTGCGTCTCAGTGCCCCAGTGTCTCAGTGTCCCAGTGTCTCTGTGTCTCAGCATCTCAGCGTCTCAGTTTCCCAGTGTCTCTGTGTCTCTGTGCCTCAGTGTCTCAGTGTCCTATTGTCCCAGTGTCCCAGTGTCTCAGTGTCTCAGTGTCCTATTGTCCCAGTGACCCATTGTCTCAGTGTCCTATTGTCCCAGTGTCCCAGTGTCCTATTGTCCCAGTGTCCCAGTGTCTCTGTGTCTCTGTGTCTCAGCGTCTCAGCGTCTCAGTTTCCCAGTGTCTCTGTGTCTCTGTGTCTCAGTGTCTCAGTGTCCTATTGTCCCAGTGTACCAGTGTCTCAGTGTCTCAGTGTCCTATTGTCCCAGTTTCCCATTGTCTCAGTGTCCCAGTGTCCCATTGTCTCAGTGCCCTATTGTCCCAGTGTCCCAGTGTCCCAGTGTCTCAGTGTCTCAGTGTCCCAGTGTCTCTGTGTCTCAGCGTCTCAGCGTCTCAGTTTCCCAGTGTCTCTGTGTCTCTGTGTCTCAGTGCCTCAGTGTCCTATTGTCCCAGTGGCCCAGTGTCCTATTGTCTCAGTGTCTCAGTGTCCTATTGTCCCAGTGTCCCATTGTCCCAGTGTCCCAGTGTCCTATTGTCCCAGTGTCCCATTGTCCCAGTGTCCCAGTGTCTCTCTGTCTCAGTGTCTCAGTGCCTCAGTGCCCCAGTGTCTCAGCGTCTCAGCGTCTCAGTTTCCTAGTGTCTCTGTGTCTCAGTGTCCCAGTGTCTCAGTGTCTCAGTGTCCTATTGTCCCAGTGCCCCATTGTCCCAGTGTCCCAGTGTCCCAGTATCCTATTGTCACAGTGTCCCAGTGTCCCAGTGTCTCAGTGTCTCAGTGTCCTATTGTCCCAGTGCCCCATTGTCCCAGTGTCCCAGTGTCCCAGTTTCCTATTGTCCCATTGTCCCAATGTCCCAGTGTCCCAGTGTCTCTCTGTCTCAGTGTCTCAGTGCCCCAGTGCCCCAGTGTCTCAGCGTCTCAGTGCCCCAGTGTCTCAGTGTCTCAGTGTCTCAGTGTCCCAGTGTCTCTGTGTCTCAGCGTCTCAGCGTCTCAGTTTCCCAGTGTCTCTGTGTCTCAGTGTCTCAGTGTCTCAGTGTCCTATTGTCCCAGTGTCCCATTGTCCCAGTGTCTCAGTGTCTCAGTGTCCTATTGTCTCAGTGTCCTATTGTCCCAGTGCCCCAGTGTCCCAGTGTCCTATTGTCCTATTGTCCCAGTGCCCCAGTGTCTCTGTGTCTCAGTGTCCTATTGTCCCAGTGTCCCAGTGTCCCATGTTTCTGTGTCTCAGCGTCTCAGCGTCCCAGCTTCCCAGTGTCCCAGCGTCCCAGTGACTCAGTGTCCCAGTGTCCCAGTTGCCTATTGTCCCAGTGTCCCAGTGTCCCAGTGTCTCTGTGTCTCTGTGTCTCTGTGTCGCTGCGTCTCTGCGTCTCAGTGTCCCAGCGTCCCAGTGTCTCAGTGTCCCAGTGTATCTGTGTCTCAGCGTCTCATTTTCAAAGTATCTCTGTGTCTCAGTGTCTGTGTCCTATTGTCCCAGTTTCCCAGTGTCCTATTGTCCCAGTGTCCCAGTGTCCCAGTGTCTCAGTGTCTCAGTGTCCTATTGTCCCAGTGCCCCATTGTCCCTGTGTCCCAGTGTCCCAGTATCCTATTGTCCCAGTGTCCCACTGTCCCAGTGTCTCTGTGTCTCAGTGTCCTATTGTCCCAGTGTCCCAGTGTCCTATTGGCCTATTGTCGCAGTGTCCCAGTGTCTGTGTGTCTCAGTGTCCTATTGTCCCAGTGTCCCAGTGTCCCAGTGTCCCATGTCTCTGTGTTCAGCATCTCAGCGTCCCTGCTTCCCAGTGTCCCAGCGTCCCAGTGCCTCAGTGCCACAGTGTCACAGTGTCCTATTGTCCCAGTGTCCCAGTGTCCCAGTGTCTCAGTGTCTCTGTGTCTCTGTGTCTCTGCGTCTCTGCGTCTCAGTGTCCCAGCGTCCCAGTGTCTCAGTGTCCCAGTGTATCTGTGTCTCAGCGTCTCAGTATCCAAGTGTCTCTGTGTCTCAGTGTCTGTGTCCTATTGTCCCAGTGTCCCAGTGTCCTATTGTCCCAGTGTCCCAGTGTCTCTGTGTCTCTGCGTCTCTGCGTCTCAGTGTCCCAGCGTCCCAGTGTCTCAGTGTCCCAGTGTATCTGTGTCTCAGCGTCTCAGCGTCTCAGTTTCCAAGTGTTTGTGTGTCTCAGTGTCTGTGTCCTATTGTCCCAGTGTCCCAGTGTCCTATTGTCCCAGTGTCACAGTGTCCCAGTATCTCTGTGTCTCTGCTTCTCTGCGTCTCAGTGTCCCAGCGTCCCAGTGTCTCAGTGTCCCAGTGTCTCTGTGTCTCAGCGTCTCAGCGTCTCAGTTTCCCAGTGTCTCTGTGTCTCTGTGTCTCAGTGTCTCAGTGTCCTATTGTCCCAGTGTCCCAGTGTCTCAGTGTCCTATTGTCTCAGTGTCCCATTGTCTCAGTGTCTCAGTGTCATATTGTCCCAGTGTCCCATTGTCTCAGTGTCCTATTGTGCCAGCGTCCCATTGTCCCAGTGTCCCAGTGTCCTATTGTCCCAGTGTCCCAGTGTCTCTGTGTCTCTGTGTCTCTGTGTCTCAGCGTCTCAGCGTCTCAGTTTCCCAGTGTCTCTGTGTCTCAGTGTCTGTGTCCTATTGTCCCAGTGTCCCAGTGTCCTATTGTCCCAGTGTCCCAGTGTCCCAGTGTCTCTGTGTCGCTGCGTCTCTGCGTCTCAGTGTCCCAGCGTCTAAGTGTCTCTGTGTCTCAGCGTCTCAGCGTCTCAGTTTCCCAGTGTCTCTGTGTCTCAGAGTCTCAGTGTCCTATTGTCCCAGTGTCTCACTGTCCCAGTGTCCCAGTGTCCTATTGTGCCAGTGTCCTATTGTCCCAGTGTCCTATTGTCCCAGTGTCCCAGTGTCTCTGTGTCTCTGTGTCTCAGCGTCTCAGCGTCTCAGTTTCCCAGTGTCTCTGTGTCTCAGTGTCTGTGTCCTATTGTCCCAGTGTCCCAGTGTCCTATTGTCCCAGTGTCCCAGCGTCCCAGTGTCTCTGTGTCTCTGCGTCTCTGCGTCTCTGCGTCTCTGCGTCTCTGCGTCTCTGCGTCTCAGTGTCCCAGCGTCCCAGTGTCTCAGTGTCCCAGTGTCTCTGTGTCTCAGCGTCTCAGCGTCTCAGTTTCCCAGTGTCTGTGTGCTATTGTCCCAGTGTCTCAGTGTCCCAGTGTCCCAGTGTCCTATTGTCCCAGTGTCCTATTGTCCCACTGTCCCAGTGTTTCAGTGTCTCTGTGTCTCTGC
Organism: Pristiophorus japonicus; assembly: GCF_044704955.1. NCBI lineage: Eukaryota > Metazoa > Chordata > Chondrichthyes > Pristiophoridae > Pristiophorus > Pristiophorus japonicus. Next base: position 109,203,638 of record NC_091987.1, read on the forward strand.
GTCTCTGCGTCTCAGTTTCCCAGCGTCTCAGTGTCTCAGTGTCCTATTGTCCCAGTGCCCCATTGTCCCAGTGTCCCAGTGTCCCAGTGTCCTATTGTCCCAGTGTCCCATTGTCCCAGTGTCCCAGTATCCCAGTGTCCCAGTGTCTCTCTATCTCAGTGTCTCAGTGCCTCAGTGCCCCAGTGTCTCAGCGTCTCAGTGTCCCAGTGTCTCTGTGTCTCAGCGTCTCAGTTTCCCAGTGTCTCTGTGTCTCAGTGTCCCAGTGTCTCAGTGTCTCAGTGTCCTATTGTCCCAGTGTCCCATTGTCCCAGTGTCCTATTGTCCCAGTGTCCCAGTGTCCCAGTGTCCCATTGTCCCAGTGTCTCAGTGTCCTATTGTCTCAGTGTCCTATTGTCCCAGTGTCCCAGTGTCCCAGTGTCCTATTGTCCTATTGTCCCAGTGTCCCAGTGTCTCTATGTCTCAGTGTCATATTGTCCCAGTGTCCCAGTGTCCCAGTGTCCTATTGTCCCAGTGTCCCATTGTCCCAGTGTCCCAGTGTCCTATTGTCCTAGTGTCCCATTGTCCCAGTGTCCCAGTGTCCCAGTGTCTCTCTGCCTCAGTGTCTCAGTGCCCCAGTGTCTCAGCGTCTCAGTGTCCCAGTGCCTCTGTGTCTCAGCGTCTCAGTTTCCCAGTGTCTCTGTGTCTCAGTGTCCCAGTGTCTCAGTGTCCTATTGTCCCAGTGTCCCAGTGTCCCAGTGTCCCAGTGTCCCAGTGTCCCAGTGTCCCAGTGTCTCTGTGTCTCAGTGTCCTATTGTCCCAGTGTCCCATTGTCCCAGTGTCCCAGTGTCCTATTGTCCCATTGTCCCAGTGTCCCAGTGTTTCTCTGTCTCAGTGTCTCAGTGTCTCAGTGCCCCAGTGCCCCGGTGTCTCAGCGTCTCAGTGCCCCAGTGTCTCAGCGTCTCAGTGTCTCAGTGTCTCAGTGCCCCAGTGCCCCAGTGTCTCAGCGTCTCAGTGCCCCAGTGTCTCAGCGTCTCAGTGTCCCAGTGTCCCAGTGTCTCTGTGTCTCAGTGTCCCAGTGTCTCAGTGTCTCAGTGTCCTATTGTCCCAGTGTCTCTGTGTCTCAGTGTCTCAGTGTCCCAGTGTCCCAGTGTCCTATTGTCCCATTGTCCCAGTGTCCCAGTGTTTCTCTGTCTCAGTGTCTCAGTGTCTCAGTGCCCCAGTGCCCCGGTGTCTCAGCGTCTCAGTGCCCCAGTGTCTCAGCGTCTCAGTGTCTCAGTGTCTCAGTGCCCCAGTGCCCCAGTGTCTCAGCGTCTCAGTGCCCCAGTGTCTCAGCGTCTCAGTGTCCCAGTGTCCCAGTGTCTCTGTGTCTCAGTGTCCCAGTGTCTCAGTGTCTCAGTGTCCTATTGTCCCAGTGTCTCTGTGTCTCAGTGTCTCAGTGTCCCAGTGTCCCAGTGTCTCTGTGTCTCTGTGTCTCAGCGTCTCAGCGTCTCAGTTTCCCAGTGTCTCTGTGTCTCAGTGTCCCAGTGTCTCAGTGTCTCAGTGTCCTATTGTCCCAGTGTCCCATTGTCCCAGTGTCCTATTGTCCCAGTGCCCCAGTGTCTCTGTGTCTCAGTGTCCTATTGTCCCAGTGTCCCATTGTCCCAGTTTCCCAGTGTCCCAGTGTCCCAGTGTTTCTGTGTCTCTGTGTCTCAGCGTCTCAGCGTCTCAGTTTCCCAGTGTCTCAGTGTCCCAGTGTCCCAGTGTCTCTGTGTCTCTGTGTCTCAGCGTCTCAGCGTCTCAGTGTCCCAGTGTCCCAGTGTCTCAGTGTCCCAGTGTCCCATTGTCTCTGTGTCTCTGTGTCTCTGTTGCTCAGTGTCCTAGTGTCTCTGTGTCTCAATGTCTCAGTGTCCTAGTGTCTCTCTGTCTCTCTGTCCCAGAGTCCCACTATCCCAGTGTCCCAGTGTCCTAGTGTCTCTGTGCGTCAGTGTCCCAGAGGCCCAGTGCCCTAGTGCCTCTGTGTCTCAGTGTCCCATTGTCCTAGTGTCTCTCTATCTCTCTGTCCCAGTGTCCTCGTGTTTCTGTGTCTCAGTGTCCCAGTGTCCTAGTATCTCTGTATCTCATGTGTCCCAGTGTCCTTGGTGTCTATCTGTTCTCTGTCCAAGTGTCCCAGTGTCCCAGTGTCTCAGTGTCTCAGTGTCTCAGTGTCTCAGTTTCCCAGCGTCTCTGTGTCTCAGTGTCCCAGTGTCTCAGTGCCTCAGTGTCCTATTGTCCCAGTGTCCCATTGTCTCAGTGTCCTATTGTCTCAGTGTCCTATTGTCCCAGTGCCCCAGTGTCTCTGTGTCTCAGTGTCCTATTGTCCCAGTGTCCCAGTGTCCCAGTGTCCCAGTGTCCTATTGTCCCAGTGTCCCAGTGTCCCATGTCTCTGTGTCTCAGCGTCTCAGCGTCCCTGCTTCCCAGTGTCCCAGGGTCCCAGTGTCCCAGTGTCCTATTGTCCCACTGTCCCAGTGTCCCAGTGCCTCTGTGTCTCTGCGTCTCTGCGTCTCAGTGTCCCAGCGCCCTAGTGTCTCAGTGTCCCAGTGTCTCAGTGTCTCAGCGTCTCAGCATCTCAGTTTCCCAGTGTCTCTGTGTCTGTGTCTGTGTCCTATTGTCCCAGTGCCTCAGTGTCCCAGTGTCCTATTGCCCCAGTGTCCTATTGTCCCAGTGTCCCAGTGTCTCTGTGTCTCTGCATCTCAGTGTCCCAGCATCTCAATGTCTCTGTGTCTCAGCGTCTCAGCGTCTCAGTTTCCCAGTGTCTCTGTGTCTCTGTGTCTCAGTGTCTCAGTGTCCTATTGTCCCAGTGTCCTATTGTCTCAGTGTCCTATTGTCCCAGTGTCCCAGTGTCCCAGTGTCTCTGTGTCTCTGTGTCTCTGCGTCTCTGCGTCTCAGTGTCCCAGTGTCTCAGTGTCCCAGTGTCTCTGTCTCTCAGCATCTCAGCGTCTCAGTTTCCCAGTGTCTCTGTGTCTCTGTGTCTCAGTGTCTCAGTGTCTCAGTGTCCTATTGTCCCAGTGTCCCAGTGTCTCAGTGTCTCAGTGTGCTATTGTCCCAGTGTCCCACTGTCTCAGTGTCCTATTGTCCCAGTGTCCCATTGTCTCAGTGTCATATTGTCCCAGTGTCCCATTGTCCCAGTGTCCCAGTGTCCTATTGCCCCAGTGTCCCAGTGTCTCTGTGTCTCTGTGTCTCAGCGTCTCAGCGTCTCGGTTTCCCAGTGTCTCTGTGTCCCATTGTCTCAGTGTCTCAGTGTCCAATTGTCCCAGTGTCCCATTGTCTCAGTGTCCTATTGTCCCAGTGTCCCATTGTCCCAGTGTCCTATTGTCCCAGTGTCTCTGTGTCTCTGTGTCTCAGCGTCTCAGCGTCTCAGTTTCCCAGTGTCTCTGTGTCTCAGTGTCTGTGTCCTATTGTCCCAGTGTCCCAGTGTCCCAGTGTCCTATTGTCCCAGTGTCCCAGTGTCTCTGTGTCTCTGCGTCTCAGTGCCCCAGCGTCTCAGTTTCCCAGTGTCTCTGTGTCTCAGTGTCTGTGTCCTATTGTCCCAGTGTCCCAGTGTCCCAGTGTCCTATTGTCCCAGTGTCCCAGTGTCCCAGTGTCCCAGTGTCTCAGCGTCTCAGCGTCTCAATTTCCTAGTGTCCCAGTGTCTCAGTGCCCCAGTGTCCCAGTGTCCCAGCGTCTCAGCGTCTCAGTTTCCCAGTGTCTCAGTGTCTCTGTGTCCCAGTGTCCCAGTGTCCCAGTGTCCCAGTGTCTCAGCGTCTCAGCGTCTCAGTTTCCCAGTGTCTCAGTGTCTCAGTGTCTCTGTGTCTCAGCGTCTCAGCGTCTCAGTTTCCCTGTGTCTTTGTGTCTCAGTGTCCTATTGTCCCATTGTCCCAGTGTCCCAGTGTCTCTCTGTCCCAGTGACCCATTGTCCCAGTGTCCCAGTGTCCCAGTGTCTCTGTCTCAGTGTCTCAGTGTCTCAGTGCCCCAGTGTCCCAGTGTCGCTGTGTCTCTGCGTCTCTGCGTCTCAGTGTCCCAGCGTCCCAGTGTCTCAGTGTCCCAGTGTCTCTGTGTCTCAGTGTCTCAGCCTCTCAGTTTCCCAGTGTCTCTGTGTCTCTGTGTCTCAGTGTCCTATTGTCCCAGTGTCCCATTGTCCCAGTGTCCCAGTGTCCTATTGTCCCAGTGTCCCATTGTCCCAGTGTCGCAGTGTCTCAGTGCCCCAGTGTCTCAGCGTCTCAGTACCCCAGTGTCTCAGCGTCTCAGTGTCCCAGTGTCTCTGTGTCTCAGCGTCTCAGCGTCTCAGTTTCCCAGTGTCTCTGTGTCCTATTGTCCCAGTGTCCCATTGTCCCAGTGTCCCAGTGTCCTATTGTCCCAGTGTCCCAGTGTCTCAGTGTCTCAGCGTCTCAGTGTCCCACTGTCTCTGTGTCTCAGCGTCTCAGTGTCCCAGTGTCCCAGTGTCTCAGTGTCCTATTGTCCCAGTGTCCCATTGTCCCAGTGTCCCAGTGTCCTATTGTCCCAGTGTCCCAGTGTCTCTGTGTCTCAGTGTCCTATTGTCCCAGTGTCCAATAATCCCAGTTTCCCAGTGTCCCAGTGTCCCAGTGTCTCTGTGTCTCTGTGTCTCAGCGTCTCAGTGTCCCAGTGTCTCAGTGTCCCAGTGTCTCAGTGTCCCAGTGTCCCAGTGTCTCTGTGTCTCTGTGTCTCAGTGTCCTAGTGTCTCTCTGACTCTCTGTCCCAGAGTCCCACTATCCCAGTGTCCCAGTGTCCTAGTGTCTCTGTGCGTCAGTGTCCCAGAGGCCCAGTGCCCTAGTGCCTCTGTGTCTCAGTGTCCCATTGTCCTAGTGTCTCTCTATCTCTCTGTCCCAGTGTCCTCGTGTTTCTGTGTCTCAGTGTCCCAGTGTCCCAGTATCTCTGTATCTCATGTGTCCCAGTGTCCTTGGTGTCTCTCTGTTCTCTGTCCAAGTGTCCCAGTGTCCCAGTGTCTCAGTGTCTCAGTGTCCCAGTGCCTCAGTGTCTCAGTGTCTCAGCGTCTCAGTGTCCCAGTGTCTCTGTGTCTCTGTCTCAGCGTCTCAGCGTCTCAGCGTCTCAGTTTCCCAGTGTCTCAGTGTCTCAGTGTCCCAGTGTCTCAGTGTCCCAGTGTCCCAGTGTCTCTGTGTCTCTGTGTCTCTGTGTCTCAGCGTCTCAGTTTCCCAGTGTCTCTGTGTCTCTGTGTCTCAGTGTCTCAGTGTCCCAGTGTCTCTGTGTCTCTGTGTCTCTGTGTCTCAGCGTCTCAGTTTCCCAGTTTCCCAGTGTCTCAGTGTCTCAGTGTCCCAGTGTCTCTGTGTCTCTGTGTCTCAGCGTCTCAGTGTCTCAGTTTCCCAGTGTCTCATTGTCTCAGTGTCCCAGTGTCTCTGTGTCTCTGTGTCTCAGCGTCTCAGCGTCTCAGTTTCCCAGTGTCTCATTGTCCCAGTGTCTCTGTGTCTCTGTGTCTCAGCGTCTCAGCTTCCCAGTGTCTCTGTGTCTCTGTGTCTCAGTGTCTCAGTGTCCTATTGTCCCAGTGTCCCATTGTCCCAGTGTCCCAATGTCCCAGTGTCTCTCTGTCCCAGTGTCCCATTGTTCCAGTGTCCCAGTGTCTCTGTGTCTCTGCGTCTCTGCGTCTCAGTGTCCCAGCATCCCAGTGTCTCAGTGTCCCAGTGTCACAGTGTCCCAGTGTCTCTGAGTCTCAGCGTCTCAGCGTCCCAGTGTCTCTGTGTCTCTGTGTCTCAGTGTCTCAGTGTACTATTGTCCCAGTGTCCCAGTGTCCCATTGTCTCAGTGTCTCAGTGTCCTATTGTCCCAGTGTCCCATTGTCCAAGTGTCCTATTGTCCCAGTGTCCCATTGTACCAGTGTCCCAGTGTCTCTCTGTCTCAGTGTCTCAGTGTCTCAGTGCCCCAGCGTCTCAGTGTCTGTGTCTCAGCGTCTCAGTTTCCCAGTGTCTCTGTGTCTCAGTGTCCCAGTGTCTCAGTGTCCTATTGTCCCAGTTTCCCATTGTCCCAGTGTCCCAGTGTCCTATTGGCCCAGTGTCCCAGTGTCTCTGTGTCTCAGTGTCCTATTGTCCCAGTGTCCCATTGTCCCAGTGTCCCAGTGTCCTATTGTCCCATTGTCCAAGTGTCCCAGTGTCTCTCTTTCTCAGTGTCTCAGTGTCCCAGTGCCCCAGTGTCTCAGCGTCTCAGTGCCCAGTGTCTCAGCGTCTCAGTGTCTCAGTGCCCCAGTGTCTCTGTGTCTCAGCGTCTCAGCGTCTCAGTTTCCCAGTGTCTCTGTGTCTCAGTGCCCCAGTGTCTCAGTGTCTCAGTGTCCTATTGTCCCAGTGTCCCATTGTCCCAATGTTTCAGTGTATCAGTGTCCCAGTGTCCCAGTGTCTCTGTGTCTCAGCGTCTCAGCGTCTCAGTTTCCCAGTGTCTCAGTGTCTCAGTGTCCCAGTGTCCCAGTGTCTCTGTGTCTCTGTGTCTCTGTGTCTCAGCATCTCAGCTTCTCAGTTTCCCAGTGTCTCTGTGTCTCTGTGTCTCAGTGTCCCAGTGTCCCAGTGTCTCTGTGTCTCTGTGTCTCTGTGTCTCAGCGTCTCAGCTTCCCAGTGTCTCTGTGTCTCTGTGTCTCTGTGTCTCAGCGTCTCAGCTTCCCAGTGTCTCTGTGTCTCTGTGTCTCAGTGCCTCAGTGTCTCAGTGTCCTATTGTCCCAGTGTCCCAATGTCCCAGTGTCTCTCTGCCCCAGTGTCCCATTGTCCCAGTGTCCCAGTGTCTCTGTGTCTCTGCGTCTCAGTGTCCCAGCGTCCCAGTGTCTCATTGTCTCAGTGTCCCAGTGTCTCTGTGTCTCAGCGTCTCAGTTTCCCAGTGTCTCTGTGTCTCAGTGTCCTATTGCCCCAGTATCCCAGTGTCCCATTGTCCCAGTGTCTCAGTGTCCTATTGTCCCAGTGTCCCATTGTCCCAATGTCCCAGTGTCTCTCTGCCTCAGTGTCTCAGTGCCTCAGTGCCCCAGTGTCTCAGCGTCTCAGTGTCCCAGTGTCTCTGTGTCTCAGCGTCTCAGTTTCCCAGTCTCTCTGTGTCTCAGTGTCCCAGTGTCTCAGTGTCTCAGTGTCCTATTGTCCCAGTGTCCCATTGTCCCAGTGTCCCAGTGTCTCTCTGTCTCGGTGTCTCAGTGCCCCAGTGTCTCAGCGTCTCAGTGTCCCAGTGTCTCTGTGTCTCAGCGTCTCAGCGTCTGTTTCCCAGTGTCTCTGTGTCTCAGTGTCCCAGTGTCCTATTGTCCCAGTGTCCCATTGTCCCAGTGTCCTATTGTCCCAGTGTCCCAGTGTCGCTGTGTCTCAGTGTCCTATTGTCCCAGTGTCCCAGTGTCCCAGTGTCCTATTGTCCCAGTGTCCCATTGTCCCAGTGTCTCTCTGTCTCAGTGTCTCAGTGTCTCAGTGCCCCAGTGTCTCAGCGTCTCAGTGTCCCAGTGTCTCTGTGACTCAGCGTCTCAGTTTCCCAGTGTCTCTGTGTCTCTGTGTCTCAGTGTCCCAGTGTCCCAGTTTCTCAGTGTCTCAGTGTCCTATTGTCCCAGTGTCCCATTGTCCCAGTGTCCCAGTGTCCCATTGTCCCAGTGTCTCTCTGTCTCAGTGTCTCAGTGTCTCAGTGTCTCAGTGCCCCAGTGTCTCAGCGTCTCAGTGTCCCAGTGTCCCAGTGTCCCAGTGTCTCTGTGTCTCAGCGTCTCAGCGTCTCAGTTTCCCAGTGTCTCTGTGTCTCAGTGCCTGTGTCCTATTGTCCCAGTGTCTCAGCGTATCAGTGTCCCAGTGTCTCTGTGTCTCAGTGTCCTATTGTCCCAGTGTCCCATTGCCCCAGTGTCCCAGTGTACCAGTGTCCTATTGTCCCAGTGTCCCAGTGTCCCAGTGTCTCAGTGTCCTATTGTCCCATTGTCCCAGTGTCCTATTGTCCCAGTGTCCCAGTGTCCCAGTGTCTCTCTGTCTCAGTGTCTCAGTGCCCCAGTGTCCCAGCGTCCCAGTGTCCCAGTGTCTCTGTGTCTCAGCGTCTCAGCGTCTCAATTTTCCAGTGTCTCTGTGTCTCTGAGACACTGAGACACTGGGACACTGAGACACAGAGACACTGGGACACTGTATCCTATTGTCCCAGTGTTCCATTGTCCCAGTGTCCCAGTGTCCCAGTGTCTCAGTGTCCTATTGTCCCAGTTTCCCATTGTCCCAGTGTCCCAGTGTCCTATTGGCCCAGTGTCCCAGTGTCTCTGTGTCTCAGTGTCCTATTGTCCCAGTGTCCCATTGTCCCAGTGTCCCAGTGTCCTATTGTCCCATTGTCCAAGTGTCCCAGTGTCTCTCTGTCTCAGTGTCTCAGTGCCCCAGTGCCCCAGTGTCTCAGCGTCTCAGTGCCCCAGTGTCTCAGCGTCTCAGTGTCTCAGTGCCCCAGTGTCTCTGTGTCTCAGCATCTCAGCGTCTCAGTTTCCCAGTGTCTCTGTGCCTCAGTGTCCCAGTGTCTCAGTGTCTCAGTGTCCTATTGTCCCAGTGTCCCATTGTCCCAATGTTTCAGTGTTTCAGTGTCCCAGTGTCCCAGTGTCTCTGTGTCTCTGTGTCTCTGTGTCTCAGCGTCTCAGCGTCTCAGTTTCCCAGTGTCTCAGTGTCTCAGTGTCCCAGTGTCCCAGTGTCTCTGTGTCTCTGTGTCTCTGTGTCTCAGCATCTCAGCGTCTCAGTTTCCCAGTGTCTCTCTGTCTCTGTGTGTCAGTGTCCCAGTGTCCCAGTGTCTCTGTGTCTCTGTGTCTCAGCGTCTCAGCTTCCCAGTGTCTCTGTGTCTCTGTGTCTCTGTGTCTCTGTGTCTCAGCGTCTCAGCTTCCCAGTGTCTCTGTGTCTCTCTGTCTCAGTGTCTCAGTGTCTCAGTGTCCTATTGTCCCAGTGTCCCAATGTCCCAGTGTCTCTCTGCCCCAGTGTCCTATTGTCCCAGTATCCCAGTGTCCCATTGCCCCAGTGTCTCAGTGTCCTATTGTCCCAGTGTCCCATTGTCCCAGTGTCCCAGTGTCTCTGTCTCAGTGTCTCAGTGTCTCAGTGCCCCAGTGTCCCAGTGTCGCTGTGTCTCTGCGTCTCTGCGTCTCAGTGTCCCAGCGTCCCAGTGTCTCAGTGTCCCAGTGTCTCTGTGTCTCAGTGTCTCAGCCTCTCAGTTTCCCAGTGTCTCTGTGTCTCTGTGTCTCAGTGTCCTATTGTCCCAGTGTCCCATTGTCCCAGTGTCCCAGTGTCCTATTGTCCCAGTGTCCCATTGTCCCAGTGTCGCAGTGTCTCAGTGCCCCAGTGTCTCAGCGTCTCAGTACCCCAGTGTCTCAGCGTCTCAGTGTCCCAGCGTCTCAGTGTCATATTGTCCCAGTGTCCTATTGTCCCAGTGTCCCAGTGTCCTATTGTCCCAGTGTCCCAGTGTCCCAGTGTACCAGTGTCCTATTGTCCCAGTGTCCCAGTGTCCCAGTGTCTCAGTGTCCTATTGTCCCATTGTCCCAGTGTCCTATTGTCCCAGTGTCCCAGTGTCCCAGTGTCCCAGTGTCTCTCTGTCTCAGTGTCTCAGTGCCCCAGTGTCTCAGCGCCTCAGCGTCTCAGTTTCCCAGTGTCTCTGTGTCTCAGTGTCCCAGTGTATCAGTGTCCTATTGTCCCAGTGTCCCATTGTCCCAGTCTCTCAGTGTCCTATTGTCTCAGTGTCTCAGTGTCCTATTGTCCCAGTGTCCCATTGTCCCAGTGTCCTATTGTCCCAGTGTCCCAGTGTCCCATTGTCCCAGTGTCTCAGTGTCCTATTGTCCCAGTGTCCTATTGTCCCAGTGTCCCAGTGTCCCATTGTCCCATTGTCTCAGTGTCCCAGTGTCCTATTGCCCCAGTGTCCCATTGTCCCAGTGTCCCATGTCTCTGTGTCTCAGCGTCCCTGCTTCCCAGTGTCCAAGCGTCCCAGTGTCCTATTGTCCCAGTGTCCCAGTGTCTCTGTGTCTCTGCGTCTCAGTGTCCCAGTGTCCCAGTGTCCTATTGTCCTATTTTCCCAGTGTCCCAGTGTCTGTGTCTCAGCGCCTCAGCGTCTCAGTTTCCCAGTGTCTCTGTGTCTGTGTCCTATTGCCCCAGTGTCTCTGTGTCGCAGCGTCTCAGCGTCTCAGTTTCCCAGTGTCTCTGTGTCTGTGTCCTATTGTCCCAGTGTCCCAGTGTCCTATTGTCCCAGTGTCCCAGTGTCCCAGTGCCTCTGTGTCTCAGCGTCTCAGCGTCTCAGTTTGCCAGTGTCTCTGTGTCTCTGTGCCTGTGTCCTATTGTCCCAGTGTCCTATTGTCCCAGAGTCCCAGTGTCCCAGTGTCTCTGTGTCTCTGTGTCTCTGTGTCTCTGCGTCTCAGTGGCCCAGTGTCTCAGTGTCTCAGTGTCCCAGTGTCCTATTGTCCCAGTGTCCTATTGTCCCAGTGTCCCAGTGTCTCTGCGCCTTTGCGTCTCAGCGTCCCAGTGTCTCAGTGTCCCAGTGTCCTATTGTCCCAGTGTCCCAGTGTCTCTGCGTCTCAATGTCCCAGCGTCTCAGTGTCTCTGTGTCTCTGTGTCTCTGTGTCTCTGCGTCTCAATGTCCCAGCGTCTCAGTGTCTCAGTGTCTCTGTGTCTCTGTGTCTCTGTGTCTCTGTGTCTCAGTTTCCCAGTGTCTCTGTGTCTCTGTGTCTCTGTGTCTCTGTGTCTCTGTGTCTCAGTGTCCTATTGTCCCAGTGTCCCAGTGTCCTATTGTCCCAGTGTCTCTGTGTCTCTGCGTCTCTGCGTCTCAGTGTCCCAGTGCCTCAGTGTCCCATTGTCTCTGTGTCTCAGCATCTCAGCGTCTCAGTTTCCCAGTGTCTCTGTGTCTCTGTGTCTCAGTGTCTCAGTGTCCTATTGTCCCAGTGTCCCAGTGTCTCAGTGTCTCAGTGTGCTATTGTCCCAGTGTCCCACTGTCTCAGTGTCTCAGTGTCCTATTGTCCCAGTGTCCCATTGTCTCAGTGTCATATGGTCCCAGTGTAACATTGTCCCAGTGTCCCAGTGTCCTATTGCCCCAGTGTCCCAATGTCTCTGTGTCTCTGTGTCTCAGCGTCTCAGCGTCTCAGTTTCCCAGTGTCTCTGTGTCCCATTGTCTCAGTGTCTCAGTGTCCAATTGTCCCAGTGTCCCATTGTCTCAGTGTTCTATTGTCCCAGTGTCCCATTGTCCCAGTGTCCTATTGTCCCAGTGTCTCTGTGTATCTGTGTCTCAGCGTCTCAGCGTCTCAGTTTCCCAGTGTCTCTGTGTCTCAGTGTCTGTGTCCTATTGTCCCAGTGTCCCAGTGTCCCAGTGTCCTATTGTCCCAGTGTCCCAGTGTCTCTGTGTCTCTGCGTCTCAGTGTCCCAGTGTCCCAGTGTCCCAGTGTCTCAGCGTCTCAGCATCTCAGTTTCCCAGTGTCCCAGTGTCCCAGCGTCTCAGCGCCTCAGTTTCCCAGTGTCTCAGTGTCTCTGTGTCCCAGTGTCCCAGTGCCCCAGTGTCCCAGTGTCTCAGCGTCTCAGCGTCTCAGCGTCTCAGCGTCTCAGTTTCCCAGTGTCTCAGTGTCTCAGTGTCTCTGTGTCTCAGCGTCTCAGCGTCTCAGTTTCCCTGTGTCTCTGTGTCTCAGTGTCCTATTGTCCCATTGTCCCAGTGTCCCAGTGTCTCTCTGTCCCAGTGTCCCATTGTCCCAGTGTCCCAGTGTCCCAGTGTCTCTGTCTCAGTGTCTCAGTGTCTCAGTGCCCCAGTGTCCCAGTGTCGCTGTGTCTCTGCGTCTCTGCGTCTCAGTGTCCCAGCGTCCCAGTGTCTCAGTGTCCCAGTGTCTCTGTGTCTCAGTGTCTCAGCCTCTCAGTTTCCCAGTGTCTCTGTGTCTCTGTGTCTCAGTGTCCTATTGTCCCAGTGTCCCATTGTCCCAGTGTCCCAGTGTCCTATTGTCCCAGTGTCCCATTGTCCCAGTGTCTCAGTGCCCCAGTGTCTCAGCGTCTCAGTGCCCCAGTGTCTCAGCGTCTCAGTGTCCCAGTGTCTCTGTGTCTCAGCGTCTCAGCGTCTCAGTTTCCCAGTGTCTCTGTGTCCTATTACCCCAGTGCCCCATTGTCCCAGTGTCCCAGTGTCCTATTGTCCCAGTGTCCCAGTGTCTCAGTGTCTCAGCGTCTCAGTGTCCCAGTGTCTCTGTGTCTCAGCGTCTCAGTGTCCCAGTGTCCCAGTGTCTCAGTGTCCTATTGTCCCAGTGTCCCATTGTCCCAGTGTCCCAGTGTCCTATTGTCCCAGTGTCCCAGTGTCTCTGTGTCTCAGTGTCCTATTGTCCCAGTGTCCCATAATCCCAGTTTCCCAGTGTCCCAGTGCCCCAGTGTCTATGTGTCTCTGTGTCTCAGCGTCTCAGCGTCTCAGTTTCCCAGTGTCTCAGTGTCTCAGTGTCCCAGTGTCCCAGTGTCTCTGTGTCTCTGTGCCTCAGCGTCTCAGTGTCCCAGTATCTCAGTGTCCCAGTGTCTCAGTGTCCCAGTGTCCCAGTGTCTCTGTGTCTCTGTGTCTCAGTGTCCTAGTGTCTCTCTGACTCTCTGTCCCAGAGTCCCACTATCCCAGTGTCCCAGTGTCCTAGTGTCTCTGTGCGTCAGTGTCCCAGAGGCCCAGTGCCCTAGTGCCTCTGTGTCTCAGTGTCCCATTGTCCTAGTGTCTCTCTATCTCTCTGTCCCAGTGTCCTCGTGTTTCTGTGTCTCAGTGTCCCAGTGTCCTAGTATCTCTGTATCTCATGTGTCCCAGTGTCCTTGGTGTCTCTCTGTTCTCTGTCCAAGTGTCCCAGTGTCCCAGTGTCTCAGTGTCTCAGTGTCCCAGTGTCTCAGTGTCTCAGTGCCCCAGTGTCTCAGTGTCCCAGTGTCCCAGTGTCTCTGTGTCTCTGTGTCTCAGCGTCTGTTTCCCAGTGTCTCTGTGTCTCAGTGTCTCAGTGTCCCAGTGTCCCAGTGTCTCTGTGTCTCTGTGTCTCTGTGTCTCAGCGTCTCAGTTTCCCAGTTTCCCAGTGTCTCAGTATCTCAGTGTCCCAGTGTCTCTGTGTCTCTGTGTCTCAGCGTCTCAGCGTCTCAGTTTCCCAGTGTCTCTGTGTCTCAGTGTCTCAGTGTCCTATTGTCCCAGATTCTCAGTGTCCCAGTGTCCCAGTGTCCTATTGTCCCAGTGTCCTATTGTCCCAGTGTCCCAGTGTCCCAGTGTCTCTGTCTCTCTGCGTCTCTGCGTCTCAGTGTCCCAGCGTCTCAGTGTCTCTGTGTCTCAGCATCTCAGCGTCTCAGTTTCCCAGTGTCTCTGTGTCTCAGTGTCTCAGTGTCCTATTGTCCCAGTGTCCCAGTGTCCCAGTGCCCTATTGTCCCAGTGTCCTATTGTCCCAGTGTCCCAGTGTCTCTGTGTCCCAGTGTCTCTGTGCCTCAGCGTCTCAGTTTCCCAGTGTCTCTGTGTCTCTGTGTCTCAGTGCCTCAGTGTCCTATTGTCCCAGTGTCCCAGTGTCTCAGTGTCCTATTGTCCCAGTGTCCCACTGTCTCAGTGTCTCAGTGTCCTATTGTCCCAGTGTCCCATTGTCTCAGTGTCCTATTGTGCCAGTGTCCCATTGTCCCAGTGTCCCAGTGTCCTATTGTCCCAGTGTCCCAGTGTCTCTGTGTCTCTGTGTCTCAGCGTCTCAGCGTCTCAGTTTCCCAGTGTCTCTGTGTCTCAGTATCTGTGTACTATTGTCCCAGTGTCCCAGTGTCCTATTGTCCCAGTGTCCCAGTGTCCCAGTGTCTCTGTGTCTCTGCGTCTCTGCGTCTCTGTGTCTCTGCGTCTCTGCGTCTCTGCGTCTCTGCGTCTCAGTGCCCCAGCGTCTCAGCGTCTGAGCGTCTCAGTTTCCCAGTGTCTGTGTCCTATTGTCCCAGTGTCTCAGTGTCCCAGTGTCCCAGTGTCCTATTGTCCCAGTGTCCTATTGTCCCAGTGTCCCAGTGTCCCAGTGTCTCTGTGTCTCTGCGTCTCTGCGTCTCAGTTTCCCAGCGTCTCAGTGTCTCAGTGTCCTATTTTCCCAGTGTCCCATTGTCCCAGTGTCCCAGTGTCCCAGTGTCCTATTGTCCCAGTGTCCCATTGTCCCAGTGTCCCAGTGTCCCAGTGTCCCAGTGTCTCTCTATCTCAGTGTCTCAGTGTCTCAGTGCCCCAGTGTCTCAGCGTCTCAGTGTCCCAGTGTCTCTGTGTCTCAGCGTCTCAGCGTCTGTTTCCCAGTGTCTCTGTGTCTCAGTGTCCCAGTGTCCTATTGTCCATGTGTCCCATTGTCCCAGTGTCCTATTGTCCCAGTGTCCCAGTGTCGCTGTGTCTCAGTGTCCTATTGTCCCAGTGTCCCAGTGTCCCAGTGTCCTATTGTCCCAGTGTCCCATTGTCCCAGTGCCTCTGTGTCTCAGCGTCTCAGTTTCTCAGTGTCTCTGTGCCTCTGTGCCTCAGTGTCCCAGTGTCCCAGTTTCTCAGTGTCTCAGTGTCCTATTGTCCCAGTGTCCCATTGTCCCAGTGTCCCGGTGTCCCATTGTCCCAGTGTCTCTCTGTCTCAGTGTCTCAGTGTCTCAGTGCCCCAGTGTCTCAGCGTCTCAGTGTCCCAGTGTCCCAGTGTCTCTGTGTCTCAGCGTCTCAGCGTCTAAGTTTCCCAGTGTCTCTGTGTCTCAGTGTCTGTGTCCTATTGTCCCAGTGTCTCAGCGTATCAGTGTCCCAGTGTCTCTGTGTCTCAGTGTCCTATTGTCCCAGTGTCCCATTGTCCCAGTGTCCCAGTGTACCAGTGTCCTATTGTCCCAGTGTCCCAGTGTCCCAGTGTCTCAGTGTCATATTGTCCCATTGTCCCAGTGTCCTATTGTCCCAGTGTCCCAGTGTCCCAGTGTCTCTCTGTCTCAGTGTCTCAGTGCCCCAGTGTCCCAGCGTCCCAGTGTCCCAGTGTCTCTGTGTCTCAGCGTCTCAGCGTCTCAGTTTTCCAGTGTCTCTGTGTCTCTGAGACACTGAGACACTGGGACACTGAGACACAGAGACACTGGGACACTGTATCCTATTGCCCCAGTGTCCCATTGTCCCAGTGTCCCAGTGTCTCAGTGTCCTATTGTCCCAGTGTCCCATTGTCCCAGTGTCCCAGTGTCCTATTGTCCCAGTGTCCCAGTGTCTCTGTGTCTCAGTGTCCTATTGTCCCAGTGTCCCATTGTCCCAGTGTCCCAGTGTCCTATTGTCCCATTGTCCAAGTGTCCCAGTGTCTCTCTGTCTCAGTGTCTCAGTACCCCAGTGCCCCAGTGTCTCAGCGTCTCAGTGCCCCAGTGTCTCAGCGTCTCAGTGTCTCAGTGCCCCAGTGTCTCTGTGTCTCAGCGTCTCAGCGTCTCAGTTTCCCAGCGTCTCTGTGCCTCAGTGTCCCAGTGTCTCAGTGTCTCAGTGTCCTATTGTCCCAGTGTCCCATTGTCCCAAAGTTTCAGTGTCTCAGTGTCCCAGTGTCCCAGTGTCTCTGTGTCTCTGTGTCTCAGCGTCAAAGCGTCTCAGTTTCCCAGTGTCTCAGTGTCCCAGTGTCCCAGTGTCTCTGTGTCTCTGTGTCTCTGTGTCTCAGCATCTCAGTGTCCCAGTGTCCCAGTGTCTCTGTGTCTCTGTGTCTCTGTGTCTCAGCGTCTCAGCTTCCCAGTGTCTCTGTGTCTCTGTGTCTCTGTGTCTCAGCGTCTCAGCTTCCCAGTGTCTCTGTGTCTCTCTGTCTCAGTGTCTCAGTGTCTCAGTGTCCTATTGTCCCAGTGTCCCAATGTCCCAGTGTCTCTCTGCCCCAGTGTCCCATTGTCCCAGTGTCCCAGTGTCTCTGTGTCTCTGCGTCTCAGTGTCCCAGCATCCCTGTGTCTCAGTGTCTCAGTGTCCCAGTGTCTCTGTGTCTCAGCGTCTCAGTTTCCCAGTGTCTCTGTGTCTCAGTGTCCTATTGTCCCAGTATCCCAGTGTCCCATTGCCCCAGTGTCTCAGTGTCCTATTGTCCCAGTGTCCCATTGTCCCAGTGTCCCAGTGTCTCTCTGTCTCAGTGTCTCAGTGCCTCAGTGCCCCAGTGTCTCAGCGTCTCAGTGTCCCACTGTCTCTGTGCCTCAGCGTCTCAGTTTCCCAATGTCTCTGTGTCTCAGTGTCCCAGTGTCTCAGTGTCTCAGTGTCCTATTGTCCCAGTGTCCCATTGTCCCAGTGTCCCAGTGTATCTCTGTCTCGGTGTCTCAGTGCCCCAGTGTCTCAGCGTCTCAGTGTCCCAGTGTCTCTGTGTCTCAGCGTCTCAGCGTCTGTTTCCCAGTGTCTCTGTGTCTCAGTGTCCCAGTGTCCTATTGTCCCAGTGTCCCATTGTCCCAATGTCCTATTGTCCCAGTGCCCCTGTGTCGCTGTGTCTCAGTGTCCTATTGTCCCAGTGTCCCAGTGTCCCAGTGTCCTATTGTCCCAGTGTCCCATTGTCCCAGTGTCTCTCTGTCTCAGTGTCTCAGTGTCTCAGTGCCCCAGTGTCTCAGCGTCTCAGTGTCCCAGTGTCTCTGTGTCTCAGCGTCTCAGTTTCTCAGTGTCTCTGTGTCTCTGTGCCTCAGTGTCCTATTGTCCCAGTGTCCCATTGTCCCAGTGTCCCAGTGTCCCATTGTCCCAGTGTCTCTCTGTCTCAGTGTCTCAGTGTCTCAGTGTCTCAGTGCCCCAGTGTCTCAGCGTCTCAGTGTCCCAGTGTCCCAGTGTCTCTGTGTCTCAGCGTCTCAGCGTCTCAGTTTCCCAGTGTCTCTGTGTCTCTGAGACACTGAGACACTGGGACACTGAGACACAGAGACACTGGGACACTGTGTCCTATTGTCCCAGTGCCCTATTGTCCCAGTGTCCCAGTGTCCCAGTGTCTCAATGTCCTATTGTCCCATTGTCCCAGTGCCCTATTGTCCCAGTGTCCCAGTGTCCCAGTGTCTCTCTGTCTCAGTGTCTCAGTGCCCCAGTGTCCCAGCGTCCCAGTGTCCCAGTGTCTCTGTGTCTCAGCGTCTCAGCGTCTCAGTTTCCCAGTGTCGCTGTGTCTCAGTGTCCCAGTGTCTCAGTGTCCTATTGTCCCAGTGTCTCAGTGTCCTATTGTCTCAGTGTCTCAGTGTCCTATTGTCCCAGTGTCCCATTGTCCCACTGTCCTATTGTCCCACTGCCCCAGTGTCCCATTGTCCCAATGTCTCAGTGTCCTATTGTCCCAGTGTCCTATTGTCCCAGTGTCCCAGTGTCCTATTGTCCCAGTGTCCCAGTGTCCCAGTGTACCAGTGTCCTATTGTCCCAGTGTCCCAGTGTCCCAGTGCCGTATTGTCCCATTGTCCCAGTGTTCTATTGCCCCAGTGTCCCAGTGTCCCAGTGTCCCAGTGTCTCTCTGTCTCAGTGTCTCAGTGCCCCAGTGTCTCAGCATCTCAGCGTCTCAGTTTCCCAGTGTCTCTGTGTCTCAGTGTCCCAGTGTCTCAGTGTCCTATTGTCCCAGTGTCCTATTGTCCCAGTGTCCCATTGTCCCAGTGTCTCAGTGTCCTATTGTCTCAGTGTCTCAGTGTCCTATTGTCCCAGTGTCCCATTGTCCCAGTGTCCTATTGTCCCAGTGTCCCAGTGTCCCATTGTCCCAGTGTCTCAGTGTCCTATTGTCCCAGTGTCCTATTGTCCCAGTGTCCCAGTGTCCCATTGTCCCAGTGTCTCAGTGTCCCAGTGTCCTATTGTCCCAGTGTCCCATTGTCCCAGTGTCCCATGTCTCTGTGTCTCAGCGTCCCTGCTTCCCAGTGTCCAAGCGTCCCAGTGTCCTATTGTCCCAGTGTCCCAGTGTCTCTGTGTCTCTGCGTCTCAGTGTCCCAGTGTCCCAGTGTCCTATTGTCCTATTTTCCCAGTGTCCCAGTGTCTGTGTCTCAGCGCCTCAGCGTCTCAGTTTCCCAGTGTCTCTGTGTCTCTGTGTCTGTGTCCTATTGTCCCAGTGTCTCTGTGTCGCAGCGTCTCAGCGTCTCAGTTTCCCAGTGTCTCTGTGTCTGTGTCCTATTGTCCCAGTGTCCCAGTGTCCTATTGTCCCAGTGTCCCAGTGTCCCAGTGTCTCTGTGTCTCAGCGTCTCAGCGTCTCAGTTTGCCAGTGTCTCTGTGTCTCTGTGTCTGTGTCCTATTGTCCCAGTGTCCTATTGTCCCAGTGTCCCAGTGTCCCAGTGTCTCTGTGTCTCTGTGTCTCTGTGTCTCTGCGTCTCAGTGTCCCAGTGTCTCAGTGTCCCAGTGTCCTATTGTCCCAGTGTCCTATTGTCCCAGTGTCCCAGTGTCTCTGCGTCTTTGCGTCTCAGCGTCCCAGTGTCTCAGTGTCCCAGTGTCCTATTGTCCCAGTGTCCTGTTGTCCCAGTGTCCCAGTGTCTCTGCGTCTCAATGTCCCAGCGTCTCAGTGTCTCTGTGTCTCTGTGTCTCTGTGTCTCTGCGTCTCAATGTCCCAGCGTCTCAGTGTCTCAGTGTCTCTGTGTCTCTGTGTCTCTGTGTCTCTGTGTCTCAGTTTCCCAGTGTCTCTGTGTCTCTGTGTCTCTGTGTCTCTGTGTCTCAGTGTCCTATTGTTCTAGTGTCCCAGTGTCCTATTGTCCCAGTGTCTCTGTGTCTCTGCGTCTCTGCGTCTCAGTGTCCCAGTGCCTCAGTGTCCCAGTGTCTCTGTGTCTCAGCGTCTCAGCGTCTCAGTTTCCCAGTGTCTCTGTGTCTCTGTGTCTCAGTGTCTCAGTGTCCTATTGTCCCAGTGTCCCAGTGTCTCAGTGTCTCAGTGTGCTATTGTCCCAGTGTCCCACTGTCTCAGTGTCTCAGTGTCCTATTGTCCCAGTGTCCCATTGTCTCAGTGTCATATTGTCCCAGTGTCCCATTGTCCCAGTGCCCCAGTGTCCTATTGCCCCAGTGTCCCAGTGTCTCTGTGTCTCTGTGTCTCAGCGTCTCAGCGTCTCAGTTTCCCAGTGTCTCTGTGTCCCATTGTCTCAGTGCCTCAGTGTCCTATTGTCCCAGTGTCCCATTGTCTCAGTGTCCTATTGTCCCAGTGTCCCATTGTCCCAGTGTCCTATTGTCCCAGTGTCTCTGTGTCTCTGTGTCTCAGCGTCTCAGCGTCTCAGTTTCCCAGTGTCTCTGTGTCTCAGTGTCTGTGTCCTATTGTCCCAGTGTCCCAGTGTCCCAGTGTCCTATTGTCCCAGTGTCCCAGTGTCTCTGTGTCTCTGCGTCTCAGTGTCCCAGTGTCTCAGTGTCCCAGTGTCTCTGTGTCTCAGTGTCTCAGTGTCCCATTGTCCTTGTGTCTCTGTGTCCCAGTGTCTCAGTGTCCCAGTGTCTCAGCGTCTCAGCGCCTCAATTTCCTAGTGTCCCAGTGTCTCAGTGCCCCAGTGTCCCAGTGTCCCAGCGTCTCAGCGTCTCAGTTTCCCAGTGTCTCAGTGTCTTTGTGTCCCAGTGTCCCAGTGTCCCAGTGTCCCAGTGTCTCAGCGTCTCAGCGTCTCAGCGTCTCAGTTTCCCAGTGTCTCAGTGTCCCAGTGTCTCTCTGTCTCAGCGTCTCAGCGTCTCAGTTTCCCTGTGTCTCTGTGTCTCAGTGTCCTATTGTCCCATTGTCCCAGTGTCCCAGTGTCCCATTGTCCCAGTGTCCCAGTGTCCCAGTGTCTCTGTCTCAGTGTCTCAGTGTCTCAGTGCCCCAGTGTCCCAGTGTCGCTGTGTCTCTGCGTCTCAGTGTCCCAGCGTCCCAGTGTCTCAGTGTCCCAGTGTCTCTGTGTCTCAGTGTCTCAGCCTCTCGGTTTCCCAGTGTCTCTGTGTATCTGTGTTTCAGTGTCCTATTGTCCCAGTGTCCCATTGTCCCAGTGTCCCAGTGTCCTATTGTCCCAGTGTCCCATTGTCCCAGTGTCCCAGTGTCCTATTGTCCCAGTGTCCCATTGTCCCAGTGTCGCAGTGTCCCAGTGTCCCAGTGTCTCTCTGACTCAGTGCCTCAGTGCCCCAGTGTCTCAGCGTCTCAGTGCCCCAGTGTCTCAGCGTCTCAGTGTCCCAGTGTCTCTGTGTCTCAGCGTCTCAGCGTCTCAGTTTCCCAGTGTCTATGTGTCCTATTGTCCCAGTGCCCCATTGTCCCAGTGTCCCAGTGTCCTATTGTCCCAGTGTCCCAGTGGCTCAGTGTCTCAGCGTCTCAGTGTCCCAGTGTATCTGTGTCTCAGCGTCTCAGTGTCCCAGTGTCCCAGTGTCTCAGTGCCCTATTGTCCCAGTGTCCCATTGTCCCAGTGTCCCAGTGTCCTATTGTCCCAGTGTCCCAGTGTCTCTGCGTCTCAGTGTCCTAGTGTCCCAGTGTCCCATAATCCCAGTTCCCCAGTGTCCCAGTGTCCCAGTGTCTCTGTGTCTCTGTGTCTCAGCGTCTCAGCGTCTCAGTTTCCCAGTGTCTCAGTGTCTCAGTGTCTCAGTGTCCCAGTGTCCCAGTGTCTCTGTGTCTCTGTGCCTCAGCGTCTCAGTGTCCCAGTGTCTCAGTGTCCCGGTGTCTCAGTGTCTCAGTGTCTCAGTGTCCCAGTGTCCCAGTGTCTCTGTGTCTCTGTGTCTCAGTGTCCTAGTGTCTCTCTGACTCTCTGTCCCAGAGTCCCACTATCCCAGTGTCCCAGTGTCCTAGTGTCTCTGTGCGTCAGTGTCCCAGAGGCCCAGTGCCCTAGTGCCTCTGTGTCTCAGTGTCCCATTGTCCTAGTGTCTCTCTATCTCTCTGTCCCAGTGTCCTCGTGTTTCTGTGTCTCAGTGTCCCAGTGTCCTAGTATCTCTGTATCTCATGTGTCCCAGTGTCCTTGGTGTCTCTCTGTTCTCTGTCCAAGTGTCCCAGTGTCCCAGTGTCTCAGTGTCTCAGTGCCCCAGTGTCTCAGCGTCTCAGTGTCTCAGTGCCCCAGTGTCTCTGTGTCTCAGCGTCTCAGCGTCTCAGTTTCCCAGTGTCTCTGTGCCTCAGTGTCCCAGTGTCTCAGTGTCTCAGTGTCCTATTGTCCCAGTGTCCCATTGTCCCAATGTTTCAGTGTCTCAGTGTCCCAGTGTCCCAGTGTCTCTGTGTCTCTGTGTCTCAGCGTCTCAGCGTCTCAGTTTCCCAGTGTCTCAGTGTCTCAGTGTCCCAGTGTCCCAGTGTCTCTGTGTCTCTGTGTCTCTGTGTCTCAGCATCTCAGCGTCTCAGTTTCCCAGTGTCTCTCTGTCTCTGTGTGTCAGTTTCCCAGTGTCCCAGTGTCTCTGTGTCTCTGTGTCTCAGCGTCTCAGCTTCCCAGTGTCTCTGTGTCTCTGTGTCTCTGTGTCTCAGCGTCTCAGCTTCCCAGTGTCTCTGTGTCTCTGTGTCTCTGTGTCTCAGCGTCTCAGCTTCCCAGTGTCTCTGTGTCTCTCTGTCTCAGTGTCTCAGTGTCTCAGTGTCCTATTGACCCAGTGTCCCAATGTCCCAGTGTCTCTCTGCCCCAGTGTCCCATTGTCCCAGTGTCCCAGTGTCTCTGTGTCTCTGCGTCTCAGTGTCCCAGCATCCCAGTGTCTCAGTGTCTCAGTGTCCCAGTGTCTCTGTGTCTCAGCGTCTCAGTTTCCCAGTGTCTCTGTGTCTCAGTGTCCTATTGTCCCAGTATCCCAGTGTCCCATTGCCCCAGTGTCTCAGTGTCCTATTGTCCCAGTGTCCCATTGTCCCAGTGTCCCAGTGCCTCTCTGTCTCAGTGTCTCAGCGTCTCAGTGTCCCACTGTCTCTGTGCCTCAGCGTCTCAGTTTCCCAGTGTCTCTGTGTCTCAGTGTCCCAGTGTCTCAGTGTCTCAGTGTCCTATTGTCCCAGTATCCCATTGTCCCAGTGTCCCAGTGTATCTCTGTCTCGGTGTCTCAGTGCCCCAGTGTCTCAGCGTCTCAGTGTCCCAGTGTCTCTGTGTCTCAGCGTCTCAGCGTCTGTTTCCCAGTGTCTCTGTGTCTCAGTGTCCCAGTGTCCTATTGTCCCAGTGTCCCATTGTCCCAGTGTCCTATTGTCCCAGTGTCCCAGTGTCGCTGTGTCTCAGTGTCCTATTGTCCCAGTGTCCCAGTGTCCCAGTGTCCTATTGTCCCAGTGTCCCATTGCCCCAGTGTCTCTCTGTCTCAGTGTCTCAGTGTTTCAGTGCCCCAGTGTCTCAGCGTGTCAGTGTCCCAGTGTCTCTGTGTCTCAGCGTCTCAGTTTCCCAGTGTCTCTGTATCGCTGTGTCTCAGTGTCCCAGTGTCCCAGTGTCTCAGTGTCTCAGTGTCCTATTGTCCCAGTGTCCCATTGTCCCAGTGTCCCAGTGTCCCATTGTCCCAGTGTCTCTCTGTCTCAGTGTCTCAGTGTCTCAGTGTCTCAGTGTCCCAGTGTCTCAGCGTCCCAGTGTCTCAGCGTCTCAGTGTCCCAGTGTCCCAGTGTCTCTGTGTCTCAGCGTCTCAGCTTCTCAGTTTCCCAGTGTCTCTGTGTTTCTGAGACACTGAGACACTGGGACACTGAGACACAGAGACACTGGGACAGTGTGTCCTATTGTCCCAGTGCCCTATTGTCCCAGTGTCCCAGTGTCCCAGTGTCTCAGTGTCCTATTGTCCCATTGTCCCAGTGTCCTATTGTCCCAGTGTCCCAGTGTCCCAGTGTCTCTCTGTCTCAGTGTCTCAGTGCCCCAGTGTCCCAGCGTCCCAGTGTCCCAGTGTCTCTGTGTCTCAGCGTCTCAGCGTCTCAGTTTCCCAGTGTCTCTGTATCTCAGTGTCCCAGTGTCTCAGTGTCCTATTGTCCCAGTGTCTCAGTGTCCTATTGTCTCAGTGTCTCAGTGTCCTATTGTCCCAGTGTCCCATTGTCCCAGTGTCCTATTGTCCCAGTGCCCCAGTGTCCCATTGTCCCAGTGTCTCAGTGTCATATTGTCCCAGTGTCCTATTGTCCCAGTGTCCCAGTGTCCTATTGTCCCAGTGTCCCAGTGTCCCAGTGTACCAGTGTCCTATTGTCCCAGTGTCCCAGTGTCCCAGTGTCTCAGTGTCCTATTGTCCCATTGTCCCAGTGTCCTATTGTCCCAGTGTCCCAGTGTCCCAGTGTCCCAGTGTCTCTCTGTCTCAGTGTCTCAGTGCCCCAGTGTCTCAGCGTCTCAGCGTCTCAGTTTCCCAGTGTCTCTGTGTCTCAGTGTCCCAGTGTCTCAGTGTCCTATTGTCCCAGTGTCCCATTGTCCCAGTCTCTCAGTGTCCTATTGTCTCAGTGTCTCAGTGTCCTATTGTCCCAGTGTCCCATTGTCCCAGTGCCCTATTGTCCCAGTGTCCCAGTGTCCCATTGTCCCAGTGTCTCAGTGTCCTATTGTCCCAGTGTCCTATTGTCCCAGTGTCCCAGTGTCCCATTGTCCCATTGTCTCAGTGTCCCAGTGTCCTATTGCCCCAGTGTCCCATTGTCCCAGTGTCCCATGTCTCTGTGTCTCAGCGTCCCTGCTTCCCAGTGTCCAAGCGTCCCAGTGTCCTATTGTCCCAGTGTCCCAGTGTCTCTGTGTCTCTGCGTCTCAGTGTCCCAGTGTCCCAGTGTCCTATTGTCCTATTTTCCCAGTGTCCCAGTGTCTGTGTCTCAGCGCCTCAGCGTCTCAGTTTCCCAGCGTCTCTGTGTCTGTGTCCTATTGTCCCAGTGTCTCTGTGTCGCAGCGTCTCAGCGTCTCAGTTTCCCAGTGTCTCTGTGTCTGTGTCCTATTGTCCCAGTGTCCCAGTGTCCTATTGTCCCAGTGTCCCAGTGTCCCAGTGTCTCTGTGTCTCAGCGTCTCAGCGTCTCAGTTTGCCAGTGTCTCTGTGTCTCTGTGCCTGTGTCCTATTGTCCCAGTGTCCTATTGTCCCAGTGTCCCAGTGTCCCAGTGTCTCTGTGTCTCTGTGTCTCTGTGTCTCTGCGTCTCAGTGGCCCAGTGTCTCAGTGTCTCAGTGTCCCAGTGTCCTATTGTCCCAGTGTCCTATTGTCCCAGTGTCCCAGTGTCTCTGCGTCTTTGCGTCTCAGCGTCCCAGTGTCTCAGTGTCCCAGTGTCCTATTGTCCCAGTGTCCTATTGTCCCAGTGTCCCAGTGTCTCTGCGTCTCAATGTCCCAGCGTCTCAGTGTCTCTGTGTCTCTGTGTCTCTGTGTCTCTGCGTCTCAATGTCCCAGCGTCTCAGTGTCTCAGTGTCTCTGTGTCTCTGTGTCTCTGTGTCTCTGTGTCTCAGTTTCCCAGTGTCTCTGTGTCTCTGTGTCTCTGTGTCTCAGTGTCCTATTGTCCCAGTGTCCCAGTGTCCTATTGTCCCAGTGTCTCTGTGTCTCTGCGTCTCTGCGTCTCAGTGTCCCAGTGTCTCAGTGTCCCAGTGTCTCTGTGTCTCAGCATCTCAGCGTCTCAGTTTCCCAGTGTCTCTGTGTCTCTGTGTCTCAGTGTCTCAGTGTCCTATTGTCCCAGTGTCCCAGTGTCTCAGTGTCTCAGTGTGCTATTGTCCCAGTGTCCCACTGTCTCAGTGTCTCAGTGTCCTATTGTCCCAGTGTCCCATTGTCTCAGTGTCATATTGTCCCAGTGTCCCATTGTCCCAGTGTCCCAGTGTCCTATTGCCCCAGTGTCCCAGTGTCTCTGTGTCTCTGTGTCTCAGCGTCTCAGCGTCTCAGTTTCCCAGTGTCTCTGTGTCCCATTGTCTCAGTGTCTCAGTGTCCTATTGTCCCAGTGTCCCATTGTCACAGTGTCCTATTGTCCCAGTGTCCCATTGTCCCAGTGTCCTATTGTCCCAGTGTCTCTGTGTATCTGTGTCTCAGCGTCTCAGCGTCTCAGTTTCCCAGTGTCTCTGTGTCTCAGTGTCTGTGTCCTATTGTCCCAGTGTCCCAGTGTCCCAGTGTCCTATTGTCCCAGTGTCCCAGTGTCTCTGTGTCTCTGCGTCTCAGTGTCCCAGTGTCCCAGTGTCCCAGTGTCTCAGCGTCTCAGCGTCTCAGTTTCCCAGTGTCCCAGTGTCCCAGCGTCTCAGCGTCTCAGTTTCCCAGTGTCTCAGTGTCTCTGTGTCCCAGTGTCCCAGTGTCCCAGTGTCCCAGTGTCTCAGCGTCTCAGCGTCTCAGTTTCCCAGTGTCTCAGTGTCTCAGTGTCTCTGTGTCTCAGCGTCTCAGCGTCTCAGTTTCCCTGTGTCTCTGTGTCTCAGTGTCCTATTGTCCCATTGTCCCAGTGTCCCAGTGTCTCTCTGTCCCAGTGTCCCATTGTCCCAGTGTCCCAGTGTCCCAGTGTCTCTGTCTCAGTGTCTCAGTGTCTCAGTGCCCCAGTGTCCCAGTGTCGCTGTGTCTCTGCGTCTCTGCGTCTCAGTGTCCCAGCGTCCCAGTGTCTCAGTGTCCCAGTGTCTCTGTGTCTCAGTGTCTCAGCCTCTCAGTTTCCCAGTGTCTCTGTGTCTCAGTGTCCTATTGTCCCAGTGTCCCATTGTCCCAGTGTCCCAGTGTCCTATTGTCCCAGTGTCCCATTGTCCCAGTGTCGCAGTGTCCCAGTGTCCCAGTGTCCATCTCACTCAGTGTCTCAGTGCCCCAGTGTCTCAGCGTCTCAGTGCCCCAGTGTCTCAGCGTCTCAGTGTCCCAGTGTCTCTGTGTCTCAGCGTCTCAGCGTCTCAGTTTCCCAGTGGCTCTGTGGCCTATTGTCCCAGTGCCCCATTGTCCCAGTGTCCCAGTGTCCTATTGTCCCAGTGTCCCAGTGTCTCAGTGTCTCAGCGTCTCAGTGTCCCAGTGTCTCTGTGTCTTAGCGTCTCAGTGTCCCAGTGTCCCAGTGTCTCAGTGTCCTGTTGTCCCAGTGTCCCATTGTCCCAGTGTCCCAGTGTCCTATTGTCCCAGTGTCCCAGTGTCTCTGTGTCTCAGTGTCCTATTGTCCCAGTGTCCCATAATCCCAGTTTCCCAGTGTCCCAGTGTCCCAGTGTCTATGTGTCTCTGTGTCTCAGCGTCTCAGCGTCTCAATTTCCCAGTGTCTCAGTGTCTCAGTGTCCCAGTGTCCCAGTGTCTCTGTGTCTCTGTGCCTCAGCGTCTCAGTGTCCCAGTATCTCAGTGTCCCAGTGTCTCAGTGTCCCAGTGTCCCAGTGTCTCTGTGTCTCTGTGTCTCAGTGTCCTAGTGTCTCTCTGACTCTCTGTCCCAGAGTCCCACTATCCCAGTGTCCCAGTGTCCTAGTGTCTCTGTGCGTCAGTGTCCCAGAGGCCCAGTACCCTAGTGCCTCTGTGTCTCAGTGTCCCATTGTCCTAGTGTCTCTCTATCTCTCTGTCCCAGTGTCCTCGTGTTTCTGTGTCTCAGTGTCCCAGTGTCCTAGTATCTCTGTATCTCATGTGTTCCAGTGTCCTTGGTGTCTCTCTGTTCTCTGTCCAAGTGTCCCAGTGTCCCAGTGTCTCAGTGTCTCAGTGTCCCAGTGTCTCAGTGTCACAGTGCCCCAGTGTCTCAGTGTCCCAGTGTCCCAGTGTCTCTGTGTCTCTGTGTCTCAGCGTCTCAGTTTCCCAGTGTCTCTGTGTCTCTGTGTCTCAGTGTCTCAGTGTCCCAGTGTCTCTGTGTCTCTGTGTCTCTGTGTCTCAGCGTCTCAGTTTCCCAGTTTCCCAGTGTCTCAGTGTCTCAGTTTCCCAGTGTCTCTGTGTCTCAGTGTCTCAGTGTCCTATTGTCCCAGATTCTCAGTGTCCCAGTGTCCCAGTGTCCTATTGTCCCAGTGTCCTATTGTCCCAGTGTCCCAGTGTCCCAGTGTCTCTGTCTCTCTGCGTCTCTGCGTCTCAGTGTCCCAGCGTCTAAGTGTCTCTGTGTCTCAGCGTCTCAGCGTCTGAGTTTCACAGTGCCTCTGTGTCTCAGTGCCTCAGTGTCCTATTGTCCCAGTGTTTCAGTGTCCCAGTGTCCCAGTGTCCTATTGTCCCAGTGTCCTATTTTCCCAGTGTCCCAGTGTCTCTGTGTCTCTGCGTCTCTGCGTCTCAGTGTCCCAGCGTCTCAGTGTCTCTGTGTCTCAGCATCTCAGCGTCTCAGTTTCCCAGTGTCTCTGTGTCTCAGTGTCTCAGTGTCCTATTGTCCCAGTGTCCCAGTGTCCCAGTGTCCCAGTGCCCTATTGTCCCAGTGTCCTATTGTCCCAGTGTCCCAGTGTCTCTGTGTCCCAGTGTCTGTGTCTCAGCGTCTCAGTTTCCCAGTGTCTCTGTGTCTCTGTGTCTCAGTGCCTCAGTGTCCTATTGTCCCAGTGTCCCAGTGTCTCAGTGTCCTATTGTCCCAGTGTCCCATTGTCTCAGTGTCTCAGTGTCCTATTGTCCCAGTGTCCCATTGTCTCAGTGTCCTATTGTGCCAGTGTCCCATTGTCCCAGTGTCCCAGTGTCCTGTTGTCCCAGTGTCCCAGTGTCTCTGTGTCTCTGTGTCTCAGCGTCTCAGCGTCTCAGTTTCCCAGTGTCTCTGTGTCTCAGTATCTGTGTACTATTGTCCCAGTGTCCCAGTGTCCCAGTGTCCTATTGTCCCAGTGTCCCAGTGTCTCTGTGTCTCTGCGTCTCAGTGTCCCAGTGTCTCAGTGTCCCAGTGTCTCTGTGTCTCAGTGTCTCAGTGTCCCATTGTCCTTGTGTCTCTGTGTCCCAGTGTCTCAGTGTCCCAGTGTCTCAGCGTCTCAGCGCCTCAATTTCCTAGTGTCCCAGTGTCTCAGTGCCCCAGTGTCCCAGTGTCCCAGCGTCTCAGCGTCTCAGTTTCCCAGTGTCTCAGTGTCTCTGTGTCCCAGTGTCCCAGTGTCCCAGTGTCCCAGTGTCTCAGCGTCTCAGCGTCTCAGCGTCTCAGTTTCCCAGTGTCTCAGTGTCCCAGTGTCTCTCTGTCTCAGCGTCTCAGCGTCTCAGTTTCCCTGTGTCTCTGTGTCTCAGTGTCCTATTGTCCCATTGTCCCAGTGTCCCAGTGTCCCATTGTCCCAGTGTCCCAGTGTCCCAGTGTCTCTTTCTCAGTGTCTCAGTGTCTCAGTGCCCCAGTGTCCCAGTGTCGCTGTGTCTCTGCGTCTCTGCGTCTCAGTGTCCCAGCGTCCCAGTGTCTCAGTGTCCCAGTGTCTCTGTGTCTCAGTGTCTCAGCCTCTCGGTTTCCCAGTGTCTCTGTGTATCTGTGTCTCAGTGTCCTATTGTCCCAGTGTCCCATTGTCCCAGTGTCCCAGTGTCCTATTGTCCCAGTGTCCCATTGTCCCAGTGTCGCAGTGTCCCAGTGTCCCAGTGTCTCTCTGACTCAGTGCCTCAGTGCCCCAGTGTCTCAGCGTCTCAGTGTCCCAGTGTCTCAGCGTCTCAGTGTCCCAGTGTCTCTGTGTCTCAGCGTCTCAGCGTCTCAGTTTCCCAGTGTCTCTGTGTCCTATTGTCCCAGTGCCCCATTGTCCCAGTGTCCCAGTGTCCTATTGTCCCAGTGTCCCAGTGTCTCAGTGTCTCAGCGTCTCAGTGTCCCAGTGTCTCTGTGTCTCAGCGTCTCAGTGTCCCAGTGTCCCAGTGTCTCAGTGCCCTATTGTCCCAGTGTCCCATTGTCCCAGTGTCCCAGTGTCCTATTGTCCCAGTGTCCCAGTGTCTCTGCGTCTCAGTGTCCTAGTGTCCCAGTGTCCCATAATCCCAGTTCCCCAGTGTCCCAGTGTCCCAGTGTCTCTGTGTCTCTGTGTCTCAGCGTCTCAGCGTCTCAGTTTCCCAGTGTCTCAGTGTCTCAGTGTCCCAGTGTCCCAGTGTCTCTGTGTCTCTGTGCCTCAGCGTCTCAGTGTCCCAGTGTCTCAGTGTCCCGGTGTCTCAGTGTCCCAGTGTCCCAGTGTCTCTGTGTCTCTGTGTCTCAGTGTCCTAGTGTCTCTCTGACTCTCTGTCCCAGAGTCCCACTATCCCAGTGTCCCAGTGTCCTAGTGTCTCTGTGCGTCAGTGTCCCAGAGGCCCAGTGCCCTAGTGCCTCTGTGTCTCAGTGTCCCATTGTCCTAGTGTCTCTCTATCTCTCTGTCCCAGTGTCCTCGTGTTTCTGTGTCTCAGTGTCCCAGTGTCCTAGTATCTCTGTATCTCATGTGTCCCAGTGTCCTTGGTGTCTCTCTGTTCTCTGTCCAAGTGTCCCAGTGTCCCAGTGTCTCAGTGTCTCAGTGCCCCAGTGTCTCAGCGTCTCAGTGTCTCAGTGCCCCAGTGTCTCTGTGTCTCAGCGTCTCAGCGTCTCAGTTTCCCAGTGTCTCTGTGCCTCAGTGTCCCAGTGTCTCAGTGTCTCAGTGTCCTATTGTCCCAGTGTCCCATTGTCCCAATGTTTCAGTGTCTCAGTGTCCCAGTGTCCCAGTGTCTCTGTGTCTCTGTGTCTCAGCGTCTCAGCGTCTCAGTTTCCCAGTGTCTCAGTGTCTCAGTGTCCCAGTGTCCCAGTGTCTCTGTGTCTCTGTGTCTCTGTGTCTCAGCATCTCAGCGTCTCAGTTTCCCAGTGTCTCTCTGTCTCTGTGTGTCAGTGTCCCAGTGTCCCAGTGTCTCTGTGTCTCTGTGTCTCAGCGTCTCAGCTTCCCAGTGTCTCTGTGTCTCTGTGTCTCTGTGTCTCAGCGTCTCAGCTTCCCAGTGTCTCTGTGTCTCTCTGTCTCAGTGTCTCAGTGTCTCAGTGTCCTATTGACCCAGTGTCCCAATGTCCCAGTGTCTCTCTGCCCCAGTGTCCCATTGTCCCAGTGTCCCAGTGTCTCTGTGTCTCTGCGTCTCAGTGTCCCAGCATCCCAGTGTCTCAGTGTCTCAGTGTCCCAGTGTCTCTGTGTCTCAGCGTCTCAGTTTCCCAGTGTCTCTGTGTCTCAGTGTCCTATTGTCCCAGTATCCCAGTGTCCCATTGCCCCAGTGTCTCAGTGTCCTATTGTCCCAGTGTCCCATTGTCCCAGTGTCCCAGTGCCTCTCTGTCTCAGTGTCTCAGCGTCTCAGTGTCCCACTGTCTCTGTGCCTCAGCGTCTCAGTTTCCCAGTGTCTCTGTGTCTCAGTGTCCCAGTGTCTCAGTGTCTCAGTGTCCTATTGTCCCAGTGTCCCATTGTCCCAGTGTCCCAGTGTATCTCTGTCTCGGTGTCTCAGTGCCCCAGTGTCTCAGCGTCTCAGTGTCCCAGTGTCTCTGTGTCTCAGCGTCTCAGCGTCTGTTTCCCAGTGTCTCTGTGTCTCAGTGTCCCAGTGTCCTATTGTCCCAGTGTCCCATTGTCCCAGTGTCCTATTGTCACAGTGTCCCAGTGTCGCTGTGTCTCAGTGTCCTATTGTCCCAGTGTCCCAGTGTCCCAGTGTCCTATTGTCCCAGTGTCCCATTGCCCCAGTGTCTCTCTGTCTCAGTGTCTCAGTGTTTCAGTGCCCCAGTGTCTCAGCGTGTCAGTGTCCCAGTGTCTCTGTGTCTCAGCGTCTCAGTTTCCCAGTGTCTCTGTGTCTCAGTGTCCTATTGTCCCAGTATCCCAGTGTCCCATTGCCCCAGTGTCTCAGTGTCCTATTGTCCCAGTGTCCCATTGTCCCAGTGTCCCAGTGCCTCTCTGTCTCAGTGTCTCAGCATCTCAGTGTCCCACTGTCTCTGTGCCTCAGCGTCTCAGTTTCCCAGTGTCTCTGTGTTTCAGTGTCCCAGTGTCTCAGTGTCTCAGTGTCCTATTGTCCCAGTGTCCCATTGTCCCAGTGTCCCAGTGTATCTCTGTCTCGGTGTCTCAGTGCCCCAGTGTCTCAGCGTCTCAGTGTCCCAGTGTCTCTGTGTCTCAGCGTCTCAGCGTCTGTTTCCCAGTGTCTCTGTGTCTCAGTGTCCCAGTGTCCTATTGTCCCAGTGTCCCATTGTCCCAGTGTCCTATTGTCACAGTGTCCCAGTGTCGCTGTGTCTCAGTGTCCTATTGTCCCAGTGTCCCAGTGTCCCAGTGTCCTATTGTCCCAGTGTCCCATTGCCCCAGTGTCTCTCTGTCTCAGTGTCTCAGTGTTTCAGTGCCCCAGTGTCTCAGCGTGTCAGTGTCCCA
The DNA here is from genome assembly GCF_044704955.1 of Pristiophorus japonicus. Classification (NCBI taxonomy): domain Eukaryota; kingdom Metazoa; phylum Chordata; class Chondrichthyes; family Pristiophoridae; genus Pristiophorus; species Pristiophorus japonicus. The sequence continues at coordinate 109,234,309 of NC_091987.1, forward strand.
GTGTCTCTGTGTCTCAGCGTCTCAGTTTCCCAGTGTCTCTGTGTCGCTGTGTCTCAGTGTCCCAGTGTCCCAGTGTCTCAGTGTCTCAGTGTCCTATTGTCCCAGTGTCCCATTGTCCCAGTGTCCCAGTGTCCCATTGTCCCAGTGTCTCTCTGTCTCAGTGTCTCAGTGTCTCAGTGTCTCAGTGCCCCAGTGTCTCAGCGTCCCAGTGTCTCAGCGTCTCAGTGTCCCAGTGTCCCAGTGTCTCTGTGTCTCAGCGTCTCAGCTTCTCAGTTTCCCAGTGTCTCTGTGTTTCTGAGACACTGAGACACTGGGACACTGAGACACAGAGACACTGGGACAGTGTGTCCTATTGTCCCAGTGCCCTATTGTCCCAGTGTCCCAGTGTCCCAGTGTCTCAGTGTCCTATTGTCCCATTGTCCCAGTGTCCTATTGTCCCAGTGTCCCAGTGTCCCAGTGTCTCTCTGTCTCAGTGTCTCAGTGCCCCAGTGTCCCAGCGTCCCAGTGTCCCAGTGTCTCTGTGTCTCAGCGTCTCAGCGTATCAGTTTCCCAGTGCCTCTGTATCTCAGTGTCCCAGTGCCTCAGTGTCCTATTGTCCCAGTGTCTCAGTGTCCTATTGTCTCAGTGTCTCAGTGTCCTATTGTCCCAGTGTCCCATTGTCCCAGTGTCCTATTGTCCCAGTGCCCCAGTGTCCCATTGTCCCAGTGCCTCAGTGTCATATTGTCCCAGTGTCCTATTGTCCCAGTGTCCCAGTGTCCTATTGTCCCAGTGTCCCAGTGTCCCAGTGTACCAGTGTCCTATTGTCCCAGTGTCCCAGTGTCCCAGTGTCTCAGTGTCCTATTGTCCCATTGTCCCAGTGTCCTAGTGTCCCAGTGTCCCAGTGTCCCAGTGTCCCAGTGTCTCTCTGTCTCAGTGTCTCAGTGCCCCAGTGTCTCAGCGTCTCAGCGTCTCAGTTTCCCAGTGTCTCTGTGTCTCAGTGTCCCAGTGTCTCAGTGTCCTATTGTCCCAGTGTCCCATTGTCCCAGTCTCTCAGTGTCCTATTGTTTCAGTGTCTCAGTGTCCTATTGTCCCAGTGTCCCATTGTCCCAGTGTCCTATTGTCCCAGTGTCCCAGTGTCCCATTGTCCCAGTGTCTCAGTGTCCTATTGTCCCAATGTCCTATTGTCCCAGTGTCCCAGTGTCCCATTGTCCCATTGTCTCAGTGTCCCAGTGTCCTATTGCCCCAGTGTCCCATTGTCCCAGTGTCCCATGTCTCTGTGTCTCAGCGTCCCTGCTTCCCAGTGTCCAAGCGTCCCAGTGTCCTATTGTCCCAGTGTCCCAGTGTCTCTGTGTCTCTGCGTCTCAGTGTCCCAGTGTCCCAGTGTCCTATTGTCCTATTTTCCCAGTGTCCCAGTGTCTGTGTCTCAGCGCCTCAGCGTCTCAGTTTCCCAGCATCTCTGTGTCTGTGTCCTATTGTCCCAGTGTCTCTGTGTCGCAGCGTCTCAGCGTCTCAGTTTCCCAGTGTCTCTGTGTCTGTGTCCTATTGTCCCAGTGTCCCAGTGTCCTATTGTCCCAGTGTCCCAGTGTCCCAGTGTCTCTGTGTCTCAGCGTCTCAGCATCTCAGTTTGCCAGTGTCTCTGTGTCTCTGTGCCTGTGTCCTATTGTCCCAGTGTCCTATTGTCCCAGTGTCCCAGTGTCCCAGTGTCTCTGTGTCTCTGTGTCTCTGTGTCTCTGCGTCTCAGTGGCCCAGTGTCTCAGTGTCTCAGTGTCCCAGTGTCCTATTGTCCCAGTGTCCTATTGTCCCAGTGTCCCAGTGTCTCTGCGTCTTTGCGTCTCAGCGTCCCAGTGTCTCAGTGTCCCAGTGTCCTATTGTCCCAGTGTCCTATTGTCCCAGTGTCCCAGTGTCTCTGCGTCTCAATGTCCCAGCGTCTCAGTGTCTCTGTGTCTCTGTGTCTCTGTGTCTCTGCGTCTCAATGTCCCAGCGTCTCAGTGTCTCAGTGTCTCTGTGTCTCTGTGTCTCTGTGTCTCTGTGTCTCAGTTTCCCAGTGTCTCTGTGTCTCTGTGTCTCTGTGTCTCTGTGTCTCTGTGTCTCAGTGCCCTATTGTCCCAGTGTCCCAGTGTCCTATTGTCCCAGTGTCTCTGTGTCTCTGCGTCTCTGCGTCTCAGTGTCCCAGTGTCTCAGTGTCCCAGTGTCTCTGTGTCTCAGCATCTCAGCGTCTCAGTTTCCCAGTGTCTCTGTGTCTCTGTGTCTCAGTGTCTCAGTGTCCTATTGTCCCAGTGTCCCAGTGTCTCAGTGTCTCAGTGTGCTATTGTCCCAGTGTCCCACTGTCTCAGTGTCTCAGTGTCCTATTGTCCCAGTGTCCCATTGTCTCAGTGTCATATTGTCCCAGTGTCCCATTGTCCCAGTGTCCCAGTGTCCTATTGCCCCAGTGTCCCAGTGTCTCTGTGTCTCTGTGTCTCAGCGTCTCAGCGTCTCAGTTTCCCAGTGTCTCTGTGTCCCATTGTCTCAGTGTCTCAGTGTCCTATTGTCCCAGTGTTCCATTGTCTCAGTGTCCTATTGTCCCAGTGTCCCATTGTCCCAGTGTCCTATTGTCCCAGTGTCTCTGTGTATCTGTGTCTCAGCGTCTCAGCGTCTCAGTTTCCCAGTGTCTCTGTGTCTCAGTGTCTGTGTCCTATTGTCCCAGTGTCCCAGTGTCCCAGTGTCCTATTGTCCCAGTGTCCCAGTGTCTCTGTGTCTCTGCGTCTCAGTGTCCCAGTGTCCCAGTGTCCCAGTGTCTCAGCGTCTCAGCGTCTCAGTTTCCCAGTGTCCCAGCGTCTCAGCGTCTCAGTTTCCCAGTGTCTCAGTGTCTCTGTGTCCCAGTGTCCCAGTGTCCCAGTGTCCCAGTGTCTCAGCGTCTCAGCGTCTCAGTTTCCCAGTGTCTCAGTGTCTCAGTGTCTCTGTGTCTCAGCGTCTCAGCGTCTCAGTTTCCCTGTGTCTCTGTGTCTCAGTGTCCTATTGTCCCATTGTCCCAGTGTCCCAGTGTCTCTCTGTCCCAGTGTCCCATTGTCCCAGTGTCCCAGTGTCCCAGTGTCCCAGTGTCTCAGCGTCTCAGCGTCTCAGTTTCCCAGTGTCTCAGTGTCTCAGTGTCTCTGTGTCTCAGCGTCTCGGCGTCTCAGTTTCCCTGTGTCTCTGTGTCTCAGTGTCCTATTGTCCCATTGTCCCAGTGTCCCAGTGTCTCTCTGTCCCAGTGTCCCATTGTCCCAGTGTCCCAGTGTCCCAGTGTCTCTGTCTCAGTGTCTCAGTGTCTCAGTGCCCCAGTGTCCCAGTGTCGCTGTGTCTCTGCGTCTCTGCGTCTCAGTGTCCCAGCGTCCCAGTGTCTCAGTGTCCCAGTGTCTCTGTGTCTCAGTGTCTCAGCCTCTCAGTTTCCCAGTGTCTCTGTGTCTCAGTGTCCTATTGTCCCAGTGTCCCATTGTCCCAGTGTCCCAGTGTCCTATTGTCCCAGTGTCCCATTGTCCCAGTGTCGCAGTGTCCCAGTGTCCCAGTGTCCATCTGACTCAGTGTCTCAGTGCTCCAGTGTCTCAGCGTCTCAGTGCCCCAGTGTCTCAGCGTCTCAGTGTCCCAGTGTCTCTGTGTCTCAGCGTCTCAGCGTCTCAGTTTCCCAGTTGCTCTGTGGCCTATTGTCCCAGTGCCCCATTGTCCCAGTGTCCCAGTGTCCTATTGTCCCAGTGTCCCAGTGTCTCAGTGTCTCAGCGTCTCAGTGTCCCAGTGTCTCTGTGTCTTAGCGTCTCAGTGTCCCAGTGTCCCAGTGTCTCAGTGTCCTGTTGTCCCAGTGTCCCATTGTCCCAGTGTCCCAGTGTCCTATTGTCCCAGTGTCCCAGTGTCTCTGTGTCTCAGTGTCCTATTGTCCCAGTGTCCCATAATCCCAGTTTCCCAGTGTCCCAGTGTCCCAGTGTCTATGTGTCTCTGTGTCTCAGCGTCTCAGCGTCTCAGTTTCCCAGTGTCTCAGTGTCTCAGTGTCCCAGTGTCCCAGTGTCTCTGTGTCTCTGTGCCTCAGCGTCCCAGTGTCCCAGTATCTCAGTGTCCCAGTGTCTCAGTGTCCCAGTGTCCCAGTGTCTCTGTGTCTCTGTGTCTCAGTGTCCTAGTGTCTCTCTGACTCTCTGTCCCAGAGTCCCACTATCCCAGTGTCCCAGTGTCCTAGTGTCTCTGTGCGTCAGTGTCCCAGAGGCCCAGTACCCTAGTGCCTCTGTGTCTCAGTGTCCCATTGTCCTAGTGTCTCTCTATCTCTCTGTCCCAGTGTCCTCGTGTTTCTGTGTCTCAGTGTCCCAGTGTCCTAGTATCTCTGTATCTCATGTGTCCCAGTGTCCTTGGTGTCTCTCTGTTCTCTGTCCAAGTGTCCCAGTGTCCCAGTGTCTCAGTGTCTCAGTGTCCCAGTGTCTCAGTGTCTCAGTGCCCCAGTGTCTCAGTGTCCCAGTGTCCCAGTGTCTCTGTGTCTCTGTGTCTCAGCGTCTCAGTTTCCCAGTGTCTCTGTGTCTCTGTGTCTCAGTGTCTCAGTGTCCCAGTGTCTCTGTGTCTCTGTGTCTCTGTGTCTCAGCGTCTCAGTTTCCCAGTTTCCCAGTGTCTCAGTGTCTCAGTTTCCCAGTATCTCTGTATCTCAGTGTCTCAGTGTCCTACTGTCCCAGATTCTCAGTGTCCCAGTGTCCCAGTGTCCTATTGTCCCAGTGTCCTATTGTCCCAGTGTCCCAGTGTCCCAGTGTCTCTGTCTCTCTGCGTCTCTGCGTCTCAGTGTCCCAGCGTCTAAGTGTCTCTGTGTCTCAGCGTCTCAGCGTCTGAGTTTCCCAGTGTCTCTGTGTCTCAGTGCCTCAGTGTCCTATTGTCCCAGTGCCTCAGTGTCCCAGTGTCCCAGTGTCCTATTGTCCCAGTGTCCTATTTTCCCAGTGTCCCAGTGTCTCTGTGTCTCTGCGTCTCTGCGTCTCAGTGTCCCAGCGTCTCAGTGTCTCTGTGTCTCAGCATCTCAGCGTCTCAGTTTCCCAGTGTCTCTGTGTCTCAGTGTCCTATTGTCCCAGTGTCCCAGTGTCCCAGTGCCCTATTGTCCCAGTGTCCTATTGTCCCAGTGTCCCAGTGTCTCTGTGTCCCAGTGTCTCTGTGTCTCAGCGTCTCAGTTTCCCAGTGTCTCTGTGTCTCTGTGTCTCAGTGCCTCAGTGTCCTATTGTCCCAGTGTCCCAGTGTCTCAGTGTCCTATTGTCCCAGTGTCCCATTGTCTCAGTGTCTCAGTGTCCTATTGTCCCAGTGTCCCATTGTCTCAGTGTCCTATTGTGCCAGTGTGCCATTGTCCCAGTGTCCCAGTGTCCTGTTGTCCCAGTGTCCCAGTGTCTCTGTGACTCTGTGTCTCAGCGTCTCAGCGTCTCAGTTTCCCAGTGTCTCTGTGTCTCAGTATCTGTGTACTATTGTCCCAGTGTCCCAGTGTCCTATTGTCCCAGTGTCCCAGTGTCCCAGTGTCTCTGTGTCTCTGCGTCTCTGCGTCTTTGTGTCTCTGCGTATCTGCGTCTCTGCGTCTCTGCGTCTCAGTGTCCCAGCGTCTCAGCATCTCAGTTTCCCAGTATCTGTGTCCTATTGTCCCAGTGTCTCAGTGTCCCAGTGTCCCAGTGTCCTATTGTCCCAGTGTCCTATTGCCCCAGTGTCCCAGTGTCCCAGTGTCTCTGTGTCTCTGCGTCTCTGCGTCTCAGTTTCCCAGCGTCTCAGTGTCTCAGTGTCCTATTTTCCCAGTGTCCCATTGTCCCAGTGTCCCAGTGTCCCAGTGTCCTATTGTCCCAGTGTCCCATTGTCCCAGTGTCCCAGTGTCCCAGTGTCCCAGTGTCTCTCTATCTCAGTGTCTCAGTGTCTCAGTGCCCCAGTGTCTCAGCGTCTCAGTGTCCCAGTGTCTCTGTGTCTCAGCGTCTCAGTTTCCCAGTGTCTCTGTGTCTCAGTGTCCCAGTGTCTCAGTGTCTCAGTGTCCTATTGTCCCAGTGTCCCATTGTCCCAGTGTCCCAGTGTCTCTCTGTCTCGGTGTCTCAGTGCCCCAGTGTCCTATTGTCCCAGTGTCCCAGTGCCTCTGTGTCTCAGCGTCTCAGCGTCTGTTTCCCAGTGTCTCTGTGTCTCAGTGTCCCAGTGTCCTATTGTCCCAGTGTCCCATTGTCCCAGTGTCCTATTGTCCCAGTGTCCCAGTGTCGCTGTGTCTCAGTGTCCTATTGTCCCAGTGTCCCAGTGTCCCAGTGTCCTATTGTCCCAGTGTCTCGTTGTCCCAGTGTCTCTGTGTCTCAGCGCCTCAGTTTCCCAGTGTCTCCGTGCCTCTGTGCCTCAGTGTCCCAGTGTCCCATTGTCCCAGTGTCCCAGTGTCCCATTGTCCCAGTGTCTCTCTGTCTCAGTGTCTCAGTGTCTCAGTGCTCCAGTGTCTCAGCGTCTCAGTGTCCCAGTGTCCCAGTGTCTCTGTGTCTCAGCGTCTCAGCGTCTCAGTTTCCCAGTGTCTCTGTGTCTCAGTGTCTGTGTCCTATTGTCCCAGTGTCTCAGCGTATCAGTGTCCCAGTGTCTCTGTGTCTCAGTGTCCTATTGTCCCAGTGTCCCATTGTCCCAGTGTCCCAGTGTACCAGTGTCCTATTGTCCCAGTGTCCCAGTGTCCCAGTGTCTCAGTGTCCTATTGTCCCGTTCTCCCAGTGTCCTATTGTCCCAGTGTCCCAGTGTCCCAGTGTCTCTCTGTCTCAGTGTCTCAGTGCCCTAGTGTCCCAGCGTCCCAGTGTCCCAGTGTCTCTGTGTCTCAGCGTCTCAGCGTCTCAGTTTTCCAGTGTCTCTGTGTCTCTGAGACACTGAGACACTGGGACACTGAGACACAGAGACACTGGGACACTGTATCCTATTGTCCCAGTGTCCCATTGTCCCAGTGTCCCAGTGTCCCAGTGTCTCAGTGTCCTATTGTCCCAGTGTCCCATTGTCCCAGTGTCCCAGTGTCCTATTGTCCCAGTGTCCCAGTGTCTCTGTGTCTCAGTGTCCCAGTGTCCCAGTTTCTCAGTGTCTCAGTGTCCTATTGTCCCAGTGTCCCATTGTCCCAGTGTCCCAGTGTCCCATTGTCCCAGTGTCTCTCTGTCTCAGTGTCTCAGTGTCTCAGTGCCCCAGTGTCTCAGCGTCTCAGTGTCCCAGTGTCCCAGTGTCTCTGTGTCTCAGCGTCTCAGCGTCTCAGTTTCCCAGTGTCTCTGTGTCTCAGTGTCTGTGTCCTATTGTCCCAGTGTCTCAGCGTATCAGTGTCCCAGTGTCTCTGTGTCTCAGTGTCCTATTGTCCCAGTGTCCCATTGTCCCAGTGTCCCAGTGTACCAGTGTCCTATTGTCCCAGTGTCCCAGTGTCCCAGTGTCTCAGTGTCCTATTGTCCCATTGTCCCAGTGTCCTATTGTCCCAGTGTCCCAGTGTCCCAGTGTCCCAGTGTCTCTCTGTCTCAGTTTCTCAGTGCCCTAGTGTCCCAGCGTCCCAGTGTCCCAGTGTCTCTGTGTCTCAGCGTCTCAGCGTCTCAGTTTTCCAGTGTCTCTGTGTCTCTGAGACACTGAGACACTGGGACACTGAGACACAGAGACACTGGGACACTGTATCCTATTGTCCCAGTGTCCCATTGTCCCAGTGTCCCAGTGTCCCAGTGTCTTAGTGTCCTATTGTCCCAGTGTCCCATTGTCCCAGTGTCCCAGTGTCCTATTGTCCCAGTGTCCCAGTGTCTCTGTGTCTCAGTGTCCTATTGTCCCAGTGTCCCATTGTCCCAGTGTCCCAGTGTCCTATTGTCCCATTGTCCAAGTGTCCCAGTGTCTCTCTGTATCAGTGTCTCAGTGCCCCAGTGCCCCAGTGTCTCAGCATCTCAGTGCCCCAGTGTCTCAGCGTCTCATGGTCTCAGTGCCCCAGTGTCTCTGTGTCTCAGCGTCTCAGCGTCTCAGTTTCCCAGTGTCTCTGTGCCTCAGTGTCCCAGTGTCTCAGTGTCTCAGTGTCCTATTGTCCCAGTGTCCCATTGTCCCAATGTTTCAGTGTCTCAGTGCCCCAGTGTCCCAGTGTCTCTGTGTCTCTGTGTCTCAGCGTCTCAGCGTCTCAGTTTCCCAGTGTCTCAGTGTCCCAGTGTCCCAGTGTCTCTGTGTCTCTGTGTCTCTGTGTCTCAGCATCTCAGCGTCTCAGTTTCCCAGTGTCTCTCTGTCTCTGTGTGTCAGTGTCCCAGTGTCCCAGTGTCTCTGTGTCTCTGTGTCTCTGTGTCTCAGCGTCTCAGCTTCCCAGTGTCTCTGTGTCTCTGTGTCTCAGCGTCTCAGCTTCCCAGTGTCTCTGTGTCTCTCTGTCTCAGTGTCTCAGTGTCTCAGTGTCCTATTGTCCCAGTGTCCCAATGTCCCAGTGTCTCTCTGCCCCAGTGTCCCATTGTCCCAGTGTCCCAGTGTCTCTGTGTCTCTGCGTCTCAGTGTCCCAGCATCCCTGTGTCTCAGTGTCTCAGTGTCCCAGTGTCCCATTGTCCCAGTGTCCCAGTGTCTCTCTGTCTCAGTGTCTCAGTGCCTCAGTGCCCCAGTGTCTCAGCGTCTCAGTGTCCCACTGTCTCTGTGCCTCAGCATCTCAGTTTCCCAGTGTCTCTGTGTCTCAGTGTCCCAGTGTCTCAGTGTCTCAGTGTCCTATTGTCCCAGTGTCCCATTGTCCCAGTGTCCCAGTGTATCTCTGTCTCGGTGTCTCAGTGCCCCAGTGTCTCAGCGTCTCAGTGTCCCAGTGTCTCTGTGTCTCAGCGACTCAGCGTCTGTTTCCCAGTGTCTCTGTGTCTCAGTGTCCCAGTGTCCTATTGTCCCAGTGTCCCATTGTCCCAGTGTCCTATTGTCCCAGTGCCCCAGTGTCGCTGTGTCTCAGTGTCCTATTGTCCCAGTGTCCCAGTGTCTCAGTGTCCTATTGTCCCAGTGTCCCATTGTCCCAGTGTCTCTCTGTCTCAGTGTCTCAGTGTCTCAGTGCCCCAGTGTCTCAGCGTCTCAGTGTCCCAGTGTCTCTGTGTCTCAGCGTCTCAGTTTCTCAGTGTCTCTGTGTCTCTGTGCCTCAGTGTCCTATTGTCCCAGTGTCCCATTGTCCCAGTGTCCCAGTGTCCCATTGTCCCAGTGTCTCTCTGTCTCAGTGTCTCAGTGTCTCAGTGTCTCAGTGCCCCAGTGTCTCAGCGTCTCAGTGTCCCAGTGTCCCAGTGTCTCTGTGTCTCAGCGTCTCAGCGTCTCAGTTTCCCAGTGTCTCTGTGTCTCTGAGACACTGAGACACTGGGACACTGAGACACAGAGACACTGGGACAGTGTGTCCTATTGTCCCAGTGCCCTATTGTCCCAGTGTCCCAGTGTCCCAGTGTCTCAGTGTCCTCTTGTCCCATTGTCCCAGTGTCCTATTGTCCCAGTGTCCCAGTGTCCCAGTGTCTCTCTGTCTCAGTGTCTCAGTGCCCCAGTGTCCCAGCGTCCCAGTGTCTCTCTGTCTCAGTGTCTCAGTGCCCCAGTGTCCCAGCGTCCCAGTGTCCCAGTGTCTCAGCGTCTCAGCGTCTCAGTTTCCCAGTGTCTCTGTGTCTCAGTGTCCCAGTGTCTCAGTGTCCTATTGTCCCAGTGTCTCAGTGTCCTATTGTCTCAGTGTCTCAGTGTCCTATTGTCCCAGTGTCCCATTGTCCCAGTGTCCTATTGCCCCACTGCCCCAGTGTCCCATTGTCCCAGTGTCCCAGTGTCCCAGTGTCCTATTGTCCCAGTGTCCCAGTGTCCTATTGTCCCAGTGTCCCAGTGTCCCAGTGTACCAGTGTCCTATTGTCCCAGTGTCCCAGGGTCCCAATGCCGCATTGTCCCATTGTCCCAGTGTTCTATTGTCCCAGTGTCCCAGTGTCCCAGTGCCACAGTGTCTCTCTGTCTCAGTGTCTCAGTGCCCCAGTGTCTCAGCATCTCAGCGTCTCAGTTTCCCAGTGTCTCTGTGTCTCAGTGTCCCAGTGTCTCAGTGTCCTATTGTCCCAGTGTCCTATTGTCCCAGTGTCCCATTGTCCCAGTGTCTCAGTGTCCTATTGTTTCAGTGTCTCAGTGTCCTATTGTCCCAGTGTCCCATTGTCCCAGTGTCCTATTGTCCCAGTGTCCCAGTGTCCCATTGTCCCAGTGTCTCAGTGTCCTATTGTCCCAGTGTCCTATTGTCCCAGTGTCCCAGTGTCCCATTGTCCCAGTGTCTCAGTGTCCCAGTGTCCTATTGTCCCAGTGTCCCATTGTCCCAGTGTCCCATGTCTCTGTGTCTCAGCGTCCCTGCTTCCCAGTGTCCAAGCGTCCCAGTGTCCTATTGTCCCAGTGTCCCAGTGCCTCTGTGTCTCTGCGTCTCAGTGTCCCAGTGTCCCAGTGTCCTATTGTCCTATTTTCCCAGTGTCCCAGTGTCTGTGTCTCAGCGCCTCAGCGTCTCAGTTTCCCAGTGTCTCTGTGTCTCTGTGTCTGTGTCCTATTGTCCCAGTGTCTCTGTGTCGCAGCGTCTCAGCGTCTCAGTTTCCCAGTGTCTCTGTGTCTGTGTCCTATTGTCCCAGTGTCCCAGTGTCCTATTGTCCCAGTGTCCCAGTGTCCCAGTGTCTCTGTGTCTCAGCGTCTCAGCGTCTCAGTTTGCCAGTGTCTCTGTGTCTCTGTGGCTGTGTCCTATTGTCCCAGTGTCCTATTGTCCCAGTGTCCCAGTGTCCCAGTGTCTCTGTGTCTCTGTGTATCTGTGTCTCTGTGTCTCTGCGTCTCAGTGTCCCAGTGTCTCAGTGTCCCAGTGTCCTATTGTCCCAGTGTCCTATTGTCCCAGTGTCCCAGTGTCTCTGCGTTTTGCGTCTCAGCGTCCCAGTGTCTCAGCGTCCCAGTGTCCTATTGTCCCAGTGTCCTATTGTCCCAGTGTCCCAGTGTCTCTGCGTCTCAGCGTCTCAGCGTCTCAGTTTCCCAGTGTCTCTGTGTCTCTGAGACACTGAGACACTGGGACACTGAGACACAGAGACACTGGGACACTGTGTCCTATTGTCCCAGTGCCCTATTGTCCCAGTGTCCCAGTGTCCCAGTGTCCCAGTGTCTCAGTGTCCTATTGTCCCATTGTCCCAGTGTCCTATTGTCCCAGTGTCCCAGTGTCCCAGTGTCTCTCTGTCTCAGTGTCTCAGTGCCCCAGTGTCCCAGCGTCCCAGTGTCCCAGTGTCTCTGTGTCTCAGCGTCTCAGCGTCTCAGTTTCCCAGTGTCTCTGTGTCTCAGTGTCCCAGTGTCTCAGTGTCCTATTGTCCCAGTGTCTCAGTGTCCTATTGTCTCAGTGTCTCAGTGTCCTATTGTCCCAGTGTCCCATTGTCCCAGTGTCCTATTGACCCACTGCCCCAGTGTCCCATTGTCCCAGTGTCCCAGTGTCCCAGTGTCCTATTGTCCCAGTGTCCCAGTGTCCTATTGTCCCAGTGTCCCAGTGTCCCAGTGTACCAGTGTCCTATTGTCCCATTGTCCCAGTGTCCCAGTGTCCCAGTGCCGTATTGTCCCATTGTCCCAGTGTTCTATTGTCCCAGTGTCCCAGTGTCCCAGTGTCCCAGTGTCTCTCTGTCTCAGTGTCTCAGTGCCCCAGTGTCTCAGCATCTCAGCGTCTCAGATTCCCAGTGCCTCTGTGTCTCAGTGTCCCAGTGTCTCAGTGTCCTATTGTCCCAGTGTCCTATTGTCCCAGTGTCCCATTGTCCCAGTGTCTCAGTGTCCTATTGTTTCAGTGTCTCAGTGTCCTATTGTCCCAGTGTCCCATTGTCCCAGTGTCCTATTGTCCCAGTGTCCCAGTGTCCCATTGTCCCAGTGTCCCAGTGTCCTATTGTCCCAGTGTCCTATTGTCCCAGTGTCCCAGTGTCCCATTGTCCCAGTGTCTCAGTGTCCCAGTGTCCTATTGTCCCAGTGTCCCATTGTCCCAGTGTCCCATGTCTCTGTGTCTCAGCGTCCCTGCTTCCCAGTGTCCAAGCGTCCCAGTGTCCTATTGTCCCAGTGTCCCAGTGTCTCTGTGTCTCTGCGTCTCAGTGTCCCAGTGTCCCAGTGTCCTATTGTCCTATTTTCCCAGTGTCCCAGTGTCTGTGTCTCAGCGCCTCAGCGTCTCAGTTTCCCAGTGTCTCTGTGTCTCTGTGTCTGTGTCCTATTGTCCCAGTGTCTCTGTGTCGCAGCGTCTCAGTTTCCCAGTGTCTCTGTGTCTGTGTCCTATTGTCCCAGTGTCCCAGTGTCCTATTGTCCCAGTGTCCCAGTGTCCCAGTGTCTCTGTGTCTCAGCGTCTCAGCGTCTCAGTTTGCCAGTGTCTCTGTGTCTCTGTGTCTGTGTCCTATTGTCCCAGTGTCCTATTGTCCCAGTGTCCCAGTGTCCCAGTGTCCCAGTGTCTCTGTGTCTCTGTGTCTCTGCGTCTCAGTGTCCCAGTGTCTCAGTGTCCCAGTGTCCTATTGCCCAGTGTCCTATTGTCCCAGTGTCCCAGTGTCTCTGCGTCTTTGCGTCTCAGCGTCCCAGTGTCTCAGTGTCCCAGTGTCCTATTGTCCCAGTGTCCTATTGTCCCAGTGTCCCAGTGTCTCTGCGTCTCAATGTCCCAGCGTCTCAGTGTCTCTGTGTCTCTGTGTCTCTGTGTCTCTGCGTCTCAATGTCCCAGCGTCTCAGTGTCTCAGTGTCTCTGTGTCTCTGTGTCTCTGTGTCTCTGTGTCTCAGTTTCCCAGTGTCTCTGTGTCTCAGTTTCCCAGTGTCTCTGTGTCTCGGTGTCCTATTGTTCGAGTGTCCCAGTGTCCTATTGTCCCAGTGTCTCTGTGTCTCTGCGTCTCTGCGTCTCAGTGTCCCAGCGTCTCAGTGTCCCAGTGTCTCTGTGTCTCAGCATCTCAGCGTCTCAGTTTCCCAGTGTCTCTGTGTCTCTGTGTCTCAGTGTCTCAGTGTCCTATTATCCCAGTGTCCCAGTGTCTCAGTGTCTCAGTGTGCTATTGTCCCAGTGTCCCACTGTCTCAGTGTCTCAGTGTCCTATTGTCCCAGTGTCCCATTGTCTCAGTGTCATATTGTCCCAGTGTCCCATTGTCCCAGTGTCCCAGTGTCCTATTGCCCCAGTGTCCCAGTGTCTCTGTGTCTCTGTGTCTCAGCATCTCAGCGTCTCAGTTTCCCAGTGTCTCTGTGTCCCATTGTCTCAGTGCCTCAGTGTCCTATTGTCCCAGTGTCCCATTGTCTCAGTGTCCTATTGTCCCAGTGTCCCATTGTCCCAGTGTCCTATTGTCCCAGTGTCTCTGTGTCTCTGTGTCTCAGCGTCTCAGTTTCCCAGTGTCTCTGTGTCTCAGTGTCTGTGTCCTATTGTCCCAGTGTCCCAGTGTCTCAGCGTCTCAGCGTCTCAATTTCCTAGTGTCTCTGTGTCTCTGCGTCTCAGTGTCCCAGTGTCTCAGTGTCCCAGTGTCTCTGTGTCTCAGTGTCTCAGTGTCCCATTGTCCTTGTGTCTCTGTGTCCCAGTGTCTCAGTGTCCCAGTGTCTCAGCGTCTCAGCGTCTCAATTTCCTAGTGTCCCAGTGTCTCAGTGCCCCAGTGTCCCAGTGTCCCAGCGTCTCAGCGTCTCAGTTTCCCAGTGTCTCAGTGTCTCTGTGTCCCAGTGTCCCAGTGTCCCAGTGTCCCAGTGTCTCAGCGTCTCAGCGTCTCAGCGTCTCAGTTTCCCAGTGTCTCAGTGTCCCAGTGTCTCTGTGTCTCAGCGTCTCAGCGGCTCAGTTTCCCTGTGTCTCTGTGTCTCAGTGTCCTATTGTCCCATTGTCCCAGTGTCCCAGTGTCCCATTGTCCCAGTGTCCCAGTGTCCCAGTGTCTCTGTCTCAGTGTCTCAGTGTCTCAGTGCCCCAGTGTCCCAGTGTCGCTGTGTCTCTGCGTCTCTGCGTCTCAGTGTCCCAGCGTCCCAGTGTCTCAGTGTCCCAGTGTCTCTGTGTCTCAGTGTCTCAGCCTCTCGGTTTCCCAGTGTCTCTGTGTCTCTGTGTCTCAGTGTCCTATTGTCCCAGTGTCCCATTGTCCCAGTGTCCCAGTGTCCTATTGTCCCAGTGTCCCATTGTCCCAGTGTCGCAGTGTCCCAGTGTCCCAGTGTCTCTCTGACTCAGTGCCTCAGTGCCCCAGTGTCTCAGCGTCTCAGTGCCCCAGTGTCTCAGCGTCTCAGTGTCCCAGTGTCTCTGTGTCTCAGCGTCTCAGCGTCTCAGTTTCCCAGTGTCTCTGTGTCCCATTGTCCCAGTGCCCCATTGTCCCAGTGTCCCAGTGTCCTATTGTCCCAGTGTCCCAGTGTCTCAGTGTCTCAGCGTCTCAGTGTCCCAGTGTCTCTGTGTCTCAGCGTCTCAGTGTCCCAGTGTCCCAGTGTCTCAGTGTCCCAGTGTCCTATTGTCCCAGTGTCCCAGTGTCTCTGCGTCTCAGTGTCCTAGTGTCCCAGTGTCCCATAATCCCAGTTCCCCAGTGTCCCAGTGTCCCAGTGTCTCTGTGTCTCTGTGTCTCAGCGTTTCAGCGTCTCAGTTTCCCAGTGTCTCAGTGTCTCAGTGTCCCAGTGTCCCAGTGTCTCTGTGTCTCTGTGCCTCAGCGTCTCAGTGTCCCAGTGTCTCAGTGTCCCAGTGTCTCAGTGTCCCAGTGTCCCAGTGTCTCTGTGTCTCTGTGTCTCAGTGTCCTAGTGTCTCTCTGACTCTCTGTCCCAGAGTCCCACTATCCCAGTGTCCCAGTGTCCTAGTGTCTCTGTGCATCAGTGTCCCAGAGGCCCAGTGCCCTAGTGCCTCTGTGTCTCAGTGTCCCATTGTCCTAGTGTCTCTCTATCTCTCTGTCCCAGTGTCCTCGTGTTTCTGTGTCTCAGTGTCCCAGTGTCCTAGTATCTCTGTATCTCATGTGTCCCAGTGTCCATGGTGTCTCTCTGTTCTCTGTCCAAGTGTCCCAGTGTCCCAGTGTCTCAGTGTCTCAGTGTCCCAGTGTTTCAGTGTCTCAGTGTCTCAGTGTCTCAGTGTCCCAGTGTCTCTGTGTCTCTGTGTCTCAGCGTCTCAGTGTCCCAGTGTCTCTGTGTCTCTGTCTCAGCGTCTCAGCGTCTCAGTTTCCCAGTGTCTCAGTGTCTCAGTGTCCCAGTGTCTCAGTGTCCCAGTGTCCCAGTGTCTCTGTGTCTCTGTGTCTCAGCGTCTCAGTTTCCCAGTGTCTCTGTGTCTCAGTGTCTCAGTGTCTCAGTGTCTCAGTGTCTCTGTGTCTCAGCGTCTCAGTGTCCCAGTGTCTCTGTGTCTCTGTCTCAGCGACTCAGCGTCTCAGTTTCCCAGTGTCTCAGAGTCTCAGTGTCCCAGTGTCTCAGTGTCCCAGTGTCCCAGTGTCTCTGTGTCTCTGTGCCTCAGTGTCTCAGTGTCCCAGTGTCTCTGTGTCTCAGTGTCCTATTGTCCCAGTGTCCTATTGTCCCAGTGTCCCATTGTCCCAGTGTCTCAGTGTCCTATTGTTTCAGTGTCTCAGTGTCCTATTGTCCCAGTGTCCCATTGTCCCAGTGTCCTATTGTCCCAGTGTCCCAGTGTCCCATTGTCCCAGTGTCTCAGTGTCCTATTGTCCCAGTGTCCTATTGTCCCAGTGTCCCAGTGTCCCATTGTCCCAGTGTCTCAGTGTCCCAGTGTCCTATTGTCCCAGTGTCCCATTGTCCCAGTGTCCCATGTATCTGTGTCTCAGCGTCCCTGCTTCCCAGTGTCCAAGCGTCCCAGTGTCCTATTGTCCCAGTGTCCCAGTGTCTCTGTGTCTCTGCGTCTCAGTGTCCCAGTGTCCTATTGTCCTATTTTCCCAGTGTCCCAGTGTCTCTGTGTCGCAGCGTCTCAGCGTCTCAGTTTCCCAGTGTCTCTGTGTCTGTGTCCTATTGTCCCAGTGTCCCAGTGTCCTATTGTCCCAGTGTCCCAGTGTCCCAGTGTCTCTGTGTCTCAGCGTCTCAGCGTCTCAGTTTGCCAGTGTCTCTGTGTCTCTGTGTCTGTGTCCTATTGTCCCAGTGTCCTATTGTCCCAGTGTCCCAGTGTCCCAGTGTCTCTGTGTCTCTGTGTCTCTGTGTCTCTGTGTCTCTGCGTCTCAGTGTCCCAGTGTCTCAGTGTCCCAGTGTCCTATTGTCCCAGTGTCCCATTGTCCCAGTGTCTCAGTGTCCTATTGTTTCAGTGTCTCAGTGTCCTATTGTCCCAGTGTCCCATTGTCCCAGTGTCCTATTGTCCCAGTGTCCCAGTGTCCCATTGTCCCAGTGTCTCAGTGTCCTATTGTCCCAGTGTCCTATTGTCCCAGTGTCCCAGTGTCCCATTGTCCCAGTGTCTCAGTGTCCCAGTGTCCTATTGTCCCAGTGTCCCATTGTCCCAGTGTCCCATGTCTCTGTGTCTCAGCGTCCCTGCTTCCCAGTGTCCAAGCGTCCCAGTGTCCTATTGTCCCAGTGTCCCAGTGTCTCTGTGTCTCTGCGTCTCAGTGTCCCAGTGTCCCAGTGTCCTATTGTCCTATTTTCCCAGTGTCCCAGTGTCTGTGTCTCAGCGCCTCAGCGTCTCAGTTTCCCAGTGTCTCTGTGTCTCTGTGTCTGTGTCCTATTGTCCCAGTGTCTCTGTGTCGCAGCGTCTCAGTTTCCCAGTGTCTCTGTGTCTGTGTCCTATTGTCCCAGTGTCCCAGTGTCCTATTGTCCCAGTGTCCCAGTGTCCCAGTGTCTCTGTGTCTCTGTGTCTCAGCGTCTCAGCGTCTCAGTTTGCCAGTGTCTCTGTGTCTCTGTGTCTGTGTCCTATTGTCCCAGTGTCCTATTGTCCCAGTGTCCCAGTGTCCCAGTGTCTCTGTGTCTCTGTGTCTCTGCGTCTCAGTGTCCCAGTGTCTCAGTGTCCCAGTGTCCTATTGTCCCAGTGTCCTATTGTCCCAGTGTCCCAGTGTCTCTGCGTCTTTGCGTCTCAGCGTCCCAGTGTCTCAGTGTCCCAGTGTCCTATTGTCCCAGTGTCCTATTGTCCCAGTGTCCCAGTGTCTCTGCGTCTCAATGTCCCAGCGTCTCAGTGTCTCTGTGTCTCTGTGTCTCTGTGTCTCTGCGTCTCAATGTCCCAGCGTCTCAGTGTCTCAGTGTCTCTGTGTCTCTGTGTCTCTGTGTCTCAGTTTCCCAGTGTCTCTGTGTCTCCGTTTCCCAGTGTCTCTGTGTCTCTGTGTCCTATTGTTCGAGTGTCCCAGTGTCCTATTGTCCCAGTGTCTCTGTGTCTCTGCGTCTCTGCGTCTCAGTGTCCCAGCGTCTCAGTGTCCCAGTGTCTCTGTGTCTCAGCATCTCAGCGTCTCAGTTTCCCAGTGTCTCTGTGTCTCTGTGTCTCAGTGTCTCAGTGTCCTATTGTCCCAGTGTCCCAGTGTCTCAGTGTCTCAGTGTGCTATTGTCCCAGTGTCCCACTGTCTCAGTGTCTCAGTGTCCTATTGTCCCAGTGTCCCATTGTCCCAGTGTCATATTGTCCCAGTGTCCCATTGTCCCAGTGTCCCAGTGTCCTATTGCCCCAGTGTCCCAGTGTCTCTGTGTCTCTGTGTCTCAGCGTCTCAGCGTCTCAGTTTCCCAGTGTCTCTGTGTCCCATTGTCTCAGTGCCTCAGTGTCCTATTGTCCCAGTGTCCCATTGTCTCAGTGTCCTATTGTCCCAGTGTCCCATTGTCCCAGTGTCCTATTGTCCCAGTGTCTCTGTGTCTCTGTGTCTCAGCGTCTCAGCGTCTCAGTTTCCCAGTGCCTCTGTGTCTCAGTGTCTGTGTCCTATTGTCCCAGTGTCCCAGTGTCCCAGTGTCCTATTGTCCCAGTGTCCCAGTGTCTCTGTGTCTCTGCGTCTCAGTGTCCCAGTGTCTCAGTGTCCCAGTGTCTCTGTGTCTCTGTGTCTCAGTGTCCCATTGTCCTTGTGTCTCTGTGTCCCAGTGTCTCAGTGTCCCAGTGTCTCAGCGTCTCAGCGTCTCAATTTCCTAGTGTCCCAGTGTCTCAGTGCCCCAGTGTCCCAGTGTCCCAGCGTCTCAGCGTCTCAGTTTCCCAGTGTCTCAGTGTCTCTGTGTCCCAGTGTCCCAGTGTCCCAGTGTCCCAGTGTCTCAGCGTCTCAGCGTCTCAGCGTCTCAGTTTCCCAGTGTCTCAGTGCCCCAGTGTCTCTGTGTCTCAGCGTCTCAGCGTCTCAGTTTCCCTGTGTCTCTGTGTCTCAGTGTCCTATTGTCCCATTGTCCCAGTGTCCCAGTGTCCCATTGTCCCAGTGTCCCAGTGTCCCAGTGTCTCTGTCTCAGTGTCTCAGTGTCTCAGTGTCCCAGTGTCCCAGTGTCGCTGTGTCTCTGCGTCTCTGCGTCTCAGTGTCCCAGCGTCCCAGTGTCTCAGTGTCCCAGTGTCTCTGTGTCTCTGTGTCTCAGTGTCCTATTGTCCCAGTGTCCCATTGTCCCAGTGTCCCAGTGTCCTATTGTCCCAGTGTCCCATTGTCCCAGTGTCGCAGTGTCCCAGTGTCCCAGTGTCTCTC
The DNA here is from genome assembly GCF_044704955.1 of Pristiophorus japonicus. Lineage (NCBI taxonomy): Eukaryota > Metazoa > Chordata > Chondrichthyes > Pristiophoridae > Pristiophorus > Pristiophorus japonicus. The sequence goes on from NC_091987.1 coordinate 109,252,665, forward strand.
TGACTCAGTGCCTCAGTGCCCCAGTGTCTCAGCGTCTCAGTGCCCCAGTGTCTCAGCGTCTCAGTGTCCCAGTGTCTCTGTGTCTCAGCGTCTCAGCGTCTCAGTTTCCCAGTGTCTCTGTGTCCTATTGTCCCAGTGCCCCATTGTCCCAGTGTCCCAGTGTCCTATTGTCCCAGTGTCCCAGTGTCTCAGTGTCTCAGTGTCTCAGCGTCTCAGTGTCCCAGTGTCTCTGTGTCTCAGCGTCTCAGTGTCCCAGTGTCCCAGTGTCTCAGTGCCCTATTGTCCCAGTGTCCCATTGTCCCAGTGTCCCAGTGTCCTATTGTCCCAGTGTCCCAGTGTCTCTGCGTCTCAGTGTCCTAGTGTCCCAGTGTCCCATAATCCCAGTTCCCCAGTGTCCCAGTGTCCCAGTGTCTCTGTGTCTCTGTGTCTCAGCGTCTCAGCGTCTCAGTTTCCCAGTGTCTCAGTGTCTCAGTGTCCCAGTGTCCCAGTGTCTCTGTGTCTCTGTGCCTCAGCGTCTCAGTGTCCCAGTGTCTCAGTGTCCCAGTGTCTCAGTGTCCCAGTGTCCCAGTGTCTCTGTGTCTCTGTGTCTCAGTGTCCTAGTGTCTCTCTGACTCTCTGTCCCAGAGTCCCACTATCCCAGTGTCCCAGTGTCCTAGTGTCTCTGTGCATCAGTGTCCCAGAGGCCCAGTGCCCTAGTGCCTCTGTGTCTCAGTGTCCCATTGTCCTAGTGTCTCTCTATCTCTCTGTCCCAGTGTCCTCGTGTTTCTGTGTCTCAGTGTCCCAGTGTCCTAGTATCTCTGTATCTCATGTGTCCCAGTGTCCATGGTGTCTCTCTGTTCTCTGTCCAAGTGTCCCAGTGTCCCAGTGTCTCAGTGTCTCAGTGTCCCAGTGTTTCAGTGTCTCAGTGTCTCAGTGTCTCAGTGTCCCAGTGTCTCTGTGTCTCTGTGTCTCAGCGTCTCAGTGTCCCAGTGTCTCTGTGTCTCTGTCTCAGCGTCTCAGCGTCTCAGTTTCCCAGTGTCTCAGTGTCTCAGTGTCCCAGTGTCTCAGTGTCCCAGTGTCCCAGTGTCTCTGTGTCTCTGTGTCTCAGCGTCTCAGTTTCCCAGTGTCTCTGTGTCTCAGTGTCTCAGTGTCTCAGTGTCTCAGTGTCTCTGTGTCTCAGCGTCTCAGTGTCCCAGTGTCTCTGTGTCTCTGTCTCAGCGTCTCAGCGTCTCAGTTTCCCAGTGTCTCAGAGTCTCAGTGTCCCAGTGTCTCAGTGTCCCAGTGTCCCAGTGTCTCTGTGTCTCTGTGTCTCAGTGTCTCAGTGTCCCAGTGTCTCTGTGTCTCAGTGTCCTATTGTCCCAGTGTCCTATTGTCCCAGTGTCCCATTGTCCCAGTGTCTCAGTGTCCTATTGTTTCAGTGTCTCAGTGTCCTATTGTCCCAGTGTCCCATTGTCCCAGTGTCCTATTGTCCCAGTGTCCCAGTGTCCCATTGTCCCAGTGTCTCAGTGTCCTATTGTCCCAGTGCCCTATTGTCCCAGTGTCCCAGTGTCCCATTGTCCCAGTGTCTCAGTGTCCCAGTGTCCTATTGTCCCAGTGTCCCATTGTCCCAGTGTCCCATGTATCTGTGTCTCAGCGTCCCTGCTTCCCAGTGTCCAAGCGTCCCAGTGTCCTATTGTCCCAGTGTCCCAGTGTCTCTGTGTCTCTGCGTCTCAGTGTCCCAGTGTCCTATTGTCCTATTTTCCCAGTGTCCCAGTGTCTGTGTCTCAGCGCCTCAGCATCTCAGTTTCCCAGTGTCTCTGTGTCGCAGCGTCTCAGCGTCTCAGTTTCCCAGTGTCTCTGTGTCTGTGTCCTATTGTCCCAGTGTCCCAGTGTCCTATTGTCCCAGTGTCCCAGTGTCCCAGTGTCTCTGTGTCTCAGCGTCTCAGCGTCTCAGTTTGCCAGTGTCTCTGTGTCTCTGTGTCTGTGTCCTATTGTCCCAGTGTCCTATTGTCCCAGTGTCCCAGTGTCCCAGTGTCTCTGTGTCTCTGTGTCTCTGTGTCTCTGTGTCTCTGCGTCTCAGTGTCCCAGTGTCTCAGTGTCCCAGTGTCCTATTGTCCCAGTGTCCCATTGTCCCAGTGTCTCAGTGTCCTATTGTTTCAGTGTCTCAGTGTCCTATTGTCCCAGTGTCCCATTGTCCCAGTGTCCTATTGTCCCAGTGTCCCAGTGTCCCATTGTCCCAGTGTCTCAGTGTCCTATTGTCCCAGTGTCCTATTGTCCCAGTGTCCCAGTGTCCCATTGTCCCAGTGTCTCAGTGTCCCAGTGTCCTATTGTCCCAGTGTCCCATTGTCCCAGTGTCCCATGTCTCTGTGTCTCAGCGTCCCTGCTTCCCAGTGTCCAAGCGTCCCAGTGTCCTATTGTCCCAGTGTCCCAGTGTCTCTGTGTCTCTGCGTCTCAGTGTCCCAGTGTCCCAGTGTCTCTGTGTCTCTGTGTCTCAGTGTCCTAGTGTCTCTCTGACTCTCTGTCCCAGAGTCCCACTATCCCAGTGTCCCAGTGTCCTAGTGTCTCTGTGCATCAGTGTCCCAGAGGCCCAGTGCCCTAGTGCCTCTGTGTCTCAGTGTCCCATTGTCCTAGTGTCTCTCTATCTCTCTGTCCCAGTGTCCTCGTGTTTCTGTGTCTCAGTGTCCCAGTGTCCTAGTATCTCTGTATCTCATGTGTCCCAGTGTCCATGGTGTCTCTCTGTTCTCTGTCCAAGTGTCCCAGTGTCCCAGTGTCTCAGTGTCTCAGTGCCCCAGTGTCTCAGCGTCTCAGTGTCTCAGTGCCCCAGTGTCTCTGTGTCTCAGCGTCTCAGCGTCTCAGTTTCCCAGTGTCTCTGTGCCTCAGTGTCCCAGTGTCTCAGTGTCTCAGTGTCCTATTGTCCCAGTGTCCCATTGTCCCAATGTTTCAGTGTCTCAGTGTCCCAGTGTCCCAGTGTCTCTGTGTCTCTGTGTCTCAGCGTCTCAGCGTCTCAGTTTCCCAGTGTCTCAGTGTCTCAGTGTCCCAGTGTCCCAGTGTCTCTGTGTCTCTGTGTCTCTGTGTCTCAGCATCTCAGCGTCTCAGTTTCCCAGTGTCTCTCTGTCTCTGTATGTCAGTGTCCCAGTGTCTCTGTGTCTCTGTGTCTCAGCGTCTCAGCTTCCCAGTGTCTCTGTGTCTCTGTGTCTCTGTGTCTCAGCGTCTCAGCTTCCCAGTGTCTCTGTGTCTCTCTGTCTCAGTGTCTCAGTGTCTCAGTGTCCTATTGACCCAGTGTCCCAATGTCCCAGTGTCTCTCTGCCCCAGTGTCCCATTGTCCCAGTGTCCCAGTGGCTCTGTGTCTCTGCGTCTCAGTGTCCCAGCATCCCAGTGTCTCAGTGTCTCAGTGTCCCAGTGTCTCTGTGTCTCAGCGTCTCAGTTTCCCAGTGTCTCTGTGTCTCAGTGTCCTATTGTCCCAGTATCCCAGTGTCCCATTGCCCCAGTGTCTCAGTGTCCTATTGTCCCAGTGTCCCATTGTCCCAGTGTCCCAGTGCCTCTCTGTCTCAGTGTCTCAGCGTCTCAGTGTCCCACTGTCTCTGTGCCTCAGCGTCTCAGTTTCCCAGTGTCTCTGTGTCTCAGTGTCCCAGTGTCTCAGTGTCTCAGTGTCCTATTGTCCCAGTGTCCCATTGTCCCAGTGTCCCAGTGTATCTCTGTCTCGGTGTCTCAGTGCCCCAGTGTCTCAGCGTCTCAGTGTCCCAGTGTCTCTGTGTCTCAGCGTCTCAGCGTCTGTTTCCCAGTGTCTCTGTGTCTCAGTGTCCCAGTGTCCTATTGTCCAAGTGTCCCATTGTCCCAGTGTCCTATTGTCCCAGTGTCCCAGTGTCGCTGTGTCTCAGTGTCCTATTGTCCCAGTGTCCCAGTGTCCCAGTGTCCTATTGTCCCAGTGTCCCATTGCCCCAGTGTCTCTCTGTCTCAGTGTCTCAGTGTTTCAGTGCCCCAGTGTCTCAGCGTCTCAGTGCCCCAGTGTCTCAGCGTCTCAGTGTCCCAGTGTCTCTGTGTCTCAGCGTCTCAGCGTCTCAGTTTCCCAGTGTCTCTGTGTCCTATTGTCCCAGTGCCCCATTGTCCCAGTGTCCCAGTGTCCTATTGTCCCAGTGTCCCAGTGTCTCAGTGTCTCAGCGTCTCAGTGTCCCAGTGTCTCTGTGTCTCAGCGTCTCAGTGTCCCAGTGTCCCAGTGTCTCAGTGCCCTATTGTCCCAGTGTCCCATTGTCCCAGTGTCCCAGTGTCCTATTGTCCCAGTGTCCCAGTGTCTCTGCGTCTCAGTGTCCTAGTGTCCCAGTGTCCCATAATCCCAGTTCCCCAGTGTCCCAGTGTCTCTGTGTCTCAGTGTCCCAGTGTCTCAGTGTCTCAGTGTCCTATTGTCCCAGTGTCCCATTGTCCCAGTGTCCCAGTGTATCTCTGTCTCGGTGTCTCAGTGCCCCAGTGTCTCAGCGTCTCAGTGTCCCAGTGTCTCTGTGTCTCAGCGTCTCAGCGTCTGTTTCCCAGTGTCTCTGTGTCTCAGTGTCCCAGTGTCCTATTGTCCAAGTGTCCCATTGTCCCAGTGTCCTATTGTCCCAGTGTCCCAGTGTCGCTGTGTCTCAGTGTCCTATTGTCCCAGTGTCCCAGTGTCCCAGTGTCCTATTGTCCCAGTGTCCCATTGCCCCAGTGTCTCTCTGTCTCAGTGTCTCAGTGTTTCAGTGCCCCAGTGTCTCAGCGTCTCAGTGCCCCAGTGTCTCAGCGTCTCAGTGTCCCAGTGTCTCTGTGTCTCAGCGTCTCAGCGTCTCAGTTTCCCAGTGTCTCTGTGTCCTATTGTCCCAGTGCCCCATTGTCCCAGTGTCCCAGTGTCCTATTGTCCCAGTGTCCCAGTGTCTCAGTGTCTCAGCGTCTCAGTGTCCCAGTGTCTCTGTGTCTCAGCGTCTCAGTGTCCCAGTGTCCCAGTGTCTCAGTGCCCTATTGTCCCAGTGTCCCATTGTCCCAGTGTCCCAGTGTCCTATTGTCCCAGTGTCCCAGTGTCTCTGCGTCTCAGTGTCCTAGTGTCCCAGTGTCCCATAATCCCAGTTCCCCAGTGTCCCAGTGTCTCTGTGTCTCTGTGTCTCAGCGTCTCAGCGTCTCAGTTTCCCAGTGTCTCAGTGTCTCAGTGTCCCAGTGTCCCAGTGTCTCTGTGTCTCTGTGCCTCAGCGTCTCAGTGTCCCAGTGTCTCAGTGTCCCAGTGTCTCAGTGTCCCAGTGTCCCAGTGTCTCTGTGTCTCTGTGTCTCAGTGTCCTAGTGTCTCTCTGACTCTCTGTCCCAGAGTCCCACTATCCCAGTGTCCCAGTGTCCTAGTGTCTCTGTGCATCAGTGTCCCAGAGGCCCAGTGCCCTAGTGCCTCTGTGTCTCAGTGTCCCATTGTCCTAGTGTCTCTCTATCTCTCTGTCCCAGTGTCCTCGTGTTTCTGTGTCTCAGTGTCCCAGTGTCCTAGTATCTCTGTATCTCATGTGTCCCAGTGTCCATGGTGTCTCTCTGTTCTCTGTCCAAGTGTCCCAGTGTCCCAGTGTCTCAGTGTCTCAGTGTCCCAGTGTTTCAGTGTCTCAGTGTCTCAGTGTCTCAGTGTCCCAGTGTCTCTGTGTCTCTGTGTCTCAGCGTCTCAGTGTCCCAGTGTCTCTGTGTCTCTGTCTCAGCGTCTCAGCGTCTCAGTTTCCCAGTGTCTCAGTGTCTCAGTGTCCCAGTGTCTCAGTGTCCCAGTGTCCCAGTGTCTCTGTGTCTCTGTGTCTCAGCGTCTCAGTTTCCCAGTGTCTCTGTGTCTCAGTGTCTCAGTGTCTCAGTGGTTCAGTGTCTCTGTGTCTCAGCGTCTCAGTGTCCCAGTGTCTCTGTGTCTCTGTCTCAGCGTCTCAGCGTCTCAGTTTCCCAGTGTCTCAGAGTCTCAGTGTCCCAGTGTCTCAGTGTCCCAGTGTCCCAGTGTCTCTGTGTCTCTGTGTCTCAGCGTCTCAGTTTCCCAGTGTCTCTGTGTCTCTGTGTCTCAGTGTCTCAGTGTCCCAGTGTCTCTGTGTCTCAGTGTCCCAGTGTCTCAGTGTCCTATTGTCCCAGTGTCCTATTGTCCCAGTGTCCCATTGTCCCAGTGTCTCAGTGTCCTATTGTTTCAGTGTCTCAGTGTCCTATTGTCCCAGTGTCCCATTGTCCCAGTGTCCTATTGTCCCAGTGTCCCAGTGTCCCATTGTCCCAGTGTCTCAGTGTCCTATTGTCCCAGTGTCCTATTGTCCCAGTGTCCCAGTGTCCCATTGTCCCAGTGTCTCAGTGTCCCAGTGTCCTATTGTCCCAGTGTCCCATTGTCCCAGTGTCCCATGTATCTGTGTCTCAGCGTCCCTGCTTCCCAGTGTCCAAGCGTCCCAGTGTCCTATTGTCCCAGTGTCCCAGTGTCTCTGTGTCTCTGCGTCTCAGTGTCCCAGTGTCCCAGTGTCCTATTGTCCTATTTTCCCAGTGTCCCAGTGTCTGTGTCTCAGCGCCTCAGCGTCTCAGTTTCCCAGTGTCTCTGTGTCGCAGCGTCTCAGCGTCTCAGTTTCCCAGTGTCTCTGTGTCTGTGTCCTATTGTCCCAGTGTCCCAGTGTCCTATTGTCCCAGTGTCCCAGTGTCCCAGTGTCTCTGTGTCTCAGCGTCTCAGCGTCTCAGTTTGCCAGTGTCTCTGTGTCTCTGTGTCTGTGTCCTATTGTCCCAGTGTCCTATTGTCCCAGTGTCCCAGTGTCCCAGTGTCTCTGTGTCTCTGTGTCTCTGTGTCTCTGTGTCTCTGCGTCTCAGTGTCCCAGTGTCTCAGTGTCCCAGTGTCCTATTGTCCCAGTGTCCTATTGTCCCAGTGTCCCAGTGTCTCTGCGTCTTTGCGTCTCAGCGTCCCAGTGTCTCAGTGTCCCAGTGTCCTATTGTCCCAGTGTCCTATTGTCCCAGTGTCCCAGTGTCTCTGCGTCTCAATGTCCCAGCGTCTCAGTGTCTCTGTGCCTCTGTGTCTCTGTGTCTCTGCGTCTCAATGTCCCAGCGTCTCAGTGTCTCAGTGTCTCTGTGTCTCTGTGTCTCTGTGTCTCTGTGTCTCAGTTTCCCAGTGTCTCTGTGTCTCAGTTTCCCAGTGTCTCTGTGTCTCTGTGTCCTATTGTTCTAGTGTCCCAGTGTCCTATTGTCCCAGTGTCTCTGTGTCTCTGCGTCTCTGCGTCTCAGTGTCCCAGTGTCTCAGTGTCCCAGTGTCTCTGTGTCTCAGCATCTCAGCGTCTCAGTTTCCCAGTGTCTCTGTGTCTCTGTGTCTCAGTGTCTCAGTGTCCTATTGTCCCAGTGTCTCAGTGTCTCAGTGTGCTATTGTCCCAGTGTCCCACTGTCTCAGTGTCTCAGTGTCCTATTGTCCCAGTGTCCCATTGTCTCAGTGTCATATTGTCCCAGTGTCCCATTGTCCCAGTGTCCCAGTGTCCTATTGCCCCAGTGTCCCAGTGTCTCTGTGTCTCTGTGTCTCAGCGTCTCAGCGTCTCAGTTTCCCAGTGTCTCTGTGTCCCATTGTCTCAGTGCCTCAGTGTCCTATTGTCCCAGTGTCCCATTGTCTCAGTGTCCTATTGTCCCAGTGTCCCATTGTCCCAGTGTCCTATTGTCCCAGTGTCTCTGTGTCTCTGTGTCTCAGCGTCTCAGCATCTCAGTTTCCCAGTGTCTCTGTGTCTCAGTGTCTGTGTCCTATTGTCCCAGTGTCCCAGTGTCCCAGTGTCCTATTGTCCCAGTGTTCCAGTGTCTCTGTGTCTCTGCGTCTCAGTGTCCCAGTGTCTCAGTGTCCCAGTGTCTCTGTGTCTCAGTGTCCCATTGTCCTTGTGTCTCTGTGTCCCAGTGTCTCAGTGTCCCAGTGTCTCAGCGTCTCAGCGTCTCAATTTCCTTGTGTCCCAGTGTCTCAGTGCCCCGGTGTCCCAGTGTCCCAGCGTCTCAGCGTCTCAGTTTCCCAGTGTCTCAGTGTCTCTGTGTCCCAGTGTCCCAGTGTCCCAGTGTCCCAGTGTCTCAGCGTCTCAGCGTCTCAGCGTCTCAGTTTCCCAGTGTCTCAGTGTCCCAGTGTCTCTGTGTCTCAGCGTCTCAGCGTCTCAGTTTCCCTGTGTCTCTGTGCCTCAGTGTCCTATTGTCCCATTGTCCCAGTGTCCCAGTGTCCCATTGTCCCAGTGTCCCAGTGTCCCAGTGTCTCTGTCTCAGTGTCTCAGTGTCTCAGTGCCCCAGTGTCCCAGTGTCGCTGTGTCTCTGCGTCTCTGCGTCTCAGTTTCCCAGCGTCCCAGTGTCTCAGTGTCCCAGTGTCTCTGTGTCTCAGTGTCTCAGCCTCTCGGTTTCCCAGTGTCTCTGTGTCTCTGTGTCTCAGTGTCCTATTGTCCCAGTGTCCCATTGTCCCAGTGTCGCAGTGTCCCAGTGTCCCAGTGTCTCTCTGACTCAGTGCCTCAGTGCCCCAGTGTCTCAGCGTCTCAGTGCCCCAGTGTCTCAGCGTCTCAGTGTCCCAGTGTCTCTGTGTCTCAGCGTCTCAGCGTCTCAGTTTCCCAGTGTCTCTGTGTCCTATTGTCCCAGTGCCCCATTGTCCCAGTGTCCCAGTGTCCTATTGTCCCAGTGTCCCAGTGTCTCAGTGTCTCAGCGTCTCAGTGTCCCAGTGTCTCTGTGTCTCAGCGTCTCAGCGTCTCAGTGTCCCAGTGTCCCAGTGTCTCAGTGCCCTATTGTCCCAGTGTCCCATTGTCCCAGTGTCCCAGTGTCCTATTGTCCCAGTGTCCCAGTGTCTCTGCGTCTCAGTGTCCTAGTGTCCCAGTGTCCCATAATCCCAGTTCCCCAGTGTCCCAGTGTCCCAGTGTCTCTGTGTCTCTGTGTCTCAGCGTCTCAGCGTCTCAGTTTCCCAGTGTCTCAGTGTCTCAGTGCCCCAGTGTCCCAGTGTCTCTGTGTCTCTGTGCCTCAGCGTCTCAGTGTCCCAGTGTCTCAGTGTCCCAGTGTCTCAGTGTCCCAGTGTCCCAGTGTCTCTGTGTCTCTGTGTCTCAGTGTCCTAGTGTCTCTCTGACTCTCTGTCCCAGAGTCCCACTATCCCAGTGTCCCAGTGTCCTAGTGTCTCTGTGCATCAGTGTCCCAGAGGCCCAGTGCCCTAGTGCCTCTGTGTCTCAGTGTCCCATTGTCCTAGTGTCTCTCTATCTCTCTGTCCCAGTGTCCTCGTGTTTCTGTGTCTCAGTGTCCCAGTGTCCTAGTATCTCTGTATCTCATGTGTCCCAGTGTCCATGGTGTCTCTCTGTTCTCTGTCCAAGTGTCCCAGTGTCCCAGTGTCTCAGTGTCTCAGTGTCCCAGTGTTTCAGTGTCTCAGTGTCTCAGTGTCCCAGTGTCTCTGTGTCTCTGTGTCTCAGCGTCTCAGTGTCCCAGTGTCTCTGTGTCTCTGTCTCAGCGTCTCAGCGTCTCAGTTTCCCAGTGTCTCAGTGTCTCAGTGTCCCAGTGTCTCAGTGTCCCAGTGTCCCAGTGTCTCTGTGTCTCTGTGTCTCAGCGTCTCAGTTTTCCAGTGTCTCTGTGTCTCAGTGTCTCAGTGTCTCAGTGTCTCAGTGTCTCTGTGTCTCAGCGTCTCAGTGTCCCAGTGTCTCTGTGTCTCTGTCTCAGCGTCTCAGCGTCTCAGTTTCCCAGTGTCTCAGTGTCTCAGTGTCCCAGTGTCTCAGTGTCCCAGTGTCCCAGTGTCTCTGTGTCTCTGTGTCTCAGCGTCTCAGTTTCCCAGTGTCTCTGTGTCTCTGTGTCTCAGTGTCTCAGTGTCCCAGTGTCTCTGTGTCTCTGTGTCTCAGTGTCTCAGTTTCCCAGTTTCCCAGTGTCTCAGTGTCTCAGTGTCTCAGTGTCCCAGTGCCTCTGTGTCTCTGTGTCTCAGCGTCTCAGCGTCTCAGTTTCCCAGTGTCTCATTGTCTCAGTGTCCCAGTGTCTCTGTGTCTCTCTGTCTCAGCGTCTCAGCGTCTCAGTTTCCCAGTGTCTCAGTGTCTCAGTGTCCCAGTGTCTCAGTGTCCCAGTGTCCCAGTGTCTCTGTGTCTCTGTGTCTCAGCGTCTCAGTTTTCCAGTGTCTCTGTGTCTCAGTGTCTCAGTGTCTCAGTGTCTCAGTGTCTCTGTGTCTCAGCGTCTCAGTGTCCCAGTGTCTCTGTGTCTCTGTCTCAGCGTCTCAGCGTCTCAGTTTCCCAGTGTCTCAGTGTCTCAGTGTCCCAGTGTCTCAGTGTCCCAGTGTCCCAGTGTCTCTGTGTCTCTGTGTCTCAGCGTCTCAGTTTCCCAGTGTCTCTGTGTCTCTGTGTCTCAGTGTCTCAGTGTCCCAGTGTCTCTGTGTCTCTGTGTCTCAGTGTCTCAGTTTCCCAGTTTCCCAGTGTCTCAGTGTCTCAGTGTCTCAGTGTCCCAGTGCCTCTGTGTCTCTGTGTCTCAGCGTCTCAGCGTCTCAGTTTCCCAGTGTCTCATTGTCTCAGTGTCCCAGTGTCTCTGTGTCTCTGTGTCTCAGCATCTCAGCGTCTCAGTTTCCCAGTGTCTCATTGTCCCAGTGTCTCTGTGTCTCTGTGTCTCAGTGTCTCAGTGTCCTATTGTCCCAGTGTCCCATTGTCCCAGTGTCCCAATGTCCCAGTGTCTCTCTGTCCCAGTGTCCCATTGTTCCAGTGTCCCAGTGTCTCTGTGTCTCTGCGTCTCTGCGTCTCATTGTCCCAGCATCCCAGTGTCTCAGTGTCCCAGTGTCCCAGTGTCTCTGTGTCTCAGCGTCCCAGTGTCTCTGTGTCTCTGTGCCTCAGTGTCTCAGTGTACTATTGTCCCAGTGTCCCAGTGTCCCATTGTCTCAGTGTCTCAGTGTCCTATTGTCCCAGTGTCCCATTGTCCAAGTGTCCTATTGTCCCAGTGTCCCATTGTCCCAGTGTCCCAGTGTCTCTCTGTCTCAGCATCTCAGTGTCCCAGTGTCTCTGTGTCTCAGCGTCTCAGCGTCTCAGTTTCCCAGTGTCACTGTGTCTCAATGTCCCAGTGTCTCAGTGTCTCAGTGTCCTATTGTCCCAGTGTCCCATTGTCCCAGTGTCCCAGTGTCCTATTGTCCCAGTGTCCCAGTGTCTCTGTGTCTCAGTGTCCTATTGTCCCAGTGTCCCATTGTCCCAGTGTCCCAGTGTCCTATTGTCCATTTGTCCAAGTGTCCCAGTGTCTCTCTTTCTCAGTGTCTCAGTGTCCCAGTGCCCCAGTGTCTCAGCGTCTCAGTGCCCCAGTGTCTCAGCGTCTCAGTGTCTCAGTGCCCCAGTGTCTCTGTGTCTCAGCGTCTCAGCGTCTCAGTTTCCCAGTGTCTCTGTGTCTCAGTGTCCCAGTGTCTCAGTGTCTCAGTGTCCTATTGTCCCAGTGTCCCATTGTCCCAATGTTTCAGTGTCTCAGTGTCCCAGTGTCCCAGTGTCCCAGTGTATCTGTGTCTCTGTGTCTCAGCGTCTCAGCGTCTCAGCGTCTCAGTTTCCCAGTGTCTCAGTGTCTCAGTGTCCCAGTGTCCCAGTGTCTCTGTGTCTCTGTGTCTCTGTGTCTCAGCATCTCAGCGTCTCAGTTTCCCAGTGTCTCTGTGTCTCTGTGTCTCTGTGTCTCAGCGTCTCAGCTTCCCAGTGTCTCTGTGTCTCTGTGTCTCTGTGTCTCAGCGTCTCAGCTTCCCAGTGTGTCTGTGTCTCTGTGTCTCAGTGTCTCAGTGTCTCAGTGTCCTATTGTCCCAGTGTCCCAATGTCCCAGTGTCTCTCTGCCCCAGTGTCCCATTGTCCCAGTGTCCCAGTGTCTCTGTGTCTCTGCGTCTCAGTGTCCCAGCGTCCCAGTGTCTCAGCGTCTCAGTGTCCCAGTGTCTCAGCGTCTCAGTGTCTCAGTGTCCCAGTGTCTCTGTGTCTCAGCGTCTCAGCGTCTCAGTTTCCCAGTGTCTCTGTGTCTCAGTGTCCCAGTGTCTCAGTGTCTCAGTGTCCTATTGTCCCAGTGTCCCATTGTCCCAGTGTCTCAGTGTCTCAGTGTCTCAGTGTCCCAGTGTCCCAGTGTCTCTGTGTCTCTGTGTCTCAGCGTCTCAGCGTCTCAGTTTCCCAGTGTCTCAGTGTCTCAGTGTCCCAGTGTCTCTGTGTCTCTGTGTCTCTGTGTCTCTGTGTCTCAGCGTCTCAGCGTCTCAGTTTGCCAGTGTCTCTGTGTCTCAGTGTCCCAGTGTCTCTGTGTCTCAGCGTCTCAGCTTCCCAGTGTCTCTGTGTCTCTGTGTCTCAGTATCTCAGTATCTTAGTGTCTTATTGTCCCAGTGTCCCAGTGTCCCAATGTCCCAGTGTCTCTCTGTCCCAGTGTCCCATTGTCCCAGTGTCCCAGTGTCTCTGTGTCTCTGCGTCTCAGTGTCCCAGCATCCCAGTGTCTCAGTGCCTCAGTGTCCCAGTGTCTCTGTGGCTCAGCGTCTCAGCGTCTCAGTTTCCCAGTGTCTCTGTGTCTCTGTGTCTCAGTGTCTCAGTGTCCTATTGTCCCAGTGTCCCAGTGTCCCATTGTCTCAGTGTATCAGTGTCCTATTGTCCCAGTGTCCCATTGTCCCAGTGTCCCTGTGTCCTATTGTCCCAGTGTCCCATTGTCCCAGTGTCTCTGTGTCTCTCTGTCTCAGTGTCTCAGTGCCTCAGTGCCCCAGTGTCTCAGCATCTCAGTGTCCCAGTGTCTCTGTGTCTCAGCGTCTCAGCGTCTCAGTTTCCGGGTGTCACTGTGTCTCAATGTCCCAGTGTCTCAGTGTCTCAGTGTCATATTGTCCCAGTGTCCCATTGTCCCAGTGTCCCAGTGTCCTATTGTCCCAGTGTCCCAGTGTCCCAGTGTCTCTCTGTCTCAGTGTCTCAGTGTCTCAGTGCCCCAGTGCCCCAGTGTCTCTGCGTCTCAGTGCCCCAGTGTCTCAGCGTCTCAGTGTCTCAGTGTCCCAGTGTCTCTGTGTCTCAGCGTCTCAGCGTCTCAGTTTCCCAGTGTCTCTGTGTCTCAGTGTCCCAGTGTCTCAGTGTCTCAGTGTCCTATTGTCCCAGTGTCCCATTGTCCCAGTGTCTCAGTGTCTCAGTGTCTCAGTGTCCCAGTGTCCCAGTGTCTCTGTGTCTCTGTGTCTCAGTGTCTCAGCGTCTCAGTGTCCCAGTGTCTCTGTGTCTCTGTGTCGCTGTGTCTCAGCATCTCAGCGTCTCAGTTTCCCAGTGTCTCTGTGTCTCAATGTCCCAGTGTCTCTGTGTCTCTGTGTCTCAGCGTCTCAGCTTCCCAGTGTCTCTGTGTCTCTGTGTCTCAGTGTCTCAGTGTCTCAGTGTCCTATTGTCCCAGTGTCCCAGTGTCCCAATGTCCCAGTGTCTCTCTGTCCCAGTGTCCCATTGTCCCAGTGTCCCAGTGTCTCTGCGTCTCTGCGTCTCCGCGTCTCAGTGTCCCAGTGTCCCAGTGTCTCAGTGTCTCAGTGTCCCAGTGTCTCTGTTTCTCAGCGTCTCAGCGTCTCAGTTTCCCAGTGTCTCTGTGTCTCTGTGTCTCAGTGTCTCAGTGTCCTATTGTCCCAGTGTCCCAGTGTCCTATTGTCTCAGTGTCTCAGTGTCCTATTGTCCCAGTGTCCCATTGTCCCAGTGTCCTATTGTCCCAGTGTCCCATTGTCCCAGTGTCCCAGTGTCTCTCTGTCTCAGTGTCTCAGTGCCTCAGTGCCCCAGTGTCTCAGCGTCTCAGCGTCTCAGCGTCTCAGTTTCCCAGTGTCTCTGTGTCTCTGTGTCTCAGTGCCTCAGTGTCCTATTGTCCCAGTGTCCCAGTGTCCTATTGTCTCAGTGCCTCAGTGTCCTATTGTCCCAGTGTCCCATTGTCCCAGTGTCCCAGTGTCCTATTGTCCCAGTGTCCCATTGTCCCAGTGTCCCAGTGTCTCTCTGTCTCAGTGTCTCAGTGCCTCAGTGCCCCAGTGCCCCAGTGTCTCAGCGTCTCAGCGTCTCAGCGTCTCAGTTTCCCAGTGTCTCTGTGTCTCAGTGTCCCAGTGTCTCAGTGTCTCAGTGTCCTATTATCCCAGTGCCCCATTGTCCCAGTGTCCCAGTGTCCCAGTATCCTATTGTCCCAGTGTCCCATTGTCCCAGTGTCCCAGTGTCCTATTGTCCCAGTGTCCCATTGTCCCAGTGTCCCAGTGTCTCTCTGTCTCAGTGTCTCAGTGCCTCAGTGCCCCAGTGCCCCAGTGTCTCAGCGTCTCAGCGTCTCAGCGTCTCAGTTTCCCAGTGTCTCTGTGTCTCAGTGTCCCAGTGTCTCAGTGTCTCAGTGTCCTATTATCCCAGTGCCCCATTGTCCCAGTGTCCCAGTGTCCCAGTATCCTATTGTCCCAGTGTCCCAGTGTCCCAGTGTCTCTGTGTCTCAGTGTCCTATTGTCCCAGTGTCCCATTGTCCCAGTGTCCCAGTTTCCTATTGTCCCATTGTCCCAGTGTCCCAGTGTCCCAGTGTCTCTCTGTCTCAGTGTCTCAGTGTCTCAGTGCCCCAGTGCCCCAGTGTCTCTGTGTCTCAGTGTCCCAGTGTCTCAGTGTCTCAGTGCCCTACTGTCCCAGTGCCCCATTGTCCCAGTGTCCCAGTGTCCCAGTATCCTATTGTCCCAGTGTCCCAGTGTCCCAGTGTCTCGGTGTCTCAGTGTCCTATTGTCCCAGTGTCCCAGTGTCCCAGTGTCCCATGTCTCTGTGTTCAGCATCTCAGCGTCCCTGCTTCCCAGTGTCCCAGCATCCCAGTGTCTCAGTGTCCCAGTGTCCCAGTGTCCTATTGTCCCAGAGTCCCAGTGTCCCAGTGTCTCTGTGTCTCTGTGTCTCTGCGTCTCTGCGTCTCAGTGTCCCAGCATCCCAGTGTCTCAGTGTCCCAGTGTATCTGTGTCTCAGCGTCTCAGTTTCCAAGTATCTCTGTGTCTCAGTGTATGTGTCCTATTGTCCCAGTGTCCCAGTGTCCTATTGTCCCAGTGTCCCAGTTTCCCAGTGTCTCTGTGTCTCTGCGTCTCTGCGTCTCAGTGTCCCAGCGTCCCAGTGTCTCAGTGTCCCAGTGTCTCTGTGTCTCAGCGTCTCAGCGTCTCAGTTTCCAAGTGTCTGTGTGTCTCAGTGTCTGTGTCCTATTGTCCCAGTGTCCCAGTGTCCTATTGTCCCAGTGTCCCAGTGTCCCAGTGTCTCTGTGTCTCTGCGTCTCTGCGTCTCAGTGTCCCAGCGTCCCAGTGTCTCAGTGTCCCAGTGTCTCTGTGTCTCAGTGTCTCAGCGTCTCAGTTTCCCATGGTCTCTGTGTCTCAGTGTCTGTGTCCTATTGTCCCAGTGTCTCAGTGTCCCAGTGTCCCAGTGTCCTATTGTCCCAGTGTCCTATTGTCCCAGTGTCCCAGTGTCCCAGTGTCTCTGTGTCTCTGCGTCTCTGCGTCTCAGTGTCCCAGCGTCTCAGTGTCTCAGTGTCCTATTGTCCCAGTGTCTCAGTGTCCCAGTGTCCTATTGTCCCAGTGTCCCAGTGTCCCAGTGTCTCCGTGTCTCTGTGTCTCTGCGTCTCTGCGTCTCAGTGTCCCAGCGTCTCAGTGTCTCTGTGTCTCAGCGTCTCAGCATCTCAGTTTCCCAGTGTCTCTGTGTCTCTGTGTCTCAGTGTCCCAGTGTCTCTGTGTCTCAGCGTCTCAGCGTCTCAGTTTCCCAGTGTCTCTGTGTCTCAGTATCCCAGTGTCTCAGTGCCTCAGTGCCCTATTGTCCCAGTGCCCCATTGTCCCAGTGTCCCAGTGTCCCAGTATCCTATTGTCCCAGTGTCCCAGTGTCTCTGTGTCTCAGTGTCCTATTGTCCCAGTGTCCCATTGTCCCAGTGTCCCAGTGTCCTATTGTCCTATTGTCGCAGTGTCCCAGTGTCTCTGTGTCTCAGTGTCCTATTGTCCCAGTGTCCCAGTGTCCCATGTCTCTGTGTTCAGCATCTCAGCGTCCTTGCTTCCCAGTGTCCCAGCGTCTCAGTGTCCCAGTGTCCCAGTGTCCTATTGTCCCAGTGTCCCAGTGTCCCAATGTCTCTGTGTCTCTGTGTCTCTGCGTCTCTGCGTCTCAGTGTCCCAGCGTCCCAGTGTTTCAGTGTCCCAGTGTATCTGTGTCTCAGCGTCTCAGTTTCCAAGTATCTCTGTGTCTCAGTGTATGTGTCCTATTGTCCCAGTGTCCCAGTGTCCTATTGTCCCAGTGTCCCAGTGTCCCAGTGTCTCTGTGTCTCTGCATCTCTGCGTCTCAGTGTCCCAGCGTCCCAGTGTCTCAGTGTCCCAGTGTCTCTGTGTCTCAGCGTCTCAGCGTCTCAGTTTCCAAGTGTCTGTGTGTCTCAGTGTCTGTGTCCTATTGTCCCAGTGTCCCAGTGTCCTATTGTCCCAGTGTCCCAGTGTCCCAGTGTCTCTGTGTCTCTGCGTCTCTGCGTCTCAGTGTCCCAGCGCCCCAGTGTCTCAGTGTCCCAGTGTCTCTGTGTCTCAGTGTCTCAGCGTCTCAGTTTCCCAGTGTCTCTGTGTCTCAGTGTCTGTATCATATTGTCCCAGTGTCTAAGTGCCCCAGTGTCCCAGTGTCCTATTGTCCCAGTGTCCTATTGTCCCAGTGTCCCAGTGTCCCAGTGTCTCTGTGTCTCTGCGTCTCTGCGTCTCAGTGTCCCAGCGTCTCAGTGTCTCTGTGTCTCAGCGTCTCAGCGTCTCAGTTTCCCAGTGTCTCTGTGTCTCAGTGTCTCAGTGTCCTATTGTCCCAGTGTCTCAGTGTCCCAGTATCCCAGTGTCCTATTGTCCCAGTGTCCTATTGTCCCAGTGTCCCAGTGTCCCAGTGTCTCCGTGTCTCTGTGTCTCTGCGTCTCTGCGTCTCAGTGTCCCAGCGTCTCAGTGTCTCTGTGTCTCAGCGTCTCAGCGTCTCAGTTTCCCAGTGTCTCTGTGCCTCAGTGTCTCAGTGTCCTATTGTCCCAGTGTCCCAGTGTCCCAGCGTCCCAGTGTCTCAGTGTCTCAGTGTCCCAGTGTCTCAGCGTCTCAGCGTCTCAGTTTCCCAGTGTCTCTGTGTCTCTGTGTCTCAGTGCCTCAGTGTCCTATTGTCCCAGTGTCCCAGTGTCCTATTGTCTCAGTGCCTCAGTGTCCTATTGTCCCAGTGTCCCATTGTCCCAGTGTCCCAGTGTCCTATTGTCCCAGTGTCCCATTGTCCCAGTGTCCCAGTGTCTCTCTGTCTCAGTGCCTCAGTGCCCCAGTGTCTCAGCGTCTCAGCGTCTCAGTTTCCCAGTGTCTCTGTGTCTCAGTGCCCCATTGTCTCAGTGTCTCAGTGTCCTATTGTCCCAGTGTCCCATTGTCCCAGTGTCCCAGTGTCCCAGTTTCCTATTGTCCCATTGTCCCAATGTTCCAGTGTCCCAGTGTCTCTCTGTCTCAGCGTCTCAGTGTCTCAGTGTCCCAGTGTCTCTGTGTCTCAGCGTCTCAGCGTCTCAGTTTCCCAGTGTCTCTGTGTCTCAATGTCTCAGTGTCCTATTGTCCCAGTGTCCCATTGTCCCAGTGTCTCATGTCTCAGTGTCCTATTGTCTCAGTGTCCTATTGGCCCAGTGCCCCAGTGTCCCAGTGTCCTATTGTCCTATTGTCCCAGTGTCCCAGTGTCTCTGTGTCTCCGTGTCCTATTGTCCCAGTGTCCCAGTGTCCCAGTGTCCCATGTTTCTGTGTCTCAGCGCCTCAGCGTCCCTGCTTCCCAGTGTCCCAGCGTCCCAGTGACTCAGTGTCCCAGTGTCCCAGTGTCCTATTGTCCCAGTGTCCCAGTGTCCCAGTGTCTCTGTGTCTCTGTGTCTCTGCGTCTCTGCGTCTCAGTGTCCCAGCGTCCCAGTGTCTCAGTGTCCCAGTGTATCTGTGTCTCAGCGTCTCATTTTCCAAGTGTCTCTGTGTCTCAGTGTCTGTGTCCTATTGTCCCAGTGTCCCAGTGTCCTATTGTCCCAGTGTCCCAGTGTCCCAGTGTCTCTGTGTCTCTGCGTCTCTGCGTCTCAGTGTCCCAGCGCCCCAGTGTCTCAGTGTCCCAGTGTCTCTGTGTCTCAGCGTCTCAGCGTCTCAGTTTCCCAGTGTCTCTGTGTCTCAGTGTCTGTGTCCTATTGTCCCAGATTCTCAGTGTCCCAGTGTCCCAGTGTCCTATTGTCCCAGTGTCCTATTGTCCCAGTGTCCCAGTGTCCCAGTGTCTCTGTCTCTCTGCGTCTCTGCGTCTCAGTGTCCCAGCGTCTAAGTGTCTCTGTGTCTCAGCGTCTCAGCGTCTCAGTTTCCCAGTGTCTCTGTGTCTCAGTGTCTCAGTGTCCTATTGTCCCAGTGTCTCAGTGTCCCAGTGTCCCAGTGTCCTATTGTCCCAGTGTCCTATTTTCCCAGTTTCCCAGTGTCCCAGTGTCTCTGTGTCTCTGCGTCTCAGTGTCCCAGCGTCTCAGTGTCTCTGTGTCTCAGCATCTCAGCGTCTCAGTTTCCCAGTGTCCCATTGTCTCAGTGTCTCAGTGTCCTATTGTCTCAGTGTCCCAGTGTCCCAGTGCCCTATTGTCCCAGTGTCCTATTGTCCCAGTGTCCCAGTGTCTCTGTGTCCCAGTGTCTCTGTGTCCCAGTGTCTCTGTGTCTCTGTGTCTCTGTGTCTCAGTGTCTCATTGTCCTATTGTCCCAGTGTCCCATTGTCTCAGTGTCTCAGTGTCCTATTGTCCCAGTGTCCCATTGTCTCAGTGTCCTATTGTGCCAGTGTCCCATTGTCCCAGTGTCCCAGTGTCATATTGTCCCAGTGTCCTAGTGTCTCTGTGTCTCTGTGTCTCAGCGTTTCAGCGTCTCAGTTTCCCAGTGTCTCTGTGTCTCAGTATCTGTGTCCTATTGTCCCAGTGTCCCAGTGTCCTATTGTCCCAGTGTCCCAGTGTCCCAGTGTCTCTGTGTCCCTGCATCTCTGCGTCTCTGCGTCTCTGCGTCTCAGTGTCCCAGCGTCCCAGTGCCTCAGTGTCCCAGTGTCTCTGTGTCTCAGCGTCTCAGCGTCTCAGTTTCCCAGTGTCTGTGTCCTATTGTCCCAGTGTCTCAGTGTCCCAGTGTCCCAGTGTCCTATTGTCCCAGTGTCCTATTGTCCCAGTGTCCCAGTGTCCCAGTGTCTCTGTGTCTCTGCGTCGCTGCGTCTCAGTTTCCCAGCGTCTCAGTGTCTCAGTGTCCTATTGTCCCAGTGTCCCATTGTCCCCGTGTCCCAGTGTCCCAGTGTCCTATTTTCCCAGTGTCCCATTGTCCCAGTGTCCCAGTGTCCCAGTGTCCCAGTGTCTCTCTATCTCAGTGTCTCAGTGTCTCAGTGCCCCAGTGTCTCAGCGTCTCAGTGTCCCAGTGTCTCTGTGTCTCAGCGTCTCAGTTTCCCAGTGTCTCTGTGTCTCAGTGTCCCAGTGTCTCAGTGTCTCAGTGTCCTATTGTCCCAGTGTCCCATTGTCCCAGTGTCCCAGTGTCCCAGTGTCCCAGTGTCTCTCTATCTCAGTGTCTCAGTGTCTCAGTGCCCCAGTGTCTCAGCGTCTCAGTGTCCCAGTGTCTCTGTGTCTCAGCGTCTCAGTTTCCCAGTGTCTCTGTGTCTCAGTGTCCCAGTGTCTCAGTGTCTCAGTGTCCTATTGTCCCAGTGTCCCATTGTCCCAGTGTCCCAGTGTCTCTCTGTCTCGGTGTCTCAGTGCCCCAGTGTCCTATTGTCCCAGTGTCCCAGTGTCTCTGTGTCTCAGCGTCTCAGCGTCTGTTTCCCAGTGTCTCTGTGTCTCAGTGCCCCAGTGTCCTATTGTCCCAGTGTCCCATTGTCCCAGTGTCCTATTGTCCCAGTGTCCCAGTGTCGCTGTGTCTCAGTGTCCTATTGTCCCAGTGTCCCAGTGTCCCAGTGTCCTATTGTCCCAGTGTCCCATTGTCCCAGTGTCTCTGTGTCTCAGCGTCTCAGTTTCCCAGTGTCTCTGTGTCTCTGTGTCTCAGTGTCCCAGTGTCCCAGTTTCTCAGTGTCTCAGTGTCCTATTGTCCCAGTGTCCCATTGTCCCAGTGTCCCAGTGTCCCATTGTCCCAGTGTCTATCTGTCTCAGTGTCTCAGTGTCTCAGTGTCTCAGTGCCCCAGTGTCTCAGCGTCTCAGTGTCCCAGTGTCCCAGTGTCTCTGTGTCTCAGCGTCTCAGCGTCTCAGTTTCCCAGTGTCTCTGTGTCTCTGATACACTGAGACACTGGGACACTGAGACACAGAGACACTGGGACACTGTGTCCTATTGTCCCAGTGTCCCATTGTCCCAGTGTCCCAGTGTCCCAGTGTACCAGTGTCCCATTGTCCCAGTGTCCCAGTGCCCCAGTGTACCAGTGTCCTATTGTCCCAGTGTCCCAGTGTCCCAGTGTCTCAGTGTCCTATTGTCCCATTGTCCCAGTGTCCTATTGTCCCAGTATCCCAGTGCCCCAGTGTCTCTCTGTCTCAGTGTATCAGTGCCCCAGTGTCCCAGCGTCCAAGTGTCCCAGTGTCTCTGTGTCTCAGCGTCTCAGCGTCTCATTTTCCCAGTGTCTCTGTGTCTCTGAGACACTGAGACAATGGGACACTGAGACACAGAGACACTGGGACACTGTATCATATTGTCCCAGTGTCCCATTGTCCCAGTGTCCCAGTGTCCCAGTGTCTCAGTGTCCTATTGTCCCAGTGTCCCATTGTCCCAGTGTCCCAGTGTCCTATTGTCCCAGTGCCGCAGTGTCTCTGTGTCTCAGTGTCCTATTGTCCCAGTGTCCCATTGTCCCAGTGTCCCAGTGTCCTATTGTCCCATTGTCCAAGTGTCCCAGTGTCTCTCTGTCTCAGTGTCTCAGTGCCCCAGTGCCCTAGTGTCTCAGCGTCTCAGTGCCCCAGTGTCTCAGCGTCTCAGTGTCTCAGTGCCCCAGTGTCTCTGTGTCTCAGCGTCTCAGCGTCTCAGTTTCCCAGTGTCTCTGTGTCTCAGTTTCCCAGTGTCTCAGTGTCTCAGTGTCCTATTGTCCCAGTGTCCCATTGTCCCAATGTTTCAGTGTCTCAGTGTCCCAGTGTCCCAGTGTCTCTGTGTCTCTGTGTCTCAGCGTCTCAGCGTCTCAGTTTCCCAGTGTCTCAGTGTCTCAGTGTCCCAGTGTCCCAGTGTCTCTGTGTCTCTGTGTCTCTGTGTCTCAGCATCTCAGCGTCTCAGTTTCCCAGTGTCTCTGTGTCTCTGTGTCTCAGTGTCCCAGTGTCCCAGTGTCTCTGTCTCTGTGTCTCAGTGTCTCAGCTTCCCAGTGTCTCTGTGTCTCTGTGTCTCTGTGTCTCAGCGTCTCAGCTTCCCAGTGTCTCTGTGTCTCTGTGTCTCAGTGTCTCAGTGTCTCAGTGTCCTGTTGTCCCAGTGTCCCAATGTCCCAGTGTCTCTCTGCTCCAGTGTCCCATGTCCCAGTGTCCTATTGTCCCAGTGTCTCTCTGTCTCAGTGTCCCAGTGTCCCAGTGTCTCAGTGTCTCAGTGCCCCAGTGTCTCTGTGTCTCAGCGTCTCAGTTTCCCAGTGTCTCTGTGTCTCAGTGTCCTATTGTCCCAGTATCCCAGTGTCCCATTGTCCCAGTGTCTCAGTTTCCTATTGTCCCAGTGTCCCATTGTCCCAGTGTCCCAGTGTCTCTCTGTCTCAGTGTCTCAGTGCCTCAGTGCCCCAGTGTCTCAGCGTCTCAGTGTCCCAGTGTCTCTGTGTCTCAGCGTCTCAGTTTCCCAGTGCCTCTGTGTCTCAGTGCCCCAGTGTCTCAGTGCCTCAGTGTCCTATTGTCCCAGTGTCCCATTGTCCCAGTGTCCCAGTGTCTCTCTGTCTCGGTGTCTCAGTGCCCAGTGTCTCAGCGTATCAGTGTCCTAGTGTCCTATTGTCCCAGTGTCCCATTGTCCCAGTGTCCTATTGTCCCAGTGTCCCAGTGTCGCTGTGTCTCAGTGTCCTATTGTCCCAGTGTCCCAGTGTCCCAGTGTCCTATTGTCCCAGTGTCTCATTGTCCCAGTGTCTCTCTGTCTCAGTGTCTCAGTGTCTCAGTGCCCCAGTGTCTCAGCGTCTCAGTGTCCCAGTGTCTCTGTGTCTCAGCGTCTCAGTTTCCCAGTGTCTCTGTGTCTCTGTGTCTCAGTGTCCCAGTGTCTCAGTGTCTCAGTGTCCTATTGTCCCAGTGTTCCAGTGTCCTATTGTCCCAGTGTCCCATTGTCCCAGTGTCTCAGTGTCCTATTGGCTCAGTGTCTCAGTGTCCTATTGTCCCAGTGTCCCATTGTCCCAGTGTCCTATTGTCCCAGTGTCCCAGTGTCCCATTGTCCCAGTGTCTCAGTGTCCTATTGTCCCAGTGTCCTATTGTCCCAGTGTCCCAGTGTCCCATTGTCCCAGTGTCTCAGTGTCCCAGTGTCCTATTGTCCCAGTGTCCCATTGTCCCAGTGTCCCAGTGTCCCAGTGTCTCAGTGTCCTATTGCCCCACTGTCCCAGTGTCCTATTTTTCCCAGTGTCTCTCTGTCTCAGTGTCTCAGTGCCCCAGTGTCCCAGCATCCCAGTGTCCCAGTGTCTCTGTGTCTCAGCGTCTCAGCGTCTCAGTTTCCCAGTGTCTCTGTGCCTCAGTGTCCCAGTGTCTCAGTGTCCTATTGTCCCAGTGTCTCAGTGTCCTATTGTCTCAGTGTCTCAGTGTCCTATTGTCCCAGTGTCCCAGTGTCCCATTGTCCCAGTGTCTCAGTGTCCTATTGTCCCAGTGTCATGTTGTCCCAGTGTCCCAGTGTCCCATTGTCCCAGTGTCCCAGTGTCCCAGTGTACCAGTGTCCTATTGTCCCAGTGTCCCAGTGTCTCAGTGTCCTATTGTCCCATTGTCCCAGTGTCCTATTGTCCCAGTGTCCCAGTGTCCTATTGTCCCAGTGTCTCTCTGCCTCAGTGTCTCAGTGCCCCAGTGTCCCAGCGTCCCAGTGTCCCAGTGTCTCTGTGTCTCAGCGTCTCAGCGTCTCAATTTCCCAGTGTCTCTGTGCCTCAGTGTCCCAGTGTCTCAGTGTCCTATTGTCCCAGTGACTCAGTGTCCTATTGTCTCAGTGTCTCAGTGTCCTATTGTCCCATTGTCCCAGTGTCCTATTGTCCCAATGTCCCAGTGTCCCATTGTCCCAGTGTCTCAGTGTCCTATTGTCCCAGTGTCCTATTGTCCCAGTGTCCCAGTGTCCCATTGTCCCAGTGTCCCAGTGTCCCAGTGTACCAGTGTCCTATTGTCCCAGTGTCCCAGTGTCTCTGTGTCCTATTGTCCCATTGTCCCAGTGTCCTATTGTCCCAGTGTCCCAGTGTCCCAGTGTCTCTCTGTCTCAGTGTCTCAGTGCCCCAGTGTCTCAGCGTCTCAGCGTCTCAGTTTCCCAGTGTCTCTGTGTCTCAGTGTCCCAGTGTCTCAGTGTCCTATTGTCCCAGTGTCCTATTGTCCCAGTGTCCCATTGTCCCAGTGTCTCAGTGTCCTATTGTTTCAGTGTCTCAGTGTCCTATTGTCCCAGTGTCCCATTGTCCCAGTGTCCTATTGCCCCAGTGTCCCAGTGTCCCATTGTCCCAGTGTCTCAGTGTCCTATTGTCCCAGTGTCCTATTGTCCCAGTGTCCCAGTGTCCCATTGTCCCAGTGTCTCAGTGTCCCAGTGTCCTATTGTCCCAGTGTCCCATTGTCCCAGTGTCCCATGTCTCTGTGTCTCAGCGTCCCTGCTTCCCAGTGTCCAAGCGTCCCAGTGTCCTATTTTCCCAGTGTCCCAGTGTCTCTGTGTCTCTGCGTCTCAGTGTTCCAGCGTCCCAGTGTCCCAGTGTCTCTGTGTCTCAGCGTCTCAGCGTCTCAGTTTCCCAGTGTCTCTGTGTCTCTGTGTCAGTGTCCTATTGTCTCAGTGTCTCAGTGTCCTATTGTCCCAGTGTCCCATTGTCCCAGTGTCCTATTGTCCCAGTGTCCCAGTGTCCCATTGTCCCAGTGTCTCAGTGTCCTATTGTCCCAGTGTCCTATTGTCCCAGTGTCCCAGTGTCCCATTGTCCCAGTGTCCCAGTGTCCCAGTGTACCAGTGTCCTATTGTCCCAGTGTCCCAGTGTCTCAGTGTCCTATTGTCCCATTGTCCCAGTGTCCTATTGTCCCAGTGTCCCAGTGTCCTATTGTCCCAGTGTCTCTCTGCCTCAGTGTCTCAGTGCCCCAGTGTCCCAGCGTCCCAGTGCCCCAGTGTCTCTGTGTCTCAGCGTCTCAGCGTCTCAGTTTCCCAGTGTCTCTGTGCCTCAGTGTCCAAGTGTCTCAGTGTCCTATTGTCCCAGTGTCTCAGTGTCCTATTGTCTCAGTGTCTCAGTGTCCTATTGTCCCAGTGCCCCAGTGTCCCATTGTCCCAGTGTCCTATTGTCCCAGTGTCCCAGTGTCCCATTGTCCCAGTGTCTCAGTGTCCTATTGTCCCAGTGTCCTATTGTCCCAGTGTCCCAGTGTCCCATTGTCCCAGTGTCCCAGTGTCCCAGTGTACCAGTGTCCTATTGTCCCAGTGTCCCAGTGTCTCAGTGTCCTATTGTCCCATTGTCCCAGTGTCCTATTGTCCCAGTGTCCCAGTGTCCCAGTGTCTCTCTGTCTCAGTGTCTCAGTGCTCCAGTGTCTCAGCGTCTCAGCGTCTCAGTTTCCCAGTGTCTCTGTGTCTCAGTGTCCCAGTGTCTCAGTGTCCTATTGTCCCAGTGTCCTATTGCCCCAGTGTCCCATTGTCCCAGTGTCTCAGTGTCCTATTGTCTCAGTGTCTCAGTGTCCTATTGTCCCAGTGTCCCATTGCCCCAGTGTCCTATTGTCCCAGTGTCCCAGTGTCCCATTGTCCCAGTGTCTCAGTGTCCTATTGTCCCAGTGTCCCAGTGTCCCAGTGTCCCAGTGTCTCTGTGTCTCTGCATCTCTGCGTCTCAGTGTCCCAGCGTCCCAGTGTCTCAGTGTCCCAGTGTCTCTGTGTCTCAGTGTCTCAGCGTCTCAGTTTCCCAGTGTCTCTGTGTCTCAGTGTCTGTGTCCTATTGTCCCAGTGTCCCAGTGTCCTATTGTCCCAGTGTCCCAGTGTCCCAGTGTCTCTGTGTCTCTGCGTCTCTGCGTCTCAGTGTCCCAGCGCCCCAGTGTCTCAGTGTCCCAGTGTCTCTGTGTCTCAGTGTCTCAGCGTCTCAGTTTCCCAGTGTCTCTGTGTCTCAGTGTCTGTATCATATTGTCCCAGTGTCTAAGTGCCCCAGTGTCCCAGTGTCCTATTGTCCCAGTGTCCTATTGTCCCAGTGTCCCAGTGTCCCAGTGTCTCTGTGTCTCTGCGTCTCTGCGTCTCAGTGTCCCAGCGTCTCAGTGTCTCTGTGTCTCAGCGTCTCAGCGTCTCAGTTTCCCAGTGTCTCTGTGTCTCAGTGTCTCAGTGTCCTATTGTCCCAGTGTCTCAGTGTCCCAGTATCCCAGTGTCCTATTGTCCCAGTGTCCTATTGTCCCAGTGTCCCAGTGTCCCAGTGTCTCCGTGTCTCTGTGTCTCTGCGTCTCTGCGTCTCAGTGTCCCAGCGTCTCAGTGTCTCTGTGTCTCAGCGTCTCAGCGTCTCAGTTTCCCAGTGTCTCTGTGCCTCAGTGTCTCAGTGTCCTATTGTCCCAGTGTCCCAGTGTCCCAGCGTCCCAGTGTCTCAGTGTCTCAGTGTCCCAGTGTCTCAGCGTCTCAGCGTCTCAGTTTCCCAGTGTCTCTGTGTCTCTGTGTCTCAGTGCCTCAGTGTCCTATTGTCCCAGTGTCCCAGTGTCCTATTGTCTCAGTGCCTCAGTGTCCTATTGTCCCAGTGTCCCATTGTCCCAGTGTCCCAGTGTCCTATTGTCCCAGTGTCCCATTGTCCCAGTGTCCCAGTGTCTCTCTGTCTCAGTGCCTCAGTGCCCCAGTGTCTCAGCGTCTCAGCGTCTCAGTTTCCCAGTGTCTCTGTGTCTCAGTGCCCCATTGTCTCAGTGTCTCAGTGTCCTATTGTCCCAGTGTCCCATTGTCCCAGTGTCCCAGTGTCCCAGTTTCCTATTGTCCCATTGTCCCAATGTTCCAGTGTCCCAGTGTCTCTCTGTCTCAGCGTCTCAGTGTCTCAGTGTCCCAGTGTCTCTGTGTCTCAGCGTCTCAGCGTCTCAGTTTCCCAGTGTCTCTGTGTCTCAATGTCTCAGTGTCCTATTGTCCCAGTGTCCCATTGTCCCAGTGTCTCATGTCTCAGTGTCCTATTGTCTCAGTGTCCTATTGGCCCAGTGCCCCAGTGTCCCAGTGTCCTATTGTCCTATTGTCCCAGTGTCCCAGTGTCTCTGTGTCTCCGTGTCCTATTGTCCCAGTGTCCCAGTGTCCCAGTGTCCCATGTTTCTGTGTCTCAGCGCCTCAGCGTCCCTGCTTCCCAGTGTCCCAGCGTCCCAGTGACTCAGTGTCCCAGTGTCCCAGTGTCCTATTGTCCCAGTGTCCCAGTGTCCCAGTGTCTCTGTGTCTCTGTGTCTCTGCGTCTCTGCGTCTCAGTGTCCCAGCGTCCCAGTGTCTCAGTGTCCCAGTGTATCTGTGTCTCAGCGTCTCATTTTCCAAGTGTCTCTGTGTCTCAGTGTCTGTGTCCTATTGTCCCAGTGTCCCAGTGTCCTATTGTCCCAGTGTCCCAGTGTCCCAGTGTCTCTGTGTCTCTGCGTCTCTGCGTCTCAGTGTCCCAGCGCCCCAGTGTCTCAGTGTCCCAGTGTCTCTGTGTCTCAGCGTCTCAGCGTCTCAGTTTCCCAGTGTCTCTGTGTCTCAGTGTCTGTGTCCTATTGTCCCAGATTCTCAGTGTCCCAGTGTCCCAGTGTCCTATTGTCCCAGTGTCCTATTGTCCCAGTGTCCCAGTGTCCCAGTGTCTCTGTCTCTCTGCGTCTCTGCGTCTCAGTGTCCCAGCGTCTAAGTGTCTCTGTGTCTCAGCGTCTCAGCGTCTCAGTTTCCCAGTGTCTCTGTGTCTCAGTGTCTCAGTGTCCTATTGTCCCAGTGTCTCAGTGTCCCAGTGTCCCAGTGTCCTATTGTCCCAGTGTCCTATTTTCCCAGTTTCCCAGTGTCCCAGTGTCTCTGTGTCTCTGCGTCTCAGTGTCCCAGCGTCTCAGTGTCTCTGTGTCTCAGCATCTCAGCGTCTCAGTTTCCCAGTGTCCCATTGTCTCAGTGTCTCAGTGTCCTATTGTCTCAGTGTCCCAGTGTCCCAGTGCCCTATTGTCCCAGTGTCCTATTGTCCCAGTGTCCCAGTGTCTCTGTGTCCCAGTGTCTCTGTGTCCCAGTGTCTCTGTGTCTCTGTGTCTCTGTGTCTCAGTGTCTCATTGTCCTATTGTCCCAGTGTCCCATTGTCTCAGTGTCTCAGTGTCCTATTGTCCCAGTGTCCCATTGTCTCAGTGTCCTATTGTGCCAGTGTCCCATTGTCCCAGTGTCCCAGTGTCATATTGTCCCAGTGTCCTAGTGTCTCTGTGTCTCTGTGTCTCAGCGTTTCAGCGTCTCAGTTTCCCAGTGTCTCTGTGTCTCAGTATCTGTGTCCTATTGTCCCAGTGTCCCAGTGTCCTATTGTCCCAGTGTCCCAGTGTCCCAGTGTCTCTGTGTCCCTGCATCTCTGCGTCTCTGCGTCTCTGCGTCTCAGTGTCCCAGCGTCCCAGTGTCTCAGTGTCCCAGTGTCTCTGTGTCTCAGCGTCTCAGCGTCTCAGTTTCCCAGTGTCTGTGTCCTATTGTCCCAGTGTCTCAGTGTCCCAGTGTCCCAGTGTCCTATTGTCCCAGTGTCCTATTGTCCCAGTGTCCCAGTGTCCCAGTGTCTCTGTGTCTCTGCGTCGCTGCGTCTCAGTTTCCCAGCGTCTCAGTGTCTCAGTGTCCTATTGTCCCAGTGTCCCATTGTCCCCGTGTCCCAGTGTCCCAGTGTCCTATTTTCCCAGTGTCCCATTGTCCCAGTGTCCCAGTGTCCCAGTGTCCCAGTGTCTCTCTATCTCAGTGTCTCAGTGTCTCAGTGCCCCAGTGTCTCAGCGTCTCAGTGTCCCAGTGTCTCTGTGTCTCAGCGTCTCAGTTTCCCAGTGTCTCTGTGTCTCAGTGTCCCAGTGTCTCAGTGTCTCAGTGTCCTATTGTCCCAGTGTCCCATTGTCCCAGTGTCCCAGTGTCCCAGTGTCCCAGTGTCTCTCTATCTCAGTGTCTCAGTGTCTCAGTGCCCCAGTGTCTCAGCGTCTCAGTGTCCCAGTGTCTCTGTGTCTCAGCGTCTCAGTTTCCCAGTGTCTCTGTGTCTCAGTGTCCCAGTGTCTCAGTGTCTCAGTGTCCTATTGTCCCAGTGTCCCATTGTCCCAGTGTCCCAGTGTCTCTCTGTCTCGGTGTCTCAGTGCCCCAGTGTCCTATTGTCCCAGTGTCCCAGTGTCTCTGTGTCTCAGCGTCTCAGCGTCTGTTTCCCAGTGTCTCTGTGTCTCAGTGCCCCAGTGTCCTATTGTCCCAGTGTCCCATTGTCCCAGTGTCCTATTGTCCCAGTGTCCCAGTGTCGCTGTGTCTCAGTGTCCTATTGTCCCAGTGTCCCAGTGTCCCAGTGTCCTATTGTCCCAGTGTCCCATTGTCCCAGTGTCTCTGTGTCTCAGCGTCTCAGTTTCCCAGTGTCTCTGTGTCTCTGTGTCTCAGTGTCCCAGTGTCCCAGTTTCTCAGTGTCTCAGTGTCCTATTGTCCCAGTGTCCCATTGTCCCAGTGTCCCAGTGTCCCATTGTCCCAGTGTCTATCTGTCTCAGTGTCTCAGTGTCTCAGTGTCTCAGTGCCCCAGTGTCTCAGCGTCTCAGTGTCCCAGTGTCCCAGTGTCTCTGTGTCTCAGCGTCTCAGCGTCTCAGTTTCCCAGTGTCTCTGTGTCTCTGATACACTGAGACACTGGGACACTGAGACACAGAGACACTGGGACACTGTGTCCTATTGTCCCAGTGTCCCATTGTCCCAGTGTCCCAGTGTCCCAGTGTACCAGTGTCCCATTGTCCCAGTGTCCCAGTGCCCCAGTGTACCAGTGTCCTATTGTCCCAGTGTCCCAGTGTCCCAGTGTCTCAGTGTCCTATTGTCCCATTGTCCCAGTGTCCTATTGTCCCAGTATCCCAGTGCCCCAGTGTCTCTCTGTCTCAGTGTATCAGTGCCCCAGTGTCCCAGCGTCCAAGTGTCCCAGTGTCTCTGTGTCTCAGCGTCTCAGCGTCTCATTTTCCCAGTGTCTCTGTGTCTCTGAGACACTGAGACAATGGGACACTGAGACACAGAGACACTGGGACACTGTATCATATTGTCCCAGTGTCCCATTGTCCCAGTGTCCCAGTGTCCCAGTGTCTCAGTGTCCTATTGTCCCAGTGTCCCATTGTCCCAGTGTCCCAGTGTCCTATTGTCCCAGTGCCGCAGTGTCTCTGTGTCTCAGTGTCCTATTGTCCCAGTGTCCCATTGTCCCAGTGTCCCAGTGTCCTATTGTCCCATTGTCCAAGTGTCCCAGTGTCTCTCTGTCTCAGTGTCTCAGTGCCCCAGTGCCCTAGTGTCTCAGCGTCTCAGTGCCCCAGTGTCTCAGCGTCTCAGTGTCTCAGTGCCCCAGTGTCTCTGTGTCTCAGCGTCTCAGCGTCTCAGTTTCCCAGTGTCTCTGTGTCTCAGTTTCCCAGTGTCTCAGTGTCTCAGTGTCCTATTGTCCCAGTGTCCCATTGTCCCAATGTTTCAGTGTCTCAGTGTCCCAGTGTCCCAGTGTCTCTGTGTCTCTGTGTCTCAGCGTCTCAGCGTCTCAGTTTCCCAGTGTCTCAGTGTCTCAGTGTCCCAGTGTCCCAGTGTCTCTGTGTCTCTGTGTCTCTGTGTCTCAGCATCTCAGCGTCTCAGTTTCCCAGTGTCTCTGTGTCTCTGTGTCTCAGTGTCCCAGTGTCCCAGTGTCTCTGTCTCTGTGTCTCAGTGTCTCAGCTTCCCAGTGTCTCTGTGTCTCTGTGTCTCTGTGTCTCAGCGTCTCAGCTTCCCAGTGTCTCTGTGTCTCTGTGTCTCAGTGTCTCAGTGTCTCAGTGTCCTGTTGTCCCAGTGTCCCAATGTCCCAGTGTCTCTCTGCTCCAGTGTCCCATGTCCCAGTGTCCTATTGTCCCAGTGTCTCTCTGTCTCAGTGTCCCAGTGTCCCAGTGTCTCAGTGTCTCAGTGCCCCAGTGTCTCTGTGTCTCAGCGTCTCAGTTTCCCAGTGTCTCTGTGTCTCAGTGTCCTATTGTCCCAGTATCCCAGTGTCCCATTGTCCCAGTGTCTCAGTTTCCTATTGTCCCAGTGTCCCATTGTCCCAGTGTCCCAGTGTCTCTCTGTCTCAGTGTCTCAGTGCCTCAGTGCCCCAGTGTCTCAGCGTCTCAGTGTCCCAGTGTCTCTGTGTCTCAGCGTCTCAGTTTCCCAGTGCCTCTGTGTCTCAGTGCCCCAGTGTCTCAGTGCCTCAGTGTCCTATTGTCCCAGTGTCCCATTGTCCCAGTGTCCCAGTGTCTCTCTGTCTCGGTGTCTCAGTGCCCAGTGTCTCAGCGTATCAGTGTCCTAGTGTCCTATTGTCCCAGTGTCCCATTGTCCCAGTGTCCTATTGTCCCAGTGTCCCAGTGTCGCTGTGTCTCAGTGTCCTATTGTCCCAGTGTCCCAGTGTCCCAGTGTCCTATTGTCCCAGTGTCTCATTGTCCCAGTGTCTCTCTGTCTCAGTGTCTCAGTGTCTCAGTGCCCCAGTGTCTCAGCGTCTCAGTGTCCCAGTGT
This sequence comes from Pristiophorus japonicus, assembly GCF_044704955.1. NCBI lineage: Eukaryota > Metazoa > Chordata > Chondrichthyes > Pristiophoridae > Pristiophorus > Pristiophorus japonicus. The sequence goes on from NC_091987.1 coordinate 109,283,125, forward strand.
CTCTGTGTCTCAGCGTCTCAGTTTCCCAGTGTCTCTGTGTCTCTGTGTCTCAGTGTCCCAGTGTCTCAGTGTCTCAGTGTCCTATTGTCCCAGTGTTCCAGTGTCCTATTGTCCCAGTGTCCCATTGTCCCAGTGTCTCAGTGTCCTATTGGCTCAGTGTCTCAGTGTCCTATTGTCCCAGTGTCCCATTGTCCCAGTGTCCTATTGTCCCAGTGTCCCAGTGTCCCATTGTCCCAGTGTCTCAGTGTCCTATTGTCCCAGTGTCCTATTGTCCCAGTGTCCCAGTGTCCCATTGTCCCAGTGTCTCAGTGTCCCAGTGTCCTATTGTCCCAGTGTCCCATTGTCCCAGTGTCCCAGTGTCCCAGTGTCTCAGTGTCCTATTGCCCCACTGTCCCAGTGTCCTATTTTTCCCAGTGTCTCTCTGTCTCAGTGTCTCAGTGCCCCAGTGTCCCAGCATCCCAGTGTCCCAGTGTCTCTGTGTCTCAGCGTCTCAGCGTCTCAGTTTCCCAGTGTCTCTGTGCCTCAGTGTCCCAGTGTCTCAGTGTCCTATTGTCCCAGTGTCTCAGTGTCCTATTGTCTCAGTGTCTCAGTGTCCTATTGTCCCAGTGTCCCAGTGTCCCATTGTCCCAGTGTCTCAGTGTCCTATTGTCCCAGTGTCATGTTGTCCCAGTGTCCCAGTGTCCCATTGTCCCAGTGTCCCAGTGTCCCAGTGTACCAGTGTCCTATTGTCCCAGTGTCCCAGTGTCTCAGTGTCCTATTGTCCCATTGTCCCAGTGTCCTATTGTCCCAGTGTCCCAGTGTCCTATTGTCCCAGTGTCTCTCTGCCTCAGTGTCTCAGTGCCCCAGTGTCCCAGCGTCCCAGTGTCCCAGTGTCTCTGTGTCTCAGCGTCTCAGCGTCTCAATTTCCCAGTGTCTCTGTGCCTCAGTGTCCCAGTGTCTCAGTGTCCTATTGTCCCAGTGACTCAGTGTCCTATTGTCTCAGTGTCTCAGTGTCCTATTGTCCCATTGTCCCAGTGTCCTATTGTCCCAATGTCCCAGTGTCCCATTGTCCCAGTGTCTCAGTGTCCTATTGTCCCAGTGTCCTATTGTCCCAGTGTCCCAGTGTCCCATTGTCCCAGTGTCCCAGTGTCCCAGTGTACCAGTGTCCTATTGTCCCAGTGTCCCAGTGTCTCTGTGTCCTATTGTCCCATTGTCCCAGTGTCCTATTGTCCCAGTGTCCCAGTGTCCCAGTGTCTCTCTGTCTCAGTGTCTCAGTGCCCCAGTGTCTCAGCGTCTCAGCGTCTCAGTTTCCCAGTGTCTCTGTGTCTCAGTGTCCCAGTGTCTCAGTGTCCTATTGTCCCAGTGTCCTATTGTCCCAGTGTCCCATTGTCCCAGTGTCTCAGTGTCCTATTGTTTCAGTGTCTCAGTGTCCTATTGTCCCAGTGTCCCATTGTCCCAGTGTCCTATTGCCCCAGTGTCCCAGTGTCCCATTGTCCCAGTGTCTCAGTGTCCTATTGTCCCAGTGTCCTATTGTCCCAGTGTCCCAGTGTCCCATTGTCCCAGTGTCTCAGTGTCCCAGTGTCCTATTGTCCCAGTGTCCCATTGTCCCAGTGTCCCATGTCTCTGTGTCTCAGCGTCCCTGCTTCCCAGTGTCCAAGCGTCCCAGTGTCCTATTTTCCCAGTGTCCCAGTGTCTCTGTGTCTCTGCGTCTCAGTGTTCCAGCGTCCCAGTGTCCCAGTGTCTCTGTGTCTCAGCGTCTCAGCGTCTCAGTTTCCCAGTGTCTCTGTGTCTCTGTGTCAGTGTCCTATTGTCTCAGTGTCTCAGTGTCCTATTGTCCCAGTGTCCCATTGTCCCAGTGTCCTATTGTCCCAGTGTCCCAGTGTCCCATTGTCCCAGTGTCTCAGTGTCCTATTGTCCCAGTGTCCTATTGTCCCAGTGTCCCAGTGTCCCATTGTCCCAGTGTCCCAGTGTCCCAGTGTACCAGTGTCCTATTGTCCCAGTGTCCCAGTGTCTCAGTGTCCTATTGTCCCATTGTCCCAGTGTCCTATTGTCCCAGTGTCCCAGTGTCCTATTGTCCCAGTGTCTCTCTGCCTCAGTGTCTCAGTGCCCCAGTGTCCCAGCGTCCCAGTGCCCCAGTGTCTCTGTGTCTCAGCGTCTCAGCGTCTCAGTTTCCCAGTGTCTCTGTGCCTCAGTGTCCAAGTGTCTCAGTGTCCTATTGTCCCAGTGTCTCAGTGTCCTATTGTCTCAGTGTCTCAGTGTCCTATTGTCCCAGTGCCCCAGTGTCCCATTGTCCCAGTGTCCTATTGTCCCAGTGTCCCAGTGTCCCATTGTCCCAGTGTCTCAGTGTCCTATTGTCCCAGTGTCCTATTGTCCCAGTGTCCCAGTGTCCCATTGTCCCAGTGTCCCAGTGTCCCAGTGTACCAGTGTCCTATTGTCCCAGTGTCCCAGTGTCTCAGTGTCCTATTGTCCCATTGTCCCAGTGTCCTATTGTCCCAGTGTCCCAGTGTCCCAGTGTCTCTCTGTCTCAGTGTCTCAGTGCTCCAGTGTCTCAGCGTCTCAGCGTCTCAGTTTCCCAGTGTCTCTGTGTCTCAGTGTCCCAGTGTCTCAGTGTCCTATTGTCCCAGTGTCCTATTGCCCCAGTGTCCCATTGTCCCAGTGTCTCAGTGTCCTATTGTCTCAGTGTCTCAGTGTCCTATTGTCCCAGTGTCCCATTGCCCCAGTGTCCTATTGTCCCAGTGTCCCAGTGTCCCATTGTCCCAGTGTCTCAGTGTCCTATTGTCCCAGTGTCCCAGTGTCCCAGTGTCCCAGTGTCTCTGTGTCTCTGCATCTCTGCGTCTCAGTGTCCCAGCGTCCCAGTGTCTCAGTGTCCCAGTGTCTCTGTGTCTCAGTGTCTCAGCGTCTCAGTTTCCCAGTGTCTCTGTGTCTCAGTGTCTGTGTCCTATTGTCCCAGTGTCTCAGTGTCCCAGTGTCCCAGTGTCCTATTGTCCCAGTGTCCTATTGTCCCAGTGTCCCAGTGTCCCAGTGTCTCTGTGTCTCTGCGTCTCTGCGTCTCAGTGTCCCAGCGTCTCAGTGTCTCTGTGTCTCAGCGTCTCAGCGTCTCAGTTTCCCAGTGTCTCTGTGTCTCAGTGTCTCAGTGTCCTATTGTCCCAGTGTCTCAGTGTCCCAGTGTCCCAGTGTCCTATTGTCCCAGTGTCCCAGTGTCCCAGTGTCTCCGTGTCTCTGTGTCTCTGCGTATCTGCGTCTCAGTGTCCCAGCGTCTCAGTGTCTCTGTGTCTCTGTGTCTCAGCGTCTCAGTTTCCCAGTGTCTCTGTGTCTCAGTGTCTCAGTGTCCTATTGTCCCAGTGTCCCAGTGTCCCAGTGTCCTATTGTCCCAGTGTCCTATTGTCCCAGTGTCCCAGTGTCTCTGTGTCTCTGTGTCTCTGCGTCTCCGCGTCTCAGTTTCCCAGCGTCCCAGTGTCTCAGTGTCTCAGTGTCCCAGTGTCTCAGCGTCTCAGCGTCTCAGTTTCCCAGTGTCTCTGTGTCTCTGTGTCTCAGTGCCTTAGTGTCCTATTGTCCCAGTGTCCCAGTGTCCTATTGTCTCAGTGCCTCAGTGTCCTATTGTCCCAGTGTCACATTGTCCCAGTGTCCCAGTGTCCTATTGTCCCAGTGTCCCATTGTCCCAGTGTCGCAGTGTCTCTCTGTCTCAGTGTCTCAGTGCCTCAGTGCCCCAGTGTCTCAGCGTCTCAGCGTCTCAGTTTCCCAGTGTCTCTGTGTCTCAGTGTCCCATTGTCTCAGTGTCTCAGTGTCCTATTGTCCCAGTGTCCCATTGTCCCAGTGTCCCAGTGTCCCAGTTTCCTATTGTCCCATTGTCCCAATGTTCCAGTGTCCCAGTGTCTCTCTGTCTCAGCGTCTCAGTGTCTCAGTGTCCCAGTGCCCCAGTGTCTCAGCGTCTCAGTGTCCCAGTGTCTCTGTGTCTCAGCGTCTCAGTTTCCCAGTGTCTCTGTGTCTCAGTGCCCCAGTGTCTCAGTGTCTCAGTGTCCTATTGTCCCAGTGTCCCATTGTCCCAGTGTCCCAGTGTCTCTCTGTCTCGGTGTCTCAGTGCCCAGTGTCTCAGCGTCTCAGTGTCCCAGTGTCCTATTGTCCCAGTGTCCCATTGTCCCAGTGTCCTATTGTCCCAGTGTCCCAGTGTCGCTGTGTCTCAGTGTCCTATTGTCCCAGTGTCCCAGTGTCCCAGTGTCCTATTGTCCCAGTGTCTCATTGTCCCAGTGTCTCTCTGTCTCAGTGTCTCAGTGTCTCAGTGCCCCAGTGTCTCAGCGTCTCAGTGTCCCAGTGTCTCTGTGTCTCAGCGTCTCAGTTTCCCAGTGTCTCTGTGTCTCTGTGTCTCAGTGTCCCAGTGTCTCAGTGTCTCAGTGTCCTATTGTCCCAGTGTCCCAGTGTCCTATTGTCCCAGTGTCCCATTGTCCCAGTGTCTCAGTGTCCTATTGGCTCAGTGTCTCAGTGTCCTATTGTCCCAGTGTCCCATTGTCCCAGTGTCCTATTGTCCCAGTGTCCCAGTGTCCCATTGTCCCAGTGTCTCAGTGACCTATTGTCCCAGTGTCCTATTGTCCCAGTGTCCCAGTGTCCCATTGTCCCAGTGTCTCAGTGTCCCAGTGTCCTATTGTCCCAGTGTCCCATTGTCCCAGTGTCCCAGTGTCCCATTGTCCCAGTGTCTCTCTGTCTCAGTGTCTCAGTGTCTCAGTGTCTCAGTGCACCAGTGTCTCAGCGTCTCAGTGTCCCAGTGTCCCAGTGTTTCTGTGTCTCAGCGTCTCAGCGTCTCAGTTTCCCAGTGTCTCTGTGTCTCTGAGACACTGAGACACTGGGACACTGAGACACAGAGACACTGGGACACTGTGTCCTATTGTCCCAGTGTCCTATTGTCCCAGTGTCCCAGTGTCCCAGTGTCTCAGTGTCCTATTGCCCCACTGTCCCAGTGTCCTATTGTCCCAGTGTCTCTCTGTCTCAGTGTCTCAGTGCCCCAGTGTCCCAGCGTCCCAGTGTCCCAGTGTCTCTGTGACTCAGCGTCTCAGCGTCTCAGTTTCCCAGTGTCTCTGTGCCTCAGTGTCCCAGTGTCTCAGTGTCCTATTGTCCCAGTGTCTCAGTGTCCTATTGTCTCAGTGTCTCAGTGTCCTATTGTCCCAGTGTCCCAGTGTCCCATTGTCCCAGTGTCTCAGTGTCCTATTGTCCCAGTGTCCTATTGTCTCAGTGTCTCAGTGTCCTATTGTCCCATTGTCCCAGTGTCCCAGTGTCCCAGTGTACCAGTGTCCTATTGTCCCAGTGTCCCAGTGTATCTGTGTCCTATTGTCCCATTGTCCCAGTGTCCTATTGTCCCAGTGTCCCAGTGTCCCAGTGTCTCTCTGTCTCAGTGTCTCAGTGCCCCAGTGTCTCAGCGTCTCAGCGTCTCAGTTTCCCAGTGTCTCTGTGTCTCAGTGTCCCAGTGTCTCAGTGTCCTATTGTCCCAGTGTCCTATTGTCCAAGTTTCCCATTGTCCCAGTGTCTCAGTGTCCTATTGTTTCAGTGTCTCAGTGTCCTATTGTCCCAGTGTCCCATTGTCCCAGTGTCCTATTGCCCCAGTGTCCCAGTGTCCCATTGTCCCAGTGTCTCAGTGTCCTATTGTCCCAGTGTCCTATTGTCCCAGTGTCCCAGTGTCCCAGTGTCCCATTGTCCCAGTGTCTCAGTGTCCCAGTGTCCTTTTGTCCCAGTGTCGCATTGTCCCAGTGTCCCATGTCTCTGTGTCTCAGCGTCCCTGCTTCCCAGTGTCCAAGCGTCCCAGTGTCCTATTGTCCCAGTGTCCCAGTGTCTCTGTGTCTCTGCGCCTCAGTGTCCCAGTGTCCCAGTGTCCTATTGTCCTATTTTCCCAGTGTCCCAGTGTCTCTGTGTCTCTGCGTCTCAGTGTTCCAGCGTCCCAGTGTCCCAGTGTCTCTGTGTCTCAGCGTCTCAGCGTCTCAGTTTCCCAGTGTCTCTGTGTCTCTGTGTCAGTGTCCTATTGTCTCAGTGTCTCAGTGTCCTATTGTCCCAGTGTCCCATTGTCCCAGTGTCCTATTGTCCCAGTGTCCCAGTGTCCCATTGTTCCAGTGTCTCAGTGTCCTATTGTCCCAGTGTCCTATTGTCCCAGTGTCCCAGTGTCCCATTGTCCCAGTGTCCCAGTGTCCCAGTGTACCAGTGTCCTATTGTCCCAGTGTCCCAGTGTCTGCGTGTCCTATTGTCCCATTGTCCCAGTGTCCTATTGTCCCAGTGTCCCAGTGTCCTATTGTCCCAGTGTCTCTCTGCCTCAGTGTCTCAGTGCCCCAGTGTCCCAGCGTCCCAGTGCCCCAGTGTCTCTGTGTCTCAGCGTCTCAGCGTCTCAGTTTCCCAGTGTCTCTGTGCCTCAGTGTCCCAGTGTCTCAGTGTCCTATTGTCCCAGTGTCTCAGTGTCCTATTGTCTCAGTGTCTCAGTGTCCTATTGTCCCAGTGCCCCAGTGTCCCATTGTCCCAGTGTCTTATTGTCCCAGTGTCCCATTGTCCCAGTGTCTCAGTGTCCTATTGTCCCAGTGTCCTATTGTCCCAGTGTCCCAGTGTCCCATTGTCCCAGTGTCCCAGTGTCCCAGTGTACCAGTGTCCTATTGTCCCAGTGTCCCAGTGTCTCAGTGTCCTATTGTCCCATTGTCCCAGTGTCCTATTGTCCCAGTGTCCCAGTGTCTCTCTGTCTCAGTGTCTCAGTGCCCCAGTGTCTCAGCGTCTCAGCGTCTCAGTTTCCCAGTGTCTCTGTGTCTCAGTGTCCCAGTGTCTCAGTGACCTATTGTCCCAGTGTCCTATTGCCCCAGTGTCCCATTGTCCCAGTGTCTCAGTGTCCTATTGTCTCAGTGTCTCAGTGTCCTATTGTCCCAGTGTCCCATTGTCCCAGTGTCCTATTGTCCCAGTGTCCCAGTGTCCCAGTGTCCCAGTGTCTCAGTGTCCTATTGTCCCAGTGTCCCAGTGTCCCAGTGTCCCAGTGTCTCTGTGTCTCTGCATCTCTGCGTCTCAGTGTCCCAGCGTCCCAGTGTCTCAGTGTCCCAGTGTCTCTGTGTCTCAGTGTCTCAGCGTCTCAGTTTCCCAGTGTCTCTGTGTCTCAGTGTCTGTGTCCTATTGTCCCAGTGTCTCAGTGTCCCAGTGTCCCAGTGTCCTATTGTCCCAGTGTCCTATTGTCCCAGTGTCCCAGTGTCCCAGTGTCTCTGTGTCTCTGCGTCTCTGCGTCTCAGTGTCCCAGCGTCTCAGTGTCTCTGTGTCTCAGCGTCTCAGCGTCTCAGTTTCCCAGTGTCTCTGTGTCTCAGTGTCTCAGTGTCCTATTGTCCCAGTGTCTCAGTGTCCCAGTGTCCCAGTGTCCTATTGTCCCAGTGTCCTATTGTCCCAGTGTCCCAGTGTCCCAGTGTCTCCGTGTCTCTGTGTCTCTGCGTATCTGCGTCTCAGTGTCTCAGCGTCTCAGTGTCTCTGTGTCTCAGCGTCTCAGCGTCTCAGTTTCCCAGTGTCTCTGTGTCTCAGTGTCCCAGTGTCCCAGTGTCCTATTGTCCCAGTGTCCTATTGTCCCAGTGTCCCAGTGTCCCAGTGTCTCTGTGTCTCTGCATCTCTGCGTCTCAGTGTCCCAGCGTCCCAGTGTCTCAGTGTCCCAGTGTCTCTGTGTCTCAGTGTCTCAGCGTCTCAGTTTCCCAGTGTCTCTGTGTCTCAGTGTCTGTGTCCTATTGTCCCAGTGTCTCAGTGTCCCAGTGTCCCAGTGTCCTATTGTCCCAGTGTCCTATTGTCCCAGTGTCCCAGTGTCCCAGTGTCTCTGTGTCTCTGCGTCTCTGCGTCTCAGTGTCCCAGCGTCTCAGTGTCTCTGTGTCTCAGCGTCTCAGCGTCTCAGTTTCCCAGTGTCTCTGTGTCTCAGTGTCTCAGTGTCCTATTGTCCCAGTGTCTCAGTGTCCCAGTGTCCCAGTGTCCTATTGTCCCAGTGTCCTATTGTCCCAGTGTCCCAGTGTCCCAGTGTCTCCGTGTCTCTGTGTCTCTGCGTATCTGCGTCTCAGTGTCCCAGCGTCTCAGTGTCTCTGTGTCTCAGCGTCTCAGCGTCTCAGTTTCCCAGTGTCTCTGTGTCTCAGTGTCTCAGTGTCCTATTGTCCCAGTGTCCCAGTGTCCCAGTGTCCTATTGTCCCAGTGTCCTATTGTCCCAGTGTCCCAGTGTCTCTGTGTCTCTGTGTCTCTGCGTCTCCGCGTCTCAGTTTCCCAGCGTCCCAGTGTCTCACTGTCTCAGTGTCCCAGTGTCTCAGCGTCTCAGCGTCTCAGTTTCCCAGTGTCTCTGTGTCTCTGTGTCTCAGTGCCTTAGTGTCCTATTGTCCCAGTGTCCCAGTGTCCTATTGTCTCAGTGCCTCAGTGCCCCAGTGTCTCAGCGTCTCAGCGTCTCAGCGTCTCAGTTTCCCAGTGTCTCTGTGTCTCAGTGTCCCATTGTCTCAGTGTCTCAGTGTCCTATTGTCCCAGTGTCCCATTGTCCCAGTGTCCCAGTGTCCCAGTTTCCTATTGTCCCATTGTCCCAATGTTCCAGTGTCCCAGTGTCTCTCTGTCTCAGCGTCTCAGTGTCTCAGTGTCCCAGTGTCTCTGTGTCTCAGCGTCTCAGCGTCTCAGTTTCCCAGTGTCTCTGTGTCTCAGTGTCTCAGTGTCCTATTGTCCCAGTGTCCCATTGTCCCAGTGTCTCAGTGTCTCAGTGTCCTATTGTCTCAGTGTCCTATTGTCCCAGTGCCCCAGTGTCCCAGTGTCCTATTGTCCTATTGTCCCAGTGTCCCAGTGTCTCTGTGTCTCAGTGTCCTATTGTCCCAGTGTCCCAGTGTCCTAGTGTCCCATGTTTCTGTGTCTCAGCGTCTCAGCGTCCCTGCTACCCAGTGTCCCAGCGCCCCGATGACTCAGTGTCCCAGTGTCCCAGTGTCCTATTGTCCCAGTGTCCCAGTGTCCCAGTGTCTCTGTGTCTCTGTGTCTCTGCGTCTCTGCGTCTCAGTGTCCCAGCGTCCCAGTGTCTCAGTGTCCCAGTGTATCTGTGTCTCAGCGTCTCATTTTCCAAGTGTCTCTGTGTCTCAGTGTCTGTGTCCTATTGTCCCAGTGTCCCAGTGTCCTATTGTCCCAGTGTCCCAGTGTCCCAGTGTCTCTGTGTCTCTGCGTCTCTGCGTCTCAGTGTCCCAGCGTCCCAGTGTCTCAGTGTCCCAGTGTCTCTGTGTCTCAGCGTCTCAGCGTCTCAGTTTCCCAGTGTCTCTGTGTCTCAGTGTCTGTGTCCTATTGTCCCAGATTCTCAGTGTCCCAGTGTCCCAGTGTCCTATTGTCCCAGTGTCCTATTGTCCCAGTGTCCCAGTGTCCCAGTGTGTCTGTCTCTCTGCGTCTCTGCGTCTCAGTGTCCCAGCGTCTAAGTGTCTCTGTGTCTCAGCGTCTCAGCGTCTCAGTTTCCCAGTGTCTCTGTGTCTCAGTGTCTCAGTGTCCTATTGTCCCAGTGTCTCAGTGTCCCAGTGTCCCAGTGTCCTATTGTCCCAGTGTCCTATTTTCCCAGTGTCCCAGTGTCCCAGTGTCTCTGTGTCTCTGCGTCTCTGCGTCTCAGTGTCCCAGCGTCTCAGTGTCTCTGTGTCTCAGCATCTCAGCGTCTCAGTTTCCCAGTGTCCCATTGTCTCAGTGTCTCAGTGTCCTATTGTCCCAGTGTCCCAGTGTCCCAGTGCCCTATTGTCCCAGTGTCCTATTGTCCCAGTGTCCCAGTGTCTCTGTGTCCCAGTGTCTCTGTGTCTCAGCGTCTCAGTTTCCCAGTGTCTCTGTGTCTCTGTGTCTCAGTGTCTCATTGTCCTATTGTCCCAGTGTCCCAGTGTCTCAGTGTCCTATTGTCCCAGTGTCCCATTGTCTCAGTGTCTCAGTGTCCTATTGTCCCAGTGTCCCATTGTCTCAGTGTCCTATTGTGCCAGTGTCCCATTGTCCCAGTGTCCCAGTGTCATATTGTCCCAGTGTCCCAGTGTCTCTGTGTCTCTGTGTCTCAGCGTTTCAGCGTCTCAGTTTCCCAGTGTCTCTGTGTCTCAGTATCTGTGTCCTATTGTCCCAGTGTCCCAGTGTCCTATTGTCCCAGTGTCCCAGTGTCCCAGTGTCTCTGTGTCTCTGCGTCTCTGCGTCTCTGCGTCTCAGTGTCCCAGCGTCCCAGTGTCTCAGTGTCCCAGTGTCTCGGTGTCTCAGCGTCTCAGCGTCTCAGTTTCCCAGTGTCTGTGTCCTATTGTCCCAGTGTCTCAGTGTCCCAGTGTCCCAGTGTCCTATTGTCCCAGTGTCCTATTGTCCCAGTGTCCCAGTGTCCCAGTGTCTCTGTGTCTCTGCGTCTCTGCGTCTCAGTTTCCCAGCGTCTAAGTGTCTCAGTGTCCTATTGTCCCAGTGTCCCATTGTCCCCGTGTCCCAGTGTCCCAGTGTCCTATTTTCCCAGTGTCCCATTGTCCCAGTGTCCCAGTGTCTCTCTATCTCAGTGTCTCAGTGTCTCAGTGCCCCAGTGTCTCAGCGTCTCAGTGTCCCAGTGTCTCTGTGTCTCAGCGTCTCAGTTTCCCAGTGTCTCTGTGTCTCAGTGTCCCAGTGTCTCAGTGTCTCAGTGTCCTATTGTCCCAGTGTCCCATTGTCCCAGTGTCCCAGTGTCTCTCTGTCTCGGTGTCTCAGTGCCCCAGTGTCCTATTGTCCCAGTGTCCCAGTGTCTCTGTGTCTCAGCGTCTCAGCGTCTGTTTCCCAGTGTTTCTGTGTCTCAGTGTCCCAGTGTCCTATTGTCCCAGTGTCCCATTGTCCCAGTGTCCCATTGTCCCAGTGTCCTATTGTCCCAGTGTCCCAGTGTCGCTGTGTCTCAGTGTCCTATTGTCCCAGTGTCCCAGTGTCCCAGTGTCCTATTGTCCCAGTGTCCCATTGTCCCAGTGTCTCTGTGTCTCAGCGTCTCAGTTTCCCAGTGTCTCTGTGTCTCTGTGTCTCAGTGTCCCAGTGTCCCAGTTTCTCAGTGTCTCAGTGTCCTATTGTCCCAGTGTCCCATTGTCCCAGTGTCCCAGTGTCCCATTGTCCCAGTGTCTCTCTGTCTCAGTGTCTCAGTGTCTCAGTGTCTCAGTGCCCCAGTGTCTCAGCGTCTCAGTGTCCCAGTGTCCCAGTGTCTCTGTGTCTCAGCGTCTCAGCGTCTCAGTTTCCCAGTGTCTCTGTGTCTCTGAGACACTGAGACACTGGGACACTGAGACACAGAGACACTGGGACACTGTGTCCTATTGTCCCAGTGTCCCATTGTCCCAGTGTCCCAGTGTCCCAGTGTACCAGTGTACCAGTGTCCCATTGTCCCAGTGTTCCAGTGTACCAGTGTCCTATTGTCCCAGTGTCCCAGTGTCCTAGTGTCTCAGTGTCCTATTGTCCCATTGTCCCAGTGTCCTATTGTCCCAGTATCCCAGTGTCCCAGTGTCTCTCTGTCTCAGTGTATCAGTGCCCCAGTGTCCCAGCGTCCCAGTGTCCCAGTGTCTCTGTGTCTCAGCGTCTCAGCGTCTCATTTTCCCAGTGTCTCTGTGTCTCTGAGACACTGAGACAATGGGACACTGAGACACAGAGACACTGGGACACTGTATCCTATTGTCCCAGTGTCCCATTGTCCCAGTGTCCCAGTGTCCCAGTGTCCCAGTGTCTCAGTGTCCTATTGTCCCAGTGTCCCATTGTCCCAGTGTCCCAGTGTCCTATTGTCCCAGTGCCCCAGTGTCTCTGTGTCTCAGTGTCCTATTGTCCCAGTGTCCCATTGTCCCAGTGTCCCAGTGTCCTATTGTCCCATTGTCCAAGTGTCCCAGTGTCTCTCTGTCTCAGTGTCGCAGTGCCCCAGTGCCCTAGTGTCTCAGCGTCTCAGTGCCCCAGTGTCTCAGCGTCTCAGTGTCTCAGTGCCCCAGTGTCTCTGTGTCTCAGCGTCTCAGCGTCTCAGTTTCCCAGTGTCTCTGTGTCTCAGTTTCCCAGTGTCTCAGTGTCTCAGTGTCCTATTGTCCCAGTGTCCCATTGTCCCAATGTTTCAGTGTCTCAGTGTCCCAGTGTCCCAGTGTCCCAGTGTCTCTGTGTCTCTGTGTCTCAGCGTCTCAGCGTCTCAGTTTCCCAGTGTCTCAGTGTCTCAGTGTCCCAGTGTCCCAGTGTCTCTGTGTCTCTGTGTCTCTGTGTCTCAGCATCTCAGCGTCTCAGTTTCCCAGTGTCTCTGTGTCTCTGTGTCTCAGTGTCCCAGTGTCTCTGTGTCTCTGTGTCTCAGCGTCTCAGCTTCCCAGTGTCTCTGTGTCTCTGTGTCTCAGTGTCTCAGTGTCTCAGTGTCCTATTGTCCCAGTGTCCCAATGTCCCAGTGTCTCTCTGCCCCAGTGTCCCATTGTCCCAGTGTCCCAGTGTCTCTGTGTCTCTGCATCTCAGTGTCCCAGCGTCCCAGTGTCTCAGTGTCTCAGTGTCCCAGTGTCTCTGTGTCTCAGCGTCTCAGTTTCCCAGTGTCTCTGTGTCTCAGTGTCCTATTGTCCCAGTATCCCAGTGTCCCATTGTCCCAGTGTCTCAGTTTCCTATTGTCCCAGTGTCCCATTGTCCCAGTGTCCCAGTGTCTCTCTGTCTCAGTGTCTCAGTGCCTCAGTGCCCCAGTGTCTCAGCGTCTCTGTGTCCCAGTGTCTCTGTGTCTCAGCGTCTCAGTTTCCCAGTGTCTCTGTGTCTCAGTGTCCCAGTGTCTCAGTGTCTCAGTGTCCTATTGTCCCAGTGTCCCATTGTCCCAGTGTCCCAGTGTCGCTGTGTCTCAGTGTCCTATTGTCCCAGTGTCCCAGTGTCCCAGTGTCCTATTGTCCCAGTGTCCCAGTGTCGCTGTGTCTCAGTGTCCTATTGTCCCAGTGTCCCAGTGTCCCAGTGTCCTATTGTCCCAGTGTCCCATTGTCCCAGTGTCTCTCTGTCTCAGTGTCTCAGTGTCTCAGTGCCCCAGTGTCTCAGCGTCTCAGTGTCCCAGTGTCTCTGTGTCTCAGCGTCTCAGTTTCCCAGTGTCTCTGTGTCTCTGTGTCTCAGTGTCCCAGTGTCTCAGTGTCTCAGTGTCCTATTGTCCCAGTGTCCCATTGTCCCAGTGTCCCAGTGTCCCATTGTCCCAGTGTCTCTCTGTCTCAGTGTCTCAGTGTCTCAGTGTCTCAGTGCCCCAGTGTCTCAGCGTCTCAGTGTCCCAGTGTCCCAGTGTCTCTGTGTCTCAGCGTCTCAGCGTCTCAGTTTCCCAGTGTCTCTGTGTCTCTGAGACACTGAGACACTGGGACACTGAGACACAGAGACACTGGGACACTGTGTCCTATTGTCCCAGTGTCCTATTGTCCCAGTGTCCCAGTGCCCCAGTGTCTCAGTGTCCTATTGTCCCACTGTCCCAGTGTCCTATTGTCCCAGTGTCTCTCTGTCTCAGTGTCTCAGTGCCCCAGTGTCCCAGCGTCCCAGTGTCCCAGTGTCTCTGTGTCTCAGCGTCTCAGTTTCCCAGTGTCTCTGTGCCTCAGTGTCCCAGTGTCTCAGTGTCCTATTGTCCCAGTGTCTCAGTGTCCTATTGTCTCAGTGTCTCAGTGTCCGATTGTCCCAGTGTCCCATTGTCCCAGTGTCCTATTGTCCCAGTGTCCCAGTGTCCCATTGTCCCAGTGTCTCAGTGTCCTATTGTCCCAGTGTCCTATTGTCCCAGTGTCCCAGTGTCCCATTGTCCCAGTGTCCCAGTGTCCCAGTGTCCCAGTGTACCAGTGTCCTATTGTCCCAGTGTCCCAATGTCTCAGTGTCCTTTTGTCCCATTGTCCCAGTGTCCTATTGTCCCAGTGTCCCAGTGTCCTATTGTCCCAGTGTCTCTCTGCCTCAGTGTCTCAGTGCCCCAGTGTCCCAGCGTCCCAGTGTCCCAGTGTCTCTGTGTCTCAGCGTCTCAGTTTCCCAGTGTCTCTGTGCCTCAGTGTCCCAGTGTCTCAGTGTCCTATTGTCCCAGTGTCTCAGTGTCCTATTGTCTCAGTGTCTCAGTGTCCTATTGTCCCAGTGTCCCAATGTCCCATTGTCCCAGTGTCCTATTGTCCCAGTGTCCCAGTGTCCCATTGTCCCAGTGTCTCAGTGTCCTATTGTCCCAGTGTCCTATTGTCCCAGTGTCCCAGTGTCCCATTGTCCCAGTGTCCCAGTGTCCCAGTGTACCAGTGTCCTATTGTCCCAGTGTCCCAGTGTCTCAGTGTCCTATTGTCCCATTGTCCCAGTGTCCTATTGTCCCAGTGTCCCAGTGTCCCAGTGTCTCTCTGTCTCAGTGTCTCAGTGCCCCAGTGTCTCAGCGTCTCAGCGTCTCAGTTTCCCAGTGTCTCTGTGTCTCAGTGTCCCAGTGTCTCAGTGTCCTATTGTCCCAGTGTCCTATTGTCCCAGTGTCCCATTGTCCCAGTGTCTCAGTGTCCTATTGTCTCAGCGTCTCAGTGTCCCAGTGTCTCTGTGTCTCAGCGTCTCAGTTTCCCAGTGTCTCTGTGTCTCTGTGTCTCAGTGTCCCAGTGTCTCAGTGTCTCAGTGTCCTATTGTCCCAGTGTCCCATTGTCCCAGTGTCCCAGTGTCCCATTGTCCCAGTGTCTCTCTGTCTCAGTGTCTCAGTGTCTCAGTGTCTCAGTGTCTCAGTGCCCCAGTGTCTCAGCGTCTCAGTGTCCCAGTGTCCCAGTGTCTCTGTGTCTCAGCGTCTCAGCGTCTCAGTTTCCCAGTGTCTCTGTGTCTCTGAGACACTGAGACACTGGGACACTGAGACACAGAGACACTGGGACACTGTGTCCTATTGTCCCAGTGTCCTATTGTCCCAGTGTCCCAGTGCCCCAGTGTCTCAGTGTCCTATTGTCCCACTGTCCCAGTGTCCTATTGTCCCAGTGTCTCTCTGTCTCAGTGTCTCAGTGCCCCAGTGTCCCAGCGTCCCAGTGTCCCAGTGTCTCTGTGTCTCAGCGTCTCAGTTTCCCAGTGTCTCTGTGCCTCAGTGTCCCAGTGTCTCAGTGTCCTATTGTCCCAGTGTCTCAGTGTCCTATTGTCTCAGTGTCTCAGTGTCCGATTGTCCCAGTGTCCCATTGTCCCAGTGTCCTATTGTCCCAGTGTCCCAGTGTCCCATTGTCCCAGTGTCTCAGTGTCCTATTGTCCCAGTGTCCTATTGTCCCAGTGTCCCAGTGTCCCATTGTCCCAGTGTCCCAGTGTCCCAGTGTCCCAGTGTACCAGTGTCCTATTGTCCCAGTGTCCCAATGTCTCAGTGTCCTTTTGTCCCATTGTCCCAGTGTCCTATTGTCCCAGTGTCCCAGTGTCCTATTGTCCCAGTGTCTCTCTGCCTCAGTGTCTCAGTGCCCCAGTGTCCCAGCGTTTTATTGTCCCAGTGTCTCTGTGTCTCAGCGTCTCAGTTTCCCAGTGTCTCTGTGCCTCAGTGTCCCAGTGTCTCAGTGTCCTATTGTCCCAGTGTCTCAGTGTCCTATTGTCTCAGTGTCTCAGTGTCCTATTGTCCCAGTGTCCCAATGTCCCATTGTCCCAGTGTCCTATTGTCCCAGTGTCCCAGTGTCCCATTGTCCCAGTGTCTCAGTGTCCTATTGTCCCAGTGTCCTATTGTCCCAGTGTCCCAGTGTCCCATTGTCCCAGTGTCCCAGTGTCCCAGTGTACCAGTGTCCTATTGTCCCAGTGTCCCAGTGTCTCAGTGTCCTATTGTCCCATTGTCCCAGTGTCCTATTGTCCCAGTGTCCCAGTGTCCCAGTGTCTCTCTGTCTCAGTGTCTCAGTGCCCCAGTGTCTCAGCGTCTCAGCGTCTCAGTTTCCCAGTGTCTCTGTGTCTCAGTGTCCCAGTGTCTCAGTGTCCTATTGTCCCAGTGTCCTATTGTCCCAGTGTCCCATTGTCCCAGTGTCTCAGTGTCCTATTGTCTCAGTGTCTCAGTGTCCTATTGTCCCAGTGTCCCATTGTCCCAGTGTCCTATTGTCCCAGTGTCCCAGTGCCCCATTGTCCCAGTGTCTCAGTGTCCTATTGTCCCAGTGTCCTATTGTCCCAGTGTCCCAGTGTCCCATTGTCCCAGTGTCTCAGTGTCCCAGTGTCCTATTGTCCCAGTGTCCCATTGTCCCAGTGTCCCAGTGTCCCATGTCTCTGTGTCTCAGCGTCCCTGCTTCCCAGTGTCCAAGCGTCCCAGTGTCCTATTGTCCCAGTGTCCCAGTGTCTCTGTGTCTCTGCGTCTCAGTGTCCCAGTGTCCCAGTGTCCTATTGTCCTATTTTCCCAGTGTCCCAGTGTCTCTGTGTCTCTGCGTCTCAGTGTTCCAGCGTCCCAGTGTCCCAGTGTCTCTGTGTCTCTGTGTCTCAGCGTCTCAGCGTCTCAGTTTCCCAGTGTCTCTGTGTCTCTGTGTCAGTGTCCTATTGTCTCAGTGTCTCAGTGTCCTATTGTCCCAGTGTCCCATTGTCCCAGTGTCCTATTGTCCCAGTGTCCCAGTGTCCCATTGTCCCAGTGTCTCAGTGTCCTATTGTCCCAGTGTCCTATTGTCCCAGTGTCCCAGTGTCCCATTGTCCCAGTGCCCCAGTGTCCCAGTGTACCAGTGTCCTATTGTTCCAGTGTCCCAGTGTCTCAGTGTCCTATTGTCCCATTGTCCCAGTGTCCTATTGTCCCAGTGTCACAGTGTCCTATTGTCCCAGTGTCTCTCTGCCTCAGTGCCTCAGTGCCCCAGTGTCCCAGCATCCCAGTGTCCCAGTGTCTCTGTGTCTCAGCGTCTCAGCGTCTCAGTTTCCCAGTGTCTCTGTGCCTCAGTGTCCCAGTGTCTCAGTGTCCTATTGTCACAGTGTCTCAGTGTCCTATTGTCTCAGTGTCTCAGTGTCCTATTGTCCCAGTGTCCCAGTGTCCCATTGTCCCAGTGTCCTATTGTCCCAGTGTCCCAGTGTCCCATTGTCCCAGTGTCTCAGTGTCCTATTGTCCCAGTGTCCTATTGTCCCAGTGTCCCAGTGTCCCATTGTCCCAGTGTCCCAGTGTCCCAGTGTACCAGTGTCCTATTGTCCCAGTGTCCCAGTATCTCGGTGTCCTATTGTCCCATTGTCCCAGTGTCCTATTGTCCCAGTGTCCCAGTGTCCCAGTGTCTCTCTGTCTCAGTGTCTCAGTGCCCCAGTGTCTCAGCGTCTCAGCGTCTCAGTTTCCCAGTGTCTCTGTGTCTCAGTGTCCCAGTGTCTCAGTGTCCTATTGTCCCAGTGTCCTATTGTCCCAGTGTCCCATTGTCCCAGTGTCTCAGTGTCCTATTGGCTCAGTGTCTCCGTGTCCTATTGTCCCAGTGTCCCATTGTCCCAGTGTCCTATTGTCCCAGTGTCCCAGTGTCCCATTGTCCCAGTGTCTCAGTGTCCTATTGTCCCAGTGTCCTATTGTCCCAGTGTCCCAGTGTCCCATTGTCCCAGTGTCTCAGTGTCCCAGTGTCCTATTGTCCCAGTGTCCCATTGTCCCAGTGTCCCATGTCTCTGTGTTTCAGCGTCCCTGCTTCCCAGTGTCCAAGCGTCCCAGTGTCCTATTGTCCCAGTGTCCCAGTGTCTCTGTGTCTCTGCGTCTCAGTGTCCCAGTGTCCCAGTCCTATTGTCCTATTTTCCCAGTGTCCCAGTGTCTCTGTGTCTCTGCGTCTCAGTGTTCCAGCGTCCCAGTGTCCCAGTGTCTCTGTGTCTCAGCGTCTCAGCGTCTCAGTTTCCCAGTGTCTCTGTGTCTCTGCGTCTCAGTGTTCCAGCGTCCCAGTGTCCCAGTGTCTCTGTGTCGCAGCGTCTCAGCGTCTCAGTTTCCCAGTGTCTCTGTGTCTGTGTCCTATTGTCCCAGTGTCCCAGTGTCCTATTGTCCCAGTGTCCCAGTGTCCCAGTGTCTCTGTGTCTCAGCGTCTCAGCGTCTCAGTTTCCCAGTGTCTCTGTGTCTCTGTGTCTGTGTCCTATTGTCCCAGTGTCCTATTGTCCCAGTGTCCCAGTGTCCCAGTGTCTCTGTGTCTCTGTGTCTCTGCGTCTCAGTGTCCCAGTGTCTCAGTGTCTCAGTGTCCCAGTGTCCTATTGTCCCAGTGTCCTATTGTCCCAGTTTCCCAGTGTCTCTGCGTCTTTGCGTCGCAGCGTCCCAGTGTCTCAGTGTCCCAGTGTCCTATTGTCCCAGTGTCCTATTGTCCCAGTGTCCCAGTGTCTCTGCGTCTCAATGTCCCAGCGTCTCAGTGTCTCTGTGTCTCTGTGTCTCTGTGTCTCTGTGTCTCTGCGTCTCAATGTCCCAGCGTCTCAGTGTCTAAGTGTCTCTGTGTCTCTGTGTCTCTGTGTCTCTGTGTCTCAGTTTCCCAGTGTCTCTGTGTCTCTGTGTCTCTGTGTCTCTGTGTCTCTGTGTCTCAGTGTCCTATTGTCCCAGTGTCCCAGTGTCCTATTGTCCCAGTGTCTCTGTGTCTCTGCGTCTCTGCGTCTCAGTGTCCCAGTGTCTCAGTGTCCCAGTGTCTCTGTGTCTCAGCATCTCAGCGTCTCAGTTTCCCAGTGTCTCTGTGTCTCTGTGTCTCAGTGTCCTATTGTCCCAGTGTCCCAGTGTCTCAGTGTCTCAGTGTCCTATTGTCCCAGTGTCCCATTGTCTCAGTGTCCTATTGTCCCAGTGTCCCAGTGTCCTATTGTCCCAGTGTCCCATTGTCTCAGTGCCTCAGTGTCCTATTGTCCCAGTGTCCCAGTGTCTCAGTGTCTCAGTGTCCTATTGTCCCAGTGTCCCATTGTCTCAGTGTCATATTGTCCCAGTGTCCCAGTGTCCTATTATCCCAGTGTCCCATTGTCTCAGTGCCCTATTGTCCCAGTGTCCCATTGTATCAGTGTCTCAGTGTCCTATTGTCCCAGTGTCTCAGTGTCCTATTGTCCCAGTGTCCCATTGTCTCAGTGTCCTATTGTCCCAGTGTCTCAGTGTCCTATTGTCCCAGTGTCCCATTCTCTCAGTGTCCTATTGTCCCAGTGTCCCATTGTCCCATTGTCCCATTGTCCCATTGTCCCAGTGTCCCATTGTCCCAGTGTCCCAGTGTCTCTGTGTCTCTGTGTCTCTGCGTCTCTGCGTCTCAGTGTCCCAGTGTCTCAGCGTCTCAGCGTCTCAGTTTCCCAGTGTCTCTGTGCCTCTGTGTCTCTGTGTCTCAGTGTCCTATTGTCCCAGTGTCCCAGTGTCTCAGTGTCCTATTGTCCCAGTGTCCCATTGTCTCAGTGTCCTATTGTCCCAGTGTCCCATTGTCCCAGTGTCCCAGTGTCCTATTGTCCCAGTGTCCCAGTGTCTCTGTGTCTCAGCGTCTCAGCGTCCCTGCTTCCCAGTGTCCCAGTGTCTCTGTTGCTCAGTGTCCTAGTGTCTCTGTGTCTCAATGTCTCAGTGTCCTAGTGTCTCTCTGTCTCTCTGTCCCAGAGTCCCACTATCCCAGTGTCCCAGTGTCCTAGTGTCTCTGTGCGTCAGTGTTCCAGAGGCCCAGTGCCCTAGTGCCTCTGTGTCTCAGTGTCCCCTTGTCCTAGTGTCTCTCTATCTCTCTGTCCCAGTGTCCTCGTGTTTCTGTGTCTCAGTGTCCCAGTGTCCTAGTATCTCTGTATCTCATGTGTCCCAGTGTCCTTGGTGTCTCTCTGTTCTCTGTCCAAGTGTCCCAGTGTCTCTGCGTCTCAGTGTCCCAGTGCCCTAGTGTCTCTGTTTCCCAGTGTGCCAGTGTCCTAGTGTC
Organism: Pristiophorus japonicus; assembly: GCF_044704955.1. Taxonomy (NCBI): domain Eukaryota; kingdom Metazoa; phylum Chordata; class Chondrichthyes; family Pristiophoridae; genus Pristiophorus; species Pristiophorus japonicus. The sequence continues at coordinate 109,302,726 of NC_091987.1, forward strand.
ACTGTGTCTCAGTGTCCCCTTGACCTAGTGTCTCTCTATCTCTCTGTCCCAGTGTCCTCGTGTTTCTGTGTCTCAGTGTCCCAGTGTCCTCGTATCTCTGTATCTCATGTGTCCCAGTGTCCTTGGTGTCTCTCTGTTCTCTGTCCAAGTGTCCCAGTGTCTCTGCATCTCAGTGTCCCAGTGCCCTAGTGTCTCTGTTTCTCAGTGTGCCAGTGTCCTAGTGTCTCTGTATCTCAGTGCCCTATTGTCTCTGTCTCTCTGTGTCCCAGTGTCCCAGTGTTTCAGTGGCCCAGTGTCCTATTGTCTCTGTGTCTCTGTGTAGATTTCTCAACTCTGGAACATATTCACACGAGGCATATACTGCAGACAACATCACTCATGACCTGCAACTTTATTGCCCGGACTAAGGAGTGCTGAGCCTGCGTGGAACCTCCCTTTAAGTACCTGGCTGACCAGGTGAGGAGTGTCTCCCACAAGTTCACCCCCTGTGTTTATTTCACAGTTGTCTCCAGTGTACAATGTTGTTACATATTGGTTACAGTTATGTGAAGGTTACAAACATGACATCTCCTCTCCCCTAATGTCTTTGTGTCAAAGATTGAGTCTTTCAGGGGGTCGACGCGCTCTCATGGAGCGCCGCAGTTGTGGCTCTGGTGGTTAAACCGTGGCATGCGTCTCTGTCGCCTGAGTTGGTTCCGGCCTGTCCGGGCTGGCCGCAGGGACTGTGCATGATGGTGAATGTCCTTGTTGCTCGTTCACTGGCAGTGGTGTGGTTGACATCCCATGGTCTATTTCAGGTTACTCAGTGTCCATGCTGAACCTTTTCTTTACCTGGTCCAGATGTTTGCGGCTTATCTACCCATTGTTTAGTCTGACCACTATGACCCTATTTCCCTCTTTACCAATTACGGTGCCCTCAAGCCACTTGGGTCCTGGTGCATGGTTAAGCACAAATACCGGGTCATCCATTTCTATACACTTTCCCCTTGAGTTTCGATCATGGCACTTGGTTTGGGACTGCCGCTTGCCCTCAACAATGTCTGCCAGGCTTGGGTGAATGAGGGACAGCCGTGTTTTGAGCATGCGTTTCATGAGGAGTTCCGCTGGCGGGACTCCCGTGAGCGAATGTGGGTGGGACCAATAGGCCAGCAGTTGGCACGATAGGCGGTATTGAAGAGAGGGTCCCTGGATACGGAGCATGCCTTGTTTTATGACTTGGACCACACGTTCTACCTGGCCATTCGAAGCCGGCTTGAACGGTGCCGTCCGGACGTGTTTAATGCCATTACCCGACATAAACTCCTGGAATTCATGGCTGGTGAAACACGGGCCATTGTCACTGACCAGAATGTCTGGCAAGCCGTGGGTCGTGAAAACCGTGCGCAGACTCACCACGGTGATGGATGTCATGCACGAGTTTAATATGATGCACTCGATCCATTTCGAGTATGCATCGACTACAATCAGGAACATTTTCCCCATGAACGGCCCCGCATAATCCACGTGGATGCGTGACCATGGCCTGGTGGGCCAGGGCCACGGGCTGAGCGGGGCCTCCCTGGGTGCATTGTCCAGCTGGGCACATGTCGTGCACCTGCGAACCCAGTGATCCAGGTCTGAGTCAATCCCCGGCCACCATGCATGTGATCTGGCAATGGCCTTCATTAGCACAATGCCAGGGTGCTCGCTGTCGAGTTCCCTGATGAATGCTTCCCTTCCTTTCTGGGGCATGACCACCCGGCTGCCCCATAGCAGGCAGTCAGCTTGGATGGAGAGCTCATCCATCTGTCTCTGAAACGGGTCTGACCTCCTCGGGGCACGCCCTGTGTGCGGGCGCCCAATCCCCAGTCAGGACACATTTCTTTATCATGGATAGGAGGGGGTCCCTGTTGGTCCAGAGTTTGATCTGGCGGGCTGTGATGGGGGAGCCTGCGGTGTCAAAAGTCTCAACGGCTATGACCATCTCAGTACTTTGCTCCGCTGCCCCCTCGGTGGTGGCTAGTGGGAGCCTGCTGAGCACGACAGCGCAATTTTCAGTGCCTGGCCGGTGCCGTATGGTGTAGTCATACGCAGCTAGCTTGAGAGCCCATCGCTGTATGCGAGCTGACGCATTGGCATTGACAGCCTTGCTGTCGGACAACAGGGATGTTAACGGCTTGTGATCCATTTCTAACTCGTACGGTCTGCCGAAAAGATACTGGTGTATCTTTTTCACACCGTAAACGCAAGCGAGTGCATCCTTTTCGACCATGCCGTACCCACGCTCTGCGTGGGAGAGCAATCTGGAGGCGTAAGCCACCGGTTGTAGTCGGCCGTCGTCATTTCCCTGCTGCAACACACACCCAACCCCGTATGATGATATGATGCATCGCATGTTAAAACTAGTTTTTTACAGGGGTCATACAAAGTCAACAGTTTGTGAGAACAAAGCAGGTTCCATGCCCTGTTGAAAGCCCGTTCCTGACAGTTCCCCCAGAACCAGTCACAACCCTTAAGCAGGAGCACATGTAATGGCTCCAACAATGTGCTTAAGTTAGGCAGGAAGTTCCCGAAATAGTTCAAAAGTCCCAGGATCGATCGCAACTCCGATGTGTTGCCAGGCCGGGGTGCACAACGGATCGCCTCCATTTTGGATTCGGTAGACAACCCTCCTGCCCCAAAACTCGACCTCTGGGGCCAAAAACACACACTTGGACTTCTTTAGTCGCAAGCCTACCCGGTCCAATCGGCGTAGCACCACCTCCAGGTTGTGGAGGTGTTTCTCGGTGTCTCAACCCATTATTAGGATGTCGTCTTGGAATACGATTGTGCCAGGAATGGATTTAAGCAAGCTTTCCATGTTCCTCTGGAAGATTGCGGCCGCTGAACGAATGCCAAACGGACACCTGTTGTAGATGAATAGTCCCTTGTGTGTCGTGATGGTGGTCAGAAGCTTGGATTCTTCATCCAGTTCCTGAGTCATGTAGTCCGAAGTGAGGTCCAACTTAGTGAACAGCTTGCCACCTGCCAACGTGGGAAAAAGGTCCTCCGCATCTGCCATGTATTTGCCCACTCACCTAACCTGTCCAAATCACCCTGCAGCCTTTTAGCATCCTCCTCACAGCTCACACTGCCACCCAGCTTGGTGTCATCAGCAAACTTGGAGATATTACATTCAATTCCTTCATTTAAATCATTAATGTATATTGTATATGGCTGGGGTCCCAGCACTGAACCTTGCAGTACTCCACTAGTCACTGCATGCCATTCTGAAAAGGACCCGTTTATTCCTACTCTTTGCTTCCTTTCTGCCAACTGGTTCTCTATCCACGACAGTACATTACCCCCAATACAATGTGCTTTAATTTTACACACTAATTTCTTGTGTGGGACCTTGTCGAAAGCCTTTTGAAAGTCTAAATACATCACATCCACTGGCTCCCCCTTGTCCACTCTACTAGTTACATCCTCAAAGAATTCTAGAAGATTTATCAAACATGATTTCCCTTTCATAAATCCATGCTGACTTGGACTGATCCTGTCCCTGCTTTCCAAATGCGCTGCTATTATATCTCTAATAATTGATTCCAACATTTTCCCAACCACCGATGTCAGGCTGACCGGTCTATAATTCCCTGTTTTCTCTCCCTCCTTTTTTAAAAAGTGGGGTTACATTAGCTACCCTCCAGTCCAAAGGAACTGATCCAGAGTCTATCGACTGTTGGAAAATGATCACCAATGCATCCACTATTTCTAGGGCCACTTCCTTAAGTACTCTGGGATGCAGACTATCAGGCCTTGGGGATTTAACGGCCTTCAATCCCATCAATTTCCCTAACACAATTTGCTGGCTAATAAGGATTTCCTTTAGTTCCTCCTTGCTAGACCCTCAGTCCCCTAGTATTTCCGGAAGGTTATTTGTGTCTTCCTTTGTGAAGACAGAAACAAAGTATTTGTTCAATTGGTCTACCATTTCTTTGCTCCCCATTATAAATTCACCTGATTCTGACTGTAAGGGACCTACATTTGTCTCCACTAATCTTTTTTCTTCACGTATCTGTAGAAGCTTTTGTAGTCAGTTTTTATGTTCCCTGCAAGCTTCCTCTCATACTCTATTTTCCCCCTCCTAATGAAACCCTTTGTCCTCCTCTGCTGAATTCTAAATTTCTCCCAGTCCTCAGGTTTCCTGCTTTTTTTGGTGAATTTATATGACTCTTCCTTGGATTTAACTCTATCCCTAATTTCCCTTGTAAGCCATGGTTGAGCCACCTTTCTCGTTTTATTTTTATGCCAGACAGTGATGTACAATTGTTGATCTTTAAATGTCTGCCATTCTACTGTCAACCCTTTAAGTATCATTCGCCAGTCTATTCTAATCAATTCACGTCTCATACTGTCGAAATTACATTTCTTTTAAGTTCAGGACTCTGAATTAACTGTGTCACTCTCCATCTTAATGAAGAATTCTACCATATTATGGTCACTCTACCCCAAGGGGCCTCGCACAACAAGATTGCTAATTAATCCTCTCTCATTACACAACACCCAGTCTAGGATGGCCAGCTCTCCAGTTGGTTCCTCGACATATTGGTCTAGAAAACCATCCCTTATACACTCCAGGAAATCCTCCTCCACCGTATTGCTACCAGTTTGCTTAGCCCAATCTATATGTAGATTAAAGTCACCCATGATAACTGCTGTACCTTTATTGCACGCATCCCAAATTTCCTGTTTGATGCCATCCCCAACCTCACTATGACTGTTTGGTGGCCTGTACACAACTCCCACTAGCATTTTCTGCCCTTTGGAGTTCTGCAGCTCTACCCATACACATTCCATCTCATCCATGCTAATGTCCTTGCTTACTATTGCGTTAATCTCCTCTTTAACCAGCAATGTTACCCCACCTCCTTTTCCTTTCAATCTATCTTTCCTGAATATTAAATACGCTTGGATGTTGAGTTCCCAGCTTTGGTCACCTTGGAGCCATGTCTCTGTAATCCCAATTACATCATATCCGTTAACAGCTATCTGCGTAGTTAATTCATCCACCTTATTATGATTGCTCCTCGCATTGAGACACAGAGCCTTCAGGCTTGTTTTTTTAACACTCTTTGTCCTTTTAGAATTATGTTGTAATGTGGCCCTTGTTGATTTTTGCCTTTGATTTTTCTGCCTTCCACTTTTACTTTTCTCCTTTATATCTTTTGCTTCTGACCCCATTTTACTTCCCTCTGTCTCCCTGCATCGGTTCCCATTCCCCTGCCTGATTAGTTTAAATCCTCCCCAACAGCACTAGCCAACACTCTCCCTAGGACATCGGTTCCAGTCCTGCCCCGGTGCAGACCGTCCGGTTTGTACTGGCCCCACTTCCCCCAGAACCGGTTCCAATGTCCCAGGAATTTGAATCCCTCCCTCTTGCACCATTCCTCAAGCCACATATTCATCTTAACTATCCTGCTATTTCTACTCTGACTCGCACATGGTACTGGTTGCAATCCTGAGATTTACTACCTTTGGGGTCCTACTTTTTAATTTAACTCCTAGCTCCCTAAATTCAGATTGTAGGACCTCATCCCGCTTTATATCGTTGGTACCTATATGCACCACGGCAACTGGCTGTACACCCTCCCTCTCCAGAATTCCCTGCAGCCACTCCGAGACACCCTTGATCCTTGCACCAGGAAGGCAACGTACCATTCTGGAGTCTCATTTGTGGCTGCAGAAATGCCTATCTATTCCCCTTACAATAGAATCCCCTATCATTATAGCTCTCCCACTCTTTTTCCTGCCCTCTTGCACAGCAGAGTCACCCATGGTGCCATGAACTTGGCTGCTGCTGCATTCCCCTGATGAGTCATCTCCCCCAACAGTACCCAAAGTGGTTAATCTGTTTTGGAGGGAGATGACCGCAGGGCTCCCCTGCACTACCTTCCTTCCACTGCTCTTCCTGCTGGTCACCCATTCCCTATCTGCCTGTGTAACCTTTACATGCAGTGTGACCAACTCACTAAACGTGCTATTCACAACATCCTCAGCATCGTGGATGCTCCAGAGTGAATCCATGCGCAGCTCCAGTGCCGCAATGCGGTCCGTCAGGAGCTACAGATGGATACACTTCCCACACACATAGTAGTCAGGGACACTGGAAGTGTCCCTGATTTCCCACATAGCACAGTAGGAGTATGACACGGGTCTGGGCTCTCGTGCCATGACTTAACCCTTAAATTACTTAATTTAGCAACAATGACAAGGTTTCTTACTGATAAGAAAAAGAAAAAAGAAAACGAAAACTACTCACCAATCAACCAGCCAATCACTTACCCTCTTGGCTGTGACGTCACACTTCAATTACATTTCACTTCTTTCTTACTTTTGACCCCACTGCAGCTGCAGCTAGCTGCTCCTCCGACTGCCTCGCATCAACTGCCAGGATCCGACGCTGGTGGTCACACACGAGCTGCACATTCAACGAGTGGAAGCCTTTGTGGTTCACAAAGATCTCTGGGTGATGATGTGGCGCCCTCAGCCCAACGTGTGTGCAGTCAATGGCACCCTGCACCCTCGGGAAGTCTGCCATTCGGGCAAATCCCGCCTGCCGATCCACCTGTTTTTCCCGTGTCATCGGGAAGGAGATGTACTGGACCCTTCTCCTGTACAGTGCATCTGTGACCTGCCGGATTCATCGATGTGCCGAGAATTGTGAGGTGCTGCCAATGTCTGCAGTGGCAGACTGGAACGAACACGTGGCATAAAAAATTCAAGGCGATGGTCTCCACGGTAAGGGCGGTCCTGAGCCTTGTTTGAGGCTGAAGATCTTCTCGCAGAACAGTGCAGAGCTCCCCGAGTACTTCTTTCCAAAATCGGAGCCTTCACAGGCATTGCTCATCACTGAACTGCAGGAAGGAGACCTGAGGTCTGTAAACCCTTTGAGGGTATGGCTCCTTCCCCGATGTCTGCGTTGGCCACCTCCCCTGGTAGCTGCCTGCTGGCCATCTCCCTGGTCCTCCTCATTATCGGGTTCCTCTTGCTGGAAAGGCTCCTCTCCCAGTATTTGGAGGGGACGGGGGTAGAAAGTCAGCATCCCTCACCCTCCTCCTGATGCCATCTCCCTCCTGGCCACCCTCTCTAGCTGCAGGTCTGCACACATCTGCACGTCTTTCTCTCAGTTGTGCATCCATGGCTGCTGCCTCCCTTGCCCGCTGCCTCTCTGCACAGTGCTGACGGCAACACCTTCTCCTGCGTGCCGCCCTGCTTCTGAGCAGGTGTACCAGGTGTCGCCCTGCCAACACTCCTCCCATCCTCAGGGTGAACCCTGCCAAGCAGGTCGCTGCAGCCCACAATGAGGCTTACAGGCGTCCACTAAACAGTCAGACTTGAAAGTCTTCCAAAAGTTTGTCAAAACCTGTTGAGCAGCACTCAACAGGTTTAATGGAGCCAAAACAATTACAAAAAGTATTTACCTACCAAACGGACCCGATCGCGGCAAAACTCCAGTGGTGTCACGTTTGTGTACCGCCTGGAAAACCTTGCAGGGACACTGCCTGAAAAATACTCGTTTTTTTGTACCTGAATGTCGCGGACGTGGCCGTTTTTCAGTGGCCCACCCGCTGATGAGCTCACCGCGCCACTAATTCCTTTAACGCGGCTTCACCCCGCCGATTGCGTCGGAGGTGTGCTTCGTTGAAATCCACCCCCCGAACTGAACATGGCTCGGGGAGGAGAAAACACCTGAATGCAACAGCAAAACCTCGCGGTAACCGTCCCTTCAGGAACGCTAAATTTCGGCCCCAGTGTTTCAGCTCACTATGTAAATGTATACATAAATTCAACAATCCAAAAAATGATTTTGAACTGTGTCAGTTGTTTCAGAGTAGATATTTCTGAAACTATTTATATGTTGTCTATTTACTAAGGAATTTATGCAATGAATTCAAAAAAGCTAGAGAGAGATAAACTAATAATTGCATCAGTCAGTAAATGACAAGATTCTCAGGATTACTAAATCATCCATAATGTCTGCCTCCGTGACAGAATCTGCAGGATGGGGTGGGTCAGACAGAAACAATCACTACAAAAGTAAATATTCCAGAGTAAAAGCAATATTTTTAATATGTCATAAATCCAAATGCTGCACAGCTTCCTATTATAACTGTTTTTACATAATCATTTCAAGTAAGTTTTTAATCATAAAAATTTGCAGTTTTAACTGTCGTGATTAAGCTCACCTTAGATATACATACTGTAACAAAATGCAATTGTAGCATTCCCATTATACGTCCCAATATCTCAGTGGCAGAGCACCATCTTGTGATTAATTCAAAGCTGTCAATTGTACACATGATGCGCTGGTTTCATAATTCAGTAAAATACTTAATACAGAAGCTCTAATACTGCCCTATTATCTGTCCCCACCCCCTCTTTTCCTGGCTCTGCACTTGCTTAAAAACTGTTAAATCTCTAACGTCTTCCAGTTCTGATGAAAGGTCATTGACCTGAAAAGTTAACTCTGTTTCAGATTTCCAACATCCACAGTTCTTTCCTTTTGTTTCCTAATGATTCATTTGTTGGCTTTGAATTTTTAGAATGATGTTGCTCTGGGTGTTCCAGTTTGGGCTTCCTTGTTCCTTTCAGCTTATGTACTTATTTAGTCGCCTTTATTGTTGCTAAAATTTAGATGGAAAATGTGTGATAGCAGCAATAATAGCTGACTGTCACAGGTAAATCTGTGAGAAACTGGTATCATCATCATCATAGGCAGACCCTCGGGGTCGAGGATGACTTGCTTCCATACTAAAAATGAGTACTCGGGTGACTGATAAACTCATTTTAAATGGTGAAAGTTGCCTGTGCGTGAATTCTTTTAACGTGGGGTGGCCGTTGCACACCAGCCACCACATGGGCTTAACGGAGCAAAGTCTTGGTCCAGTGGCAAGGGGATCCAAGACGACTGGAGACCAGGCTCCGCCACATGTGCCCAGTACATACACACAAACTCAAACATACTCCTACTGTCCTTCCTTCCTTCTTCCCACAGAATCTTTCTTTACGTGGAATTCATAGTACGCAATATGAGCCTCACGACCTCACAGCCTTGCAATTGGCCCGAGCTGCGCCTTCCCTTGGTCTTGCCCACGCTACACTGGGCTCTGACCTCTCTGCTCCTCCATGCCTCGTCCATCCTCTCCTCTCTGCTTCCGACCTCCCGACCTCTGATCCTCCAACCTTCAAATCTCTGATCCTCCAACCTCCCGACTTCTGCCCCTCGCCCCTCCCGACCTCCGCTCCTCGCCCCTCCCGACCTCCGCTCCTCGCCCCTCCCGACCTCCGCCCCTCGCCCCTCTCGGCCTCCGCCCCGCGCCCCTCCCGACCTCCGCCCCTTGCCCCTTCCGACCTCCGCCCCTCGCCCCTTCCGACCTCCGCTCCTGCTCTTGGGTCCCGACCCCTCCACTGGGCTCCACCATGCTCCAAGCGATGCCACCAATCAGCTACCTGCATTCTGATGACAACTTCGTAGGACACTCAGGAGGACAATTTGCAGTGCGAGCCTGGACCTGAGGGCAAATCTAAAAAAAGCTAGCCACCGCAGCAGCAGAATCAACAACGGTCTCGAGAGGGCGACAAAACCAAAGTGGGCGACAAAATTAGTAAAGCTTTTATAGCCTAGAGTTATTATACTGCTTTTGAGGTCACAACCATTGTATAATTCTACAATAAATTAATTTGGTTTTAAGACGGTGCAAATAACCAGGTGTGCTAAAGTGAATAACCCTGCCCAGCATGCACTGTGATATAACTGGCTATTATTTGCAACTTTTGACATCATGACACAAACTTCTAACATCACCACATAGCCCAAGTCTAATGCATCTAAATACCTTTCAACTAATATTAGGAAGCGATCGACAATAAACAAATGACCTCACCTTTTTGTGGCGCAAAGCTAAATACAAGCTTCAGAGAGGAGAACTTTATCACTCCAGAAAGTAGTTGCATCAGGATTTTTCACATATTCACATAGTCTCAGTGGATTTAAAACAGTTGCTACTGCAATGTAACATCAAATCAACAGCTGTAGTGTAAATTCAGTATGCGACGTGATATTGTTGTAAACACTGCCACAGCTTTAGTGAGGTCACTCTTCATGGCCATTCCCTAGAAGGAAAGCTAAGAGAGGCATGGTGCCAAATGAAAAAAAAACTCATTCAGACACTTTTAAAAAATAGATGCCTTGATAGAAGTACCAGAGCACTGGTGGACAGCAAATACCATTCCAATCTTCAAAAAGGGAGCTAAATTAATCCAGGGAACTATACACTAGTTGGCTTAACATCAGCCATAGAAAAGATACTAGAATCTTTGCTAAGAGATGAGACAACAAATGATGTAAAGACAGAGAATATTTTTTTTTTAAGTCAGAGTCAATACCTAAAAGAAAGTTCATGTTTAACCAACCTTACTTAATTCTTTGAAAGAGTAACAGAAAGAGTAGACAAAAGAAATGCAATGGATTTTTAGAAGGCCTTCGACAGAGTGCCACATTGGAGACTCCTAACAAAGGTCAGGCAGGGCATGTGGAGTCGAAGGCCAAGTTGCAGAATGGAGTGAAAGCTGGCTAGAAAACAGAAATAAGAAGGTAAGTGTTAAGGGAAGTTTCTCAGACTGGCAGAAAGTGGAAACCCACAGGGCTGGGACAACTCTTGTTTATCAGATCCATAAGTGATCTGGACTCAGGAATTGTAGGTATGATGTCAAAATTTGCAGACGTTACCAAATTGTGGAGGGCGGAGGGGTGGTTAGAGCAATAATGTGGAAGACTGCAGCAACATTTAGGAAGCCAAATAGGCTTGGAGAGTGGGTGGATAAATGACAAACAAAATTTGATATAGCAAACTATAAGGTGGTTCATTTTGGTTGGAGGAATAAGAGGCCACTTATTTCTTGGAAGGTAAGTAACTAAATGGGATAAAACAGCAGAGAGATCTGGGAATACAGGTCGATACATTGTTAAAAGTAGCAATGCAAGTTGATTAGGTCATTAAGAGAAAGAAAAAAAGAAAGACTTGCATTTATATAGCACCTTTCATGACCACCAGACGTCTCAAAGCATTTTACAGCCAATGAAGAACTTTTGGAGTGCAGTCACTGTTGTAATGTTGGAAACACAGCAGCCAATTTGCACACAGCAAGCTTCCACAAACAGCAACATAATAATGTCCAGATAATCTGTTTTAGTTATGTTGATTGAGGGATAAATATTGACCAGGGCACTCAGGGATAACTCCCCTGCTCTTCTTCCATGCTATGGGATCTTTTACATCCACCTGAGAGAGCAGACTCAGCACTGCACTGGAGTGTCAGCCTAGATGTATGTGTTCAAGTCCCTGGAGTGGGACTTGAACACACAAACTTCTGACGCCACAGCAAGTGTGTTACCCACTGAGCCACAGCTGACACTGTGTGCAAATAAAGTACTGGGGTTCATTTCTAGAAGAAAATAATACAAAAACAAGGAGGTAATGTTAAATTTATTTAGAACCTCACCTCATTTGGAATAGTGTGTGCAGTTCTGGTCTCCATACTACAAAAAGGATATTGAAGCACGGGAGAAAGTGCAGATTTTGAGAGGATGCAATTATCAGGAAAGATTGAACAGGCTGGGTGCAGCTCTTTTCTCTGGAGACCTGATCGAGGTCTTGAAAATTACAAAGGTGTTTGATAGGATGGACGTGGTGAAATTGTTTCCACTTGTAGGTAAGCCCAGAACAAAGGGGAATAAATATAAGATAGCCACTAACAAACCAAGTCAAGAATTTAGGAGGAATTTCTTCACACAGATTGTGGTGAGAATATGGTACTCGCTGTCACATGGAGTGGCTGAAGCAGATTGCTCAATGCATTCAATGAGAGGCTTAATGCATACATGAGGAAGAAAGGAATAGAGGGATGCAAGGGCAGGGTGGGAAGAGGTAATTAGAGTACAAGAAGGCTTGTATGGAGTATAAACACTGGCATAAACCAGCCGTGCTGAATGGCCTGTTTCTGTGCTGTAGATTCTATGTAGGTGGTTCTCTGGAGGCTTTATTCATACCTTAACTTACAAAGTAATGGTTCATATTTAAATTTCTAATAAATGCAATGGCAATGGCTTACCATATAAAATATGGCTAAATGCATATACTGTAAGAACTGTACACCATTTATACAATTTCAGATGCATCAACTGTTAGGCAACTGAGCTCCCATTAGTGAACAGACCTAATCCTGCTCTAAAATATTTGCTTCTCTAGTACAATGGATATTTAAGTCATCCAATTACAACATACATGCACTATGGTTGACAGCGAGATAAACACAAGCCATGCAATACTAGACATGACAGAGTTGTCACCTTTCACCTTGTGTATGCTGAAGTACTGGGATTAGCTTTATCTCTCGTCCTCTCCTTGGCAGCTTACTATAGCTGAAACATTTATCCTAAATCCTTTTGCCTTGTTACTCCTCTCTCCTTCTTCAAAAGCCTCCTTAAAATCTACCTCTTTAATCTTGACTTTAGTAACTACCCTTAACTCTTGCTCAATCACTGCTTCTTGTCATGTTTTTTTGTCTCTATGAAACACTTCAGGAAATTTTAGTGCTACAGTGCAAGTTGTTCTTATCCTCCACAATCAAAGTTTGTACAGGAGATAAGGACCAGAATTGAAAGTATTTAACGCCTTGAACTTTCAATTTTTAATTCTTCTAAATATAACTTCAGACACATTGATTTGAAGAACATGGGAAATGGAATTCTAATCACTGGTATATGCCTTTTGTTATTAACGTTCAGCTGATTAACTTTCAGTACACCAAAACTCTGCTTGTTTTGGATAACAAATGAATTAACAAGTACTTAAAATAGTTGCAACAGTTATTGTGATGAATGCATCAATTTTCAATTTAGGACAAACATGTTTCATCCAAAGGCCATCACCAGGCTGTCCCATGAAAATTAGCACTAATTTAAAAAAACAGATATTAAATTTAAAGAAAATTGTACAGGGTACACTGGTTTACATATTTTACAGTAGTTATACAGGTTGTTAATGTTATTTGCAGGAGTGTATGTTGATCAGTAAGTGTGTTGGCCCACTTGATCATTTCACCTAATCCTTCTAACTTCTGCTATTCCCACCCAGATATTTATCCACGTCCTTTCTGAAGGGGCTAATTGAGAGTGTGGGCATTTTTCACCTCCAATTTTTTTGTTTTCATTAATTTCAGTGGGATGAGCTAGAGTTCATTTTAGAAAAAGTGTAAAGTACATTTTTTAAATGGCAGTTAGATAAGACTTTCGCTTGTTTTATTCTTAACAATTTAGAATTTACAAGATCAAAATATAATTACAGATGATGGAGGCCATCATTCGGCCCACCTGAGTCCATCCACCTAGAAAGATTCTACAGTATCTCCTTCATTACAGCATCCAACTGTTTCTTAAATTATCCCAGGGTTCCTGCTTCACTTTGATATTTAGAGCCCATTTCCACATATTGACCACTGTGTGAAGAATTTAACTTTTACTAGTTTGAATCCCAGTTTGCAATAATCTTCCACATTTATCTTTGTCATACCATTTACCATCTTATGAATTTCTTCACCCCACCATTGGCAACCGTGCCTGCCGCCCTAAGCTCTGGAATTTCCTCCCTATTACTCTCCACCTCTCACTCCTCCTTAAAACCTACCTGTTAGATCAAGCTTTTAGTCACTGTTCCGAACATTTCCTTCTTTGGCTCAGTGTCAATTTTTATCTGATTTAAGCTTCTGTGAAGCACCTTGGGATGTTTTTCTATATAAAAGGTGCTAAATAAGTGCAAATTGTATGAGATCACCACTCAGACACTTCCTTTCAAGGCTAAAAGATCCAAGTTTCTCCAGTTTGTTCCTCATTACCCTAACCTCTAATAGTAGGGATCAGCCTCAAGCAAGACTTGCATTTATATAGCTCATTTTGTGACCTCAACGTCCCAAAGTGCTTTACAGCCAACGAAGTACATTTTGAAGTGTAGTCGCTGTTGTAATGTAGGAAATGTGGCAGCCAATTTGCACACAGCAAGGTCCTACAAACACCAGTGAAATAAATGACCAGACAATCTGTTTTAGTGATGTTGGTTGAGGGATAAATGTTGGCCAGGACACTAGGTAGAACTCCCCTGCTGTTCTTCGAAATAGTGCCATGGGATCTCTTACGTCCATCTAAAAGGGCAGACAGGGTCTTGGTTTAACGTCTCACACAGTGCAACACTCGCTCAGTACTGTATTGGAATGTCAGCCTAGAATATGTATTCAACCTCTGTAGTGGGACTTGAACTTTTGACTCGGGGAGAGCTTGGTACCACTGAGCCACACTGACACCTACACATGTAGCTGACACATAGCCTTTCTCTGTACTGTCGCTAGTATTTGAATGTCTCTTAGTGGCCAGAATGGGATACAGAAGTCAAGGTCTTGTCTGGCTAGAGTGCTGCACAGTTTGAGCATGAATTCCTCTGGCTTGTACTGTACTATATTGGCAATTCAATTAGCATTGTTAAATGCCGCTCTGTGGTGGCTGGACATGCTGAGTGTCAATGTTAAGAATACTCAACCTTCTACTGCTCAAACCACAAAGGAATACACCAGTTGGATTTCCTCCTTGGTGAATAGCTGTGGGTCTATTGGTCTATTTGTTGGTCGCAGTAGGGGAAGATTTACGCTGTGCACTAAAGTTTAACAAAATCATAAACTCATTTTCTATTTTGCTACACATAATGCACAGAGGAAATATTCCCCACTCTTTTCAAAGAACAAAATGGGAATAAATCCGCCAATGAGAAATTTTTTACAGGTGCTATCATACGCCTCTCTCTCGCCCAGCCAACATCGCTCTAGAAGATGATGAAAGCACTTGTTATTAGTTTTATCCCCTCAAAAGCTTTTTACTTCAAAGCTTCTAATATCCATCTTATCTTCAAATCAATTGAAAAAAATAATAATAGTGTTATAATCTGAGGAAATACACAGTTTTGCACTGAGGAAAATTAATCTTAACGTAAATGACAATTGTTTTCAAATTCTCAGTCCAAACAAAATAAGGCATATGTGCTCACATCGTCCTTCTATGCCTATCTGCCTAGCAGCAGTCTCTATTTAAAGTAAAAAAGCACTTGAATATAGTCACCTCAAAAGGTTCTAAAATCCATGCTCCAACTTGTTTAGAAAAAATAAACACATAAATAGCGTTTATAGTGTGAGGAAATATACACTTCCAGTTGTACTAAGTGAATCATACTGATACATTCTGGAAGGTTCGCAACACCGTACATGCTCAAAACGTCAGCATCCTGAGAACTGCAGACATAGGTGTAATAGGTAACACTTTTTAGCTGATTGATAGTTCTGGGACAAATATCAATTGCGAGCCCATGCCAACATCAATTATTCTGCTGGGATGGTGAAGTTGTGTCACTGCTGGGAAGGTAGAATCACCTGAAACTGGACATTGACAGGCACCTGGCAGTCTGCACATTTCCCTCAGAGACAGCAATTAAACTTTAATCAACTCCAGTAGAAAGCAACAAAGGCAGTCAATTGGAATGTGCAGACAATCTCTCCTATAATAAAAAATACTACAGCCATAGGGGCTGATTTAATTGGAGAGTGGGATTGGTGCATGGGGCGGCTGAGGCGGGAGACGCACTGGAATAATGTCATCGGAGTGAGGCTCGGTTGATTTTGACAGCTGGGCCTTGTTATAATATGATTGGCGGGCTGGCCGGCAGATTGCGTGGCAGCAAGACGTACGGCCACCTTTGTCGTGCAGGTTCTGGCAGGAGTCCTGAGCAGCATATTTAAAGGACGAATGCACCCTTTAAAGAGAGATTGCAATCACTGAATATAATCACCATTTTAATTTCTTATTCTGTTTCTTCTAGAAATTGGAAATAGCAGTAATGAGGAGAAAGGTTGCCCCTTGGTTTTCAGATGCCTCCCTGGAGGTGTTGCTGGCACAAATCAGGGCCAGGAAGGATTTACTTTTCCCACAAAGTGGGGCTAAGATGCTCAACAGATGCGCTAAGAAAGGCTGGATACAGGTGGCAGATGAAATGAGTTGCAAGAGCATCACCTCAAATATCCAGATACAGTATAGAAAGAGGTTAAATGGCCTCACAAGGACAGCTATGGTGAGTACAGTTCTTCCTTTTCTCTTCTTACATTGCACCTGGTCACAATCCCGTTCCTTCATCATTCAAAGCAAGCATGTCCCTCACCACACTGGGGTACCTCTCATGCTCACTCTTAGGAACAAAGCAACAGTAGCTCATTCGGCCCTCGAGCCTGTTCGCCATTGAATTAGATCATGACTGATCTGTACCTCAACTCCATTTAGCTCTACAATCCCTTAATACCCTTACCTAACAGAATTCTATCAATCTCCATTTTTAATTTTCTGATTAACCTAGCCGCAACAGCTTTTTGGGGAAGTGAGTTCCAGACTGAAACGATCCTTTGTGTGAAGAAGTGCTTCTTGACATCATCCCTTAACTGCCTATCTCTAATTTTAAGGTTATGCTCCCTTGTACTGGACTTGCCCACAAGAGGAAACAGTTTATAAGAACATAAGAAATAGGAGCAGGAGTAGGCCATTTGGCCCCTCGAGCCTGCTCCGCCATTTAATAAGATCACGGCTGATCTGATCATGGACTCAGCTCCACTTCCTTGTCTGCTCCCCAGAACCCTTTATTCCTTTATCGCTCAAAAATCTGTCTATCTCTGCCTTAAATATATTCAATGACCCAGCCTCCACAGCTCTCTGGGACTGAGAATTCCACAGATTTACAACCCTCTGAGAGGAGAAATTCCTCCTCATCTCAGTTTTAAATGGTGAGCTCCTTATTCTGAGACTATGTCCCCTAGTTTTAGTTTCCCCTATGAGTGGAAATATCCTCTCTGCATCCACCTTGCCGAGCCCCTCATTATCTTATCATCATCATAGGTAGTCCCTTGGAATCGAGGAAGACTTGCTTCCACTCTTAACATGAGTCCTTAGGTGGCTATACAGTCCAATACGAGAACCACAGTCTCTGTCACAGGTGGGGCAGATAGTTGTTGAGGGAAGGGGTGGGTGGGACTGCATGCTGTTTCCGCTGCCTGCGCTTGATTTCTGCATGCTCTCCCCGACGAGACTCGAGGTGCTCAGCGCCCTCCAGGATGCGCTTCCTCTACTTAGGACAGTCTTTGGCCAGGATCTCCCAGGTGTCAGTGGGGATGTTGCACTTTATCAGGGAGGCTTTGAGGGTGTCCTTGTAATGTTTCTGCTGCCCACCTTTGGCTCGTTTGCCGTGAAGGAGTTCCAAGTAGAGCATTTGCTTTGGGAGTCTCGTGTCTGGCATGCGAACTACATGGCCTGCCCAGCGGAGCTGATCAAGTGTGGTCAGTGCTTCGATGCTGGGGATGTTGGCCTGGCCGAGGACGCTAATATCCTCCCAGGGAATTTGTAGGATCTTGCGGAGACATCGTTGGTGATATTTCTCTAGCGACTTGAGGTATCTACTGTATGTTTTGATAAGATCACCTTTCATTCTTCTGAACCCCAATGTGTATAGGCTCAACCTACTCAACCTATCTTCATAAGTTAACCCCCTCATCTCCAGAATCAACCAAGTGAACCTTCTGTGAACAGCCTCCAATGCAAGTATATCCTTCCTTAAATACGGAGACCAAAACTGTACGCAGTACTCTCTCTTTCTACCATATCAACTCCTTAAATCATTTGAAACACCTCAATTAGAAGACCCCTTAATCTTCTGAACTCAAGGGGATACAAACCTAGTTTATGCAACCTGTCCTTATAATTTAACCCTTTTAGCCCTGGTATCATTCTGGTGAACCTACTCTGCACCCCTTCAAAGGCCAATGTATATTTCCTGAACTGAAAGCAGTACTCTAGATGCGGTCTAATCAGAGCATTATACAACCACAGCATAACTTCCCCCTCTTTGTACTCCAGGCCCCTTGAGATAAAAGCTAACATACACTCACCTGCTGTCTGCCACCTTCTCCACTTCCACTAATGGTATGCTCTTCTCACCTGGTGTCCATTGCTGAACATGTCTCTCCCCTCATGACTCCTTGCTCAATTCACTCAAACCACTTAACTTCCCATTCAAAATGTAGAGACTAAGAGCAGACCAATACTGTAGATTGGATGGATAGTCACAGCATGGGACTCAGCAGTTACTCATTTACAATGTATCACCTACTGATGTGCCATTTTTAGTATCCCAGGGATCTGCCAAAGAACAAGTAGTATTGGGAATATTACAGTGTGACTGAAAAGCAGATGGCATGCCATTCGAAACAGATGCTGCAGTGGAGTAGTATGCTACAAGAATATAAACTCTTGGAAGAACATCAAGGAATGAAGTGGCCTGTGGCAGTCAAAGTTAATGCTAAATGCATCAGGTATATTTTGTTCAATATGTGGAACCTTCACAACAAAAGAAGTTCAGAAAGATTTAATTACTTGGAGAAAGTAAATTGGACATGAAGTACTTTACAATTATTGTTTGTTTTCAAAATGCAATCTTATTGTAACTACAATATTCTTATGAAAGTTTAATGAAGCTTCCATTCAGCTTGCAATGATCATCTTACCAGAGCAAAAATAAATTATATGTTTACAGAATGCTTACTGTCATTAATAGCTTATCAGCAAGGTTCAATACTTAACAAATCCATTTTTGGCAGTGTCCTAATTTTGAATTCCCTAATTTAAAAACATTGCTTTGCTACCCACCATTCTACAGCCGAGAGTCAGCTACATACCATTATGCCTCTGCTAGTTCTTTAAATGTCCACTAGATGGTGTGCAAGAGTGAGGGGTGACATCACTCCGTTCTCTTTCCAAAGGGAAAATTTGATTTCCATGGTTCGAACCAGTTGTTCTATTTTGGTGGACATCGAGGTCATGCACCCCTACTTTGCACCTAGATATTCACTCCACTGTGCTCCATAGAGTTGTGACCTTTTTGCCCCCAAAATTTGTTGTCCTCCATCTGAAGGCATCTGCCCTGAGTTTTCCCACCCATGACAATACAGGAATGGCAGCTAGTAATAAGGACCTTCACAAACAGCCTATTTCTCTCTCTTGACACATGTCCTGGATGCAACTCCTGCTTTTTGTGCTATGTCACCATCACCAAGTAAAGGGTACTGTTGTTTGAGAAGTTGAGATGCTTGCGTTGTTGGGACAAAGAGAATGCTCAGTGAAAGGAGCTGTGGAGATATGTGGTTCAGTGGATGTGTGAGGTTCTTCCATCCCAGCCCTCTATTGCACCACAGATGTTATTCTGTGTATGCGTGAGACCATTTTCATCATCTCACCATTAAGTTTCCCATCACAGTGGCAGTTAGCAGATGGGAGCTCTGCATCAGGAGTGGACAATGGTTTATTTGTTTATATAAAAACTTTAATTTCACAGCAGTTGTCACAGAATCTAGTGACCGAGTATACACTCAATCCCTGGCAGATAATTGCTTAGCAACACGAAGATTGTACATAGTACATAGTTCTATACCCTCTATAGGAAACCAAAACACTGGGGGTAGAAATTTACCTCTGCCCGAAACGGGGCGTACCTCTTGGATGTCAGGCCACTGGCCCGGCCAAAATCCCTGGTATCCCATTGGACCTAACTGAAAATTATGCAGAACTCACAGCGGTTCTCCCCTTCAACTGAAGGGGAAAGATGGTGTGACGCGTCAGCGCTTTTTATGATATCATTAGCGCCGCGCTGATGAGTGATCGGGGCGGCCAAGCCGCTGCAAGGGCACATCCGCCCCTCAGCCGCGACTACATCTGCCGAGCAAAAAAAACGTCCAAGTGCTGAATATCGACAGCACTTCCGCCGCAACCCATGCAGTGGAGAAAAACTACAAGGAACGGAAGGTGCGCCCTGTTTCGGGCAGAGGTAAATTTCTACCCCCAATGTTTTGGTTTCCTATAGAGGGTATAGAACTATGTACTACATACAATCTCCCTGTTGCTTAGCAATTATCTGTTGTTTTTAAGTGAAGACTTGAACCTTGTTTATGTATTTTATGTATAATGCTGCGGTAGGATTTGAAGTTAGCTTAACAGAACTGCTTGCAAAGATAATGGTCGGTAGAAATTAACGTAAACATTTGCTACGTCATAAAGGAGGTAACACTCGGAAGCGAACAGATTTCTGCCTTGGGCCTCATGAGATCAAAGAGATAAGACACAAATTCCAAGGAAAGCATCTTCAGGAAAGTATAAACAAAAGGACAGTTGGCCAAAATCATAAGATATCTTTAGGGCAGGCTTTGACACAAGAATGGAGACAAAGAACGCGATATGCCATTGGGTATTAATGTTTATGGGGAACTTCTATAGGTCAAAAGGTCTTGTCAATATCCCGGTTCAGGCCCGTCCTTAAACATAGAATAAAAGTGACCTCCCGAAAGCTTGTACTCACAGACGGAAGAGAGAGAGAGAGAGAGGAGGCTCCAGACGGAAGAGAGAGAAAAAGAAGGAGGCTCACAGATGGAAGAGAGAGAAGGAGGCTCTCCAGATGAATGGAAGAGAATTGCTCACGTGTGTCAACCGTCTGTCTGATCGGATCGGTATCAGCTACTTGTCACGGTCGTACGTTTTTGCTGTATAACTAGTGTGTTATATTCCATCTTAAACTCTGATTAAATGCAATATACCCACCATATTGGTTTGTACTCAAACCTGATTATTTAACGTGACCAGAGATAGCCATAACAATGTTTTCTAGCAGTTTATGTTTATATTTCAGATTTCCAGCATCCGCAGTGTTTTGCTTTCTTTTCCTATCTTGTGCTCTAGCAGTTAACTAACATCACTACGATTTGCAGAAATTTGCTAGTAGCAAAACAATACAATGCAGTAATCACTTGAAGTCTGGGTGAAAATGGGTGTCTGCCAGAACGTAAAGGCTCCAGAACATTCTGAGACATAAATTGCATGCCTCACCGGAGGCTTAGAGAATCTGAAATGGTTGTTTACATTTTAGCTGAGCTGTAACATTTAAAAGGATTAGAAATAAGGAGCATTTATCATTTCAAGCCTGTGAACTTACTGTGGAATTCTGTTACATTGCAATGCTTTGGGATGGAAAATAAAAAATTCATATCAACAAATATACAAAAAGCAGACACTTTGGATTTGCCAGCACGGAATACATATTCAACCATAGCACGATATTTTGTAGTCAACAAACTAGAAATTGATGATATATAAAATTGTACTAGTATGCTACTTAGGTGTTATTACATGGTTCTCCATTTTTAAAGGAGTTAAAAATACAAGCAGCAGATCTGTCTTATTATTAGTACACAGTATGGTGGAATGCTTGCATTGGCATGATTATATCAATGCACATATCATCCACAAGCATATAGGGGGTAAATACTTGCAAAACCACTTCACTTACACATACAGATTTCTGATCGAATTATAGAATCATTGAATACACAGAATGGAAGTCCATTTGGCACACCATGCATATGCTCTTTAACTGGAGCTGTCTACTCGAATCCCATTTCTTTCCCTGTATGCTTTTATATTCTTCCTTTTCAATTATTTATCCAATTCCTTTTAAATAGTGTTTATAAAGGTCAGTAAAATGCATGGGACATCGGCTCCCCATATCATTTGGTGATAATCTTGAGTCTATGCCCCCTTGTTACTGATTCGCCAACCAGTGGAAACAATTTTACTACCTACCTTCTCCAGACCTTTCATAATTTTGAAAGCTACCTCTGTGGCTACATTTTCTGTAATACCACCTGCCTTAATTTTCATAACAAATCTTTTTTGTCACCTTATCAAATGCCTTCCTAATGTACAGCATCCACTGCATCCCCTTTATTGTGTTCCTAACACAGATGTGACTGCACACAGGGAGGTTAAAGTAACAGTACCTCAGTCTTTATTAAGACACTCCAGAGTGAGGAACAGGACTTAGAGGCCGGCTTATATACAGTGCTCCCAAGGGATGCTGGGATCCCTTGGGACTTCAGGGGATGTGCTCCCTGGTGGCGGAACATGGGAGTGCATGCTTTACAGATACACAACATCACTCCCCCGCAAAGTCAAAGTGAAAACTATTTACAAGGTGAGGTGGTCGCTGGTGGACCATCTCGGTACAAATATCTGTTCTGGTGTGTTGGCTGTGCCCTCGCTGGGTTGGCGTGTTGTTGGCCCTACAGGGCTGCTGGGTGAGCCTGGCCTTGCTGGGCTGTTGGGCGTGATAGGTTCGATTTCCTGGTCTTGGATGGTGTCGTTGAGCCTTTGAGTGTGTGTTGTGGGTTCGAAAAAGGTGGTGTCTGCTGTGGGTTGTTCAGGACAGTCTGTGAACCACAGCATCGTTTGGTCCACGTGGTTTCTGCAAACTTGTCCATTGTCTAGTTTTACTACAAACACCCTTCTTTAGCTATCACTGTGCCCCTTGGGACCATGTCCATAGTTTAGCACATACACAGGGTCATTCAGATCAATTTCCCGTGACACAGTAGCGCGACCATCGTTTACATTTTGTTGCTGCCGCCTGCTCTCTACCTGATCATGCAGGTTGGGGTGAACCAGCGAGAGTCTGGTTTTAAGTGTCTTTTTCATGAGTAGCTCAGCCGGGGGCACCCCTGTGAGCGAGTGGGGTCTCGTGCGGTAGCTGAGCAGTACTCGGGACAGGCGGGTTTGGAGTGAACTTTCTGTGACTCGTTTAAGGCTCTGTTTGATGGATTGTACTGCCCGCTCTGCCTGCCCATTGGAGGCTGGTTTAAACAGGGCCGAGGTGACATGTTTGATCCAATTGCGGGTCATGAATTCTTTAAATTCGGCACTGGTGAAACATGGCCAGTTGTCACTGACCAGAATGTCAGGCAGGCTGTGGGTGGCAAACATGGCCCTCAGGCTTTCAATGGTGGCGGTGGCGGTGGCGGTGCTTCCTGACATTATTTCACATTCAATCCATTTTGAAAAAGCATCCACCACCACTAGGAACATTTTACCAAGAAAAGGGCTCGCATAGTCGACATGGATCCTCGACCATGGTCTGGAGGGCCAGGACCACAAACTTAGTGATGTCTCTCTGGGCGCATTGCTCAACTGAGCACACACACAGGATTCTAAGTCAGAGTCGATAACAGGCCACCACACGTGGGATCTGGCTGTCGCTGTCATCATTACTATACCGGGTGTGTGCTGTGGAGATCCGAGATGAACGTCTCCCTGCCCTTTTTGAGTAGCACTACACAGTTACCCCACAACAGGCAGTCTGCCTGAATGGACAGCTCGTCCTTTCGCCGCTGGAACGGCTTGATTAGCTCTTGCATTTCAACGGGGATGCTGGCCCAGCTCCCATGCAGTACGCAGTTTTTTACTAGGGACAGCAGAGGATCTTGGCTGATCCAAGTCCTAATCTGGCGGGCCGTGACAGGTGATTTATCATTTTCAATGCTTCCATGACCATTAATACGTCTGCGGGCTGTGCCACCATCAACAAGTTTGCAGGCTGCGCCATTTCCACCCCCGTGGTGGGCAATGGTAGCTGACAGAGAGCACCCGCACAGTTCTTGGTGCCTGGCCTGTGGCGGATGGTATAGTTGTACACTGATAGCGCGAGTGCCCACTTTGTATGCAGGCTGAGGCATTAGTATTTATCCCCTTGTTTTCAGCGAACAGGGATATGAGGGGCTTGTGATCGGTTTCCAGATCAAATTTGAGGCCAAACAGATACTGATGCATTTTCTTTACCTCGAACACACATGCTAACGCCTCTTTCTCAATCATGCTGTAGGCCTGCTCTGCCTTAGACAAGCTCCTGGAGGCATAGGCGACAGATTGCAACTTCCCCGCAATGTTAGCTTGTTGTAATACACACCCGACTCCGTACGACGATGCATCATATGCTAGCACAAGTCTTTTCGACAGGTTATACAATACAAGCAGCTTGTTGGAGCATAAAATGTTTCTGGCTTTCTCAGACTCCGTGACGTTCTGTGGGCCTGGGCGTATTCCTGATTGCCTCTGCCTTGGCGTCTGTGGGCCGAATGCCGTCCGCCGCGATCATTCTCCCCAAAAACTCCACTTCTGTTGCCATGAAGATGCATTTTGACCTCTTCAGCCGCAGCTCTATGCGATCCAGTCGCTGGAGGACCTCCTCCAGGTTTTGTAGGTGCTCGACGGTGTCCCGACCCGTGACCAATATGTCGTCCTGAAAAACCACCGTGCATGGTACCAACTTGAGTAGGCTCTCCATGTTTCTCTGGAAGATCGCTGCAGCCAACTGAATTTCAAATGGGTATCTGTTGTAGCGGCAGTCGAGGAGGAGTTCGGGACGTTGGTGAGGCCTACAAAAGGCCCAGCGGGTGCGTCGGAGGCGGCGGCAGTCGAGGAGGAGTTCGGGACGTTGGTGAGGTGCGCTTGTGCAGCTGCAGCGGGGTGAGAAGGCAAAAAGAATTAGAAAGAAATCGAAAGGTGACGTCACAGCGTGATGTGATTGGCTGGTGATTGGTGAGCAGCTTTACTTTTTTCTTTTCTTTATCAGTAAGTACCATTTAGCATTGTTGTTGCCAAATTAAGTTTATCTAAGGGTTAATTCATGGCAGGACAGCTCGGACATGTATTATGCTCCTCCTGTACTATGTGGGAAGTCAGGGACGCTTCCGGTGTCCCTCACGACTACGTGTGCGGGAAGTGTATCCGCCTCCAGCTCCTGACAGACCGCATTGTGACACTGGAGTTGCAGGTGGATGAACTCTGGACCATCCATGCTGCTGAGAATGACGTGAATAGCACGTTTAGCGAGTTGGTCTTACCGCAGGAAAAGGGTACACAGCCAGATAGTAAATGGGTGACCAGCAGGAAGAGCAGTGCAAGGAAGGTAGTGCAGGGGTCTCCTGCGGTCATCCCCCTGCAAAATAGATACATCGCTTTGGGTACTGTTGGGGGGGATGACTCATCAGGGGGGAGCAGCAGCAGCCAAGTTCATGGCACCATGGGTGGCTCTGCTGCACAGGAGGGCAGGAAAAAGAGTGGGAGAGCTATAGTGATAGGGGATTCGATTGTAAGGGGAATAGATAAGCGTTTTTGCAGCCGCAACCGAGACTCCAGGATGGTATGTTGCCTCCCTGGTGCCAGGGTCAAGGATGTCTCGGAGCAGGTGCAGGACATTCTGAAAAGGGAGGATGAACAGCCAGTTGTCGTGGTGCATATAGGTACCAACGATATAGGTAAAAAACGGGATGAGGTCCTACAAGACGAATTTAGAGAGCTAGGAGCTAAATTAAAAAGTAGGACCTCAAAAGCTGTAATCTCAGGATTGCTACTAGTGCCACGTGCTAGTCAGAGTAGGAATCGCAGGATCGCTCAGATGAATACGTGGCTTGAGCAGTGGTGCAAAAGGGAGGGATTTAAATTCCTGCGACATTGGAACCGGTTCTGGGGGAGGTGGAACCAGTACAAACCGGACGGTCTGCACCTGGGCAGGACCGGAACCAATGTCCAAGGGGGAGTGTTTGCTAATGCTGTTGGGGAGGAGTTAAACTAACATGGCAGGGGGATGGGAACCTATGTAGGGAGACAGAGGTAAATAAATGGAGGCAGAAGCAAAAGATAGAAAGGAGAATAGTAAAAGTGGAGGGCAGAGAAACCCAAGGCAAAAAACCACATTACAGCAAAATTCTAAAGGGGCAAAGTGTGTTAAAAAGACAAGCCTGAAGGCTCTGTGCCTCAATGCGAGGAGTATTCGGAATAAGGTGGACGAATTAACTGCGCAGATAGCAGTTAAAGGATATGATGTCATTGGCATCACGGAGACATGGCTCCAGGGTGACCAAGGCTGGGAACTCAACATCCAGGGGTATTCAGCATTTAGGAAGGATAGGCAGAGAGGAAAAGGAGGCGGGGTGGCATTGCTGGTTAAAGAGGAAATTAATGCAATAATAAAGAGGGACATTAGCCTGGATAATGTGGAATCGGTATGGGTGGAACTGCGGAATTCCAAAGGGCAGAAAACGCTAGTGGAAGTTGTGTACAGGCCACAAAACAGTAGTAGTGATGTTGGGGACAGCATCAAACAAGAAATAAGAGATGTGTGCAATAAAGGTACAGCAGTTATCATGGGCGACTTTAATCTACATATTGATTGGGCTAACCAAACTGCTAGCAATGCGGTGGAGGAGGATTTTCTGGAGTGTATTAGGGATGGTTTTCTAGACCAATATGTCGAGGAACGAACTCGCGAGCTGGCCATCCTAGACTGGGTGATGTGTAATGAGAAGGGACTAATTAGCAATCTTGTTAAGCGAGACCACTTGGGGAAGAGTGACCATAAAATGGTAGAATTCTTTATTAAGATGGAGAGTGACACAGTTAATTCGGAAACTAGGGTCCTGAACTTAAGGCAAGATAACTTCGACGGTATGAGGCGTCAATTGGCTTGAATAGACTGGCAAAGGATACTTAAAGGATTGTCGGTGGATAAGCAATGGCAAACATTTAAAGATCACATGGATGAACTTCAGCAATTGTACATCCCTGTCTGGAGTAAAAATAAAACGGGGAAGGTGGCTCAACCATGGCTAACAAGGGAAATTAGGGACAGCGTTAAAGCCAAGGAAGAGGCATATAAATTGGCTAGAAAAAGCAACAAACCTGAGGACTGGGAGAAATTTAGAATTCAACAGAGGAAGACTAAGGGTTTAATTAAGAGGGGGAAAATAGAGTACAAGAGGAAGCTTGCAGGGAACATAAAAACTGACTGCATAAGCTTCTATAAATATGTGAAGAGAAAAAGATTAGTGTAGGTCCCTTGCAGTCGGATTCAGGTTAATTTATAATGGGGAACAAAGAAATGGCAGACCAATTGAACAAGTACTTCAGTTCTATCTTCACGAAGGAAGACACAAATAACCTTCCGAATGTACTAGGGGACAGTGGGTCAGGTGAGAAGGAGGAACTGAAGGATATCCTTATTAGGCAGGAAATTGTGTTAGAGAAATTGATGGGATTGAAGGCCGATAAATCCCCGGGGCCTGATAGTCTGCATCCCAGAGTACTTAAGGAAGTGGCCCTAGAAATAGTGGATGCACTGGTGATCATTTTCCAACAATCTATCGACTCTGGATCAGTTCCTATGGACTGGAGGGTAGCTAATGTAGCACCACTTTTTAAAAAAGGAGAGAGTAAACGGGTAATTATAGACCAGTTAGCCTGACATCAGTAGTGGGGAGAATGTTGGAATCAATCATGAAGAATGAAATAGCAGCACATTTGAAAAGCAGTGACCGGATCGGACCAAGTCAGCATGGATTTATGAAAGGGAAATCATGCTTGACGAATCTTCTGGAATTTTTTGAGGATGTAACGAGCAGAGTGGACAAGGGAGAACCAGTGGATGTGGTGTATTTGGACTTTCAAAAGGCTTTTGACAAGGTCCCGCATAAGAGATTGGTGTGCAAAATCAAAGCACATGGTATTGGGGGTAATGTACTGACGTGGATAGAGAACTGATTGGCAGACAGGAAGCAGAGAGTCGGGATAAACGAGTCCTTTTCAGAATGGCAGGCAGCGACTAGTGGAGTGCCGCAGGGCACAGTGCTGGGACCCCAGCTCTTTACAATATACATTAATGATTTAGATGAAGGAATTGAGTGTAATATCTCCAAGTTTGCGGATGACACTAAACTGGGTGGCGGTGTGAGCTGTGAGAAGGACGCTAAGAGGCTGCAGGGTGACTTGGACAGGTTAGGTGAGTGGGCAAATGCATGGCAGATGCAGTATAATGTGGATAAATGTGAGGTTATCCATTTTGGGGGCAAAAACACAAAGGCAGAATATTATCTGGATGGCGGCAGATTAGGAAAAGGGGAGGTGTAACGAGACCTGGGTGTCATGGTTCATCAGTCACTGAAAGTGGGCATGCAGGTACAGTAAGCGGCGAAGAAGGCAAATGGTATGTTGGCCTTCATAGCTAGGGGATTTGAGTAAAGGAGCGGGGAGGACTTACTGCAGTTGTACAGGGCCTTACTGAGGCCTCACCTGGAATATTGTGTTCAGTTTTGGTCTCCTAATCTGAGGAAGAACGTTCTTGCTACTGAGGGAGTGCAGCGAAGGTTCACCAGACTGATTCCAGGGATTGCTGGACTATCATATGAGGAGAGACTGGATCAACTGGGCCTGTATTCACTGGAGCTTAGAAGGATGAGAGGGGATCTCAGAGAAACGTATAAGATTCTGATGGGACTGGACAGGTTAGATGCGGGAAAACTGCTCCCGATGTTGGGGAAGTCCAGAACCAGGGGACATAGTCTTAGGATAAGGGGTAGGCCATTTAGGACTGAGATGAGGAGAAACTTCTTCACTCAGAGTTGTTAATCTATGGAATTCCATGTTGCAGAGAGTTGTTGATGCCAGTTCATTGGATATATTCAAGAGGGCGTTAGATATAGCCCTTACGGCTAACGGGATCAAGGAGTATGCAGAGAAAGCAGGAAAGGGGTACTGAGGTGAATGATCAGCCATGATCTTATTGAATGGTGATGCAGGCTCGAAGGGCCGAATGGCCTACTCCTGCACCTAGTTTCTATGTTTCTATGTTTCTATGAACAGCCCCTTGTGCGTGTTGATGCAGGTGAGGCCCTTCGAAGACTCCTCCAGCTCCTGCGTCATGTAAGCCGAAGTCAGATCAAGCTTGGTGAATGTCTTGCCTCCTGCCAGCATCACAAATAGGTCGTCTACCTTAGGTAGCGGGTATTGGTTCTGTAGCGAGAAACGATTAATAGCTACTTTATAATCACCGCAAATCCTGACCGTGTCATCACTTTTGAGTACTGGAACAATCGGGCTGGCCCACTCACTGAATTCCACTGGGGAGATGATGCCCTCGCGTTGCAGCCTGTCCAGCTCGATTTCCACTCTCTCCCTCATCATGTGAGGTACCGCTTGCGCCTTGTGGTGAATGGGTTGTGCCTCTGGGACCATGTGGATCCGCACCTTCACCCCGGAAAAGTTTCTAATGCCTGGCTCAAAAAGGGAAGGAAATTTGTTAAAAACCTGGGTACATGAAGCCTCATCGAAATGGAATAGCACTCGGCTGTCATCCCAGTTCCAACGGATTTTGCCCAGCCAGCTCCTTCCAAGAAGTGTGGGGCCATTGCCCGGGACAATCAGAGTGGCAGTTCGTGCACCGTGCCCTCGTAGGTGACCTTGGCCATGGTGCTGCCCAGGACAGTGATGAGATCTTTGGTGTACATTTTCAGTTTCATGTGGATGGGGCTCAGAGCTGGTCTGAGTGCCTTGTTGCACCACAGTCTCTCAAACATCTTTTTACTCATGATGGATTGGCTAGCGCCAATGTCCAGTTCCATGGCTACGGGTAAGCCATTCAATTTTATATTTCGCATTATAGGTGGACATTTCGTCGAAAATGTGTGCAACCTGTGTACTTCAGCATCTGCCTCCTCTCTCTGGGGCTCGAAATTGCTTTGATCCACCATGGACCGATCTTCCTCTGCAGTGGTGGTTAGCAGGTTCGTTGGAGGTGCCCCATTGTTCCACAGCTCTTGCAAATATACTCTTTGAAGCAGCATGAATAGGCTGAATGGAAGCCTCCATAACGCCAACAAGGTGTGAATTGCCTTGCATTCATCCTTTGTTGCGGACTCTGAGTCATCTGGGTCACCTGAGGCCTGCTGGCAGTTGCAGACTTGTGGTTTCTGCCCTGTACATTTCTGCTCATAAACACAGTTACAGTTAATTTATGAACATTGCTAGCACTTGTGTGCTGAGAGATGTGTTTGGTGTTATCACTGGTGGACATAAACGCATGTGCTATCGCAATGGCCTTACTTAGGGTCCGTGTCTCTACAGTCAAAAGTTTTCGTAGGATGGTCTCGTGGCCAATGAGCAGTACAAAAACGTCTCTTGAGCATCTGCTCCAGATAGCCATCAAACTCACATTGTCCTGCAAGTCGCCTTAGCTCGGTGACGTAGCTCGCCAGTTCCTGATCTTCAGATCGTTGGCACATATAGAACCGATATCTCGCCATCAGCACGCTCTCCCTCGGGTTAAGATGCTCCCGAACAAGAGTACACAGCTCCTCATACGACTTATCTGTGGGTTTCACCAGAGCCAGAAGATTCTTCATGAGGCTGTAGGTCGGTGCCCCGCAGACCGTGAGGAGGACCGCTCTCCTTTTTGCAACGCTTCCTTCTCCGTCCAGCTCGTTGGCTACAAAGTACTGGTCTAGCCGTTTGACATAGACTTCCCAGTCCTCACCCTCCGAGAACTTCTCCAGGATGCCCACAATTTGCTGCATCTTTGTGTTGGATTCATATACTCATCGCCAGTTATTGTGTTCCTAACACAGATGAGACTGCACACAGGGAGGTTAATGTAACAGTGACCTCAGTCTTTATTATGACACTCCAGAGTGAGGAACAGGCCTTAGGGGCCGGCTTATATACAGTGCTCCCAAGGGATGCTGGGATCCCTTGGGACTTCAGGGGATGCACTCTCTGGTGGCAGAACATGGGAGTGCATGCTTTACAGATACATAACACCATTTGTCTATACATTTTGATTGCCTGAGAAAAATCACTTAAATTAGTCAAGCATGACCTTCCCTTTACAACTCCACACTGAAAGTTTTCACTAATCTCGAATTACAACTTAAAGGGAGTCATTTTGTGCGATAGTGTGAATCAACAGTCCCTTTTTCATCTCTCCCCATTTTTATTTCCACTGACATCCATTGATGTACAATTGTTCTGTATAAATATATGCAAAACATTCTGAAAAACTTCACATTTGTATTGTCATACTATTATTCCAAAATTGTCATCAACATCTCACCTAACCTAAAAATTAGTAAAGTACAATACTGACAATATTTTTTGCTTGTTTTGTCACTGTCACTACATTAAAAATCTTACACTTGGTTCGCAGTCTAGAAGTTGCTGTTCATACAAGCTGAACACACCATATTTCATAAGGGCCCATCTGAATATTTAATGTGCTATTCCTAATCAGTTTGTAAGGCGAAAGATTAGCAGAACCCAATTACAGCTCTTGGGAATGCTCCAATGCACTAATCCTGGGTGGTATCAGTGGAACGTGTCTACTTTCATCAATTTGCTCATCAAATGCATTCTACGGAGCAGTTCTTTAGAAGATTATTCTGGGAAGGTAGGACTTTCATTAAATAATCCATGTAAAAACATAAGTGGGACTTAATGATTCTCATTAACACTAGTGCCAGCCGTGGCTCAGTGGTAGCAGTCTCTCCTGAGTCAGAAGGTTGTGGGTTCAAATCCCACTCCAGAGACTTGAGCACATTATCTAGGCTGACACTCCAGTGTAGTACTGAGGGAGTGCTGCACTGTCGGAGGTGCCATCTTTCGGATGAGATGTTAAACCAAGACCGCATTTGCCCTCTCAATTGGAAATTAAAGATTGCATAGTACTATTCGATCAAGCACTCTGTGAAGAGCAGGAGAGTTCTTCCCGGTGTTCTGGCCAATCATCATCATCAATATCTATTCCTCAACCAACATCACGGACAATAGATTATCTGGTCATTTGTTGCTGTTTGTGGGACTTTACTGTGCATACATTGACTGCTGTGTTTCCTATATTACAACAGTGACTACACTTCAGAAGTTGTTCATTGGTTGTTAAATGCTTTGGAACATCCTAAGGTTGTGAAAGGGGCTATATAAATGCAAGTCTTTCTTTCATTGACAGGACTTTCTCTTCAAGATGTTACTGAGGTATGGGAAAGAGGATGAGGAATTTTATCTTAATGGAACCCCTTCCCCTTTCCTAAATAACTTGAATTACTGTAATATTTTGTGCCTGAACAGAAATGTTTCAATTCATGAATAGGAAAAAGATACTTCGAATTATATTTTGGGAGATTTTCCTGATAGCAAACATTGATTGCTTTGAGATCATTAATAGTTTTTTTTTTGCCAGCAGATGGGGATGTTGCAATGCCTGTAATTGCTGCTTTAAATATATGAATACCACAACATCAGCACAGGGAAACTGATTTCATGTTTAAGAAATCTAATAACATATTTGGGCCTGAATTTCTGGTCGGCGGTTCCCGCAGGCGGATGCTTTTGAACCACAATAAATCCATGCACCTACCTGATGGTCCTGGATCCATGGAGATTCGCATTCCTGAGCCTCTACGCGTAGCCCTGCTTAGAGGCCCACGTATCCCCAGAGCGCATGTGGATCGCAAGCGTCCCTGGAATCACGTGGGACGGCCCAACCAATCAGAACGGGGATTCCCATTATGCTTAATAGGGATTCCATTTATGTACGGAATCCCCATAAGCTTAATAGGAATCACCCAACAAACACATGTATACAACCTCGAAATAAAAAAAATCATTACATGTTTAAAATTAATTAAAATACAATTTCATTAAACATTTAAAACAAAAAAATAATTTTTTGAAACATAAATTTAAACATTTTTAAGGGGCTAAAAATAACTCAAACTTATTTTACAGGTTTTTGAATGTTACAATGATTTTAAAATGTTATTTTAATATTTATTTTCACCCTTACGCTGATAAAAGCAGGATTAAAGCCTTCTTTATAAAGGCAGATAAAAGGCTTTTACCAGGCGTAAGAATTTCATGGGCTTTCGCTGGGCAGGAGTTGGCCAAGTAGCCCAATTCTCCGCCAGCGAATGTCCATTTCCCGGGTATGAGGGGGATCTTTCCAGAAGATTCTAGACAGATTGCAAGTTCCAGGTTCTTGTGCATATGCACCCTATGCATAAACCCAGAACTTGCGGGGCACTTACGGCTGCGTACGCACCGCATGGTGGTCATTGGTCATGGAAAATTCGGATCATTGTGTTTGTCAATAGGCATGCCATACTTCTTTTAACAAAGCAGAAAACTATTTAAGAAATTGCAGAAAAGCATTGAATCCCTGAATTTCTACATGTTATATTTCAGAAGCTGGCATAGAAATCATCAAATTAAAAAAAAATCTGAAATATCTAACTAAAGCAGCCAATGACTGCTTACAGGCAATAAGGACTTATATCTTGAAACTATGTAGATTCACTGATGGTACCAGGGATGAGAGGTTTTAATTATGAGGAATCACAGGAGAAACTGGGTCTTTTTTCATTACAACGAAGAAGGTTTAAGAGGGGATCTAATAGTCGTGTTCAAAATTGAGAAATTTTGATAAAGTAAATAGGGAAAAAATATTTCCACTGATCAGACTGCTGGCTCCATTCCGCTCTGGAAAATGAATTTACGTTGATAGGGTTTGTCAAGCCCGCCCAGCGCATTTCCCGCCCCAATTAGAGAAAGCGGGTCTGGTGATGTCATTCATGACACATCATCAGCCGGTTTTCTTAAAAGGACCATGGTCATCTTACTTTTCACGTTTGTGCTCTCACTGTTCTACAGCATTAAAGTGCTGCAAACACTGATAATCACGACAGAGGTGCAGGGCTACACCCAAGTTCTCCTGTGACTCCCTCCGCATGGGTGGAAGACACCTTCTCAGGTGACCAACATAGCCTGGTTGCACATTGCAGAGGAGGTCACAAGCAGGGATGGTGTCAGGAGGACCAGGCTGCAGTGGTGCAAACGTTTCAAAGATCTCATTAGATCACGAAACATTAGTACAAAGCCACACTCACCTTCACTCTCTTGTGCCTCTCATCAGATCCCCATTACTCTGCCTTCCCCACCCTACTCCTGCACATCCTTACATCAACTTACCTTGCACCTTCACCCATTCCTCTCTCTATCTACATGATCACATCCCCATCTCATTAGTCACCCCTCACACTCACACTCGTCTTAGTGTGATCATACCAACTAACAACACACAAGGGTAAAACCAATGCCTCCAAAGCTTCCTTGGAAAACTTCTGGTCTCTCTCCCTGGGGTGGCAATCTGCCATCAGCATTTGTAAGTAAGTGCTCTTTCTCTTTATCCTTCTTATGGTTGTTGAGGCAGTTGTATATCCAATAATGCTGAGAATGAGGTGCTGCAGCATCAATGGACCTCCCCTTTAACTAGTGGATAAAGCCTGTGGCAATCATTACTTGCATTTAGACTACACCTGATATTGGTCCATCTTTTCAGTGTAATGCCAATGGGCTTGGGTTTTTAATATGAGAATCATGACCGTAACCATTTTAATGAGGTGCGAGGATGAATTTTGCATGCAGTCTAGATGATTTTGAACTAGCGCTACTTAATCATTTTTAATCTAAACACTGCCCATTCCTTGGCTATTACAAATTTCAAGCCCTAAATAAAGTTATTACCTTCCTGCTTTTGTATTCTATTTCTCCAGAAATGAACCGTAGTACTTTGTTTGCACTCTTTATGGCCTTATCAACTTGTGTTGCTACTTTTAGTGATTAATGTATCTGTATTACCAAATCTCTTTGCTCCTCTATCACATTTAGTTTCTTACATTCCAAGGAATGTGGCCTCCTTATTCCTTCTACTAAAATGAAACATTTCACACTTGGCTCTCTTTCTCCGCACCACCAAACCCCAAACTGGAGTTCACCACCTCCCAATTGCAGCTCTCTTCCTCCCCACTACCAAGCCCTGAACTATAGATCCTCTCCGTAAATACTGGGCCCCATACCTCCAATTTTTGAGCTTATGCATATGGTGAACAACTGTGGTCCCAGCAACCCTGCAAAGCATCACTTCCCACTTTCTTCCACACCCTGATCTTCATCATGAGTCTCTTATGTGACATATTATCAAAGGTCTACATTACAACAGTGACTAGATTTCAAAAAATAGATTATCTGGTAATTATCACATTGCTGTTTATGGGACCTTGATGTGCACATATTGGCTGCTGCATTTCCTACATTACAACAGTGAATTGATTTCAAAAGTACTTAATTGCCTGTAAAGAGCTTTGGGACATCCTGAAGTGATGAAAGTCTTGTTTTCTTTATAAATCACCATATAATCTCCGACTAGTGTCTGGTTGAGGGTGATTGAACCGGTTTCCTCCCCTTCCATTGTGTTGAGCATTTTATTGTTAGGATGATCATAATCAATACTACAATTTGGCATTGATTCAATCTTATTTTAATAATTAATAAACTCTTTTGTTAATGTAAGAGTTTATTTTACCCAAGATCCATGTCTGCATACAAGTCCAAAACATCAAACCATCTACATAGAAAATAGGTGTAGGAGTCGGCCATTCGAGCCCGCACCACCATTCAATAAGATCATGGCTGATTATTCACCTCAGTACCCCTTTCCTGCTTTCTCTCCATACCCCTTGATCCCTTTAGCCATAAGGGCCACATCTAACTCCCTCTTGAATATATCTAATGAACTGGCATCAACAACTCGCTGCGGTCGAGAATTCCACAGATTCAAAATACTCTGAGTGAAAATGTTTCTCCTCATCTTGGTCCTAAATGGCTTACCCCTTGTACTTAGATTGTGACCCCTGGCTCTGGACTTCCCCAACATCGGGAACATTCTTCCTGCATCTAACCTGTCCAGCCCTGTCAGAATTTTATATGTTTCTATGAGATCGTCTCTCATTCTTCTAAACTCCAGTGAATACAGGCCCAGTCGATCCAGTCTCTCCTCATATGTCAGTCCTGCCATCCCGGGAGTCAGTCTGGTGAACCTTCGCTGCGCTCCCTCAATAGCAAGAACGTCCTTCCTCAGATTAGGAGACCAAAACCGAACACAATATTCCAGGCGAGGCCTCACCAAGGCCCTATACAACTGCAGTAAGATAAGCAATGGCAGACATTTAAAGATCACATGGATGAACTTCAACAATTGTGCATCCCTGTCTGGAGTAAAAATAAAACGGGGAAGTTGGCTCAACCATGGCTAACAAGGGAAATTAGGGATAGTGTTAAATCTAAGGAAGAGGTATATAAATTGGCCAGAAAAAGCAGCAAACCTGAGGACTGGGAGAAATTTAGAAATCAGCAGAGGAGGACAAAGGGTTTAATTAGGAAGGGGAAAATAGAGTATAAGAGGAAGCTTGCTGGGAACATTAAAACTGACTGCAAAAGCTTCTATAGATATATGAAGAGAAAAAGATTAGTGAAGACAAACGTAGGTCTCTTGCAGTCATAATCAGGTGAATTTATAATGGGGAACAAAGAAATGGCAGACCAATTGAACAAATACTTTGGTTCTGTCTTCACGAAGGAAGATACAAATAATCTTCTGGAAATACTAGGGGACCGAGGTTCTAGCGAGGAAGAGGAACTGAAGGAAATCCTTATTGGTCAGGAAATTGTGTTTGGGAAATTGATGAGATTGAATGCCGATAAATCCCCAGGGCCTGACAGTCTGCATCCCGTAGTACTTAAGGAAGTGGCCCTAGAAATAGTGGATGCATTGGTGATCATTTTCCAACAGTCTATCGACTCTGGATCAGTTCCTATGGACTGGAGGGTAGCTAATGTAACACCACTTTTTAAAAAAGGAGAGAGAGAAAACGGGTAATTATAGACCGGTTAGCCTGACATCAATAGTGAGGAAAATGTTAGAATTAATTATTAAAGATTAAATAGCAGTGCATTTGGGAAACAATGACAGGATCTGTCCAAGTCAACATGGATTTATGAAAGGGAAATCATGCTTGACAAATCTTCTGGAAATTTTTGAGGATATAACTAGTAGAGTGGACAAGGGAGAACCAGTGGATGTGGTGTATTTGGACTTTCAAAAGGCTTTTGACATGGTCCCACACAAGAGATTGGTGTGCAAAATTAAAGCACATGGTATAAGGGATAAGGTATTGACCTGGATAGAGAACTGGTTGGCAGACAGGAATCTAGTGCTACTCCATTAGACAGCACCCTATTATGAACACTGCAGCCGTTTCAACTGATGAAATCTTGAACGCAGTGGGCAGCACCAAGTCTGTATTGGGCGCAATGTAATTACTAAACTGACTGCAAAAATCCACATGTAAACCAGTCTTTTGATGTACCCACAAACTTTCAACTTGTAACCCTTTAAAAACATAATCCAAAATCCCTAGCATAAAACCAAAGGTATTACTCAGAAATGTTGTTTAATCTGCCAGGAGACAACACACAGGCTAAGCTATTGTAGATGACAGCAGGGAGTTGCTCTGTATTTATTCACATTTTCTCAATTAAAAAAAAATTCATTCACAGGATTTGGGCGTCGCTGACAAGGCCAGCATTTATTGCCCATTCCCAATTGCACTCAAAAAGGTGGCGGTGAGCTTTCTTCTTGAATGGCTGCGGTCAGTGCGTTGAAGGTACTCCCACAGTGTTGTTAGGTGGGGAGTTCCAGGATTTTGTCCCAGCGACAATGAAGGAACGACAATGTATTTCCCAGTCAGGATGGTAGATGACTTGGAGGGGAACTTTGTTACTCTCTTTTGTAAGTCCCTGCTCGGATAGGAAGACCTGAGGAGAACAAAATTATTTCCATTGATGGAAATAAAAATTAGGTGAGATGTAAAATAGGCTGCTGACTATTTTACACTATTGCACAAAGTTAAGATCTATCCCATACTCTCTTAAACACAATCAACTCTATAAAAGCAGATTTTCAGTGTATTATCCCGCATGGGGTTTTTTGCTTGGGATCTTGTTAGGTATGGTTGTTTT
Source organism: Pristiophorus japonicus (assembly GCF_044704955.1). NCBI lineage: Eukaryota > Metazoa > Chordata > Chondrichthyes > Pristiophoridae > Pristiophorus > Pristiophorus japonicus. Next base: position 109,340,431 of record NC_091987.1, read on the forward strand.
CAATGGGTTGCGAGATTAAAGACTAGCTGTGGGTACATCAAAATACTGTGGTCTATTTGTAGATTTTAACTAAAATGTTTTATACTTCACCGGATAGACTGCTAGCCTTGCTAACTCAAGTTCAACTTTTAATTGGGACATTTTTCAAGACGCAGAATTTTGTGCTATTCACTTTTAAATCTTTAACGTTTTGAATTCTTTGCCTAGCAGCCACAAAATGTTGCATGTTTAGTGTCTGCTGTCGACACCTTCTCTGGACATCAGTCACTCCCATAAATGGATGCTACGTCCTTATGTTTCAAAGTCAACTCATATTGCCTATTATCTACCTATAAGATAACGTAACCCAGGGGATGTAACAATGTGCCCTCATTGGTATATGAAAATCAATACTTTAAATGTATACAAGACTCTGGGGCCAAAATTCAGTCCCGCTGGAAAGCTGGTGCACCTACTGTTTTTTTTTCGGAAGAAGTCCCCTCCTTCGCGAAATTCAGCTGTCGTTTTTTTTTTAAATCGGCCAGGAAGTCGGTCATAAAGGGGGCGGACGTGCGGCGGTAAGTGTTGGTGAGGGTCGGAAGTAGAGGTGGGTCGTATTCTCCGAAGTCATTGCGCATCTGCGTCACCCCGTATCTCACCTCCGTTAATGGGGAAAGAATCGGCCATCAAGCGCGATCGGACACTGGACCACCAGGGAGGGTTTCTGCCGGGCCAGCAGCCTGGCACCCAAGAGGGGATGCAGGTTGCCTGTTGGCGGCCCGGCCGAACGTGGGGGCACAATAGTCCGGCCGACTTTTTAAAAAATGGCAGCCGTGGCATTGGGCGCTTACCATTAATGGCCGCTGCACTGCCAGAGCTTAGAGGGAATCAAAGGTGCACCGACAGAAAAAGCTGTGGCCCTTTGATGAGGCACATAGGAGGGGTCAGCAGCAGCGGGGCGGAAGTGGGGACCATTCCTGAGATGAATTTCGCTAGCGGCGACCATTGGACTCCAAATCGGCGGCTATTGGACTCTGCCACGTGGCCGCTGCTTTCTGGCAGTAAGAGGCCTTTTCGGGAGGCTGAATTTCGGCCCCATTGTCTCTGCCCTCAATCTGCACATTCCATCATCATGGAGTAATTGAAAATCATTTCCATTTATAGATTTAAAATAATGATACAATATCTGGAATCCCAACACAAGTAGCCATTAAAGATGCAATGGAGGGAATAAAATTCTTCCCTTGAAAGTAACAGCAACCAGATCAGTTACCACCTCTTCCAGAGTCAAATTATGAAAAGGTAAATTGCTAGGTGCTTTCTCCTCAGGCAAGTACTCGTGCTGTGATGGTATTGCTCAGGTTTGCTACACCACTACATTCTGCTGGTTCCCTTCATGTTGGGTGCTGGACCATCATATTGGTGATCCCCTTGATGTTGCAGGCTGACTGATAAGAGTGAGAATATACCCTAAGAATGAAGATTTGGCATCTGGCAACTGTCTAAAACTTGCAAATCATGCCGACTGATTCATCTAATTCTACTGAAGGTAAAAGAAGAAAAAATGAATATATTATTCCAAATGCGAACTCACTAGTGATTTGCATAGGATTCAGCAGAGAGAACCAGCAAGGAAACAATGGTCCAGAAAGCATAGGTTAGATAGCTGGACATAAAATTAGGATAGCTGATGTTATTACTGCCTGGCAATAAAGCAAGGCACTTCACAGAGGCATGATGAAAACAAATGCCAAACATTAGGAACAGTGACCAAAAGCTTGGCCAAAGTTGTGATTTTGAGGAGGAGAGGGAAGTGGAAAAAATTAGTGAGATAATTCCACAAAGTGGGACTCAGGTGGAAGACAGTGCAGAGATAGGGAGTGGAGAGGCTATTTAACCACAACAAGAAGAATTTTCAATCCGAGGCATTGCAAGACCAGAAGCCAATGTTGGTTAGCAAGGGCAGGGATGCTAAGCAAACAGTACTTGGTGTGGGATAGGATACAGACAGCAGAGTTTTGGATGAGCTGAAGTCTATGGAGGTTGAAGGATGGGAGGCAAGCCAGAAGAACACTGGAGAAATCAATCCTGGACGTGACAAAGAATGTACAAGAGCCTCAGTGACAAAAGGACGGAGGTGGGGCGCTGACAGCCAATATTACCAAAGTCTTTATGATAAGGATATGTGTTCCAAAGCTCAGCTTGGTAAAGGTTAAAAAAGTGTCAAATGCATTTAGAGAATACTGCAAAACATACTAGTCTTGATCTATATAAAAGGCGTGTAATGTTTTTACCAACTCCTGTGAAAAACAAAAGTGGGGGAGTAAAATAAGGCACTTGGCCAGTCAGTTGAGGAAAGCAGAAAGCTCAAGAGATAGCAGATGCAAAATTTTCAAGCCTGCAGAACAATTCCTGTAAACAGGCTGTGGTTGCTACTGTCACTTGCAGATTACCCTCATCTCCGATAGAACCAGGATAATTGTGAAAGATAACGTCATTGTCAGAAGGATGTTATGACCATAAAAAGGTTTCTATTGACAAAGATGTTTGACCGTATCCAGCATTTGAATAGCCTTGTTTCACATTTGAGAGCATTACAAATGCTATGAAAAACCCACCGCTGGAAACAAACTTTCTCTACGTGCACACTTGATACAATCTGCTGGGGGAAAAAAGCTTTCAATGTCTCAGCTGTTTGAATGTTTCAAAAGTATTTTAGAAAAATATGCCACAATGGAGTTCCAATAACTATAGTGGGGGTTCTAAGAATTACAATGCTGTACGTCAATTTTAGGCCAATGCCAACTGATATTACTGAAATATCAATCAGAACTAGATCCATTTTCAAAACAGAAAATACAGTCTGCACAGATATTACAAGATAGATTCTACAATATTTCCCATGAATGCATAATCATAATTAGGTCAAACTTAATTTGACCTTTGAATTTGCATGTAGTCTCCATTCAGCAGGTCAGGACAATAAAGCCAGCATGTGATACTGTAGACTCATGGTGATGTTCTGAAGTCAGTTTTCATATCCTTGTAGAATTTCCCACTGATCATGAAGAAGAAGAAATGGAGTTATGCTCATTAATCTGAAGATTCCCAGTTACGTGAGCTATGAAGCATCTCAGCAGATGAATCCCAGAATAATTCAAAGAACTGTGGAAACAAATAATGCACCAATTATTTTTTTCGGGCAATATTTCCTTAAGTTTTGTATCTTGCAAGAGAATTCTGTATCATACAACTTCTGAATGTTTTGGTCTGAAGTCTGATATTCGGGCTCTTTAGATAAAATTAACACTAGCCAGATATGGATGGCACAGTGACAAACCAATATACTAATGCCTAATGAGCTAGAATACAATTTTATCCACATGACTCTCATGGGGAGGAACTGAACAATGGGCAGGTAAGTTCCCACAGGAAGAGAACATAAAATACACACATCAGTGATTAAAATAGAAATTGTTGTCAAGGATACTCAACCCCTCCACCTAGGCTTTGACCCCGACATTTGATGCCATTTTGTGTTTATTCCAGTTAAAAGGGCTTGGCCCCAAATAGCAGCAGATATTCTGCTATTGGCAGAAAAAAGTGTTTCAAATGACTAAAAATAGAATCACAGGATTACAGAAGATATACAGTACAGAAACAGGCCATTCAGCCCAACGAGTCCTCTCGAGCCTCCTCCCGTCTTTCCTCATCTAACTATCAGCATAATCCTCTATTCCCTTCCCCCTCATATGCTTATTGAACTGCCCCTTAAATGCATCTATACATTTTTCTTCAACCACTCCCTATGGAAGAGAGTTCCACATTCTCATCACTCTTTGGGTAAAGTTGTTTCTTCTGAATTCCCTATTTGATTTCATTTCATTGCAAATGGCCTAGACTTTGATGTCCACAGGATTTCAATTTCTATTTGCAATTAAGGAATATTTCTCAGGCTTATTCTTTAAAAATATTTTTTTTTTTCCATTTTGAATCTTCCTTCCCTCAGGGGCAGAAGAGCCAAGCATAAGCTACCATCACTGGATGGATTTAGGTTTTAGCAGATCAATAATGCTTCCAACAAGTAGGGAGAAACCATCTTAAGAACTCCTACATCCATTTTATCTTTTCTAGCTATTATCAAATGCTTACCTCATTGCAGATAAAATGTGATAACAAAGGCAATGAAGTTTGTATCTCAAAAGAATATGGTATCCTTTTATGGCCCATGTGGGTGAATATAACCCTGATTTTTTTTTTTAAAAAGGTAGGTTTGGGATAAAATCGGCATATGAATAAAATAAAGACATTGGAGGGAATTTTAACCCGAATACACATCTGGGTTGGAGTCAGGTGGGAGGTTCAAGAGTTAAAAATGTGAATCCCAACCCCAACCCGCCCACTTCCAGTTTTAACGGAGGCGGGATGTGGGAGATGGGGAGTGGGGGCAGCCAGCCAACCCACTCTCAGGAGGCAGGTTGGCACTTTAAGTATTATAATGAGGCTGCGTGCCTCATTTGGAAGCACAGTTCTAAATTTAACACTGGCTGGTCGGGTTTCCCAGGCCTCAGGGATCCCACCAGCTATAGGAAGGCGAGGACTGGGAAACAGGCCAACCAGAAAAGGGGAACAATTCAAACTGTTGAATCTCATTTCTGTACATAGTTAATTGTTCTGGAGATTTTAAACATTTCAAAATTCAAATTTATTTCTTACTTTTCCTTTGTCTTTTTTTCTCTAAATCCAATCTCTCACAAGAACACAAGGGACTAGACTTTCTACTTTGCTGTCTATTGCCCAAAAAATGGGCGATGTTCCAGCCTTAGTGGTGTGTCAGCCTTCATGATAGGAGCAGGAGTTAGGCCATTTGACCCCTCGAGCCTGCTCCGCCATTTAATAAGATCATGCTGATATGATCATGGACTGAGTTCCACTTCCCTGCCCGCTCCTCATAACCCTTTATTCCCTTATCACTCAAAAGTCTGTCTATCTCAACCTTAAATATATTCAATGACCCAGCCTCCACAGATCTCTGGGACAGAGAATTCCACAGATTTACAACCCTCAGAGAAGAAATTTCTCCTCCGTTTTAAATGGGCAACCCCTTATTCTGAGACTATGCTCCCTTGTTTTAGATTCTCCTGAGTGGAAATATCCTCTCTGCATCCACCTTGTTGAGCCCCCTCATTATCTTATAAGTTTCAATAAGATCACCTCTCATTCTTCTGAACTCCAATGTGTATAATCCCAACCTACTCAACCTATCTTCATAAGTCAACCTCCTCATCTCCAGAATCAACCTAGTGATCCTTCTCTGAACAGCCTCCAATGTGAGTATATCCTTCCTTAAATACAGTGACCAAAACTGCACTCAGTACTCCAGGTATGGCCTCACCAATACAGTTGTAGCAGGACTTCTCTGCTTTTATACTCTATCCCCCTTGCAATAAAAGCCAACATTCCATTTGCCTTCCTAATTACTTGCTGTACTTGCATACTAACTTTTTGTGTTTCATGCACAAGGACCCCCAGGTCCCTCTGTACTGCAGTACTTTGCAATTTTTCTTCATTTAAATTATAATTTGTTTTTCTATTTTTTGCGCTAAAGTGGATAACTTCACATTTTCCCACATTATACTCCATCTGCCAAATTTTTGCCGACTCACTTAGCCTGTCTATATCCCTTTGCAGATTTTTCGTGTCCTCTTCACAATTTGCTTTCCCACCCATCTTTGTATCATCAGCAAATGTGGCTACCTTACACTCTGTCTCTTCATCCAAGTCATTAATATAGATTGTAAATAGTTGAGGCCCCAGCACCGATTCCCTGGGGCACCCCACTTGTTACTCTTTGCCAACCGGAAAATGACCCGTTTATCCCGACTCTCTGTTTTTTGTTAGTTAGCCAATCCTCAATCTATGCTAATATATTACCCCCAACCCCGTGAACTTTTATCTTGTGCAGTAACCTTTTATGTGGCACCTTATCGAATGCCTTCTGGAAATCCAAATATACCACATCCACTGTTCCCCCTTAACCACCCTGCTCGTTACATCGCAAAAAACTCCAGCAAATTTGTCAAACATGATTTCCCTTTCATAAAACCATGCTGATTCTGCTTGACTGAATTATGCTTTTCCAAATGTCCTGCTACTTCTTCCTTAATAATGGACTCCAGCATTTTCCCAACGGCAGATGTTAGGCTAACTGGTCTATAGTTTCCTGCTTTCTGTCTGCCTCCTTTTTTAAATAGGGGTGTTACATTTGCAGTTTTCCAATCCGCTGGGACCTCCCCAGAATCCAGGGAATTTTGGTGGATTACAACCAATTCATCCTCTGCAGTCACTTCTTTTAGGATCCTAGGATGCAAGCCATCAGGTCCAGGGGACTTGTCCGCCATTAGTCCCATTATTTTACCGAGTACTACTTCTTTAGTGATAGTGATTGTATTTAGTTCCTCCCTACCTATAGCCCCTTGATCATCCCCTATTGGGATGCTTTTAGTGTCTTCTACAATGAAGACTGAGACAAACTATTTGTTCAAAGTCTCTGCCATTTCCTTGTTCCCCATTATTAATTCCCAGTCTCATCCTCTAAGGGACCAACATTTATTTTAATCCTTTTTATGTACCTATAGAAACCCTTAATATCTGTTTTTATATTTCGTGCTAGTTTTCTTTCATAATCTATCTTCCCTCTCTATTATTTTTTTAGTCGTTCTTTGCTGGCTTTTAAAAGTTTCCCAATCCTCTGGCTTCCACTAGTCTTGGCCACATTGTGTGCCCTTGTTTTCAATTTGTTATCATCTCTTATTTCCATAGTTAGCCACGGATGGTTATCCCTTCTCTTACAGCCTTTACTTCTCATTGGGATATATTTTTGTTGAGATATTTTTCTTTCCCTCTCTTTATGTACCTGATTTGACATTGAATTCACCCACTTTCTCCATTGTTCCTCTGTTTCTTTCTCAATCTTTCAATCTCATTGGTGATGGAGATACATTGTTGGTCCTGTCATTCACTGAGATCCCAGATGCTCCATTGCCCTTGCCATGCCATTATCAGCTTGCACTTCCAGCAAGTTACAGCGAAAATTATACTTGAGCTGAAGGGTGTAGGAAATAGTCTAACTAATGGCGCACGCCACGAGATGCCCCACTCCAGCAAGATTTGACCCTGTATTCCTTTTGAATACCTGTCAGAGAAATGTTTCAGGGTTTTCTAATTTTAACAAACCTATTCGAGGTCCCAGGAAAACTGAGAAGTTTCTTTAAATGTATGAGTAACTGCAGAGCTACTTTTCTTTTTAAGCCAAATAGTATATTTTCTCCCCAACTGCCATTGAATGTAATGAAATAGTCCGTAAATTCAATATATAGGCCACACCTTCATGCTTGTTCTCATAATTTATCAACTACAGAGTGTTGTATACATATCAGTATGATTGATCTTTGGCCAGATGCTGTAACAGTACTCAAGCAGCTGTTACACCATTGCAACCAATATACCTGTACTGAATTTTACAGCAAGGATAACAGAACAAACCACACTCTATGGAGGCAATCAGTTCAAAGTTCAGACTCACTAAATTTAAACAGACCTAATGGCCTCTGTCCAACTGATCAAAATTGATTTTAGTGTGCCAAAATATGTTGATCATATGCATTTCATTCATATACAAACATTTCCCATACTGACCAGGGGTGCCCTATATTCTGAATTAGGCAATCTCAGCCACCAAGGTAGCTGGGATTCTACAGCTGCCCCCTGGGTTTGGGCAACCCCATTGGAACTATGCATGTATGAACATTGGGAATGGATTGATTGGACTGCATTGCTTGCTCCTTCCCTCCTAATTAAATAGACAGTTCCGTTCCATTCGCAACTCCTCAGATAATGAAGATGCCCATACCCGCATGCAGCAACACCTGGATGACATTCAGGCTTGGGCTGATATGGAGCAAGTAACATTCGTGCCACACATGTGCAGGCAATGTCTATTTCCACTGAGAGAGAGTCTAACCACTGCCCCTTGATCTTCAACGGCATTACCATTGCCAAATTCCCCACTATCAACATCCTGGGGAGTCACCATTGATCAGAATAATTGATTAACTGGACCAGCCACAAATACTGTGGCCAGAAGAGCAGGTCAGAGGCTGGGTATTCTGTGGCGAGTGTCTCACCTCCTGACTCCCCAAAGCCTTTCCACCATCTACAAGGCACAAGTCAGGTGTGTGATGGAATACTCTCCACTTGCCTGGATGAGTGTAGCTCCAACAACACTCAAGAAGCTCGACACCATCCAGGACAAAGCAGCCCCTTGATTGGCACCCCATCCACCTCCTTAAACATTCACTCCCTCCACCATCAGCGCACTGTGGCTGCAGTGTGTACCATCTACAAGATGCACTGCAGCAACTCGCCAAGGCTTCTTCAACAGCATCTCCCAAACCCGGGACTTATACAACCTAGAAGGACAAGGGCGGCAGGCACATGGGACCACCACTACCTACAAGTTCTCTATTCTAAAAGATATAAGCTCAGTTCTGGTGAATGTTCTGAAAAATTGGAGATTCTGAAAATAATTGATAAATTCTATCAATCAATCAATCAATGTGTGATTCTGTTCGACAGAAAACAAATAGAAAAACATACATTATATTCAAGTAACCAATGTAGCAATGAAATCTTACACACAGCTCTAGTTACAGCTGCAGGTCCCAATGGTGGTTGATATTTCAATCTACCATGAAGGGAGAGTTTGAATTTTTCGGGTTTGCCCTGGAAGGGGGCAAGGGAAGGGGAGAAATTATCTGACTTGTCTGACGTCGATCACACTTTTGGCTAGTTTCTCACCAAACAACCTAATTGATAACATTAGTGAAGTTGATATTGGGTAATTCCATTCAATATGCATTTAAGGGGAAGCTAGGTAAGTACATACAGGAGGAAGAAATAGAAGGAAATGTGGATAGGGTGAGATGAAGTAAGTTGGAAGAGGCTCGTGTGGAGCATAAGCACCGGCATAGACCTATTGGCCTGTTTCTGTGCTGCAAATTCTATGACATTTTATGCAACATGGGCTCCATCCTGCCACTGAAAGATCATTTGCAGCAAAGGAAACCAAGCAATCAGATTTTGCTATCCACATTTTCCTCCCACCAAAGATCTTAGTCACTGTACGATGGAGCTTGAAAACGAAAACAATTACATCTTTAACCTACCTCACAAGGAAGAGCTGAGGGAAACACCTCAAAGTTTGTTTTTCTATCACTTCTTGTACTCCTAGAATTATCTTCAACAGGTTGCCCTGCTGAGGTCTGTCAATCTTCGTTAGTACAAGCTGTAGTGAACATAATAGAGGGAGGCAATTACTCATTACGCTCAGGGTGTAATTTTACCAGCTCTGTCATTATTATTTCACATGATTTACAAAAGGATTTTTTGAGTTGAGTTATCAGTCTGTCAATTTGTCTATTTTAATGATTCCCTGCAAAACAAGTCTGCAATTTTATAGCACCAGTAAAAACAAATCTATATTTTTATGTTGTTTGCTGTCCAAATCAGGAAGCGTATTGACAGCTGGTGTTATATGTTCAAGAAATATTGTTATATATAGACACATGTTGGGCTGTTCAATTTACTATCTAAAATAGACCTCGGCACTTACAATGGAGCTCTTAATTGAACTACAGAGGAATGTTTTTAAAACAACTTAAATTTTACTCCTTTTTAATTAGATTTTTTTTCTTACAATTCATTAACTTGGATTTATTTAAATATTTCATATACAGTTATAGAAGCGCGTGTAAAGGATTAGTGATTCAAAATTAAATTCAGCTTAAAAGTCTCGAAACAATTTGGTTTCAACAGATTATGCATGCCAACAATTATTTTCCCAACCATAGACTCAAGATTAACAATAATTCAGAATAAGGATTATTATTAAGGATTACTATTCAAAAGAGGGAGAGAAAACAGGCCAGTTAGCCTGACATCAGTAGTAGGGAAAATGCTAGGATCTATTATTAGGGATGTGGTAACAGGACACTGAGAAAATCATAATATGATTGGTCAGATTCAACACAGATTTATGAAAGGGAAATAGTGTTTGACAAATCTGTTATTGTAACTAACAGAGTAGATAAAGGGGAACCAGTGAATGCAGTGTATTTGGATTTTCAAAAAGCACTCATAAGGTGCCACACAAGAGGATATTACTAGTTAAGGATGTCACTGAGCGGCTATCGAATATTCCAAGGGTGAACAACTAGAGGTCGTGGCCCATATTGGTACTAATGACATTGGTAGAACGAGGGAGATGGTCCTGCAGAGGGAGCTAGGAAAGAGAATAAAAAGGACCACAAAGGTAGTAATCCCTGGATTACTCATGGTGCCACGCGCAAGTGAGTGTAGAAATAGGAGGATAGAGCAGATGAATGTGTGGCTGGAGAGATGGTGCAGGAAGAAGGGCTTCAGACTCTTGGGGCATTGGGGCCGGTACTGGGGGAGGTGGGACCTGTACAGGCTGGACGGGTTGCACCTCAACAGAGTCGGGACCAATATCCTCACGGGGAGGTTTGCTAATGCTGTTGGGGAGCATTTAAATTAAGTTGGCAGGGGAATGGGCACCCGGATGTAGCATTAGAAAGGAGAAATAAAGGGCACTAAGGATTGGGAGAGGCGGATAGCACTAAAGCAAAAAATAGTAAGGTACTAGCAGAGACCCGCAAAACATTTGCAGTCAAATTAGTATCTTTATTGCAACAGTATTTGTTTAGACTATCATCTTCGTCTTTAGAATTAATGCTAATGTCTCCCTCCCCTCCCTCCCCACCCCACCCGCTCCTCCCTCTCACTTACCCGCCATGCGCTCCTCTCGGTTCTGCAACAATGCCCGGGGGACCCCACCCCCAGTGCCTACGCCCACGACCTCGCTACATCCACTGCCGCCTCCTCATTGGAGCAGACCCAGCTGCAGGTGCAAATAGCCACATGGAAATATGTTGTTGTGGCAATAACGGAAACCTGACTCAAAAAAGGGCAGGATTGGGTATTAAATATTCCTGGATATAGGGTTTTCAGGAACAATAGGAAAGGAAAGATAGGAGGTGGTGTGTCAGTATTGGTTAAAGAGAATGTTACAGTGCTGGAGTGAGAGAGAGAGAGAGAGAGAGAGAGAGAGAGAGAGAGAGAGAGAGAGAGGATGTCCTGGAAGTGTCAAGGACAGAATCTATTTGGCTAGAGTTAAGAAATAATATAGGTGCCATTACGCTACTAATAGGCCACCAACTAGTGGGAAAAGTATGGGGGAGCAAATTTAGAGAGAAATTACAGAGAAAGATGCAAGAATTATAGTGATAATGGGTGACTTCAATTGTTCTAATATAGACTGGGATAATAATAGTGTAAAGGGGGAAGAATTTCTGAAGTATGTTCAGGAGAACTTTCTTGATCACTATGTTTCCAGCCAAATGAGGAAGGAGGCATTGCTGGATCTGGTTCTGGGGAATGAGGTAGGTGAAGTGGAGCAAGTGTCATAGTATCATAAAGTTTATATTAACTACAAGAAAAGACAGAGACAAAACTAGAATAAAAAACACTTAATTGGAGGAAGACAAATTTCAGTCGGATGAGAATGGATCTGGCCCGGGTAAATTGTAATCAAAGGTTTGCAGACAAAACTAGTGGAACGATGGGCTGCCTTTAGAAGAAATAGATCGGGTATAGTCAAGGTACATTTCCATGAGAAGGAAAGGTAGTGTGAGTAAAGTCAGAGCTCCCTGGATGACGAAAGAGATAGAGAGTAAGATGAAGCAGAAAATGAGCACATATGACAGATGTCAGGTCAAGAATACATCCGAGATTCAGGCTGAATATAGAAAGTTCAGAGGAGAAGCGAAAAAGAAAATAAGGGCAAAAAGAAGGTCTGAGAATAGATTGGCAGCCAACATAAAAGGTAATCCAAATGTCTTCTACGGGCATATAAATAGTAAATGGGTAGTAAGAGGAGGGGTGGGGCTGATTAGCGACCAAAAAGGAGAGCTACACACGGAAGCAGAGGGTATGGCTGAAATACTAAATGAGTACTTTACATCCATCTTCACCAAGGAAGAAGATGCTGCCACAAACATAATAAAAGGAGGAGGTAGAGGAGATACTGGATGAGATAAGAATTGATAAAGACAAGGTACTAGAAAGGGTGGCTGTAATTAAAGTAGATAAGTCACCAGGACCGGATGGGGATGCGTCCTTGGACGCTGAGGGAAGGGAAGGAAGAAATCGCAGAGGTACTAGCTATAATCTTCCAATCCTCCTTAGAAATGGGGGTGGTGCCAGAGACTGGAGAATTTCAAATGTTACACCCTTGTTCACAAAAGGGTGTAAAGATAAACCTAGCAACTATAGGCCGGTCAGTTTAACATCAGTAGTGGGGAAGCTTTTAGAAACAATAATCAGGGACAAAATTATCAGTCACTTGGACAAGTGTGGATTAATTAAGAAAAGCCAGCATGGATTTGTTGAAGGCAAATCATGTTTAACCATGAGTTTTTTGATGAGGTAAGAGAGAGAGTTGATGAGGGCAATGCGGTTGAGGTGGTGTACATAGATTTACAAAAGGCATTGACAAAGTGCCTTATAATAGGCTTGCCAACAAAGTTGAAGCCCATGGAATAAAAGTTGGATAAAAGTGGCAGCATGGATAAGAAATTGGTTAAGTGATGGGAAACAGACAGTAGTGGTGAATGGTTGTTTTTCGGACTGGAGGAATGCAATGGTGTTCCCCAGGGGTCAGTAGTAGGACCACTGCTTTTCTTGATATATAGTAATGACTTGGATGTGGGTGTACAGGGCACAATTTCTAAATCTGCAGACGAGATAAAACTTGGAAGTATGGTGAATAGTGAGGAGGATAGTGATAGACTTCAAGAGGACATAAACAGGCTGGTGGAATGACTGGACACGTGGCAGATGAAATTTAACGCAGAAAAGTGTGAAGTGATACATTTTGGTAGAATGAGGAGAGGAAATATAAACTAAAGAATACAATCCTAAAGGGGGTGCATGAGTAGAGAGACCTGGGGGTATATGTGCACAAATCGCTGAAGGTGACAGGACAGGTTGAGAAAGCAGTTAAAAAAGCTTTCGGGATCCTGGGTTTTATGAATCGAGGTATAAAGTACAAAAGCATGGAAATTATCATGAACCTTTATAAGATACTGGTGCGGCCTCAACTGGAGTAATGTGTCCACACCGCAAGAAGAATGTGAAGGCCTTAGAGAGGGTGCAGAAAAGATTTACGAGAATGATTCCAGGGATGAGGAGAGGGATGAGGAACTTCAGTTACGGGGACAGACTGGAGAAGCTGGGGTTGTTCTCCTTAGAGCATAGAAGATTGAGAGGGTATTTGATAGAGATGTTCAAAAGCATGACAGGTCTGGACAGAGTAGATGGAGAGAAACTGTTCCCATTGGCAGAAGGGTCAAGAACCAGAGGACACAGTTTAAGGTGATTGGCAAAAGAATCAAAGGCGACATAAGAAAACATTTCTTTACACAGCGAGTAGTTAAGATCTGGAATAGAGTGCCCGAAAGGGTGGTGGAGGAAGACTCAGTGACTGCTTTCAAAAGGGAGTTGGTAAAACATCTGAAAGAAAAAAAAATTACAGGGCTACAGGGAAAGGGTGAGAAGTGGTACTTGCTGAGGTGCTCTTGCAGAGAGCAAGCACAGGCTCAACAGGCCAAATGGCCTTCTTCTGCGCTAGCAGAGTCAGAACCTTTAAAAGGGCCCAATTCAGAATAACTTATTTAAACAGTTAGCATTGAACGGAATTCAAGGACAGGTTACAAATGACTCACTGAGTATGGCAGAAATATTAAATAAGTACTTTGCATCAGTATTCACCCTTGAAGATGATGCTCAAATATTAGAATTTAATATTAGTTTTACTATTAGTAACATTAACATAGATAACCAAATTTTTAGAAAGAATTAAGAACTTAAAAATGGATAGAGCAGCAGGGCTGGATGATATCCACCCGAGGCTCCTCCGGGAGATGGGACATGTGCTATGTGAGCCCCTGACCTGTATTTTTAATAGCTCACTGCACTCTGGAATGGTTCCTACAGATTGGAAGGAGGCTAATGTAGTCCCCATTTTTAAAAAAGGTGACAAGGCAGACCTGGGTAACTATAGGCCCATCAGCTTAACATCAGTAATAGAGAAGATGCTTGAATCATAAGGGATGCAATATGTGAATACTCAGATAGGGAGGGACATATTCAGGACACCCAACATGTCTTCACAAAAAAAAGGTCATGTCTCGCAAATCTAATTGTATTTTTTGAAGAAGTTACAAAGTTGGTGGATGATCGAAGCCCAGTAGACACTGTCTACTTAGATTTCCAAAAAGCTTTTGACAAAGAACTGCACAAGTGACTTCTCTATAAGATCGGAGCCTCTGGTATTAGTGGAAATATATTGAGCACGATACAGAACTGGCTAGCAGGACGCAGGTAAAGAGTAGTTATAGATGAATTTGGATCTATTTGGAGACTGGTCACCAGTGATGTCCCGCAGGGATCAGAGTTGGGACCGTCGCTTTTTACTATTTTTATTAATGATATGGATTTAGGGGTCGGTGGCACAATTTGAAAATTTGCAGATGATACCAAGATCTGTGCGAGTGCTAGAACTATAGAAGAGGCTCGTCTGATTCAGGCAGAACTTAATGTGTTAGGAGATTGGGCTCATGACTGGAAAATGATGTATAACTGAGATAAGTGCAGTGTTATGCATATGGGCAGGGCAAATGTTCAACATTCATACACCCTCCAGGGAAAGGCATTAAAGATGGTGGAGATAGAAAAGGATTTGGACATTCTAGTGCATACATCCTTAAAGGCACACGAGCAATGCCATGCAGCAATAGCTAGAGCAAATAGGGTGTTGGAGTTTATCCATAGGACAATTGAGTATAAGATGAGGCGTACTGTTTTGTCCTTGTACAAGATCTTAGTTCAGGCTACACTTGGGATACTGTGTTCAGCTTTGGTCTCCTCACTTGATAGGTGATATTGAGGCTCTGGAAAGGGTGCAGAAGAGGGCCACTAGACTAATTCCAAGTCTAAAACATCTTAGTTATCAAGGGCCCAGGTTTGCCCCCCGCCCCAATTTTGTAGAATAAAAACCGCGCCGAAAACTGACCTTGTTATTCTCCCCGCTCCTGGAACATTGCAGGCCCTTGGCCTGGCGCAGCACAAGTTGTGGGGGGCAGAGCTAGGGCAGTGCTGGATCAACACAGCTGGCAGGGGGGTGGGGCTAGGGCCCAGCGTGTTTGAGAGTGCCGGCAGCGTTGCGCATGTGTGTTGGAGCGTGCGCCCATGCGCAATGGGTCAGTAACATTGGCAATCAGCCATATTTAAAGGTAAAGCGTGCTCAGTGATTTTTGGGTGCCTGAAGGAGTGGAAAGCCTTCTCATTGATTTTTGGTGCCCGAAGGAATGTGTAAAGTATAAGGAGGGAGCTGTGAGCTGAGTAGTTGTGTGACTGACCGAGTCTGATCTCAGGATATAGGAGCTGAGGATATAATGACCGGGTCACATTGGGTAGGGTGACCCGGGGCAAAAGTCAGTGGGACCCTGGGCTGCAAGGGTTAATTCTCGACAGGTGAGAGTGTGAATATACAGGGCTCTATCCCAGCTGGGCTCGGGGTCCGGAGGCAGCAATGAAAGTGATGCGGCAATGGTTAGTATTTAGCGAGGTTAGTGCGATGGGTGTCTGTGGGCCGAGGAAGCCAGTGACTGATTGGATTAGAGTATGTGAGACGCACAGACACTAGCCTGGGTCAGCGGGCCGAGGTGATGAGGCGGCTGTGTAGATCGTGGAGCTGATCTTGAAGCAGCACAATACGGTGAACCTTCCCCTCACCGACAGCGAAAAGCACCGTCACTTTGCCCACACACACTGCGTTGGCCCTCTGCTTCTCCTTGGCCTTCGTAAAGGCTGGAGACGGGAATATGGCAAAATGGGAGGGAACCCATGCCCCAGCTCGCTGTACAGACACTCGGTCCACTTCATTCTTGATGCGATCGACGCTGTCGCTGAGCTGCCGGAGTCTGGCCGTCTGTTCCAGGAGTTGAGCCGCCGGACTGCCTCTTCCCTCTGTGGGCGCAGAACCTGGGGCTTGGTGCGAGATGTCCACCACTCTGACCCGAGCACTGATCTGCTGGAGGTTTTCCAGTAACTGGCTGGTCTTCCTGCTCAGAGCTCCAATCGCCACGTCCTCCGCCTTCCCCCCCTTGGTCACCGACAGCTTCGGGACATGGATGGGGGAGAGCCGCCAACTCAGCCCGCATTCGGGCAGCCTTTAGTTGGTTGTTCTCAATCTTGAGTTGTTTGACAGAGCGTCGGAGAGCCTCGATGTGCTGCAGCAGTAACGGCGAATCCCTGATCTGTACCAGGCCGGAACCCCCCGAAACTTGCACTGAACCCAGCCCTCCGGCGATACCGGTCATTATGGAAGCGATGCCTAACTCCGGCGACCCTCTCAGCCCCTCAATCGTATGTTTTGATTGGCTGCTGAGACGCTGGCTCGGAGATCTCTCCTGCTACTTGTTGCGAGCCTCTCGCCCCTAGTCCTGGCCGAAGGGCTTGCCGGTGTGTGCTGCAGTCGGTGAGGTAGGACTTTTTATTTTTTAGTAATTGATTTATTTTTAAGCTTTTTTAATGTTGTTGTGAAGGTGTTTAGTGCTTTGCAAAATCCTCTCACTCCTCCCCCCACCATCTCTGGCTACCTGCACTGATTTCTTAATTCATCGCAAGGTTTTTCTGAGCGGACACAAGTGGCCTCATACGCTGACTTAAATTAGTTTAGAGTAACCTTTAGCTGGCTAAACTTGTTTAAATGGCCAAGACAGGCATAAGTGGCTGGTAATGCCTCCTTTTGAAAAAAAACTAAACTTAAAAAACCTAACTAACTCACTTACACTGGAGCAAATTAAATGGGGAGAATTATGATTTTTAAGTTACTCAAAAAAAATCTAGTTGCTCCAAAAAAAAAAGAGCAACTCCTGGGGAAACTTGGGCCCCAAGATAGGGTAAAAGAGTTGGGACTCTTTACTTTAGAGCAACATAGACTTAAAGTGGGATATGATGGAAGTTTATAAGATAATGAAGGGAATAGACAGTGTTCCAGTTGACCATTTATTTAAATTAAATAGGTTAGATAGCAAGAGATGGTTCTTTTCACAGAGAATAGTAGACCTCTGGAACAAGCTGCCCTAATGTGGTGGATGTAGACTTGCTGAATTCCTTCAAACAAAAGCTGGATTTGCTTCTGGCTACGGCAGAGATTAACTCTTATAGAAGGTAGGTACTGCAGGGAATTTAATGGCAGAGTGATCTCCTGAACTAGTTTTGATTGCCGAGATGGGTCGGAGAGGAATTTTCCAGATGTTTTACCCCCAAATTGGCCTGGGTTGTTTATCTGTTTTTTTTGCCTCTCCCAGGAGATCACATGGTTTCGGGTGGGGTGGAGTGTATATGTTGTGATACACAAGGTATCGCAATTGTGTGGAACAGGCTCGATGGACCAGATGGTCTTCACCTGTCCGTCATTGTTCAAATAAGGAACTAGATAATGCACTGGGATTAAGCCATTTTCAGTCTTATTTTGATTTAAAAACAACATATTTTTTGCTTGTGGTCTAATGAGTATTTTTATAGCTTTAAATATTATTTTTATAGCTTTAAATACTTTTCCGATCACTGAAAGCTTTAAATTCAGGATTTTATTACATCTTGCAATAACTAAAGATGTACGGGTTCAATTTTCCTGACTTTTGCACCTGGGGACACCCATTCCCCAGCTGGAAAAAAGGGGATGGAGACCCATTACATCAGGTCTCCTCCCTTTGTTGCCCATGGATTTCCAGGGCTGCCTCGAGGAGCAGAGCCAGACCTGCACCTACATGAGGCGCAGGCTCATCATTGTGGTTTAATTGAGTGGGGGAGGAGAGTTCTGTCTCTTGATTCTGTTTCCTGGAATAATGATTGTGGCATGCCCATGGCGTGTCAAGATGCAGGGGCATCCCCTTGGGTCGAGCATGCTTATGGCATGCCCTTGGACCATGAGAATAGCCCAAGACATACACACGGGTGCACTGCTCATATCCAGCGCTGGGGCAGGGTGGCCAGCTGTATGAATACATGTGATGTGTGGATACGGTGTCTCAAACACAGCCACGTGGCTACATGTTTAACTGAGTTGAACACTAATGGTATCTCACCAAACCAGCAGTGAATCTCCATCTCA
Organism: Pristiophorus japonicus; assembly: GCF_044704955.1. Taxonomy (NCBI): domain Eukaryota; kingdom Metazoa; phylum Chordata; class Chondrichthyes; family Pristiophoridae; genus Pristiophorus; species Pristiophorus japonicus. The sequence goes on from NC_091987.1 coordinate 109,358,729, forward strand.
TTTACTTCTCAAGGAAGGGATAGCCACTAGCGAGAACATCAGTCTGGATTGGATTTGCGTTCCAAGGTGAAAGGACAGTCTGATAATTCACTGTGACGTCCAACTGAGTAACATTTACAGCTAATTGCCACGCAGACCAAATTCACTGGAATGGAATCAAGAATGGGGGTTCAGAAATGGAAGAAGTTTCCCAGAGGGTCGAATTACAGAGGAAAAGTCAACCTGCAGCACTTGTACTCAACTAGCAGCCATTTCAAGCATTGGCAGAGTTCTAGTAATGGACCAGCTGCATGTTCTTGTAGTAAGGGAATGCTATGTGGAAAAAGTCCAAAGGAGACAGGGGTATGAAAAACAATTAAAAAAATTAGACAACTGGACTTTATTACTTACTACATATGGGATACCAAACTCCTCACACATCTCAATTGCTATTTGGTCTGCTACTTGGATTCCTATTGAACCATCCAACAGCAAAAATGTTCTCTTTAAGCTATGAAAGAAACAAATGATCAATTCAATTTTTCACATCTTAATAACTTTTTTTGAAAAAAACATGTTCATTAAGGGAGGGAATGTCAGTGGAACAGTTTTTCCACTTTTATCCAAAAGCAAAATACTGCGGAGGCTAGAAATTTGAAATAAAAACAGAAAATGCTGGAAATACTCAGCAGGTCAGGCAGCATCTGTGGAGAGAGTTAAACAGAGTTAACGTTTCAGGTCGATGACCTTTTGTTAGAACCTGAAAAGGTTAAGATGTAGTTTATGTGGAGATTGGGGATGGTATCAAACAGTAGTAGTGAGGTTGGGGACAGCATCAAACAAGAAATTAGGGATGCATGCAATAAAGGTACAGCAGTTATCATGGGCGATTTTAATCTACATATAGATTAGGCTAAGCAAGCTGATAGCAGTGCAGTGGAGGACGATTTCCTGGAGTGTATTAGGGATGGCTTTCTAGACATATCGAGGAACCAACTAGAGAGCTGGCCATCCTAGACTGGGTGTTGTGTAATGAGAAGGGACTAATTAACAATCTTGTCGTGCGAGGCCCCCTGGGGAAGAGTGACCATAATAATGGTAGAATTCTTGATGAAGATGGAAAGTGATAGTGTTTATTCAGAGACGAGGGTCCTGAACTTAAGGAAAGGTAACTTCGGTGGTATGAGACGTGAATTGGCTAGAATAGACTGGCAAATGATACTTAAAGGGTTGACTGTGGATAGGCAATGGCAGACATTTATAGATTACATGGATGAACTTCAACAATTGTACATCCCTGTCTGGAGTAAAAATAAAAAAGGGGAAGGTAGCTCAACCATGGCTTACAAGGGAAATTAGGGATAGTGTTAAATCCAAGGAAGAGGCATATAAATTGGCCAGAAAAAGCAGCAAACCTGAGGACTGGGAGAAATTTAGAATTCAGCAGTGGAGGACAAAGGGTCTAATTAGGAGGGGGAAAATAAAGTATGAGAGGAAGCTTGCAGGGAACATAAAAACTGACTGCAAAAGCTTCTATAGATATGTGAAGAGAAAAAGATTAGTGAAGATAAACGTAGGTCCTTTGCAGTTACAATCAGGTGAATTTATAATGGGGAACAAAGAAATGGCAGACCAACTGAACAAATACTTTGGATCTGTCTTCACTAAGGAAGACACAAATAACCTTCCGGAAATACTAGGGGTTCGACGGTCGAGCGAAAAGGAGGAACTGAAGGAAATCCTTATTAGTCAGGAAATTGTGTTCGGGAAATTGATGGGATTGAAGGCTGATAAATCCCCAGAGCCTGATAGGCTGCGTCCCAGAGTACTTAAGGAAGTGGCCCTAGAAATAGTGGATGCATTGGTGATCATTTTCCAACATTCTATTGACTCTGGATCAGTTCCTATGGACTGGAGGGTAGCTAATGTAACACCACTTTTTAAAAAAAGGAGGGAGAGAGAAAACAGAGAATTATAGACCGGTTAGCCTGACATCGGTGGTAGGGAAAATGTTGGAATCAATTATTAAAGATGCAGTAGCAGTGCATTTGGAAAGCGGCGACAGGATCAGTCCAAGTCAGCATGGATTTATGAAAGAGAAATCATGCTTGACAAATCTTCTAAAATTTTTTAAGGATGTAACAAATAGAGTGGACAAGGGAGAATCAGTGGATGTGGTGTATTTGGACTTTCATAAGGCTTTTGACAAGGTCCCACACAAGAGATTAGTGTGCAAAATTAAAGCACATGGTATTGACATGGATAGAGAACTGGTTGGCAGACAGGAAGCAGAGAGTCGAAATAAACGGATCCTTTTCAGAATGGCAGGCAGTAACCAGTGGGGTGCCGCAGGGTTCAGTGCTGGGACCCCAGCTATTTACAATATACATCAATGATTTAGATGAAGGAATTGAATGCAATATCTCCAAGTTTGCAGATGACACTAAGCTGGGTGGCAATGAGAGCTATGAGGAGGATGCTAAGAGGCTGCAGGGTGACTTGGACAGGTTAGGTGAGTGGGCAAATGCATGGCAGATGCGGTAAAATGTGGATAAATGTGAGGTTATCCACTTTGGTTCCAAAAACAGGAAGACAGAATAGTATCTGAATGGTGACAGATTAGGAAAAGGAGAGGTGCAACGAGACCTGGGTGTCATGGTACATCAGTCATTGAAGTTTGGCATGCAGGGACAGCAGCGGTGAAGAAGGTAAATGGCATGTTGGCCTTCATAGCTCGAGGATTTGAGTAAAGGAGCAGGGAGGTCTTACTGCAGTTGTACAGAGCTTTGGTGAGGCTACACCTGGAATATTGTGTTCAGTTTGGTCTCCTGATGAGGAAGGACGTTCTTGCTATTTCCGGAGTACAGTGAAGGTTCACCAGACTAATTCCCGGGATGGCAGGACTGACATATGAGGAGACACTGGATCAACTGGGCTTGTATCCACTGGCGTTTAGAAGAATAAATCATAGAATCATATAAAATTCTGACGGGATTGGACAGATTAGAGGCAGGAAGAATGTTCCCCTTGTCGGAGAGTTCCAGAACCAGGGGTCACAATCTAAGAATAAGGAATAAGCCATTTAGGACCGAGATGAGGAGAAACTTCTTCACTCAGAGAGTGGTTAACCTGTGGAATTCTCTACCACAGGAAGTTGTTGAGGCCAGTTCGTTAGATATATTCAAAAGGAAGCTAGATATGGCCCTTACGGCCAAAGGAATCAAGGGGTATGGAGAGAAAGCAGGAAAGGGGTACTGAGGTTGAATAATCAGCCATGATCTTATTGAATGGCGATGCAGGCTCGAAGGGCCGAATGGCCTGCTCCTGCACCTAACTTCTATGTTTCTATGTTTCTATGTTTCTATGATGTAGCTTTCCATTTTGGTCACCGGGTGTCAGCAGCAAGCACTTTCATATCAGAGTTATATGAACAGTAAAACGAACAAGAACACAAGATGATGAAGGCCATTCAACCCAACTTAATTTATCCAGCCAGAGAGATCTTACCCATCCCCCCACCCATTGTAGCAACTAACTGTTTCTTAAATGATTCCAGGGTTTTTGCCTCCACCACTCTATCGGGACATTTATTCCACATGTTGATCACTGTGAAAAAATTCAGTATTTCCTACTCTTCAATCAATTTATTATCCACTAGGTGTCTTAGCTCAATAGCAGCACTCTCACCTGAGCCAGGAGGTCATGGGTTCAAGCTCCACTCAAGGGCTTGAGCATGTACTTCAGTGCAGTACTGAGGAAGTGCCGCATGCTTGGATATACCGTCTTTTGGATGAGACATTAAACTATGCTTCTTATAGTTCACGGAAGATGTAAAATTGATCTTCAGACAGAGAGAACATGACCTTGCATAGAAAAGTTTTTAAAAAAGTCACTAAAATGGTTCGTCTTCTGCCTCTGTCTCACTAGACACAAATCTGCTCCTTCAGATTGCCCTATGGCACAATTCGAAGCAGTGCAGGGGAGTTCCCCAGTGCACTTGCAAATACTTATCCCTCAACCAACAGCATTAAAACAGATTATCTGGCCATTTATCTCAGTGCTGTTTTGTGGGACCTTGCTGTGCACAAATTGTTGCTGCATTTCCCTCCATTATAACAGTAACTACATTTTAAAGTAATCACTGAACGTGAAATACACTCTTAAATGCAAGTATTTTTTCTTTCTTTCCTTCACAGGGTGTAGCCTGAATCCACACAGCTTTGAATTTAAGAAATAGCCTTTCATGTGGAACCTTCTGAAAAGCCTTATGGAAGTCAATGTACACCACAGTTCACTTGGGTTGTCACTTTCTCAAAATAAATTAAGGTGGTTATTCAAGCGGGATCTCCAACTTCGTGAAATGACTCTATTCCATTCTCCCAGTTTCTCCATCGCATCTTTTCCCCTCCACTCTGATTGACAGGGTGCATCCCATTTCCTGTACTTCTTCCCTTCCCCACCTTCCCAGAAACACAATAGGGTTCCCCTGGTCCTCAACTTACATCCACCAGCCTCCACATTTAACAGATTATCCTCCACCATCTCCAGCTTGATGCGACCACCAAACACATCTTCCCCCTCCCGTTTCAGCATTCCGAAGGGACCATGCCCTCTTTGCCACCCTGATCCACTCTTCAATCACCCCCAACACCCATTCCCCTTCCCACGGCACCTTCCCTAGCAAGCGCAGGAGATGCAACATCTGCCATTTCACCTCCTCCCTTTCCACTGTCCAGGGCCCAAGCACTCCTTTCAGGTAAAACAGTGATTTACTTGTACTTCTTTCAACTTAATATACTGTATACACTGATCATGATGCAGTCTCCTCTACATTGGGAAGACCAAATGCAGATTGGGTAATTGCTTTGCTGAACACCTCCATTCAAATCGGCAATTGTGACCGAGCTTCCAGCTGCATGCCACTTTAATTCTCCCTCCCATTCTGACCTCTTTATCCTTGGCCTCCTACACTGTTCCAATGAAGCTCAACGGAAGCTTGAGGAACAGCACCATGGGCTCAATATTCCTCTTTGCCGATTTTTGCCGCCCAGGAGGATTACAGCTGATTTTCTGGTGCCCGATTGCGCCGGAAAAAAAAATTGCAACTTTCGGCAAGTAAAATTGAATTTTGCCGCTGTGGTACCCGAAGTTAAGTCTGCGGGTGGAGCTTCAAGCGTGCCCCAAAACGTCTGAGCAGGCGCTGGAAAAAAATCATCACTTTTTCCACATGACCACGCATCCACAGTAAACTTCCTGGTCTAGATCAAGAGCTTGTGAACCTGGTCTCCGCATGCGCAACACTAGGCTCTGTCTCTATGGAGACGCGACGCACAGTGATTTATGGCACTTTAACGATAACTTTGGGTGAAATGTGTAAGTTTGTTGCTGTGCACAAAACTGTAGTGCCATCTCCGATGCTCACCGGGCTCGAGGCACAGATCGGCAGGATCACTCCCTCGGCCGGAGAGAAACACAGGAGATCGGCGCTCAGCTTGGAAAAAAGCCCGGTGGTGGGGGGGGGGGGCGGAATTCAAGCGACGAGCTCCTGTGCTGGTGTCCGGTCGAGGGAGCGATCTTGCCACTGGCTGGCCAGCACTACTCGGACACGTGCCTGGAGCTCCATGAGCAGAGGTGGAGTGGAATCACAATTTGCCTTCTCACATTCTAAACATTATGTGGAAAGAATTACATTTCTAACATTCTGTGAGAAAAATTAACTTTCCGAGTTATTTTCAGAGTTCCCTCTGCAAAAATTATCATGAGTTTGTGTTTTAAATTGACTTCATCCCTCGCTCCAAAAACTCAAATACGCTCAGCGCCGATTTTCTTGTTAACCTAGGGTTTTCTGATCCGTACTTAAGGCCACTCTGCGCCATCCTTAAAAAAAAAATCGGTGTTGGCAAAAATCGCTTAAATGGCCAAAAAGGGCGCAGAAATCAGTTTTCACCCAGACCAGTGCCAAAAAATCCGGCGCTGACAGTCGCTGCCGGCATACAAACTTTGAGGAAAGTTGCAAATTCACGTTTGCTCAAAAAAATCAACGGACGCCAAAATAACGACGCCCAATGGTGGCGAAAATTGAGCCCATAATCTTTCAATTAAGCACTTAAGTCTTTACAGGACTCAACACTGAGTTCAACACTTTAGATCATAGCCACCGCTCCCATTTTCTCGGACAGCAAGTGCTGGTAATAGTTCCGCTGTAACCATTTACACCTCCTCTCCACCCACATTTTGTTTTTACTTGTCCCATTCCCATCCCCTTTGCCTTGCACTATCATCCCTTTTGTCAGTTAATCACTCCAGCGTTCCACACTATCATAGACCTTCCCTTTTGTTCTTTTCTCCCCTCACCCCTTTCCCTTGCTCAGTACTGGTTTATAAAATCACTCTTTTATTCCAGTTCTGATGAAAAATTATGTTTCTTTCTCCTTAGATTCTGCCTGACTTACTGTTTCCAGCATTTTGCATTTTTATTTCAAGGAATAAAGAAATCGGTATAACATTTGAACATTATAAACACATCTGATTAATTTGCACAAAGTACATGACTCCTAAGGAATATATTATAACAAGGGTTCATCTGCATATTTACTTGGAACATTGCTCACAGTTTACAATTAAATGAAATATTTAACAATTACACAAAATTTAGAGGAAAAGAAAATGGGTAAATTGGAGACCATGTGGCACTTACTTCTGTCTTGCTTGGAGATAGATCTCTACCATTTCCACAAAATCAGATGGTGCTCTGTATCCATAACCAGGCATGTCCACTACAGTAAAAGCTTTACCTACTTTAAAGAAATTCATCTTCTTTGTATGTCCCTAAAATAGGATAACATGAAGATAGGTTAACTCATGAATCAATGAAAGCCTCATTACTGCAATGATACATTACTTGGTGCTTGAGTTCACTGAGTTTTTCTTACAATTTACAAACATAGTCTAGAATCAGCTACTTAAGAAACATGGGGCCAGAATTTGCAGTCGATATAACAGCATACTCCGTCATACTGCCTTTGAAATGGACAGCAAGTTTGGGATTTACGCATACGCTTGCGCTAAATCCTGAATTTGCGATCTTCAAGTTCAGACCTGACAAATGATCCCCACCGACAGGAAAATCCAAATGCTGATTCAGAGTTGGCTAATTGCCCACCAATTATGCTTGAAAATCTTAAGGCTGATGCAAAAAAGCGCAGGGCACATTTCTACAGCATTAGGGGATACCTCCTGATAAATGCAAGTAATTTTAAATAGAAATGGAAGCACTTTAAGATTTTGTCCATGAAAAGTATTTATTGTCCGTGAACAGGTCAGAGGAAGCGGTTGCTACATTGAGGGTTTTATTTTTTTTGCATCTACGTGGAGCACAAGCTTCAAAAATCCGTACAGAAAGTTGGCAAAAGGAAAAAAAACAAAGAGTCAGTACTAGGGCCTTCCGGGATTTAACGTGCATAAACATCTATGTTATAAATAATGAGAGGCCATTTCTGTTTGCCGATTGGAGCAACGACCCACCTGATCCCAGGTACGCTTCAGCACACGGCACACCCCTGGAATCCGTGAGCCACTACACTGGCCTCTACTACGCAGCATCTGCCAGCAAGTCCTCGAAGGAGGGTCCCCATCAGGCAAGTGCGCATTTCGTTCATATGCCGGCAATGTAATCCGTAGTTACGCTGCCGACTGCAAAATTCAGGCCATGATGTTTTTAAACATTATTGTTCTTCTACAAACCTATCGTGGTGTTGTTCTCAATACCAAAAACAAAACTCACTTCCAGCTCCCAGAAACAATGGGAAGTCATATATTAATAATTGTTACACCAAATTACAAGTTAACTTGTAGATAAATTTGGACTTTGGATAACTGATCACAAAGTACTTAGAGGCATGTGTCACAGGAAATGAACTGAAACCCACCATCAGTGGAAATGAAAGAAAGTCACTGGCCAGAATTTGCTGTAGTGGGACATGTTGTAGCGTGCCCCATGAGTTGGATTGTTTTCTTCACCCTTCAACTCAAAAAATTTGTGAGCTGCAAATTGCTGGAAGCGCGAATTGATAACATTGAGTGAGGTCAACGATCTTGGTGAATGACAGGACAAACAGTCCATCTCCTTAGCCAATGAAATTTAAGGATAGAGAAAGAAACAGAGGAATGACTGAGAAGGAAACAGGGTGAATTAGAGTCAACTTAAATACAGAAAGAGAAAGAAAGGGAGGGAAAGAAAGATTGGACTAAGAGAAAAGAGACAAAAAGGAAAAGAAAGAAAAAAATTAACACACTTTAAATTTAAAAAACCTTTAGGAATAATTTGCTACTTGCAGAGCGAGACTCCACAGTTTCAATTATTCCTTTTCTGGGCCTGTAAGGTTGAGTGGCATTGCAGGAACATAAATCTCGTCATTAAAAGTGTTGTTACGCTGTTAAATATCAGCTCTAACTTTCTGCAACAAGTTTAATTTGCTTTTATGCCCCAAATCCAGCAATTGCTTGAAACTCATGGAGAAATTGGTGGCGAGATCCCATTTTTGTGAGGCTAACGGTGGTGCGGCACAAATCATCCAGCAATGTGTGGTGATTTGCAACTCGGGGCGTATCTCTTCCTCGACACAAATTGCTTGATTTTTTTTTTTAGAAACGCTCTAATAATAGCGTGTGCCGTTCACTTGCCTTTATTTCCCAACAAATTCTAGGCCATTAAAATTGACAATGACTTATAGAAACCATTAAACGACTGTACAGATTATCACTAAACAAAAAAAATCAGGGAAAATAAATGTCCTTTTGGTAGATGTGTTGGTGCAGCACATTGAACAATAAAGCATGGTGTCACAGAGTGATAGGAAGCAGGTTCTATCCACATTCAATCAAAATGACAAACCAAAAAATTTGCTTTTGGCTGGGGAGGCACAAAACAGAGGCGAGGCACAGTCCGACTGGGATATGTGGGAGGAAACGGAACTCAGAGTGACACTAGCGGAGATCTATAGAAAGGAGAATGAATCTAAATACCCTGAAGGGATTCTTGCCTTCAAGATCAATAGAAAGAGGAATGAATCTAAATACCCTGGAGAGATTCTTGCCTTCAAGATCAATAGAAAGAGAAATGAATCTAAAAAGCCTGGAGAGATTCTTGCCTTCAAAACAAAAAACCATTCCAAAGACATCTGTATGCACACACGCATATAGACACACATGTATGTACGTACAAACACACACACGTACATACGTATCTACACACATATGTCTTGTTTTAAGGGCAACTGCAAAGAATATTTCTGCATGCATTGCTCCAGACAAAGGCCCGGATTTTATGGGGCATAATACGGCATATGGGTGTACACCATTGTAAGAGTCCCACAAGTTCGCATGAGCGAAAACCCGGAACTTGCAATCTGTTAAGTTTCTCCTTGATAGATCATCCGCATGCGCTGGAAATTCATATCCGTTGGCGCAGAGTTGGGTTTTTGCCCAACTACTGCCCAGCAAATACCCACCAAACCCTTATGCCTGGTAAAAGCAGGTTTAAGGCCTTCTTTTACCAGCGTATGGGTTTAAATAAATGTTAAAAAAAAAAATTTTTATAAATGATTTAAATATTCACTTACATTTAAAATTAGTTTAGGTCAATTTTTTTCCCAGTTGAAAATGTTTACGTTTATTTTTCAAAATATTTAATTTTTATTTTAAATGTTTAATTGATGGTATTGAATGGTATTTTAATTAATTTTGAACCTGTGATTTATTATTTTTATTTCAGATTTGTGAAATGTTATTTATTAGGTGATTTCTATTATGCTTATGGGGATTCTGCATGTAAATGGAATCCCCGTAAGCTTAATAGGAATCCCTCTTTGTCATTGGTTGGCCTGGCCCACGTGATCCCAGCGACACTTACGAACTGCGTGCACCCCTGGGATGCGTGGGCCTTCACGCAGGCCTATGCCTGCAGGCCCAGGACTGCAAGAGTCTGAAGCTCTTAAGGCAGATAAGTGCGGAGTTTTCTTGCGGTTCAGAGACGTATGCGGGTGGCAAGCCTCCGACTGCAATTTCCAGGCCAAGAGCTGTTCCATAACTGAGCCATCACTGCTGCCTGGTTATGAGGAAACACAAATATGAAGACAGACTCAAACAATTGAAGTTATTTTCTTAGAATAGAGTAGTGATTTTATTGGTGTGTTTAAAATTATGAAGGAATGCGACAGAATCGACAGAAACAGATTATTTACAGTGATAGACGAGACTAGAGAGTGAGGGGACATAGATGTAAGATTACATGCAAGAGATTTAGGACAGAAAGCAGGAGAATGTTTTAAACCTATTTTTAAGAATAGGTAAAATAGGTGATTGAAGGAAAGGGAAATAATGTGGGCACAGAGTGAACACATGGGATTAGGACTACTGATCATTTGGAGGATAAAACACCAAGATGGATTGAGTGGGCTGAACGACCCATTTCTTTGATATAATGTCTCTGTAATTCTTAGACTGAGTTAGGAGGGCCACAAGATGTTTATACATAACCAGAATTTAAACACCATGAACAATATTAATGCTTCAGATTCAGCGATAACTGTGGGACACAATGTTTTTGCCAATTATTTTTCCATATTAGCATAACAATTATAAATAAAAAATAAGTTTCAAAAAAGAAAATGCAAACAATTTATACTTATATAGTATAATAATTATTACTTTAAAGTAATAAAACATTAAACATAAAGCAAAAATTAATTTGCAACAGATCACTCACTTTACTGTGAAGTTCAGTGTGACATGAGGTTATGATCATTACTCCATCAATTGTGGCATTCACATTTACCTTTCAAACCACACGTTATCCATGATGGTCAAGTTCTCTCTTGTGCAATTGTGTGTTGTGTGAAATACTGGGCAGAATACATCTCTACAAAGTAAAAATAAGCTAGAGCCTAAAGGGGAATCTTGACAATGTTTGTAGGTCAGTAATACAGCAAAAAAATTATTGGTTTTGAGAGAGTGGGTAAATTCAGAGAGCAAGAAACCTGATCCAATTTCATATACCTACAGTAGAGACTAGCTGTGACACCCTCAGTTGAAAAATGTTGGGTGAGGACCTGGCTAAGGGAGGGAATGCTAGGGTGTGGATATGTGGCAGGGGCTAATCAGGATGGCTGGAGAAAATCCAGGTTCATGTATAACTTGATAGTTACAAGTAATCATAAGAGTTCAGTAACATTTGTGGAGTAGAGAATGATGAGAGAGGTCAAGCTGTGTGTTGTCATACATAAAGAAGCTGACTCCATGCTTGCCGATGATGTTACTGATGGGTGATATATAGACAAAGAAAAGGGGGGGGGAAACACAGACAAAACTTTGGAGCACACTGGAGGTGACCATGCAGACTTGGGAGGAGAAGTCATTGCAGCAAATTTGCTTACTATATTTGAACGAGTCAAAGTGGTCAGTCACAAGTAGGGTTGTTGATAAATTTGACCAGGAGCCTCGGTGCTGTCGGCAGGACGGAATCCAGCCAGAAGAAATTCAAATGTTGGGAGAGGCAAGCACCGAGTTGGGAGACAACTCTGTATTCAAGGATCTTAGAGAAGAAGCGAGGTTAGGAAGTGGAAAGGAGGGGAAAGAGGGGTTGACAAAGTATTTTTGAAGAGGGGTGATGACAGCAGTACTAAAGAGAGAACAATGCCTGGGAGCTATCTCGAATGTTGCAGTACTGGGCAAAGAAATGTAGTTTGGGAGGGCATCATGTTAACAGGATGTGAATCTTCTGGAGAATGTGAGGTGGGAGGGAGGCGGAGGAAGAAGATGGGCGAATAGATACTGACTAATGTGGGATCAGGCTAAGATTAGCAGAAGCGGTATGGAATTGGGGAGGGGGAGAAGATGATGTCTGAAGCATCTAGGGTTATAGCTTAATTTTAGAGTCAAGAAATCATGAGTTCTTCACAGATGGTGTCAGTAAAGTATGGCATTTATACAGTTAGCACCCTTATTTGACTATCTGAGGTAAAATAAGTGTGCAATGCCCAAAGTCCATAATCGACAGATACTCACAGGACTTTTTGAAACTCTAACTTCAATACCAGGAGCCAGGGAAAACAAGGATTTTATCAACGAAGACTTTCCCACATTACTTCTGCCTATAAAACACACCTGGAAGGAAAAAAACTTTGTTCATGTCAAAAATATCAGAAATTGGAGAAGGTACAGGGTAGTGCAGGGCTTGAAACTTGTGGTTTCAATCTGCCTGCATGGAGGAGATAAACATCTCCATTCTATGATCCCCGCAGGGATCTGTGTTGGGACCTCAACTATTCATTGTATTTATTAACTACTTAAATGATGGGATAGAGAGCCACAAATCCAAGTTTGCCGATGACACCAAGATAGGTGGCATTGTAAGCAGAGTAGATGGAAGCACAAAATTACAAAAAGAGATATTAATAGATTAAGTCAATGGGCAATACTGTGGCAAATGGATTACAATATATGCAAGTGTGAGGTCCACTTTGGCCCTAAAAAGGATACATTAGAGTACTTTCTAAATGATGAAAAGCTAGAAACAGTGGAGGGCCAAAGAGACTTAAAGGTCCATGTATATAGATCATTAAAATGTCATGGACAGGTCCAAAAATAATCAAAAAATCTAATGGAATGTTGGCCTTTATACTAGAGGACTAGAATACAAGGGGTTACAAGTCATTCTACAATTATACAAAGCCCTGGTTAGAGCACACCTGGAGTACTGTGTTCAGTTCTGGCCACGACACCTTACGAGGGATACATTGGCCTTGGAGAGAGTGCAGCATAGATTTACTAGAATTATACCGAGGAGATATTCCTGGAATTTAGAAGATTAAGGAGTGATTTGATCAAATTTTTCAAGATATTAAGGGGAACTGATAGGGTAGAGAGAGAGAGAGAGAGAGAAACTATTTCTGCTGGTTGGGGAATCGAGGACTAGGACATGACCTAAAAATTAGAGCCAGGCCTTTCAGGAGTGAAGTTAGGAAACACTTCTCCATGCAAAGGGTGATAGAAGTTTGGAACTCTCTTCCACAAATGGCAGTTGATGCTGGGCCAATTGTTAATTTTAAATCTGAGAGTGATAGATTCCTGTTAACCAAAGGTATTAAAGCATATGGGGAAAAGGTGGATATATGGAGTTAGATCACAGATCAGCCATATTGAATGGCTGAACAAGCTCAAGGGGCTAAATGGCCTACTCATGTTCCTGTCAGGGAGGGAGAGAGAAAACAGGGAATTATAGACTGGTCAGCCTGACCTCAGTAGTGGGTAAAATGATGGAATCAATTATTAAGAATGTCATAGCAGTGCATCTGGAAAATGGTGACATGATAGGTCCAAGTCAGCATGGATTTGTGAAAGGGAAATCATGCTTGACAAATCTTCTGGAATTTTTTGAGGATGTTTCCAGTAAAGTGGACAAAGGAGAACCAGTTGATGTGGTATATTTGGACTTTCAGAAGGCTTTCGACAAGGTCCCACACAAGAGATTAATGTGCAAAGTTAAAGCACATGGGATTGGGGGTAGTGTGCTGACGTGGATTGAGAACTGGTTGTCAGACAGGAAGCAAAGAGTAGGAGTAAACGGGTACTTTTCAGAATGGCAGGCAGTGACTAGTGGGGTGCCGCAAGGCTCTGTGCTGGGGCCCCAGCTGTTTACATTGTACATTAATGATTTAGACGAGGGGATTAAATACAGTATCTCCAAATTTGCGGATGACACTAAGTTGGGTGGCAGTGTGAGCTGCGAGGAGGATGCTATGAGGCTGCAGAGTGACTTGGATAGGTTAGGTGAGTGGGCAAATGCATGGCAGATGAAGTATAATGTGGATAAATGTGAGGTTATCCACTTTGGTGGTAAAAACAGAGAGACAGACTATTATCTGAATGGTGACAGATTAGGAAAAGGGAAGGTGCAACGAGACCTGGGTGTCATGGTACATCAGTCATTGAAGGTTAGCATGCAGGTACAGCAGGCGGTTAAGAAAGCAAATGGCACGTTGGCCTTCATAGCGAGGGGATTTGAATACAGGGGCAGGGAGGTGTTGCTACAGTTGTACAGGGCCTTGGTGAGGCCACACCTGGAGTATTGTGTACAGTTTTGGTCTCCTAACTTGAGGAAGGACATTCTTGCTATTGAGGGAGTGCAGCGAAGGTTCACCAGACTGATTCCCGGGATGGCGGGACTGACCTATCAAGAAAGACTGGATCAACTGGGCTTGTATTCACTGGAGTTCAGAAGAATGAGAGGGGACCTCATAGAAACGTTTAAAATTCTGACGGGTTTAGACAGGTTAGATGCAGGAAGAATGTTCCCAATGTTGGGGAAGTCCAGAACCAGGGGTCACAGTCTGAGGATAAGGGGTAAGCCATTTAGGACCGAGATGAGGAGAAACTTCTTCACCCAGAGAGTGGTGAACCTGTGGAATTCTCTACCACAGAAAGTAGTTGAGGCCAATTCACTAAATATATTCAAAAGGGAGTTCGATGAAGTCCTTACTACTCGGGGGATCAAGGGTTATGGCGAAAAAGCAGGAAGGGGGTACTGAAGTTTCATGTTCAGCCATGAACTCATTGAATGGCGGTGCAGGCTAGAAGGGCTGAATGGCCTGCTCCTGCACCTATTTTCTATGTTTCTATCTATAAGCATTAGTCAAAATTAATCTAATCCCCAGTCAACATCGGTCCATAGCATAAAGCTATTCTCAGAGTTGATGCAGTTGGCATTAATTCAACTGCCAACAGAAACAAGATACAAGGAGGGAGGAGATTCAATTGGTAATTCCATGACCCTGCACTCCCAGTGGGAGCTACACTCAGGAAGCATAAGTGGGAGACTAGGTTACAATACAGCTGGAAGCATGGAACAGCAGAATTACCCCTTTTGGGTGAAGCTAATAACTATACAGAAAAGTTAGTGAAAAGTGGGGAAAAATTAGACAAAGGTTGCATACTCGAGGATAGATTCCACAACCTGCTGAATTTAGAACTGTACTTCAGTGCACTGCTGGCTTCTCAGCTTTGCTTTGTTGCTACTTTGGGTCCTATAGAAATCTGCTTTTTCCATGTCTCTGCTGGCTTCTGGGCTTTATTGTAACCTCCAGCTTTGTTGTTGTTTTCTACTAAGACTATTCTCTGCTGGACTGCTTCTATTCCAGCACCTGGCCTGCTTCTCCGACCATAGTTTTCTACTCCATGCTGGGATTTTACACCTTACCTTGAGCTAGCTCTGATTCATTAGTGCTGAGTCTTATGCTCTGGATTCTGCTCCCCTATTCCTGAATGATCTCTTCTTCCCATGCTCATCCCACTACTGCTGAAGCTCTTCAAACCCCATGCTCAACATCTCCAAAAGCACTTCTTGCTGCAACTCATGTAGAACACTGTATACTGATTTTGAATCTTTGTCCTCCTTTACAATTTGCCCCGTGCCATTTTTTATCCTACCACCAACCTTGTTGCAGCTC
This sequence comes from Pristiophorus japonicus, assembly GCF_044704955.1. NCBI lineage: Eukaryota > Metazoa > Chordata > Chondrichthyes > Pristiophoridae > Pristiophorus > Pristiophorus japonicus. The sequence continues at coordinate 109,374,211 of NC_091987.1, forward strand.
ACACCCTTCACTCCGGAGTCTGGACGATGTATGTCTCCCTTCCCTTCCCTCAGCTGTGGCTCAGTGGGTAGCACTCTCGCCTTTTAGTTGTGGGTTCAAGTCCCACTCCAGGGACAAGAGCATAAAAAATCTAGGCTGACACTCCAGTGCAGTGCTGAGGGAGTGCTGCACAGTAGGAGGTGTCGCCTTTCGGATGAGACATTAAACCGAGGCCCTCGCTGCTCTCTCAAGTGGATGTAAAAGATCCCATGGCACTATTTCGAAGAGCAGGGGAGTTATCCCTGGTGTCCTGGCCAATATTTATCCCTCAATCGGCATAACAAAATACAGATTATCTGATCATTATCACATTACTGTTTGTGGGAGCTTGCTCGTGCGCAAATTGGCTGCCACGTTTCCTACATTACAACAGTGACTACACTCCAAAAGTACTTCATCGGCTGTAAAGCGCTTTGAGACATCCGGTAGTCGTGAAAGGTGCTATATAAATCCAAGTCTTTCATTCTTTCTTTTCCCCCACCATTTAGTTGCAGTACTTCCAAGTATCACAACCCTACACTCTGGAATTATTTTCCCAACTACTCTGCCTCACTATAGCTCACCACTTCAAAAGCCTCCTTCAAACCTACCACTAGACCATGCCTCGAGTCACCTTCCCTACTTCATCTCCTAATTCTTGCACGGTGTCCAATTTCCCCCCTCAGGACGTTTCACCATGTTAAAATGTAGTATATAAATGAAAATTGTTAGTATTAATGATCACTGATTTAATTTTTGTATCGTATACATTTCAACTGATACTCACGAGTAATTAGTACTCTATAATTGATTCCAGATATATCTCTCGGGGAAAAACAATTACTTGTTTGTTACTAAATGAGTGTTAGCTCATTTACAATTTCTTCTTATCTATGGAGAAAAGTAGCACTAACCTCTGGTTGGGCTGTTGCTGGTGCGTGATCAATCCTGACAGCAGAGGTGAAATAATCTATATAGTGCTTACTCGAAGGCGTGAAGAATCGTTCTGCATTGCCAATATCCTCAAAACTCGGAGCAAACATTTGAAAGTTCATTTTATTCACATTCTTGGCTAAGTACCTTTCCAAGTCTTTGAACGGAAAAATAATGCTGTTTAGTTTCTTCTCGCTAAGTTTGGATATTTCCTGGATAGAAGCTAATTTGTGAGAGTTCCTATACACCAAACAGGCTGAAGTGGTTCTCTCTTGCATCATGTTTGCTTTCAACGCTTGTGACAAGCACAGTAAACTTGTTCGTACTGTGAACATTCTTCCAATCTCTTGCTGTATTATAATTGCAAAATAAATCTGAAGAAGAAACATGTAAATGGCAATAAAAAGAAACAGGCAGCATCTAATAGGGTAAACATTTAATGGCAAGGTTCACAAAGTGTTGATTTAAATCATGTAGACTGACGTAACTTTTACCTCAACCTAAGTACGCACCAGAAGCTGAATCTGGAAGTACTTCAGAGACAGAACGGAGCAGTGATTATTTTTTCTACAATATCTTACTATGACTCATCACTTAGAATTGTAAATGTATCAAAAAAGATGCAGTCAGGTAGGGTAAATGAGTGTGTGTGTGTGTGTAATGTGCGTATGAGTGCGCGTCTGAGTGTTTTCTTCCTCCCCCTTTTTCTGCTATGTTCCTTATTAAATACTGTTCATCTGTAATATATTTTGGTTCTGAGGAAAGGTTTTATACCCAAAATATCAACTCTCAGATTTTCTTGACAGATTCTGCCTGACCCGTTCGAGCATTTTCTGTTTTTGTTTCAGATTTGCGACATCTTCAGTATTTTGCTTTTTGTTCAGGGCAAATATCAGCATCTAAGGAAATAAATAATTGACTAAAGAACCAGTAAAAGGTAAATAGCTAAACACCATAGTCTTGAGGGGCTGAAAGGCCTACTTCTGTTGCTATGTTCCACCGCATTTTAATAGGGCTACATTTTTTTTTAAAAAGAGATGTGTTATTGACAGTGAAGCACCACTTCACCTTATTTTAAGTGTGCATTGTTGACAGTTGTCTCGCAACCTCTGCCAGAGATGAGGCCGAGGCCACGCTCCTCCCCACGTGGAGGAATGGGGGAATGTCAGAAGGGTGGTAGAAGTTTAGAACTCTCTACTGCAAATGGCAATTGATGCTAGATCAATTGTTAATTTTAAATCGGAGATGGACAGATTTTTGTTAACCAAAGGGATAAAGGGATATAGAGCAAAGGTGGAGTCGCAGATCCAAGGGGCTTAAATGGCCTCCTCCTGTAATATACGTAGCAAGAGGAACACAGATTGCAAGCTCATCTATTTTCTGTGAAGGACAGCGATATCCAATTAAGGTCCCAACTCTCCAGGACTATCCTGGAGTGACCAGGAGTTAAAGATTAATCTCAGGAAAACAGGAAACTAGACCAGTTAGCCTAACATCTGTCGTTGGGAAAATGCTAGAGTCCATTATTAAGGAAGCAGTAGCTGGACATTTGGAAAAGCCATAATTCAATCAAGTAGAATCAACATGGTTTTATGAAAAGGAAATAGTGTTTGACAAATTTACTGGAGTTCTTTGAGGATGTAACGAACGAGCAGGGTGGATAAGGGGGAAATCGGTGGATGTGGTGTATTTGGATTTCCAGAAAACATTCGATAAGGTGCCACATAAAAGGCACAAGATAAAAGTTCACAAGGTTGGGGGTAATACATTAGCATGGATTAAGGATTGGCTAACTAACCGAAAACAGAGAGTCAGGATAAATGGGTAATTTTCCAGTTGGCAAACAGTAGCTAGTGGGGTGCCGCAGAGATCAGTGCTGGGGCCTCAACTATTTACAATCTATATTTTGATGAAGGGTCCGAGTGTAAGGTAGCCAAGTTTGCTGATGATACCAAGATGGGTGGGAAAGCAAATTGTGAAGAGGCCACAAACAATCTGCAAAGGGATATAGACAGTCTAAGTGAGTGGACAAAAATTTGGCAGATGGAGTATAATGTGGGAAAATGTGAGGTTGGCAGAAAAAAATAGAAAAGCAAATTATAATTTAAATGGGAGAAAAATTACCAAAGTGCTGCTTTACAGAGGGATCTGGAGGTCCTTGTGCATGGAACACAAAAAGTTAGTATGCAGGTACAGCAAGTAATCAGGAAAGCAAATGGAATGTTGGCCTTTTTTGCAAGGGGGAGAGAGTATAAATGCAGAGAAGTCCTGCTACAACTGTACAGGGTATTGGTGAGGCCACACCTAGAGTACTGCATACAGTTTTGGTCTCCGTATTTAAGGAAGGATATACTTATATTGGAGGCTGTTGAGAGAAGGCTCACTAGATTGATTCCGGAGATGAGGGGGTTGACTGATGAAGATAGGTTGAGTAAGTTGGGCCTATACTCATTGGAGTTCAGAAGAATGAGAGGTGATCTTATTGAAATATATAAGATAATGAGGAGGCTCGACAAGGTGGATGCAGGCAGAGAGGATATTTCCACTCATAGAGGAAACTAAAACTAGGGGGCATAGTCTCATAATAAGGGGCTGCCCATTTAAAACTGAGATGAGGAGGAATTTCTTCTCTGAGGATTGTAAATCTGTGGAATTCTCTGCCCCAGAGAGCTGTGGAGGCTGGGTAATTGAATATATTTAAGGTGGAGATAGACAAAATTTTGAGCAATAAGGGAATAAAGGATGATGGGGAGCGAGCAGTGAAGTGGAGCTGAGTCCATGATCAGATCAGCCATGATCTTATTAAATGGCAGAGCCGGCTCGAGGGGCCAAATGGCCTATTCCTGCTCCTATTTCTTATGTTCTTGGACACTGCTGTGAGCAACATGGGAGAATAAAAATCATTATGGCATTAAAAGAGATGCGTGTATTTTTCATTTTCTTATAACACTTTCGTTTATTATTTATAAAAATATTGGAGATGGAGGAAGAGGGCTATTTGACCAGGCGGGCCGTGATAAAACCTCCAGGAATACATCCATCCAGAGTTGACAACCCGATATCCCAATCAGGTCACATTTGAACGCACTTTTGTGGGACTAACTGAGTGACATTTGTGCTCTGCGGACAGTCAGTTACTGGCTCCTTTAACGTGTCAAACACCCGTAGGATGTACATCTAAAATTACACTTCCCTCACCCTGCAACTCATTTCGAAAGTACGACTCACCTTCAGCGATCCTTTCAGGCCCCCGTCGTTTGTCCCGTCCTCTCCAGGGAGTGTGTCCGGGTCACGGCTCCGCAGCCTCGGCTCCGGCTCCGGCTCTCGGTGTATATGAGCTGGGCAGTGCGCGGTCAGCAGCGCCGGCTGACGGTCCGAAGCCCGGCCGCTCTCCCGTTACCCCGGGTAACGGCGCTCCGCGTCCCACCCCTCATTGTCCTCCCCAGGAAACAGCGTGAGCGAATAAAAGGCCCGGAGAAACCCTTCCCCAATACAGTTCTGGAAACATAAACAGGTCATAGATTTAAACCAAAGGACGGGAGTAGTGCTCCGTCTGAGTAAGTGAGAATAGAGAGCTGAAGTTGTTGTATGCTATGGTGCTAGTTTTCAAATTTATTTACAGTAAACTCTTTTGTTAAATGCTGTGCAATAAAATCGACTTTATGTTTAAACTAATTTTACTTGTAAAATAGATGAGTACAATTTTGCCAAATATATACTCAACACAAAGAAGATCATTATTCTTAAAGCAATGTAGAATATTGTTCTTTAATTTTTATTCCCTTTTCATGCATCTCACACATGCACCATCTCCAGCAGCAGAATGGATAGGAACAGGAGTAGGCCATTCATCCCCTCCAGCCTGTTCCGCCATTGAATGAGATCATGACTGATCTGTATCCTAACTCCATCTACCCATCTTGGCTTCATACCCTTGTATAGCAAAAATCAAACCTAGTATAATCTGTTCTTAGATCTTTAGTCAGTGTTGCTGACTAATTGTTATCAATGTGTCGAATTTGACCTGTGAAAACAAGTAACTACACTGAAAGTGCAGTGGGACACAAAATGTTACCTTAGCTGCAGGTAAACACAACATACCTTCACTTGCACTGGAAAGGGGAAAACATAAATGCAAGAAAGCCTGAAGGGAGACATTTTCTAGGGGGAGGTGGTCTATGTTAAATTTTGACATTTTAGTAGGTACATTTTTCAGTATTTCTACAGAATCTACAATGAACATAGCGCATTTTTTCATATATAAAGAAAGCAATATTTGTTCAATTTAACTGAAAATTATTCTTAATTTACTATTTTCGGAATTAACTTATATGACAAAAGATTCTTCATAATTTAAAGACTTCTTTCTCCTTGTAGCAATAGATAATCTATTATGCCGAGAATAATGTCGTGATAGATTTTTTTTAATTGCCTACTAGCAAAATGTAGATTCATACCTATACTTATTGACCAGTGAATCATTCAATCAGGGCTGCAGCCAACAAATTTAGAATAACAGTCTTTCCAAATGCTGAGCCCTACTCCACCTTCCCTGGACCTGATCAAGTGCTGGTGCATTTCTGGGAACAGAGTGAAACTGGGTGCGTGCCAACCCCCTGCCCACTCCGACCGCCCTCCACTCTGAAAAATGTTGAATGTTTGCATTAAAAATGTAGCATTGTGATTCATTTTAAAAACTTTCAGACTTCATAATTGATATATTTTTAATCCTAAAAACAAAAGTACAAAGTGACATTTGGATTTTCAACAGACTAACCAGAGCCATCGTCCTCTAAAGTTACCTCAACAGTTACGCTATCCTCCAAAGCCCACCATCCCACCCTACAATTCACAGAGGCACTCTTCCCCTTTCAGACCCAGTTGTCAGACAGTTTATCTCCCTCCAACTCTTCCAGGTCATGCTTTCACTCTATTCCTTCAGTTCAAACTGGCCTTCCTCTCCCATATTTAAGTTCAAGTAGTCATTTTTCTCCCCCTCTAAGCTCCTTTGTTTAAGCTATTTTCTTCCTTCTTCTCAATGAATGCTAACACTTTCCTTCCCTTTACGCCTTCAGTTATTGCTGGCATTCTCCTTCCTTCACGTCACAAAATCAGTTAATACTGCAACTCGCCTCGCCAATAAACACTACTTTCAGCTTCCAGGCCCTGAAAATTGCTGCTCCCAGTTTCTCCTATCTCTTCCCCCTCCAAAGCACTGCTCGCGGTTATCGCCACCTGTAAAGAATCCTTCTGGCTTCTCCAATCTCCTCCCCAAAGCACAATTCCTGGCCTCCCCAAAAAATGTGAACATCGAAACATAGAAAATAGGTGCAGGAGTAGGCCATTCAGCCCTTCGAGCCTGCACCACCATTCAATAAGATCATGGCTGATCATTCACCTCAGTACCCCTTTCCTACTTTCTCTCCATACCCCTTGATCCCTTTAGCCGTAAGGGCCATATCTAACTCCCTCTTGAATATATCCAATGAATTGGCATCAACAACTCTCTGCAGTAGAGAATTCCACAGGTTAACAACTCTCTGAGTGAAGAAGTTTCTCCTCATCTCAGTCCCAAATGGTCCACCCACCCATCCTTAGACTATGTCCCCTGGTTCTGGACTTCCCCAACATTGGGAACATTTTTTCTGCATCTATCCTGTCCAGTCCCATCGGGATTTTATATGTTTCTATGATATTCTAAACTCCAGTGAATACAGGCCCAGTCGATCCAGTCTCTCCTCATGTGTCAGTCCTGCCATCCCGGGAATCAGTCTGGTGAACCTTCGCTGCACTCCCTCAGTAGCAAGAACGTCCTTCCTCAGATTAGGAGACCAAAACTGAACACAATATTCCAAGGCAAATGGCATGTTGGCCTTAATTGCAAGGGGTTTGGAGTATTAAAGTAAGGAAGTCTTACTACAATTGTACAGGGCCTTGGTGAGACCTCACCTGGAGTACTGTGTACAATTTTGGTCTCCTTATCTAAGGAAGGGTATATTTGCCTTAGAGGGGGTGCAATGAAGGTTCACTAGATTGATTCCTGGGATTAGAGGGTTGACCTATGAGGAGAAATTAAGTAGATTAGGCCTGTACTCTTTGAAGTTTAAAAGAATGAGAGGTGATCTCATTGAAACATATAAGATTCTGAGGGGTATTGACAGGTAGATGCTGAGAGGCTGTTTCCCCTGGCTGGAGAGTCGAGAACTAGAGGGCAGGATAAGGGGTCGGCCTTTTAAGCCTGAGACGAGGAAGAATTTCTTCACTCAGGGTTGTGATCTTTGGATTTCTTTGCCACAAAGGGCTGTTGATTCTCAGTCATTGAGTATATTCAAGGCTGAGATAGATAGATTTTTGGACTCGAGAGGAATCAAGGGATATAGGGATCGGCTGGGAAAGTGGAGTTGAGGTCGAAGATCAGCCGTGATCTTATTGAATGGCGGAGCAGGCTCAAGAGACCCTATGCCCTACTCCTGCTCCTAATTGTTTTGATCTTATGTACATCCAACACCCTTTAGGCATCACTCTTCAAAGTGTCAAAAATATTAACAAAAGAGAAAGAAAAGCAGTTATATCATGCTGTTTTTTTCTGACCTGGAGTTAGAAATTTAGAAGAAATTACCAATCTTCAAACTTCATTCACCAACATAATTCACCTCTAATTGACTTCAGGATATTTCTATTTCGGCCTCTTTGCCAAATAGATGTACCCGGACAGGTTAAATACAGTTACATGGTTTAATGCCATTGTAAAACAGAAAATCCTCTGACTTACAGTTAACAATAGTAATTTTTTTATATATATGTATATATACTCAGCCTCCGGAACAAAATAAATAAGGATAAAAATTTAAATAATTTCTGCTGGAGGTTGTCATCCCCATACCTTCTTTGTGGTATCATGATTTACCAATAATCCTAAAAGAAATAGGCATAAGAAGTTGGCAGCATTATGGAAGGTATGACAGCTGTTAGACAACTGTAATCTAAAATAATTTGCAACTATCTGAGGAATCTTGCCAGGTGAGAACACAATGCTTTTAATTCCTACAAGTATGCCACCTATCGAACACAATGCTTTTGGTTCCTATAAGTATGCAACCTTACATCATAAGTAATGAATGTTACATTCGACGATCCTGCTAAACTCCTGGCAGCATTTATTAACCAAGGGGTAATAGCAGATGATCAAATCCCAGTGGTATGTTTGATATAGTGTTACAGTTCAATACAAGTTTACTGAGGCTAACCTGGAAGAGTGATTTAGGGAATGTTGCAGGGGTTCAGATTTGAGATTCTGTTTAGATCTGAGTCCCTAGTGACAACCTGCACCCACTTTAAGAAATATGTTTCAATATTTTAACAGACTGAACCACATAAGTAAATCCCATTCAACTTACTTTTTAGTTTCTGTGACTTTTATTGAGCATCACATAGAATGCAGAGTTCCAGTACACCGTACATACTTAGAGTGACACACATCATATTTATTGTCACAAGGGTCATATTTTCATACACTCAATATATGTACAGAAATGGGTCAGTCTTGAGAGTGGTGTGCATGTGCTTGCAATATGTCCTCTCCACATACAACCCTGATCCATCCACAGCTGTAACTGGCTTGTATTCTGATGTATCATTATTAGATAACAAGTCTTTCTAGCTTCATAACCATAATGTTGATAGTGTTGTATATAGAATACTGAAGAATTAGAACTCTGATAATATGCCACAAATGAGACAATAAGTTAATAAATTCCTGCAATTACTAAAATAACCTAGATTGCAACTTTCAGAATTCAATAACTGGATTATCTTCAGAGAAACTTCAATAAGAAGGATGTGTTACTATGAGTCAAAGTGTAAACTCCCATTAAAATAGGTGGCAATTTGAAGATCTGCCCAACTTTGTCTTTGAAGAAGTAAAAAAAGATTTTCATTGCATCATGAAGGGCATGGAGGATTCAAAGTGCAGCTATTTAAGCTTTTCTGTTTTCCGGGCGATAGCGGCAGCGGGACGGGAAAATTAGTATGCAAGTTTGAGCATCTGGGCCCTGCGTGAGGGGGCGCAGCACTAAGGGAGGCATTCTATACCTCTCGTGGCGCAAGGATGGGAAACTCCCGAGCTAAAGAGCCGGGCCGTGAGAGCTCCAAGAGAGGCCTGGGGGTGGGGGGGGCGGAGAGGGGAGGAACCTAAAAAAAACCACAAAAACATTCCTAAACCACCGCAACACAAATCGCACAACATTTATTTTTAAAAACACTCGCACTTTTGTAGTACTTTACCTTCCTCTCACCGCCAGCATGGCTGGACCCCTCTGATTTCCCAGGCAGTTATTGCGGGCGCACTTCCGGGCAGACAGGTCGGGCAGAAGCTCAAACTCGCGCCAGTGTCGCAACCAGGGGCGTTGTACACCCGGCGCAGCTCTTCACGGCAGTGCTGCTCAGCGCCGCCACAAAACTCAACCGGAGAATCACGTCGGGACACTGGGGACCTCACCGCTACCTTTCACGCTGCTCCGGGGCACAAAGGACTGGAAAATTCTGCCCTACAGGTTGCGCACAATGAGGGTAACATAGAAACATAAAAAATAGGTGCAGGATTAGGCCATTCAGCCCTTCGAGCTTGCACCACCATTCAATAAGATCACGGCTGATCATTCACCTCAGTACCCCTTTCCTGCTTTCTCTCCATACCCCTTGATCCCTTTAGCCGTAAGGGCCATATCTAACTCCCTCTTGAATATATCCAGTGAACTGGCATCAACAACTCACTGCGATAGAGAATTCCACAGGTTAACAACTCTCTGAGTGAAGAAGTTTCTCCTCATCTCAGTCCTAAATGGCTTACCCCTTATCCTTAGACTATGTCCCCTGGTTCTGTTCTTCCCCAACATCGGGAACGTTCTTCCCGCATCTAACTTGTCCAATCCCGTCAGAATTTTATATGTTTCTATGAGATCCCCTCTCATTCTTCTGAACTCCAGTGAATACAGGGTATGCAATCTTGAAGGATGTTGACAAATGTAGAGTGGAATCATCAACAAAGCAGGATTAGGGTTTGATGATAAGTGAAAGATATTATTGATTATTACAGCACAGTTAGAGTGATTTATGAAAAACTATCTTTGAGGATAGCTTTGTTGGGAGGTCATACCAGGGTTAACCTGTTTAGAAACCTTTCAAGAAGTCCAAGATAATGACAGATAATTCACCAAAGTATTCAAGAGCAAAGTTCCACTGTTGCATAACATAGGCAACAAGATCACCAATAAAACACGCATGCCAAAAACCGTCACTTGTAAGCTGATGGATAATTTGAAAGTGTCTTGAGGCTTGGAGATGCTACAATAAAGAATTATTGCATTTAGAAAAATGCTGGCAGTGGTAACAGAAGCGATTGGCTGATGTTCCCTCCAATTAAATTTCACCTTATGTTTAAGAATTCATGCCATTTTGTTAGCAGGTCATAAATAATGTTTTTTTAAAAAGGGTTATTAAATAATGATAAAATGACAAAGAAATATGGCTCTCTGTGTCAGTATTCATGAGATGGCATGTACTAGTGAGCGTGTGGGTGAAAACAGACATTGTTATTCTGTCATTGTTACACAATTGGTTTCTGACCTGTAAATTCCTTGGAAATGTTGAACATCCCATCTTCCAGAACCTCTTTCCTTGTTATTTCTCTCTGCTTTTGAGCACCAATAGTGAATGCCCAGTCACAAGAAACATTGCAGAACTAACTAATATGGCTGACGGAGAGATTTAACACCACTCACTGTAGACCCTTTTCCAAATCATTGATACACATAGAGAACAGAAGTGGCCCCAAAACAGAACCCTGTGCCTCACCACCACTTCTCTTGACCCCTCTGTGGTCTCTAAATTTAAAATAAAAATGTTTTTATTAGTTCATGGGATGTGGGCGTCGCTAGCAAGGCCAACATTTATTGTCAGACTGCTTGTCCGACATCCAGTACTGGATGAGCAGAAATTTTCTCCAGTTAAATATTGTGAAGACCGAAGCCATTGTCTTTGGTTTCTGCCACAAACTGCATTCCCTAGCCACCGACTCCATCCCTCTCCCTAGCATCTATCTGAGGCTGAACCAGACTGTTCGTAACCTAAGTGTCATATTTGACCCTGAAATTAACTTCAGGCCACATATCTATGGCATAACTAAAACAGCCTATTTCCACCTGTGTAACATCGCCCATCTCCACCCCTGCCTCAGCTCATCTGCTGCTGAAACCCTCAGCCTTTGTTACCTTTAGACTTGTCTACTCCAAAGCACTCCTGGCTGGCCTCCCACATTCTACCCTACATAAACTTTAGGTCATCCAAAACTCGGCAGCCCGTGTCCTAACTCGCACCAAATCCTGCTCACCCATCACCCCTGTGCTCGCCAACCTACGTTGGCTCCCAGTTAAGCAATGCCTCGATTTCAAAATTCTACCGTCCTTGTTTAGGAATCCCTCCATGGCCTTGCCCCTCCCTATTTATGTAATCTCCTTCAGCCTCACAACCCACTGAGATGTCTGCACTCCTCAAATTCTGCCCTCTTGAGCATCTCTGATTATAACTGCTCAACCACTGGTGGCCATGCCTTCAGCTGCCTCGGCCCCAAGTTCTGGAACTTCCTCCCTAAACCTCTCCACCTCACTTTCTTCCTTTAAGACACTCCTTAAAACCTACCTCTTTGACCAAGCTTTTGGTCATCTGCCGTAATTTCTTCTTAGGTGTTTTGTCTTAAAATACTCCTGTGAAGCACCTTGGGATGTCTTACTACATTAAATATGCTATATAAATACAAGTTGTTGTTGTTGTGCAACACCACTACTCTGAAAAATTGCCCTTAACTCCTACTCGTTGTTTTTTCCCTTCAAAACAATTTTTAATCCAGTTTTGTATCCTACCGCTAATTCTATTCCCCTTTAATTTTCTCTAATAATCCCCCATTTGGTACCTTGTCTAGGCTTTCCTAAAGTCCTTGTACACTACATCCATTGAATTGCCCATATCTGTTTCCACCTCAAAGAATTCTATGAGGTTGGAAGGACAATTATCGTTTTTCAAATCCATGCTGGTTACTTCTAACCATTTTCTCCTCATCTAGATACATGATAACTTCATTATGAATTAAATTCCCCACCACAGATGCTACACTAACTGGCCTGTAATTACCCAGATTATCTCTGTCTCCCTTTTTTAAACTGGGTACTACGTTGGTCACTCTCCAGTTCTCCAGCACACTTCCACATTCAATGGATGTTTTCTCTGTCGCAATTCAGATGCATTTTTTTGTTTGAGAATTTTTGTATTGTTGCATTGGATATCTTTCACATTGTATGAAAGCCCCATTTCCAGACATTATTTTGCTGAATTGGTTATTCCTGCCAGAAACATGTGCTTGCAGTGTTGGGTGTTACTCCAGCCAACAAAATGGCAGGATGGGAATCCCTTTGCAGAATCTAATCACCTAACCTAAATTAAAAGGACAAATTATTGAGGACATGTGCCCCTTCAGATTGAAGAGCACCTCAGGCACTATGTACACTTTCACCAGAGACAGTGACTGAGCTGTTCCACTTCGTACAGGCTAGTCATCAGATGGCCTCCAGGAATACCACAGCACTGCTTGTAGTTGAGATGGTGACAATGGCTTTCACTTTTCATAGCACAGGATCCTTTCAGGCCACAGCAGGAAACATCAGCTAAATCAGCTACTCAGCTGTACACAAATGTATAAAGCAAGTGACAGACATATTTGCTGGGGCAGCACCTTCATAACTTTCCAAGTACCAAGAGATCCCATCTGCTCGAGAGGGCACAGAACTTTTTCAGGGTGGCAGGCTTTTTACGAATTAAGGGCATCATGAATGGAATGCATGGGGACATCAGCACTCCACATGAGAACTCCAACATTTTCTGAACAGGAAGGGCTTCCACCCCATAAATGTGTAAGTGATAGATATTATCCTACGTGTCAACGATAGCTTCCCAATGGGCAGCCTTGACTCTTTTATTCTGCAGATTTCTGGCATGATAAAACTATTTGACAGCTTGGGTTGATGGTTTTTGGGAGACAACAACTTGTATTTGTTGTGTTTAGAAGAACTTCACGAGGCTGAGTACTGTGAGCTAAACTTAGTGTGACCTTAGTCTTTATTACAACTCCAGAGTGCCTAAACAACATGGCAGCCAATCGTTTATGCTGGTCCTGCACGTGTGTGCAGGTGACCATTAGGACTCCAACAGTCACGCCCTCTGGTGGCAAGTAATACATAGTTACATACATAACATCACTCCCCCCCCAAAGTCTTCAGTACAAGTTATTTACAAGTTGAGACGATCCGGAGCCCTTCGCTCCCTGGTTGATCGACTAAGTTCAAACCCTGGCGTGTGTGAGTTGGCCGGACCATTGCTGCACTGCACCGCGGATGGTCTGACCGGACTTTCAGGAATGGTGGGTTCATCCTCGTGATTGACAGCGAGGTCGATTGCTGGTTGGGTGTGTGTTGGTGGATCGTCAATGGTGATGTCCTCTTCAGGTCGTTCCTGGTTATCAGTAAATCGCAATTTGGTCTGATCTAAATGCTTTCTGCACATTTGGCCATTTAACAGCTTGATTATAAACAACCTATTCCCTTCCTTGGTCAAAACAGTGCCAGCAATCCACTTGGGACCATGACCATAATTCAGGAAAAACACAGGGTCGTTAACATCAATGTCACGTGAAACACCTGCGCAATTGTGGTACATGTTCTGCCGGTGTCGCCGGGTTTCCACGTGATCATTAAGATCCGGGTGGACTAGGGAGAGCCTGGTTTTGAGGGCTCTCTTCATTAACAATTCCGCCGGGGAACCCCGATGAGCGAGTGGGGTCGTGTCCGGTAACTGAGCAGAATGCGAGACAAGCGAGTCTGCAGGGAGCCCTCCGTCAGGCGTTTCATGTTCTGCTTGATTGTTTGGACTGCCCGCTACACTTGACCGTTAGATGTGGGCTTAAACGGAGCAGACCTGACCTGCTTGATGCCATTGCGGGTCATAAACTCGTTGAATTCCGAGCTGGTGAAACATAGTCCATTGTCGCTGACAAGGATGTCGGGCAAGCCATGGGTGGCGAACATGGCCCGGAGGCTTTCAATGGTGGCTGTGAATGTGCTGGATGACATGATTATGCATTCAATCCATTTGGAGTAAGCATCCACAACTACTAAAAACATCTTTCCTAGTAAGGGGCCGGCAAAATCTATGTGGATCCTGGACCACGGTTTGTTGGGCCATGACCACAGACTCAGTGGAGCCTCCCTTGGTGCATTGCTCAGTTGCGAGTAAGTGTTGCACTGCTGCACGCATGACTCCAAGTCCGAGTCAACGCCTGGCCACCAAACATGCTGTTGTGTATTGCTCCAGTACATTAAATGTATAATAAGTACAATGGTGCACCACAGAGGGCGCTATGGTGGGAGACCTGAAAGTATCTGCATGAGCCAGTATAAAAGGCTGCCCACCACACCTGTGGAGCACTCTGGAGCTGTTCAATAAAGGACTAATGTCACAGCAGTACGATCAACACCAGACCATGTGGGGTCAGTGATTTGTGTGCTACATACATGACAGTGGTGACGAGGAAGCGGACGAAATCCACGCAACTATGGCTACTCTGGGTTTGCTAAAGGATTTTACCATGGGCAATGATTGGGAGGCCTTTATGGAAAGGCTCGAGTACAACTTCACAGCAAACGACCTGACGGGGAGCACGGACGCAATGAGAGAGAAGCGTAAGGCGATATTGCTTTCCAGTTGTGGCGATGAGGTTTATTGTCTCGTCAGGGATTTGTCCCGCGAGCGCCAGGGACAAGTCATATGAGGAGCTGGTCGCACTCATTCGTGACCAGTTGAAACCGAAGGAGAGCATCCTCATGGCCAGATACAAATTTTACCATCACTGCAGACCCAAGGGCCAGGATGTCACCAAATATGCCGCGGACCTCAGGAGACTCGCGGTGCCGTGTGATTTTGGCGCACACCTTGACGAGGCATTGCAGGACGTTTTCGTCATGGGGATCAGCTATGAGGGACTCCTTCATAAGCTGCTAGCCACGGAACCCACAGTCATCCTGACAAAGGCCATCACCATCAGCCGGGCATATATGACCTCGACTTGCAGCACCAAGCAAATGATCCACACAGTCTCCAACCCGGCAGGCACTGTCCACAGGATAGCGCCCACCATGGACAAAACTGCAGAACGTGGCTCTGCCCGGGGCAGAGAGCACGGACCTCGGGGTCCTGGAACTCAGAGTCCGCTGAGGGGGGCCAATCAAGCAGCACCATGCTGGTGCTGCGGAGGAAGCCATGGGACTCACTGGTGCAGGTTTGCGGCGTGTACATGCAATACCTGCCACCTGAAAGGCCACCTTCAGCGTATGTATAAAAGAAATCGGACTCACCATGTGGCTGAAGAGACGGGGGATGATCCACTGTTCAGTGAGGAGCAGGCAGAAGAAGATGAGGGGTTGGGACTGTATACGTGCACTGACGATTCGCCCCCAGTGATAATGGAAGTAAAAATTGACGGAGTCCCAGTGAGTATGGCAGTGGATACGGGATCGGGTCTGTCGTTGATGAGTCAGAGAACTTTTGAGAAACTGTGGGGTAACCCGGCTGCACGACCCAAGCTGGTCCCAGTCATAGCAAAGCTGCGTACCTACACCAGGAAACTGATACCTGTTCTCGGCAGAGCGGATGTGCAAGTATCTCACGGGGGCGAGACGCACGGTTTACCCTTATGGGTCATTGTAGGCGATGGGCCAACGCTCCTCGGCAGAAGATGGATGGGAAAGGTCCGTGGGAGCTGGGAAGACTTCTTCATTCCTCCACAGACTGCTGCTCCCCGGGTTCCCAAAGAGCAGCGCCAACCGAGCTGGAGCTGCAGCCTAAATCTACACACAGGCGACAGCAGCCCAGAACTCCTGACCCCAAGCAATCGTGCAGCCTCAGCCTCCACAGACGAGCAGACCCTGGAAGAACAGGTTTGCAGGTCAGCCTCCACAGATGAGCAGACCCTGGAAGAACAAAGTTGCAGGTGCGGGCCTATTGCTGGGGTGCAGGCCGGTGGGGCGCTGCGGGCGAGAAGCGGGAGGCCCATCGATGGCCGGTGGATCCGGGGGGCCCACGCAGCGGAGCAGTCGGGCGGCGGCAGCGGCCGCGATGGTGGCGGCCACGGCGGCTGCAGGAGAGACGGTCACGGTGGGAGCGGAGGCTGCAGCGGCGGCCGCGACTCGGAGGGACGTGAGGCAGAGCAGCGGATGCAGCAGCAAGCACGGAGCGACTCACTGCGACTGATCGAGTCCAGGGAGCCACTGCTGCAAGAGGGATCGATCTGGGCCGTTTTGCTTTTATACTATTTGCAGGTCCAATCAACTCCCTCCAGTATGCTATAGCTCGATCTCTGGCAATAACCATGGCAATAGTTGGTCCAGAACTCATGAATGCTGTTACCCGGATCGGAGAACGATCTCTTCGATTTCCTCCACGTTGTCGATGGCATCGGGTTTGATCAGGGCCAGCGTCCTCTCCACGTACACCTCTGCTGCACACTGTGCTTTCTCCATAACTCACTCACATCCGCTGGAAATACCGCACCTTTCCTAAAAACACTGTAAAATTCCCTTTCCCTCCTTCCTTGTTTCTTCTTCTTTCTAGGCCAGCAGAACACCTAAGATGGCGGCGCCCACCGAAGCCTCGTGGGAGCCACAAGATGGCGTCTTAAAAGGGAAATGCTCCCGGGAGTCTTAAAAGGGCCTCACACCACTGCGGTCCCCACATAAAGACTTTTGGACTTTCGTAGGGCCAGAGCGAGTCTAAGTGTGCTATGTGAATGTAGGATGATGGATTCATGACAAGAAATAATATTTTAATGCTGGGTGGTCACTGTGTTTAAAATAATGGACATGAATTGCGAATTACGACAAGAGTTAATATTTCAATGCTGAATGGTCACTGTGTTTAAATTCAGGGACGTGGATCTGTGACCAACATTACCAATGTGCTAATGCGTTTTTTGATTTAGGGGATTCAAGCAATGGCTTTTTGAACTGGGGGAGGAAGTGATGTTGTGTATTGCTCTGGTACATTAAATGTATGATAAGTACAATGGTGCACCACAGAGGGTGCTGAAGTGGGAGACCTGAAAGTACCTGCACGAGGCAGTATAAAAGGCTGCCCACCACACCTGTGGAGCACTCTGGAGCTGTTAAATAAAGGACTAAGGTCACAGCAGTAAGATCAACACCAGACCATGTAGAGTCAGTGATTTGCGTGCTACATACACGACACATGCAACCTGGCAATTGCCTTCATCATGACAATGCCTGGGTGGGTACTGTGTAGATCGCATATAAATGTTTCCCTGCCTTTTTTTGGCAAAACCACGTGATTATCCCAGAAGAGACAATCCGATTGGATGGACATTTCATCTTTGCGTCAGTGAAACTGCTTAATTTCATCTTGCATTTCCCCTGGAACGGCCGACCAGTTCCCACTTAGGACGCAACTCTTTACTAATAATAGCACAGGATCCTGGCTGGTCCAGGTCCTGATCTGGCGAGCTGTAATGGGTGACCCCTCGCTCTCAAAAGCATCCATGGATAGCAAGTCTGCGGGCTGCACCATTTCAACCCCAGTGGTGGGTAATGGTAGCCGGCTGAGAGCATCGGCACAGTTTTCAGTGCCTGGTCTGTGGCGGATAACATAGTCATAAGCGGATAATGTTAGTGCCCATCTTTGGATGCGGGACGAAGCATTGGTATTTATATATTTGCTCTCTGAAAACAGCAAAATGAGTGACTTGTGGTCAGTTTCAAGCTCAAACTGAAGTCCAAATAGGTATTGGTGAATTTTCCTAACCCCATATACACATGCTAATGCCTCTTTCTTGACCATACTATAGGCTCTCTCAGCTTTAGACAGACTTCTAGACACATATGCAACAGGTTGGAGGTTGCCTGATACATTGGCTTGCTGTAACACACAGCCAACCCCGTACGATGAAGCGTCACAAGCTAGCAATGTTTACTTGGGTCATAGTGTATCAGTAACTTATTTGAACATAGCAGGTTCCTGGCCTTCTCAAAGGCTGTGTCTTGAGATTTTCCCCAAACTCAGTCATCACCCTTACGTAGCAACATGTACAAAGGCTCTAACAACATGCTCAACCCAGGTAGAAAGTTACTGAAATAGTTGAGGAGTCCCAGGAACGAACGCAGCTCCGTCACATTCTGTGGGCTGGGTGCATTCTTGATGACCTCTGTCTTTGAGTCCGTGGGCCTGATGCCGTCTGCTGCAATTTTTCTCCCCCAAAATTCGACTTCTGGCGCCAGGAAAACACACTTGGAGTGTTTCAGCCTGAGTCCCACTCTGTCTAGGCGACTTAGAACCTCTTCCAGGTTGTGTAGATGTTCGATGGTGTCACGACCAGTGATCAGGATGTCGTGTTGAAACACAACGATGTGCAGAACAGATTTCAGCAAACTCTCCATGTTTCTCTGGAAAATGGCTGCAGCCAAGCGAATCCTGAAAGGGCACCTGTGGTATATAAACAACTCTTTGTGTGTGTTGACGCACATCAGTCTTTACAAAGATTCAGCCAGCTCCTGTGTCATGTAGGCGGAGGTTAGGTCCAACTTGGTGAAAGACATCCCTCCCCCCGCTAACGTTGCGAACAGGTCATCCGCCTTAGGCAGCAGGTACTGGTTCTGTAGTGAGACTCGGTTAATCGTTACCTTGTAGTCTCCGCAGATTCTGACCATGCCATCGCTTTTCAACACCGGAACAATTGGACTGGCCCACTCGTTGAACTCGACTGGCGATATGATTCCTTCATGTTGGAGTCTGTCCAGTTCGATCTCAACTGTCCGAGCCTTGTGATGGACAGGCCGTGCATTGGGGCCTAGATGGATCTGTACCTTGCTGCCTGTGAAGTTGCCGATGCCTGGTTCGAATAGCGAGGGAAACTTGCTCAGCACTTGAGCACACGAGGCATCATCCACTGAAGGTAGTGCTTTGATGTCGTTCCAATTCTGTCTAATCTTTTCTAGCCAGCTTCTGCCGAACAGTGTTGGGCCATTGCCTGGAACAATCCACAAAGATTGCACAGCTCCATCATAAGATACCTTCACTGCCACACTTCCAATGACTGGTATGAGCTCTTTGGTGTAGGTACACAGCTTTGCATTAATCAGGCTCAGTTTGGGCCTTTGTGTTTTATTGCTCCACAGTTTCTCGAAAGCCTTCTGGCTCATTATTGATTGACTCGCACCCGTGTCCAACTCCATGGATACTGGATCTCCAGACTTCTTCCTCGGGTTGAGTTGCTGTGCTGCATGATCTGCGCCAGATCGATCATCCTCTGCCATGTGGTATGTCACAGCACGTTTGCACATTCGCTGGCGGTGCCCCATTGTTGCACAGCCTTTGCACACATAGTGCTTGAATCGACATTGATGGGCCCGATGTTTACCCCTGCAGCACCAACACGGTGCACGGTGCTTATGGATTCACATTCACCCCCGATGGCGGACTCTGAGTCATCACAGGTCTTGCAGCCGCAGATGTATAGGCCCTGCCATATGCAGTTTGGCATGCTAGCGATGTCATTTTATGCACAGTACTTGCCGGTGAGCTTCGATGTTGAGAAGATATCTGTTTTGTGTTATCATCCGTGGCCATGAATGCCTGGGCGAACGCGATGGCCCTACTCAGGTCTAGGGTTTTGGCAGCCAGCAGCTTTTGAAGAATGACCTTGTGGCTGATGCCCAGCACGAAAAAGTCCCGCAGCATTTGCCCCAATGCAGCTCCAAACGCAAGGTCCCGCGAGGCGTCTCAGGTCGGCGACATAATCCACCACGTCCTGGCCGCCGGAGCGATGGTGCGTGTAAAAATGCTATCTGGCCATCAGGAAACTCTCCTTCGCCTTGAGGTGGTCCCGAACTAGCATGCACAACTCTGTACATTCCTCTTCTTTGATTTTGTCTGTGCGAGCAGATTCTTGATGAGGCCGTATATTTTAGGCCCACAGATGGTGTGGAGAACTGCCCTGCGTTTGGCCGCGTTTGTGCCTCCTTCCAGCTCATTGGCCATGAAGTACTGGTCGAGACGCTCGACGAAGGCTTCCCAATCATCACCCTCTATGAATCTCTCTAATATTCCAATGGCAGCCATGGTTGTGTGAAGGTTCGTATTCTGTTACTCATCGCCAATTGTTGTGTATAGAAGAACTCCACGAGGCTGAATACTGTGAGCTAAACTTAGTGTGACCTTAGTCTTCTTTATTACAACTCCAGAGTGCCTAAACAACATGGCAGCCAACCTTTTATACTGGCCCTGCACATGTGTGCAGGTGACCATTAGGACTCCAACAGTCACGCCCTCTGGTGGCAAGTAATACATAGTTACATACATAACAGTATTTATATACTGTTTTTATTGTAGTAAAACATCCCAAGGTGCTTCACAGGAGCAGTATCAAACAAAAACACTGAGCCACATAAGAGGCCTGTGGAGGAGCAGTGAACGACAGACCTCAGCCTCAGGATTATCGCGTTAGGCTGCCCATGAGCTAAATCCTGAAGTTTCGGTCAGTTTCAAAGGTAAAATGACGGCGAACGTTGCTAATTTATTGTCATCAGGACCACAGGTTCTGGGCCAACAAAAAGATCACCTGTTTTAGTGATGTTGGGAGGACATCAGGGAGAACTCCCCTGTTCTTCTTCAAAATACTGCAATGGAATCTTTCACATCCACCTGAGAGAACAGACGGGGCCTTGCTTTAAAGTCTCATGCAAAAGACAGCAGCTCCAACAGTGCCGCATTCCCTCAGTACTGCACTCATGTGTTAGTCTACATTATTTGCTCACGTCTCTGGAGTGGGACTTGAACCCACAATGTTCTGACTCAGGCGCCACTGCTATCACTGAGCCACGGCTGGCACCAGTGTTAATATGCATTATTAACTCCCACTTTTGTTTTTACGACCCTCTGTCTCAGGCACTGAGCCAAGGCTGACAAGTGCTGAAAGAAGATTAAAAAAGAACCAGCGACTGCAGAGAGAGAGGGGTTCAGCTCTGGATTATAGGACAGGAAGAAGGAAGATTATTCTCTTTAATTTAAGTATGATGACATGCTAGAGCGTGGGTAGTGTTGCATGTTCTTTATTTTGTATCACTACACAAATATAAGTTAAACCAATTTAACAAAGTGACTCTGATCATACCAATCGCTAGGGCCCTAAGTTAGAAAGTTCAGCCAGGCCAGCCTCCCTCACTCCATGCTCTGGTGCATATGCACCATGGATTGGCATAGCTGTGATCTTCAAAAATGACTATAAAAAATGTATATTCTCATGAGCAGTAAATATGCAGCCACATTACCACAAGTTGACCCTAGTCAAGGTCCTAAATCGCTGGATCATTTCCACTTGGAAACATTCTGGCAGTAGCATGTTAATTATTTGGGTAGGTAACTAAATAAATAAATCTAATTGCTATTTTTACTTTCCAAAAATAATAGTCTGGAGATGACTAGTAATTACTTTTGATGAATAGAGTCAAGGTATGAATTAACATCTATATTGATTGGGGATTAAAGGCACTCTCAACCATCAGTCTCCAATCAGTGAATATGTGGATTCACATTCTAAATTGCATTCGGCAAAAGTAATTACTTGTCATCTGCAAATAGTAATTTTTAGAAATAATACATGAAAACAAAGTTATTTATTCAGTCATTTACGTTTTGATTCTGAGATGTTGGTTCATGGTCTTATATTAGAATGGGATATCATCATTTGGTTATTAAGTATAAATAACAGCTGTATAACTGTGACGATCTAGTAAACCTGATACCTGGATCAAATGATGTGATATGTTCAATAATTGGGTGTCTTTCACTCAAATAAACATAGGTAGCACTTACAGGTTCAAGTAGTTCTGGTTCCAACCAGGCAGCACCCTGTTTATGTTACATGGCTATGGCCGAGTTGGAATTTTAACTGTCCAGTTTAGCAGAGAGCTCTGGGCCTGCCTGGATACATGCATGGATAGAGCTGTCTCCCACAAATTTGAAAATGTTTAGAGAATGTAAAAGATAGAAGTTATTCTCTCTAAACATTTAAATTGTTGCTCAGTGTACTAGACTGAGATCAATAAAAGCAGAATGGCATACAATAGATCTTCTGATGGATCAATCATTAAATGCACAACCCAATGTGATACTGAGCAATACAGATTGGGAAAGTGCCAGGTATAATCCCTGTGCTGAGTTAACTGCTCCCAGCTGGGCAGCAATTTATGCACCACAATTAGACTCAGTGGTCTTGGGCTAGGGAGGGCAAAAGTCAGGCAGCAGTTTGTGCTTCTGATCACGATCCACTGGGTTGCCAGCCCTCCAGATTGTCCTGGAGTCTCCATGAATGGGGAAGGCTAACAATGCAATGAAATACACAATAAATGGAAGGATACTGAGAAATATAGAGGACTAGAGAGACCTTGGAGTGCATGTCCATAGATACCTGAAGGTAGCAGGACAGGTAGATCAGGCACTTAAGAAGGCGTATGGGATACTTTCCTTTATTAGCCGAGGCATAGAATATAAGAGCAGAGAGGTTATGCTAGAATGCTATAAAATACTCGTTAGACCACAGCTAGAGTACTGCGCACAGTTCTGGTCTACACTAGATTACAGGGAAGATGTGACTGCACTAGAGAGGGTACAGAGGAGATTTACGAGGATGTTGTCAGGACTGAAGAATTTTAGCTATGAGGAAAGATTGGATAGGCTGGGGTTGTTTACTTTGGAACAGAGGAGGCTGAGGGGAGACTTAATTGAGGTGTATAAAATTATGAGGGGCCTAGCTAGAGTGCTTAGGAAGG
Organism: Pristiophorus japonicus; assembly: GCF_044704955.1. Taxonomy (NCBI): domain Eukaryota; kingdom Metazoa; phylum Chordata; class Chondrichthyes; family Pristiophoridae; genus Pristiophorus; species Pristiophorus japonicus. Next base: position 109,397,097 of record NC_091987.1, read on the forward strand.
ACCTATTTCCCTTAACCGAGAGGTTAATAAGCAGGAGGAAATAGATTTAAAGTAATTGGAAGAAGGATTAAAGGGGATTTGTGGAGAATCTTTTTCACCCAGAGGGTGGTGGGGGTCTGGAACTCACTGCCTGAAAGAATGGTAGAGGCATAAACCCTCATCACATTTAAAAAGTACTTGGCTATGTACTTGAAGTGCCATAACCTACAAGGCTACGGAGCAAAGCTGGAATGTGGGATTAGGCTGGATAGCTTTTTTTGGACGGCGTAGACATGATGGGCTGAATGGCCTCCTTCTGTGCTGTAAATTTCTATGATTTTATGAACAAATGTTACTTGGGTTACTGTAGTGGAGGAGCTGCCAGTGTGTAAGGAACTGTTCCCCAACTGGTGTCATTGACTTCAGTACAGGAGGGTAGAACAGGTTGGAAGAAAAGAGAATGCAGAGAATATCCTGTTCTGTAAAATTTCACAAAATTGACTGGCTACTGTATTGGATGTAAATCCTTGGGCAGACTCCGATTTCCACCTGAAACATTCATCAGACTTTTCTGTTGGGTTGCAAATATCCTAATGTGTATTTCCAGAATTTTCTGTTTTTATTTCAGATTTTCAACATCTTTTTCATAACGATAAAACTGTCCGAGCTATGGGGCCTGCCCCAACAGTATTTCACCATCCAACTTCCAAGTGCAACCATTCCCACTGACCTCCATTAGAAAATGTGCACTTCTTCCTAGCTGACCTCTTCTTAGGGGTTAGTTTAAGCTGCGTTCATTCCATGCCATAACAAACAACAACTTGTATTTGTATAGTAGCTTTAAGAACATAAGAAATAGGAGCAGGAGTAGGCCATTTGGCCCCTTGAGCCTGCTCCGCCATTCAATAAGATCATGGCTGATCTTCTACCTCAACTCCACTTTCCCTTAATATTCAAAAATCTATCGATCTCTGACTTGAATATACTCAACGACTGAGCATCCACAGGCTTCTGGGGTAGAGAATTCCAAAGATTCACCACCCTCTGAGTGAAGAAATTTCTTCTCATCTCAGTCCTAATTTAACATAGTAAAATAACCCAAGGCGCGTCGCAGGAACATAATCAAACAAAATTTGATACTGAGCCAAAGAATGGGATATTAGGACAGGTGAATAAAAGCCTGGTCAAAGAGGTAGGTTTAAAAGAGCGTCATAAAGGAGAGAGAGAGGTAGAGAGCAGAGAGGTTTAGGGAAGGAATTCAAAGCTTAAAGCCGTGGCAGCTGAAGCCACCGCCGCCAATGGTGGGGTGGAGGAAATCAGTGGAGCGCAAGAGGCCAGAATTGAAGGGACGCAGAGATCTCGGATGATTGTAAGCAATGTTTCCTTTAAGCTGCGCGACTGCGCGGTGCACTTAAGCTCCTGCGCAGCTGGCTCACTGTCTTTTAAATGGGAAAAAACACGCATGCGCAGTATTTTGAATGAACCACGCACTAAACCCCCCCCCCCACCCCCAAAAAATTTTTTTTTTAAGGGAATACTGGTTGTAGGGCTGGAGGAAGTTACAGAGATAGGGAGGAGGGAGGCATGGGGGAATTTGAACAAAAGGATGAGAATTTTAAGTTCGAGGCATAGCTGGACGGCTGCCAATGTAGGTCAGCAAGCACAGGGCCAGTCTGAAAGGAAACATTTTATCAAAAGGGAATGGACACCTCTCCAGTAAGGCGTGCAGTAAAAAGACGAGAGTACATTAATCGAGGGTTGTGTTCCTTTTTCAGCAACAACAGATCGCCGAATTCCCTGCAGATGTGTAGTTGACTCCAATATAATGTAACAGCTGATAGTCAGATTTGTGTTATAAATGTGTCACTACACTGAGAGTGCGCTGTCCCTTTCCAACTTCCATTTAACACAGGTAACCTTGACATTGGGTCAGAACAATGGTGTAATGCTGAAAGTTATCTCAAACATTCAAGTACTTTGATTATTCGTCTGTGTTTGTTACAGACTTGATCACCAATCTTTACCATTCCTTGTTCTCATTTTCTTATTTACCAATATTACAGACTGAAAATGCCTCCGTATATTTATAATGAAACGCCAGGAATAGTTAAACAGGAATCCGGTGTTCTTTCTGGGTAACTGCGGTTGACCAAAGTATTCCTGGTAAGGGCCGGTGCGAAACAAGGCAACCTTGGAGCGAGCTGGATTCCAATGTTAAGGACGTTTTATAGAATAACTGGCGTTAAATGGGCGAGGTTTGATAATATGATGCCCCCCTGGCGCGGCCCAGTTCAGGAGGGTCCAATCCATTGACATTTGACCCTTCCAGTTAAAAGGGCAAATACTAACATGGAAAAAGCAGCCTCTGCCTATCAGGCGCTATTTTTAGTTGCAACAACTGTCAGCAACGTCAGGAATCTCTTCACAAGCTGCCTCCAAACTAAACTGATGCACTGCCCCAGATATCTTCTCCGATCGACTTCTGCCCCGTCCCCAAACACCTCAGTCATTTCAACACTCAACTGCACCAATACCGGGAAATAACACCCAACATCCCACCTGTTGGTTTGGGATAACAAACAGAGGAAAAACACCCTCTCAGCAGACACAAAGGCGCCCGCCAGTTACAGGTACGTTTCTGGAAAGTTTGGAGTATATTCTTGTGTTGTTTATCGGTGTGGGCTCGGGCCGAGTGGCATGTTTTCGAAGGAAAGTGGAAGGGCATCTGGCTGGATTATTGTCCCACTGGTTGGGCAAGAGAGTGAAAGCAGGTGCCTCAAACAACACAAGGACAAAATGACCAAAAGCCCACTTTAACTGGGGAGATGGTTGTGGAAAGTCGACCCTCTCTCCCTCTGGCTAGCTCTGGCCGCGTGTGTCTTTGTCGGACTGATTTATCTCTCAGAGTTGGGCACGGGGTCGGTGACAATGACAGCGCCAGGTCCAGTCCTGTGGCTGTGACGTGACTGTCCCGAGAAAGCGACATCGACCTTTCTGCAGCCTGAGCCGCCGCCAGAGCCTGTCAGACTACAGTAACTTCCAAACATTGATGCCGTGAGTCATCCAGCTGCAATCCGCTGTATACTTCAATGCTTATTCTTAGGGCATGATTCTCCTGTTGCTAATACCGCGAGCATCAACCAGTCCAGTTCCTCTGCTCTGTTTTAGGCAGTGTAGCTCGAAGTGTTTCAGGATGTTGACACCAGGATATTTAATACTGCACATTGTTTAGTCAAAGTTACCTGTGGGGTTGTCTGTGACAGAAAACGTTGTTTTGAATTACACACTTCTATGTTTCAAAAATAAAAATAATTTCAGTAAATGTCCAAGCATATTTCCTCACCTGCCTGAGAGTCGGGTAGGAACACACCACGGATCGCTGGTTGCCAACTCTAGAAATAAAACGCAATCCTCTGTTTAAAGGAACCAGCAGGAATGCCCAATGTATTTGAGTATTTGTTAGTTGGTGTGGATGTTTGAAATAAAGGGAAACTTTCTTTAAAATGTTTTCAGATCTGCATTCCTTCTATACTTTCCGTGGCGAGATACAGACAGCATTGAGAATGTCATTGCGGTGTTTATTAAAGATTCACTCGGGTTTGAGCGAACAGAGGCTCAAGTGTTCATGTTCTGTGTCCCTGTAAGAGGTATCTAGGCAACATTGAAATGGACACTGAAAGATTATCTGTAGCGCGGCCACTAACAATGTTTAAGCAACAGAGTTCGTTCCAGCTCTCCACCGTACGGCTTCCATATTCTGAATGTTTGGATTTAATTGTCTTTTCTCGTTTCTAGCGGGAAATCAAACTTCCCTCTACAAAATGTCCAAACGAAGCTCCAATGTCAAATCTATTCAGGTGAGATGGATACTCCGTAAAACTTTGCAATTAGTAAATTCTCGGATGTTCCGTGTCAAGAAAAAAGAAGTGTGACTTTGTGACCACCTAACCCGAATCTATTATTGTAGACTGTCATGATTGCGAGTGGATGCGTAACAGATTGTTTTGTCTGATGCAATTGCAGGCCAACATAAACATCCCAATGGGCGCCTTTCTGCCTGGAGCGGGACATCCCAGCAAAAGAAAAGAATGTACCTCAGAGCCTGATGAGGTGAGAGAGAAAGTGAATAATAGTAATAAAATAAATAATTTGCATTTATATAGCGCCTTTCATGACGCCCCAAAGTGCTTTACAGCCAATGGAATACTTTGTTTTGAAGTGCAGTCATTGTTGTAATGTAGGAAACTCAGTAGCCAACGTACATACAGCATGAATCCACAAACAGCAATGTGATAATGACAAGATTTCTGTTATAGTGATGTTGGTTGAGGGATAAATATTAGCCAGACACTGGGGAGAACTCCCTCGGTCTTTCTCAAATAGATCCATGGGATCCTTTACATCCATCTGAGAGGACAGATGGGGCCTCGGTTTAATGTTTCTTCCGAAAGATGGCACCTCCAACAGTGCAGCACTTCCCCAGTACTGCACTGAAGTGTTATTCGTGTTCCAAATCCAAAACCCACAACCTTCTGACTCAGAGGCGAAAGTGCTACCAGTAAGCCATACCGACACCTAAATGGTAATGGTGGAACTATACCAGTAGCTAGAAAGTTGTGAAAGAATTGGTGCTAACTGTGGTGTGTGTCGGAATTGGCCAAGGCTGCTGAAACAATGCCAAGAAATAAAATATAAAGGAAGGTTTTACCTTGCTCTATTATTTCCCAGTGTTAAAGAAATTTGAACCCCTCTCCTGTCTCCACACCTGGATTATGTGGATTTCGCTCTTTAATGTTTTGTTTAACCTGACTGGGGTGGGGATAGGAAAGCCTTATCCCTTTGCTAAATATCATCCTTCTAGTACAGAGGTACTTGTGCACTAGAATGGTAAAGAAAGACTTGCAATTATATAGCACCCTTCATGACATCAGGACTTCCCAAAGCTTTTTACAGCCAATGAAGTACTTTTAAAGTGTAGTCACTATTTTAATGTAGGAAACATGGCAGGCAATTTGCTCACAGCAAGTTCCCACAAACAGCAATCAGATAATATAGAAACAAAGAAACATAGAAAATAGGAGGAGTAGGCCATTCGGCCCTTCGAGCCTGCACCACTATTCAATATGATCATGGCTGATCATGCAACTTCAGTACGCCATTCCTGCTTTCTCTCCATACCCCTTGATCCCTTTAGCCATAAGGGCCACATTTAACTCCCTTTTGAATATAATCTAATGAACTGGCGTAGAGAATTCCACAGGTTTACAATTCTCTGAATGAAGAAGTTTCTCCTCATCTCGGTCCTAAATGGCTAATCCCTTATCCTTAGACTGTGACCACTGGTTCTGGACTTCCCCAACATTGGGAACATTCTTCCTGCATCTAACCTGTCCAATCCCGTCAGAATTGTATATGTTTCTAAGAGATCCCCTCTCATTCTTCTAAATTCCAGTGAATATAAGCCTAGTCGATCCAGTCTTTCTTCATATGTCAGTCCTGCCATCCCGGGAATCAGTCTGGTGAACCTTTGCTGCACTCCCTCAATAGCAAGAACGTGCTTCCTCAGATTAGGAGACCAAAACTGTACACAATATTCAAGGTGTGGCCTCACCAAGGCCCTGTACAACTGCAGTAAGACGTCCCTGCTCCTATACTCAAATCCTCTCGCTATGAAGGCCAACATGCCATTTGCCTTCTTCACCGCCTGCAGTACCTACATGCAAACTTTCAATGACTGATGTACCATGACACCCAGGTCCCATTGCACCACCCCTTTTCCTAATCTGTCACCATTCAGATGATATTCCACCTCCTATTTTTGCCACCAAAGTGGATAACCTTACATTTATCTACATTATACTGCATCTGCCATGCATTTGCCCACTCATCTAACCTGTCCAAGTCACCCTGCAGCCTCTTTTTTAGTGTTTTGGTGATGTTGGTTAAGTGATAAATATTGGCCAAGACACTGGTGAGAACACCCCTGCTTTTCTTTGAAATCGTGCTGTGGGATCTTGCCTTATCCGGAGGGCCGCACCTCTGACATTGCAGGACTCCCTCAGTACTGTACTGGAGTGTCAGCCTAAATTTTGTGCTCAGATTTTGTGCCTCTGGAGTGGCACTTGAACCCACAACTTTCTGACTCAGAGGCGAGAGTGCTAGCCACTGAGTCAGGGCTCACACTACTCCAGGAAGCCAAGACTCAAACCCACACCTTTTGACTCAATGATGAGAGCGCAAGTAGGATTGTAAGCAACTTTTACAGATTGACATTTAGACTAGAAGAAGGGTTGTGAGTTAAAGATGATGTTTTTTTCTGAAGTTTGGTAACGGTTCCATCTGATACAGGGGGCGTGCAGTAAATCAGAGGAAAAGAAAGAGCTGCCTGGAGCAGTGAAGTTACCAGGACCGGCTGTCAACCTCAAGCAGCTCCAGGATGCCAAGAGTGAGCTCAAATTCGTCCCCAAGGTCGAGTAAAAGAGACGCAGGCTTGGCTTCCCATTGACTGTCACTTTGAGCTGCCTCTGCCCGTGCGGACCGGCAAGGGGCAACTTACATGGCCCAAGATTTTATACAGCTCTCCAGGCTTCGATAGAATAAACCAGTGATTCGTACAAAACGCATCCTTTGCTACGGTTACCTCCAATACTGTAAAATCGCAGTGTTCGCCCGCTACTCTGACTGTTTTCTTAAGAATATAATTATAAAATATATTAGAAAAGAATTAGAATTTATTAAACCAGAAGTCTTGTTAAATGTGAAACTTTACTCTTTGATAAATCACGTTTTATTAGAACACGTGGGTGTTAAATAAGTGAATGTTTTAATTAAGGACATTTAAACATTGCACTATCATCTCCTTATGTAGTTATAACATGCAGTGTTCGAATATACTAACATGTTGTCTATTTTGGTCTGATTCCTCGTCCACTACTAGTTTATCTGATGAAAACCTACTGAATGACGGCACAGCAATAAACACTGTCCCCAAAGCCCAACTCCTGGTTACATTTCCACTTGTTTGTTGTCCAATGCGCTGAGTGCGGACACAGCTCACATTGCAAGACATCCCAGCCCCTCGGACTCAACCGCTCAATGTCAACAAGGCAGTTATTGGGATTTATTTCATATAACGATGACTGTAACATCTATTTAAAGGCAGTAACTGCTGCACTAATTGTAAAATAAGCAGCCCAGACCCACAGGACATTAGTAACACAGAACCATGGGCTTTCCAACCTATGTTGGAGACCATAGGGCTGATTTTTAACTCGGCTTGCCCTGACGAAACTGGGCAGTATCAGAATTAAAATAGCGATGGTAATTGTACCACCCTGTTCTATTCCACCTCAAATGCTGGACTTCAAATTGGACTTCAAATCCTGACTGGTATAATCTGTCGTTTTCCTTTCAACTGAAATGAATGGTAGATGAGAGGGGTTTGAGAGGAGGGGGTAAGTGTGGTCCATGCAGTAGAGCTGGTCTCCAGTCGTCTTGGGTAATCCTTGCCACTGGACCAAGACCTAGCTCTGTCAAGCCTGTGTGGTGGCTGGTGTGCAACGGCCATCACACGTTAAAAAAATCTACTCACAGGCATTTTCCACCCTTCAAGATGTAGTTCGGGATTTGGAATATTAGGTCCTTCATTCAAACACCTGTGAACTCTTCCCTTTTCGGCATGGAAGCAAGTCATCCCCGTTTCGAGGGACTGCCTATGATGATGACACCACCTCACTATTTACTGTGGCCTTCCCTGGGTGGTCCTGGTGCTGGCCTGGGACCCACATTACTCTCGGCAAGTGGCACCCTGATGCAACTTTGTGGGACAACTAGGTAGAGTGTGGGCAGTGCATGTTTCACCCAGTTGTACCTGGCTCAAGAGGCGGTGGCTCCAAAAAAGGTAAGTGAGAAATTAGTTTTGTGGAGCTTGGAGGAGCAAGAATCGGGAAAATCGGCGAGGTGTATAACTGGTTGCTATTTTGCTAGTGCTCGTTTTGCGACCCACTGAAATTGAATGTTAATCCCAGCATGTACAAATGGGAGCCTATATTTCAAGGCACCTTGATAAATATTCACTGATGTTTACATAGCACAGGCCACAGTGGCTACTTTTGTAAAGACGAGAGGCCAGAGCATTCAAGAGGCAGCTTGAGGGTGCTGTGATTTGCGGGGATTGTAAGTTTCTATGGAGAGGTGAAGGTGAAATGCGTTCCTTCATGTGTACTTATCTTAGTGATATTTTGCACCCAACCAGTTAATAGGCAAAAGACAATGCCTGAAAATCGTAACTCTTGTGAACATCTCACATACAATTTGTAACAGGAAATTAAATGAAACACAGCAGCAATACATCTAGGAGCTTATTTATCTGCCACCACCCAAGTGACGAAAGTTTGAGTTTATTAAATAATTTTCAATAACATTTTTATTTGATGAAGGCAAACTATGAAATTAATAAAATTATCATAAAAAGAACTTGAAATAGAGACTTTTCTTGTGGGCTATTTTCCAGAATGCTGATAGGGAACTTAGTTTTCTCGCCCTCTCTGATTCAGTTTGGAAAGCACTGCACTAATCTTATTTGGTGGGAACAGCTTTTCTCATTAAAAACAATCTATGAGGTTACTTTTGGTGTTTTGGGGCATCTGCCTCTCAGATGCCCTATTGTGAATGTAACACGTTTAAAACATTTGTTCAATTGAAATGAAAAATACTTGCATTTATTTAAAGATGCAGTTATTTGCACTGTAAAAGTGCTCTGATTGGCTTTCCATTATCACATGACCTGATTATTGGAGGATAAGTCACACCCAGAAGTTTCTCTGGAATGCGTAATTGGAATCACCCAGCCCAAGTTCTGAGTGACTTTGCAAACTATAATTCGAGCCAATCTGACTTCAGAACAGAGAGGATGGAGCGCCCTAACCCAGCAAAAATCTTCCCCAGCCGAAGTTCCTGACCCCATCCCAACCTAAGTTCATGCCTCCCCAGCACAAGTTCCTGACCCAGCACAAGTTCCTGACCCCATCCCAAGTTCATGACTCCCCTGCCCAATTTCATGACCTCATCCCAGCCCAAGTTCCTGACCTTAGCCCGCCCTGCCATAGATGGGGCATTGTGTGTGGGTCACAGATTGTTAACAGGTTTATTGGATATGAAGTGAATAGTGACAGTGTTGTGACTTCCGGATTTCATTCATTCCAATTCATCATCATCACAGGCAGTCCCTTGGAGTCGAGGATGACTTGCTTCCACTCTCAAAGTGAGTTCTTCGGTGACTAAGGAGTCCAATGTGGGACCGACAGTCTCTGTCACAGATGGGAAAGACAGTGGTTGAAGGAAAGGGTGGTCGGGGAGCCTGGGTTGACACATGCTCCTTCCACTGTCTATGCTTGGTTTCTGCTTGTTCTCGGCGATGGGACTTGAGGTGCTCAGCACCCAGCCGGATGCTCTTCCCCCACTTTGGGCAGTCGTGGGCCAGGGATTCCCATGAGTCGGTGGGGATGTTGCACTTTATCAAGGAGGCTTTGAGGATGTCCTTGAAGCGTTTCCTCTGCCCACCTGGGGCTCACTTGGACTGTAAGACAAAGGTCCTCTACCAACCTGATCCCACCGTACAGCACTGCCCGCTGATTATCAAAATCCACGACGAGGCCATGGACAATGTGGACCATTTTCCATACCTCGGGAGCCTACTGTCATCAAGAGCAGACATTGATGATGAGGTCCAACACCGCCTTCAGTGTGTCAGTGCAGCTTTTGGTTGCCTGAGGAAGAGAGTGTTTGAAGACCAGGTCCTCAAATCCGGCACCAAGCTCATGGTCCACTCCAATTATGTTTCTCGTAACACACGTACCAAACTTTCCGAGAAATCGAGTGTGGTTGTAAAGGAGGTGAGGTTGGAAGAACGTGATCCATCTTCCGTGAGTTCCCTCTCTCCCCTCCAATCCCCTCTGCTGCTTCCCCTCTCTCCACCCCCATGTCACTCTCTCTCTCTCTCTCTCTCTCTCTCTCTCCCCCAGCCTCCATGTCTCTCTCTCTCTCTCCCTCCCTCATGTTTCTCTCTCTCCCCTTCGCTTGTCTCTCTCTCTCTCTCCTCCCCGTGTCTCTCGCTCTCTGCCCTGGTTTTTCCCCCCCCCCCGTGTCTCTCTCTCTCTCCCCCCCCCCCCCCCCACACACACACACTCCATGTGTGCTAAATAGAAGCCAGAGGGAATTAAATATTTTTACCCATGGACTTTTAAAATATTTTTGACTTGCCATCTGCCCCCTGAAGCAGTGACTCCTTACTGAGGTACAGTTTGATAAATGATGATCACCGTGTTAGTTATGACAATGGCATAATTCCTTCATGGCAAACAAGCCAAAGGTGGGCAGCGGAAATGTTACAAGGACACCCTCAAAGCCTCCCTGATAAAGTGCAACATCCCCACTGATGCCTGGGAGTCCCTGGCCAAAGACCACCCTAAGTGGAGGAAGTGCATTGGGAGGGTGCTGAGCACCTCGAGAGCATGCAGAAATCAAGCGCAGGCAACGGAAAGAGCATGCGGCAAACCAGTTCCACCCACCCCTTCCCTCAACGACTATCTGTCCCACCTGTGACAGAGACAGTGGTTCTCGTATTGGATTGTACAGCTACCTAAGAACTCATGTTAAGAGTGGTAGCAAGTCTTCCTCGATTCCAAGGGACTGCCTATGATGATGATGATGATGACGACAATGGGCGTCAGCAGGCTATTCAATTTGGGGTAGACATCACATGCATGGCAGCTCGTGTTGTTATTTAATGCCTGCATAGGTGTTCTCCCAGCAGGAATCATTAGATAACAATCAAGAAAGGAACTCAGCACAGACTGTGAGTGAACCATGGGATTTCCCTGGTCTGCAGAGTCTCATGATTCACTAGGTAAACTTACTGGTGTATAAATTTGTTCTGGGCAGCAGTACAAAATGGGTTATTGTGAATCAGCATCAGATTTTACACTCCAATCAATTTTTTTCCATTGAAGTCGACGAAGATTGCAAAATTAGCTGCTGATTCCCTATCACTCTGTGCAATCACCCAAGCTGAATTTATATCCCGTTAATGAACTTCGGGGAACTTTAGATTGACATAAGTACAACCTCATTACATTGGTCTGCAATTATCAGTTCAATTAATATATTTTTATAATTAACTTCTCTTGTCCATATATTTTCTATGAATAAACCAAAATATTTTTTTTTACCTTGAAATATAAAAAGTTTGGGAAAATCATGTATCCTTTGAAATTATATTATAATGGCATTTTCTTAATTTTTATAATTATGCAGTTAATCACATTACAATTATGAATTCTAAATGATCTCTCATGTCACTACTCAGGATTAAAATGTTCAGGTTTATAAATTAATAAATTGAAACAGAAATGCCATTGTTAATTGCAATGTGGAACTCATTATTTCTAAAATACAGCTAATATAGGGACTTTTAAATGTATGAATAATTTAATTAAATAAATCAGTAACATAATGATTAAATGTAATAAATAGCTTCATAAATAAATGTAATCACTAAATTAATTATGACATTTAATGAGTGAATAATGAGATCCGAGTTGAAATTTTGCTGTGATTCACTGTTGCAGGTTTCCCAGGACACCGATTTGAAAAAACATATTTTACAATTGGCAGCTCTTCCCTCTGGGCTTGCACTGTTTTAGGTCTCCCTTGAGTAATGTGATCCTTAAACCTTGCCAGGATCACAACTGCACTCAGTGGAGAGACGGTGTGCAGGTGTTAGGTAACGATAGCAGGGAGGTTGGCCATGAGAAGCTAAATGTTTACAATCAGGCCAGAAAGATATGAAGAAAAACTGGCACTAACAGGTATAATGTTACATGCATAGGTATAGGCAAAATTTGCATTAAAGGACAAGGAGCTTGACTCAGCACAGACTGGAGAATCAAACCTGGGTTATTTTATTTCTGTGTGGATCAGTACCACACCAGGCTGAGCATTTACCTACTGAGCCATCACAGGAATTCAAAACCGGAGTTAACATCAGAGGACTGGATTAAACCCAGGTTCAGAGATTACAGACCAGTGTCCGACACCGTACACCACTGATGCCTCTCTGTTGGAACTGGACGAGAATATTAGCTGCGGTTAGATTACATTTATGAAGAATCCTTTCTTCTATGAACCACAAAATTGGCAGAGTGCTGAAGGTGGCTGGGTTTTCTGATAAGGGTGCAGGTTAGACACAAATTATTAGAATTAAGTTTTAGACAGATTCAATTGGAAGTGTACTGTTTGCACCCAATTTTCTAAGGTGAGCTCAGAGCATAACTCCAGCTGTAGTTTTGGACAGATGTAGGGAGCACACTATTAGTTGGAGCAGAAAACTGCATCAATTAAATTTAAAGGCGATGGGATAATTTAAGGGGTGTTGGAGAATACGGTGACAAAAATTGGAAAAATTTAAAGGAACCTGAGCCCATCAGCAGCCTTTAGCAAGACTGAAGAAGTGAAGGTCTAAGAATTAACAGCCAAAATGAAGGGAAAAAATGTGAAGTGCAGGAATGAGTCTGCAGCCAAAAGATGGAGCAGCCCAGTCCTCAGCCCCTTGTTTGAGGACTGTTGCAGTGTGGAGGATGCTGCATGAGATGGTTGTTAGGAAGATGGTCCTCAATGCCACTCCATTGCATCACCGCATAAAAGGAGGTGGAAGCAAGCTGGAGGTCATAACTGACTGGTACTGTGACTGGCTGTGCCAGAAATATGCTGGATGATAGCTGCAGGTGTCTGAGCATTAAACACAGATCTGCTGAGCTGGACATTTCACCATGGCCGTCTCCAGATAGATGCAACATGATAAGGTTGATGGCATCTTGGTGGTTGTCACCAATCAGGCTATGTTGATTGCTGATCACCCTGGCATGCCTTTTTCCATGCAGTACCACTGAAACCATGACATCATGTGATCGAGGTGCTCCCAGGGAAGTAGTACAGTGATTTTGACATTTGCCTATCTTAGTGGTGCCATCAGATCTGCTGGTCCAGTTTTTTGGGGGAATAGAAGTCTTTGCCTACATTAATCACTTTCCAAAGTGACATGTATTCACCTCTCTGCACACAGAGCACCTCTTATATATTCTGACCTGTCTGGCATTCCTCTATTGGTTCTCCTCTTCTTCTTCTGAACACATTAGATACAAGGATTCCCAATGGGAAAGTCATTGGTCATAATGCTGGGGACAAAAAAAATCAGAACAATTGACACAAGGGAGAACCTAAATTCTAGCAAAAAAGGAAGAACATAATCAAGAAATTACTAATGGAAATTTACTTTAACATTAATGTGTCCTTTAAATGACTTTCTGTATATAGCCACTGTGAAGTAACCCTGGCTCAGCTCACATGGGCATAATTAAGAGCTGATGCACTGCATCACGTGCAGCCTCCTCAAATTAAACTATGACTAGTGTCACTCCAACAGTCACTTAAACTAATGATATTCCTGTTTAGAACCTGTTCAAGATATCTCTCAGTACCAGGGTTGGGTTGGTTTGTCTGGCAAAAGTGAAGCAGGAGGTGATTCTGCTACTACAGGCATTCACATTTATTTATTTCATGATCCTCAAAATTCCCTTTCTTACACAGCAGTTCAAAACATTGCATTAAATAATCATAAAAGAATGGAATCTACGGTTGTTCACTTGCTCATTTTTTATTACAAATTAATTTCTTGAACTCATGATGAATTTACTGTTAAGAACTTGTATTTACATAGCACCTTATTATGTCCTCAAGGTAACTAATCTACTTCACATCCAATTAATTAGTTTTGAAGTGTCATCACTATTATGCAGGCAACACAACAGCAAATATGTGCACAGCAAGATCCCACAAACAGCAAATTAGATGAATGACCAGTTAATCTGTCTATGGCTTTGTTGATTGAGGGAGAAGTACTCGCCAAACTATCCGTTCGTCTTTGAATAGTGCAATGGGATCTTTAATGCCCAACTTGCACAGGCAGACAGGGTTCACTGCTTAACATCTCACTTCAAAGCTTTAATCTCTGACTACACAGGAGCTCACTGAAGTACCAGCTGACATTATGTGCTCAAGTCCTAGAGTGGGGCTTGAATCCACAATCTTCTGGCTCAGAGGCTAGAATGTTGCAAACTGGGCCAAGCTCACAATTAGTTACATTAAAATTGGAGTTACAAACCTTTGAATAATATTTTAGGCTTCAATATTCAATTTGGCATTATAAGACCACTCCACTGAACTTTTTTCTCCTGTTGCGCAATCTTGCGGTGAAGTGGGGGTACAGACAGTGGAATTCTACTTCTGGGAAGCTGAGAGCAGGCCCCTCGTGTCACTTAGAGGTATCTGGATTACACATGTACAAAGGCCCAAAGATACTGGTACCCAGCTAAAGAATCCAAGCTCTGGGAATTGAGCAGGAGGCAATCCCGAGACTCATCTGAAAGAAAGTTGTTGGAGGAGTTTGAAGATTTGATGCGTATGTTTCTAGGTATGCTTTGTGCTTTGGTCACAGTTGTTGAATATTGTATGGGGAATAATGGGGGAAAAATTTCGATTGGAAGCTTCCATCGCACGAATGCATCCTACCCGAAAAAAATCTATGAAACTACCTGGAGAAATGTAGGATTTTGGTCTGAGGCCTTCATTCGTTGTGCAGCGTTAGGGGATCTGTCTTTCAGGTACGGACGTCTATGTCAGGTACGGACGTCCATGTGGGCTTGGACCACCAATCACTGTGTAGTATTCTCATTGATAATAATGGGAACTCCGTTTGTACGAGTTCCCATTACTATCAATGAGAATAACCCCCTAAAACACCAAACCACAGCACAATAAATAAAAAAAACCTCACATATTTAAAATTAATTGAAATTAAATATAATTAAATGTTTTAGAAAAAAAAAATATTTTTTGGAATTTTTTTAATGTGTTTTAATAGGGTTAAAAATCATCATCATCATCATAGGCAGTCCCTCGAAATCGCGGAAGACTTGCTTTCATTTCAAAAGTGAGTTTCTCAGGTGACTGAACAGTGCAATACGGGAATTACAGTCTCTGTCGCAGGTGGCACAGTTAGTTGTTGGAGGAAAGGGTGGGTGGGGAGTCTGGTTTGTCGCACACTCATTCTGCTGCAAGTGCGTGTTTTCTGCATGCTCTCGGTGACGAGACTTGAGGTGCTCAGTGCCCTCCAGATGCTCTTCCTCTACTTAGGGTAGTCTTTGACCAGGGACTTCCAGGTGTCGGTGGGGATGTTGCACTTTATCAACGAGGCTTTGAGGGGTCCTTGAAACGTTTCCTCTGCCCACCTGGGGCTCGCTTGCCGTGTAGGACTTCTGAGTAGAGCACTTGCTTTGGGAGTCTTGTGTATGGCATGCAGACAATGTGGCCCGCCCAACGGAGCTGGTCGAGTGTGGTCAGTACCTCGATATAGTTACACTCACCTTAATGGACAGGGTTTTTAAACATAAAAATGAATGATTAAATTAAAATTTTCTATGTTTTAAAAGTGTTACACAGGTAAAAGTAAGCTACGCACCTGCTTTCACCAGATGTAAAAGTTTGAAGGACATTTGCTGGGCATGAGTTGGGCAAATAGCCCAATCTCTCCCGCACTTTTGTCCTTCTCCTGGGGATGCGTTTGACCTGAAGAAATTTTGATAGATCGACAAAAGTTTTTGGCACATTCACCTCATGCCCCGAGAACTGGCTTTTGCGAGGCCTTCCCGGGTTCGTGTGCTTGTTTTCTGCATGCTATCGGCGACGAGACTCGAGGTGCTCAGTGCCCTCCTGGATGCTCTTCCTCCACTTAGGGTGGTCTTTTGCCAGGGACACCCAGGTGTCAGTATGGATGTTGCACTTTATCAAGGAGGCTTTGAGGGTGTCCTTGAAACGTTTCCTCTTCCCACCTGGGGTTCGCTTGCCGTTTAGGAGTTCCGAGTAGAACACTTGCTTTGGGAGTTTTGGCGAGGCTGCAATTTTCGGTACTATGTTTTTCGTTTTATTTTCGAGGTATGTAGTGTGGACTTGTCAAGATCACTCAGATGACTGTTACATTTTTTGTTGAAGGATTTGATTGGTTACTTTTTAGTGAATGGGATTTCATTTTACAGTTAGCAAAAGACAATGCTTAAATTAGCTTAAATTTTCCATTCATTAAAAATTAACTCAGCAACATGCTTCATGACCTATAGGCACTAGAGGCACTTTCCTCCGGCTTAGTAGCAAGTTGGTAGCCCCAGACATATTAGCTTTAATTAAATAGATTGCATAGTTTAGCATGCAATTTTCTACAAGATTTCAACAAAACTCAGATTTGCGATCGTTTGCACCTTTAATTCTATTATAAAATGCACTCCCCTGCCCTTTCCCCATAGCCCTGCAATGTTTTTCCTCCAGGTAACTTATCCAATTCCCTTTTGAAAGCTATGATTGAATCTGCCTCCACCACTCTTTCAGGCAGTGCATTCCAGATCATAACCACTTGCTGCGTAAAAGGTTTTTCCTCACGTCGCATGTAGTTCTGTCAATCACCTTAAATCTGTGTCCTCTGGTTCTCGACGCTCCCGCCAATAGGAACAGTTTCTATTTTCTCTGTCTAGACCTATGATTTTCAATACCACTATCAATTACCTCTCAAATTTCTCTGCTCTAAGAACAACCCCAGCTTCTCCAGTCTATCCACATAACTGAAGTCCCTCATCCCTGGAATGATTCTTGTAAATCTTTTCTGCACCTGCAGGGTGTTTGTTTTTCACTCTGATTCTTAGACCTCGGAACTTATAGTGGGAAAGGACAACACGTGGCACAAAATTTAGGCTTAATCCAGTGTCAGTTTTATTATGCAAAAAATGACTAAAACTACAGGACTAAACTTCTGAGAGGAATCAACTGAAAACATACAATCACCCTTGCTGGCTGTAGCTATTGTAGGTTTGTGGTCATTGGTTCCTTGACCGGTTAGTTCTTCTTCTAGCCTGTGGCTAGTTCTGGAATTGGCTAGAATAGACTGGCAAAGGATACTTAAAGGGTTGACACTGGATAAGCAATGGCAAACATTTAAAGATCACATGGATGAACTTCAGCAATTGTACATCCCTGTCTGGAGTAAAAATAAAACGGGGAAGGTGGCTCAACCATGGCTAACAAGGGAAATTAAGGATCGTGTTAAAGCCAAGGGAGAGGCTTATAAATTAGCTAGAAAAAGCAACAAACCTGAGGACTGGGAGAAATTTAGAATTCAACAGAGGAGGACTAAGGGTTTAATTAAGAGGGGGAAAATAGAGTACGCGAGGAAGCTTGCAGGGAACATAAAAACTAACTGCAAAAGCTTCTATAAATATATGAAGAAAAAAAGATTAGTGAAGAGAAACGTAGGTCCCTTGCAGTCGGATTCAGGTGAATTTATAATGGGGAACAAAGAAATGGCAGACCAATTGAACAAATACTTTGGTTCTGTCTTCACAAAGGAAGACACAAATAACCTTCTGAATGTACTAGGGGACAGTGGGTCAATTGAGAAGAAGGAACTGAAGGATATCCTTGTTAGGCGGGAAATTGATGGGATTGAAGGCTGATAAATCCCCAGGGCCTGATCGTCTGCATCCCAGAGTCCTTAAGGAAGTGGCCCTAGAAATAGTGGATGCATTGGTGATCATTTTCCAATAGTCTATCGACTCTGGATCAGTTCCTATGGACTGGAGGGTAGCTAATGTAACACTACTTTTTAAAAAAGGAGGCAGAGAGAAAATGGGGAATTATAGACCGGTTAGCCTGACATCAGTAGTGGGGAAAATGTTGGAATCAATCATTAAGGATGAAATAGCAGCGCATTTGGAAAGCAGTGACAGGATAGGACCAAGTCAGCATGGATTTATGAAAGGGAAATCATGCTTGATGAATCTTCTGGAATTTTTTGAGGATGTAACTAGCAGAGTGGACAAGGGAGAACCAGTGGATGTGGTGTATTTGGACTTTCAAAAGGCTTTTGACAAGGTCCAGCACAAGAGATTGGTGTGCAAAATCAAAGCGCATGGTATTGGGGGTAATGTACTGACGTGGTTAGAGAACTGGTTGGCAGACAGGAAGCAGAGAGTCGGGATAAACAGGTCCTTTTCAGAATGGCAGGCAGTGATGAGTGGAGTGCCGCAGGGCTCAGTGCCGGGACCCCAGCTCTTTACAATATACATTAACGATTTAGATGAAGGAATTGAGTGTAATATCTCCAAACTGGGTGGTGGTGTGAGCTGTGAGGAGGATGCCAATAGGCTGCCGGGTGACTTGGACAGGTTAGATGAATGGACAAATGCATGGCAGAAGCAGTATAATGTGGATAAATGTGAGGTTTGCATTTTGGGGGCAAAAACATGAAGGCAGAATATTATTTGAATGGCGGCAGATTAGGAAAAGGGGAGGTGCAACGTGACCTGGGTGTCATGGTTCATCGGTCACTTAAAGTGGGCATGCAGATACAGCAGGCAGTGAAGAAGGCAAATGGTATGTTGGCTTTCATAGCTAGGGGATTTGAGTATAGGAGCAGGGAGGTCTGACTGCAGTTGTACAGGTCCTTAGTGAGGCCTCACCTGGAATATTGTGTTCAGTTTTGGTCTCCTAATCTGAGGAAGGACGTTCTTGCTATTGAGGGAGTGCAGCGAAGGTTCACCAGACTGATTCCAGGGATGGCTGGACTGTCATGAGGAGAGACTGGATCAACTGGACCTTTATTCATTGGAGTTTAGAAGGATGAGAGGGGATCTCATAGAAACGTATAAGATTCTGACAGGACTGGACAGGTTAGATGCGGGAAGAATGCTCCTGATGTTGGGGAAGTTCAGAACCAGGGGACATAGTCTTAGGATAAGGGGTAGACCATTTAGGACTGAGATGAGGAGAGACTTCTTCACTCAGAGAGTTGTTAACCTATGGAATTCCCTGCCGCAGAGTTGTTGATGCCAGTTCATTTGATATATTCAAGAGGGCGATAGGTACGGCCCTTACGGCTAAGGGGATCAAGAGGTATGGAGAGAAAGCAGGAAAGGGGTATTGAGTGGAATGATCAGCCATGATCTTATTGAATGGCGGTGCAGGCTCGAAGGGCCGAATGGCCTACTCCTGCACCTATTTTCTATTTTTCATAACATCAATGGAGTTGTTACGTGAGGCCCTGAACTTAATTGACTAGAGTGGGGAAAAACAAACCCACTGGAGACACCAAGTCTGTAAAAAGACTGGACAACAAAGGAACCACACCAGGTGCACATTTTTTGGGAATGAAGTGTTAAGATGGGAAATCAACTTGAGCATTGGAGATTCAGTGTGCAAATGGGAAAACAGACGGGTCCATTATTGCAGTCAATCAACCAAGGGGACCACAAAACAATGTATCGATGCAAACACTTTATCAGAAACTGCAGTGGCGGGAGATCAGTCAAAACCTGGATATAAATATGCGAGCTAGAAGCAGCTTAGCAGAAGTAGGATGTGTACAGATGGACACAGGTCAAAAGAACGAACAGACGATCGGACGGAAGGACATGTAGTATGGAACGTACACGAAAGGAACAGCACTGCAGAGAATGGCTAGAAGAAGAACTAACCGGTCACGGAACCAATGGCCATGAACCTACAATAGCTACAGCCAGCAAGGGTGATTGTATGTTTTCAGTTGATTCCTCTCAGAAGTTTAGTCCTGTAGTTTTAGTCGTTTTTTGCACAATAAAACTGACACTAGGTTAAGCCTAAATTTTGTGCCACGTGTTGTCCTTTCCCACTATAAGTTCCGAGGTCTAAGAATCAGAGTGAAAAACAAACACCCTGCAGGTGCAGAAAAGATTTACAAGAATCATTCCAAGGATGAGGGATATCAGTTATGTGGATAGACTGGAGAAGCTGGGGTTGGTCTTAGAGCAGAGAAGTTTGAGAGATAATTGATAGTGGTATTGAAAATCATAGGTTTAGACAGAGAAAATAGAAACTGTTCCCATTGGCGGGAGCGTCGAGAACCAGAGGACACAGATTTAAGGTGATTGACAGAACTACATGCAACGTGAGGAAAAACCTTTTATGCAGCAAGTGGTTATGATCTGGAATGCACTGCCTGAAAGAGTGGTGGAGGCAGATTCAATCATAGCTTTCAAAAGGGAATTGGATAAGTACCTGGAGGAAAAACATTGCAAGGCTATGGGGAAAGGGCAGGGGAGTGCACTTAATGACAAAAAGTATGATAGAACAAAGCAAATGGAGATGGTAATGGAACAAGTAAAGAAACAAAGGATGAGTCTAGAAGAGGTGTAAATGGGAATGGAAGATGCCATCATCAGAACAGATGTGACGGAGAAACTGGGAGAATGGAATGGATTCCTTACAGGAAGTGAGATGGGAGGAAGTGTAGTCCAGGTAGCTGTGAGAGTCAGTGGGCTTATAGTGGATGTGGATGAAGGGTGGAAATTGGAAACAAAATGAATGAAATTTTCTAGTTCAGGTGAAGAGCAGCAAACGGCATCGATACAGTCATCAACACACCGGAGAAAGAGATGAGGGAAGGGACCAGAGTAGGAGTGGAACAAATAATGTTTTGCATATCCCACAAAAAGGCAGGCATAGCTAAGACCCATGCGGGTTCCCGTAGCAGCACCTTTAATTTGGAGGAAGAGAATGGAGTCAAAAGATAAGTTGTTCAATGTGAGAACACGTTCAGCCAGGCAGAGGAGGGTGGTGGTGGATGGGGACTGGTTGAGTCTCTGTTCAAGGAAGAAGCGGAGCACCCTCAGGCCATCCTAGTGTGGGATGGAGGTGTAGAGGGATTGGACATCCATCGAGATAAGGAGACGGTTGGGGCCAGGAAACTGGAAACTTAAAGTGGCAGAGGGCGTTGGAAGAATCGCAGATGTAGGTGGGAAGAGACAGCGCAAGGGACTTTACAAAATAGAGGCATAAAATACAAGTATACTACAGTGGTGTTCCCCAGGGGTCAGTACAAGGACCACTGCTTTTCTTAACATATATTAATGACTTGGACTTGGGTGTACAGGGCACAATTTCAAAATTTGCAGATGAGACAAAACTTGGAAGTATAGTGAACAGTGAGGATAGTGATAGACTTCAAGAGGACTTAGACAGGCTGGTGGAATGGGCAGACAAGTAGCAGATGAAATTTAACACAGATAAGTGCAAAGTGATATATTTTGGTAGGAAGAATGAGGGGAGGCAATATAAATTAAAGGGTACAATTCGAATGGGGGCAGGGACAGAGCAAAACCGCAAAAAACGACTAAAACTACAGGACTAGACTTCTGAGAGAAATCAACTGAAAACATACAATCACCCTTCCTGGCTGTAGCTATTGTTCGTGGTCATTGGTTCCATGACTGGTTGGTTCTTCTTCTGGCCATCCTCTGCAGTGCTGTTCCTTTCGTGTACGTTCAGTACTACATGTCCTTCCGTCTGTTCGTTCTTTCGACCTGTGTCCATCTGTACACGTGTCCTTCTACTTCTTCTGTGTGCTTCTTCTTCCATCTGTTCCTGTCCTCCTTCTGTCTGGGGGTATATGTGCACAAATCATTGAAGGTAGCAGGGCAGGTTGAGAAAGCAATTTAAAAAGGCACACTGGAACCTGGGTTTTATAAATAGAGGTGTAGAGTGCAAAAGCAAGGAAGTGATGATGAAACTTTATAAAACATTGATTTTGGCATCAGCTGGAGAATTGTGTCCATTTCTGAGCACCGCATTTTAGAAAGGATGTAAAACCAGAGAGGGTGTGTAACGTTACTAATCTTCAGAAAAGCAGAGAAGGAGACCATGACCTATAAATACAAGCTTTTGGAATTAAGCTGGACAATTAAGGTCATTCTGTGGTCAGGAATCAAAACTGACTTCATGCCATAATAAAACTGACACTGGGTTAAGCCTAAATTTTGTTCCATTACCATCTCCTTTTGCTTTGTATTGTCATACTTTTTGTCATTTAATCACTCCTGCCTTCCACCCTATCACAGACCTTCCCTTTTGTTCTTCCCTCCCTTCGGCCCTTTCCATGCCTCTATACTTGTTTAAAATCTGTTACATCTCTAACTTTTTCCAGTTCGGACGAAAGGGCGTCCACTTGAAACATTAACTCCGTTTCTCTGTCCACAGATGCTGCCTGACTTGCTGAGTAGGTCCAGCATTTTCATTTTTATTTCAGATTTCCAGCAAGCACAGTATTTTGTTTTTGTACCACTGTATACCTTCTTCCTGTCAGGCAGGATTTCCAATCTGGCACAGCTCCAAAAGTTTACATAAGAAATAGGAGCAGGAGTAGGCCATTTGGCCCCTTGAGCCTGCTCCGAAATTTAATATCATAGCTGATCTGATCATGGACTCAGCTCCACTTACCTGCCTGCTCACCATAACCTTTATTCCCTTATCGCTCAAATATCTGTCTATCTCTGCCTTAAATATATTCAATGACCCAGCCTCCACAGCTCTCTAGGGCAGAGAATTCCACAGATTTACAACCCCGAGAGAAATTCTTCATCTCAGTTTTAAATGGACGGCCCCTTATTCTGAGACTCTGCCCCCTAGTGATAATATCACCCATGAGTGGAAATATCTTCTCTGCATCCACCCTGTCGAGACCCTTCATCTTATATGTTTCGATAGGGCCACCTCTCATTCTTCTGAATTCCAATGAATATAGACCCAACCTACTCAACGTACCTTCATAAGTCAATCCCCTCATCTCCAGAATCAATCTAGTGAACCTTCTCTGAACTGTCTCCAATGCAAGTATATCCTTCCTTAAATATGGAGACCAAAACTTTACAGTACTCTAGGTGTGGCCTCACCAATACTCTGCACAGTTGTAGCAGGACTTCTCTGCTTTTATACTATCTCCCCCTTGCAATAAAGGCCAACATTCCATTTGCCTTCCTGATTACTTGCTGTACCTGCATTCTAACTTTTTGTGTTTCATGCACAAGGACCCCCAGGTCCCTCTGTAGTGCAGCACTTTGCAATTTTTCACCATTTAAATTATATTTTCTATTTTTTCTGCCAAAGTGGATAACTTCACACTTTCCCACATTTTACTCCATCTGCCAAATTTTTGCCCACTCACTTAGCCTGTTTATACTCTTTGCAGATTTGTGTCCTCACAATTTGCTCTCCCTTTGTATCTTTGTACCATCAGCAAACTTAGCTACATTACACTCAGTCCCTTCATCCAGGTCATTAATATAGATTATAAATAGTTGAGGCCCCAGCACCTATCCCTGCGGCACCCCACTAGTTACTGTTCGCCAACCGGAAAATGACCCATTTATCCCTGCTCTCACCTATTGTACTACCCAGGCCGGATTCATGTCCCAAGAACTTTAAAAAAAAAAATCCTATTTGTCCCGTGTTGTTTTTTTTCCCCTTCTCTCATCTCATAGAATGTTTTCCCCAGTCTAAAAACAGTAATGCCCGATAAGTACAGCCTCAATAGGGATTCACCCGTAACGCGGATATCCACAGAAACAGTCAAAAGTCAGAGCCGAGGAGTTGACATTCTTAAAATATGTTTGCTGGCAAAATAGCCTTTTATCTGCTGGGAGTTTTACTAACTTGAAAAGCTGGTCCAGCACAAAACGGATCCCATGTAAAGTTAGGTCTGGTTCACGGATAATGGATCCAAAATCAGGAAGTTATTCTTACCTCGCTCTCAGTTCAGCTACTGCCGAACCTTCTTCACTACCCGAAAAATAGAAGCCACAATTTCACTGCGCTATTTTAAAGTAATATGTCATTTTACGACATCCACTTCACTTTTTAAAGTTTCTACATGTAGCCATTACACGTTGAGTAAACAAAGTTAAACTGTGAAAATAAAATAAAAACGTTTACATTTCCCCTTGTTAAACTGGCTACATTTTAAGTTTGATTCTAAAATGTTATTACAAACGTGCTGGAGACTGGGAGGAGTAGAAATGATTTTATTTAGTATTCTATCCTAAACTTTTCAGTTTCGTGGGGAAAGTCTGTGTATTAAACACCATACTCGTGGCGATACTCGCAATTATCGGCGAAGATTCCTCTCTGCGCTAAGCACAGTGATATCCTAAACCAGTTCTTCATAACTGGGGTTTCCGATTTCACTGTACAATGCGCTGAGGAAACCTTTCTCCGATAATGGGAGATTCTTGATTTGGTCTTATATATTTGCGTAATAATCCTTCAGAAATCAATTTAAAAAATAGCAACTTTTCTCACAGAAATTATCTGGATTACTCAAGGACATTATGTGTTGTGGTAGAGGGCTTGTTTATTCAGTTAGGATGATACAAATTAGCACCCTCTCATTGGCTCCATGTTTGTGCCAACGAGAAAGTTCCACATCCACGGGTAGAGTTACATGGAAGGACATAGAATGCAGAGCACAGAAACAAGTTATTGGGTCCAACAAGCCCATGCTGGTGTTTATGCTCCACACGAGCCTCCTCCATCAACAGATCCTTCTCGGTCTCCCTGACAGCCTCAGCAGCGAGCAAAACAGAGGGCAGGTCAGAGCAAAACATCCCGACCGCAGACTTCACAAACTACACACTAGCTTGTTGTGTTTGTTGTTTCTATTCTGGTCACGGCGACCTCCATTAATATATATCGAGGGGTCACCGGCATGTCAAGCCGATTGTGAGCCACGACTGGCCAAGTTTTGCTGTAGGTGAGTCCAGGAAAGTGGCGATGTCACGCTGTGGGAATGATCTGATGCTCCCAGCGGGACACTGCAAAGGACAGCAGTAATTCCGTCTTGCCCAGAGGCCCCGACCTTTGGATTCAATATCAAACAGCACGATTTCACAAACTAGTTGCAACTCTGCAGACCGAGACTTACACTTTTAATGTATTGGGACACGCAGCCAGTCACACTCTCCCAGGATGGTCTTTTTGGATAGTTATGATGAGGGGTTTTGGACAGTTCATCCACCTATGATGAGGGGAAACAATCTTGCCGGCTCATCTCGCATCTGTTTCATTTAAAGGGAATGCGACCTTTAGCTTAAAAAAGGTGAGACACGATTTGCTCCACCTTTTTGGGGTTTAAAAAAAATAAAACGTGTGCTGTGGGCGGCCGTTTCTAACTTGCAGCCAGACTTGTTGGTGTGCGAGCAGTGTGGTGCCGACGCGAGGGCGCAGCATGAGCTACTTTGTGGCGCTGTCCCGCAGCCACGGGGAGACGGTGCTGTCGCAGTACCAGGCGCTCCGCAGTGACAGGCTGCTGTGCGATGTGGTGCTGGTGGCCGAGGGCACCGAGTTCAACGCCCACCGCTCGCTCCTGGCCTGCGCCAGCGACTACTTCAAGTCCATGTTCAAGGGGCACACCCGCGAGTCGCGGCAGAGCGTGGTGCACCTGCACGCCGTGTCGGCCGGCGGCCTGCGCCACGTCCTGGACTTCATCTACAACGCGTGCCTGTGGCTGTCGCCCGAGAGCCTGCCGCAGACGCTGGAGACGGCCAGCTACCTGCAGGTGCTGGAGGCCGTGCGCCTGTGCTCCCGCTACCTGCTCGGCAGCCTGAGCCCGGCCAGTTGCTGCCAGGCGGCCAACATCGCCGCCCGCTTCGCGCTGGCCGACGCGCGGGCCGGGGCCGAGGCCTACATCGCCGCCAATCTGTGGCGGCTGCTGGAGCTGGGCGCCGAGGAGGCGGGCCTACTGGAGCTCAACCCCGAGTCGCTGGGCGCCGTGCTGGAGTCGGAGCAGGTGCCGCGCCTGAGGGAGGCGGCGCTGCTGTCGCTGGCCCTGGCCTGGCTGGGCCGGGAGCCGGGGCGGCGGCAGCGGCTGCCTCACGCCGGCCCGCTGCTGTCGCGCATCCGCTACGGCCTGCTGTCCGGGGCCGAGCTGGAGGCGCTGTGCTCGGGGGCGGGGGCAGGAGGAGAGCCGCTGCTGCAGGCGGCCGGGCCGCGGGAGCTGATCGCCCAGGCCTTGGACTACCACTCGGTCGAGAGCCGCCAGCCGCTGGCGCAGAGCAGCCAGAGCCGCCTGCGGGTGCTGGACGGGCAGCTGGTGGCGGTGGGCGGCGGCCGGCTGCACCAGGCCAGCCTGGGCCTCGTGTGGGCGCTGGAGCCGCGCACCAAGCGCTGGCGGCCCGTCACCCGCTGCGAGCCGCTCCTCCACCACTGCGTGTGCGTGCTGGCCAACTTCTTGTTCGTGCTGGGCGGCGAGGCCGAGGAGGCCGGGCCCAAGCAGCCGCCGCCGCACCAGCGCCGGCCGCCGGCCGCTGTCAGCGACCGGGTGCACCGCTACGACCCGCGGCTCGACCGCTGGAGCCGGCTGGCCAGCATGCGGAGCGGCCGGGCGCAGTTCTCGTGCTGCGTGCTGGGCGGCCGCATCTACGCGCTGGGCGGTCGCTGCGGGCCCGAGGTCCAGGGCCCAGCCGGCGCCTCGCTGCCCACCGTCGAGGCCTACGACTTCGCGGCCGGCCGCTGGGAGGCCGTCGCTGCCCGTCTGCCGCACCCGCTGCACGGCCACGCCAGCGCCGTCCACGGCCGCACCATCTACGTCTCGGGCGGCAGGTACGCCGAGCAGGCGGAGGCCAGCAAGGACATGCACTCGCTGCAGCCGCTGGACGGGGAGGGCCGCTGGGCCGCCTGCCCGCCCATGGCCATCGCCCGCTTCGGCCATCAGATGGCCACGGTGGGCGAGCGCGTCTTCGCCTTCGTCGGTATGTACGAGCCCTTTTGCGACATCGAGTACTACGACCCGGCGCTGCGCCACTGGCAGCGGCTGCGGCCCCTGCTCCTGGACCGCTCGTGCTACGGCCTGGCGGTGATGGACGCCCGCGTCTACCTGGTGGGCGGCAAGAAGTGGCACAACGCGCAGGAGGTGGCCGCGCAGAGCGCCGTCGTCTACGACACCGCCAGCGACACCTGGAGAGAAGTCTGTAAGCTGCCCCTGCCCCTGTGCGGCACCCAGTGCGGGGTGCTGCAGCTCCTGGACCTGCCCGAGGCCGAGGGCAAGCTCGGTATGGAGTAGCGCAACCCCAGCCATTGCTCCCCTCACACAGCACAGGGATGTTGGAGGAGCGCATGGTCTTTCCGCACTCTTGTCCCTTACCACTGCAACCTTGAAGTGGACAAAGCACGACTGGATATATTCACGCAATGGAGTAAATTGTCATTACTACAAACCCACCAGTCTATTTTGTTGGCCATAGAGCGACAGGTGTCACATTTTGCTGTAGCTGAAATTACTAAACATCTTAGTAAACTGATTTTTTTTTAAAAGCTCGCATGGAAATGTCGTTATCCAGCCCTCCCCTTGCCCCTGCCCCCTCCCAAATTTTGACTGATCGCTTACTTTTGAGAGGGTGCAGAGATTTACCAGGGATAAGATACTTTGGTTATGTGGAGAGACTAGCAAAGTTGAGATTAACCTTCTCTTCTTTAAAAAGAGAACAAAGAAAGATTTAATAGAGGTGTTCAAAAGTATACAGGGTTTTGATAGTGGAAACAGTTTCTCCCTACCTACTCTATCAGGAGGGCCAGTAACTGGAGGACACAGATATAAGATAATTGGCAAAAGAACCAGGAGCCTTGAGAATTTTTTTATACAATGAGTTGTTGCAATTTGGAATGCCCTACCTTAAAGAGTGTTGGAAGCAGATTGAATAGTACTTTCAGAAGGGAAGTGGATATATACTTAAAGGGAACATTTGCTGGGCTATGAGCAGGGCGGTGGGACTAATTGGATAGCTCTTTCAACGAGCCAGCACAGGCAAGATGGACTGAATGGCCTCCTGTGCTGTATGATTCTATGATCTCTCTGAACAAGGCTTCCACAATCCTGTCTTCAGGTTTATGTGAATCTAATCGAAGGGTGCTGAAGCCTATAAATCCATATTACGCTCCCTGGTTACAGGGGGTCTCTGTGGTGCTCAGCTATCTTTTAATATGAGAAGGCCTCCACTTTTTTTTTACATTAACATGTTTCCAGCAGGTCCATTGGATGCTCGGGCAATTTAAAACAGGTCTTATTTGGATTGACATGACTCCAAAAGTTCAATACCGCTTTTTCATCCATCCACTTTGTAAACCACGTCCCAACATGATGGTAGAGCATGGTGAAAGAGTTAGTGGGGCACCAGAACAAACAATGCACGTGGTTAGAATCATTTGGTATAAATAGGATTCTGCAAATGACAAGCCTCCAAAATTCACAAGTAGCTTATGAAACTCAATCAAGAGTTGCAATTTAATAATGGGGAGAAGGAAATATTAGTCAGCAGCATTATGTATTGCATTGTACAGTTCTATCTGTTCCCAATGGTATGTGCATTGTCAGGTTAGTGATATGGATCATATTTTATTTCAAAGGACGTAGTCCGATTTCAAGCATGACAAAGACAAATGTCACATGAGCTAACTTCAATGTTGCAGGCGGTGAAACCCAACAGCACTGCCTGTAGGAATGTTGTCGGGATTGACTGATCATTACAGTAATTTTCCAGTATTTTATGGCAATATTGAGATTAATTTTGCAGGATAGTCCCGATTCCACGGAATCTGCAGCCTGCAAGATTAGTACACCAGTTAGTTAGTTGCGATACTTGTTTTTTCACTTCTGTATTGGATAAAACACTAACTTGGGTCACTGAATCTTGGACCCTCGGACAAATGACAAAATAAAGTATTAATGTTTGAAAACAAGAATGTGGCATATGTGTATTGGAAATAAACTACTTTCACAAAATGATTTAAACTCCCGACTATGAAAGAAAGATGTCCTAAAGCGTTACACAGCCAATTAATTAGTTTGAACTGTAGTCACTGTTAAGTAGACAAATGCAATAGCCAATCGTACACAAACAGCAATGAGATAAATAACCAGTTCATCTGTTTTGATGGTTTTGGTTGAGGAATCACTGGTGGCCAGGACACTGAGAGCACCCTGGTTCTTTGCACCACCTGAGCAGACAGGGGGGACCCTGGGTTAAAGTCTCATCTGAAAGATGGCGTGGTAAAAGTTTGGCTGCATCCGTTTTCAGTTCCAAAATTGGTGCTGCGCAGGCAGTGCTTGCCCCAACCAGGCTTTGTTTTAATAAAGTTTAGTGAGCTGCTAGCGCCTATCACACCTCCGCAGGCAGGTCGCCCATCTTGCAAAGTTAATTTTGGGCTGCTTGCCTCACGGTTGACCCACAGGTTACCGGGGAAGGGGACAGCATGAATTGGATGATCGGGACTGGCAGAGGTTATTTAGGAGTGCTATGGAGCTTTACGTCTAGAAAACCTGAGTAGAGCAGACCCAACGCTTGGCAGAGAAGTTCTAAAACAGACGTTAGTTCTCATTAGCATATGCGAGGAGCCTAATGCCTGTTTTAGACGACCATCCTGGACATCTGAAAAATGGCCTGACCTAATTTCAGGTCACATGTTTTTGAAGCCTCCTTGGGTCATAGGACATTGGTCCCCAAAATTTGGTTGCACAAGAATTTCTATCCCAGCATCTCCGACAATGCAGCACATCCTCTACTGCTCTAAAATGTTAGCCTAGGTTATGAGCTTAAGTGCAATGGCGCTTGAACATCATCATCATCATCATAGGCAGTCCCTCAAAATCGAGGAAAACTTACTTCCGCTCCAATAGTGAGTTCTCAGGTGGCTGTACCATCCAATATGGGAATTACAGTCTCTGTCACAGGTTGGACAGACATTAGTTAAAGGAAAGGGTGGGTGGGGAGTCTGGTTTGCTGCATGCTCCTTCTGCTGTCTGTGCTTTGTTTCTGCATGCTCTCGGCGACGAGACTCGAGGTGCTCACCGCCCTCCCAGATGCTCTTCCTCCAATTAAGGTAGTCTTGGGCCAGGGATTCCCAGGTGCCAGTGGGAGTGTTGCACTTAATCAAGGAGGCTTTGAGGGTGTCCTTAAAACGTTTCCTCTGCCCATCTGGGGCTTGCTTGTCATGTAGGAGTTCAGAGTACAGCGCTTGCTTTGGGAGTCTCGTGTCGGGCATGTGGACGATATGGCCCGCCCAACGGAGCTGTTCAAGTGTGGTCAGTGCTTCAATGCTGGGGATGTTAGCCTGATTGAGAACACCGACGTTGGTGCGTCTATCCTCCCAGTGGATTTGCAGGATCTTGCAGAGGCAGCGCTGGTGGTATTTCTCCAGCGCTTTGAGGTGTCTACTATATATGGTCCATGGCGTGGCCTTAGACAACGTGTTCCATTTTCCATATCAGTAAGGACAGACATCGACAACGAGGTCCAACACCGCCTCCAGTGTACCAGTGCAGCCTTCGGTCGCCCGAGGAAGAGTGTTTGAAGATCAGGACCTCAAATCTGGCACCAAGCTTAAGGTCTATAGGGCAGTAGTGATACCTGCCCTCCTATATGGCTGAAACGCTTGAACAAATGACCTTATAACTCATGAGAGTGTTATCACTGAACTGAGCTCACATTTGAGACTAG
Source organism: Pristiophorus japonicus (assembly GCF_044704955.1). Classification (NCBI taxonomy): domain Eukaryota; kingdom Metazoa; phylum Chordata; class Chondrichthyes; family Pristiophoridae; genus Pristiophorus; species Pristiophorus japonicus. The sequence continues at coordinate 109,427,528 of NC_091987.1, forward strand.
CCCAATGTGAAAAAAATCTCCTTCATACATCATTCCATATACAGAATCCTCCATGTACCATCCTACTATATTGAACTTTGAGTCATCCAACGTCTATGTATCATCTGAGCAATGCAATAAAGCTTAGCACCTTCACTGTGCAAGATTTCTTATTAAAGTAATACTATAGTGAAATCTGTTATGTTTGCATCTACTTTTGCTGTGGTGTAAAATAATTCATAATAAAGAACAGGTTATAGATTATTCCATCTCTGAATAGGCTTCTGAACTCACTGGTGACCTTGTTTATTCTAAGTGTTCAGTTATTCTCAACCTCCTGTTTTTACACTATGATTTTGACCTGGTCGCATCACTCTTGGGGCAAAAGCAGAACTAGCATGCACACCCAAATATGTGCCGAGAGCTCTGCTCACTGATGGTGAAAGTTTTAATGTTAGTGTTACCAGCCTTAGATATTCTCTTGGGTATAGCAGTGCTGGTCACTTCTAAGTGTTGTGAATGTCTTTCATTTGAGGGTGTAGCTTTACTGCCCGCTATCCAATTACATGATGCTGTAACCCAGCAGTGTAACAATAAGATCCCTCTGTGACCGGAATTGGATATTGCATCTTTCGCATGTGCGTTCACATGCCTTTCTCCAATCTCTGAAGGTAGACCGAAAAACGCTCCATTGAGATCAGGCCAGATACAAATTGTTAAGCTCCTTTATTGCAAGTGATCAAGTAACAGTCAAAGCAAATTCCACTTGCTTAGCTCAATCTCACTTCTCTCCTTGAAAACATGGGGAAGAAATAATAAACCACTCTGTGAGCTGATGTACTTTTTCTTGGTGGTACTTTTTCTTGGTGATACTTTTCTTTCAAGACTACTCACTGCAAGAAATAACCTGCATTTTTAATATTGTGGGACAATCTAATGGAATAGATAGATTTATGGAACTAGTGCAAAAACTAGTTCTTAACTTAATGTTTAAAACAAAGAACCAGAGCAGAATATTAATGCTGAAGTTTAGATAGCTGGAAACCTAGCAAAGAGGGAGAATTTAGTATAAATGGCATCCAATTTGATATGGTGGTATGGAAAAGAACAAAAAAATGAACATCTCATTAACTGTCTAATGGGCTTTCAGGACTGTCCTAAATCAAGATTTAGGCATGCAGGGAGCAAGCGCAGGCAGCGGAAGGAGCATGTGGCAGACAGGACTCCTCACCCACCCTTTTCTTCAACCACTGTCTGCCCCACCTGTGACGGAGACTGTAATTCCCGTATTGGACTGTTCAGTCACCTAAGAACTCACTTTTAGAGTGACTGCCTATGATGAAATCAAGGTTGAAAGAATTGAAGCTTAGTTTTTGGGTGAGGCTAGAGCTTTATGTAGTCTGGTTTAGTCTAAAAATGAAGGCATTACCAGAATACAGGACAGATATTGGGTCATCTTCACTGGTTGTGCAGATTAGAAAATTGGGACGTCTTGGTAATGTTGAGCATTTGATTCCTTCTGCCTATAATTTCCATCTGGCTGCATTTTGTGTGTGAGAATGCTTACACATATTTTGTGTCATAGCCTCATCAAGGTCCCAGAATACATATTTTTTTTTAATGAATACCTCTCACAAAATTTATGGCTTTTGTGCTGGGATTACATATTTTCCCTACAAAGTCCATTTTGAATGCGATGGAGTTGTTAAAGGGGAGCAGGTCTTGGATTTTTTTGTTTCAATATCTACAGTTTTTTTGGGGGGAGCAATTTTTACTCATTCGTTACATTAAGTTTGGTTTTAAACATCTCCCAAAGAAAGTTCTGTGTTGCCAACTAAGGCATGGGAAAGCAGACAGTACACCATTCATTTAGAGAACTTCAGCTGAACAGGGACGGGTTTAAAAAAAACAAGCACATGAAAAGTGAATTTTCCACTATCCATTTTCATGGGAGCTCAGTGAGCCTCAAGGTATAAACTGCAGAATCCCATGGCGGGTACTAAATGAGGTAAAGTTTATGTTGGTGGTTGGTTTTGAGGTACCCAAAGTACAGTATTTCATGGGGGAAGTATGACTGAAGGCATGTGAGAGGGGTAAGTGGACACCTAATCCACACTGGCTGCACTTGACATTGTGTCACATCTGTACCTGCCGGTCTTGTAAAACTTGCTTGACAACACTCCATAGGGAGCCAGTTCCAGGGCTTTGCTGTCTACTGCAAAGACTCCTACAAAAGTTATCTGCAGCAGAAATTTCACTCTGACTTTTCAAATTATTTACAAATACAATTCAGAAAAGATTCCTTTAAATAAAATGTGATACAGATCTTCACGTCCCGATTTGTTCTGTAGAGAAAAGTTTTAATTTGTAAATTGCAGTCTTTGAGAGTTTAGTCGACTGCGAGTTTAGGAGTTGTTTTTTTTTAAAAAAGCTCCTTTTGCTCCATTATGATTTTATCCCCCCTTCATCATGCACCATTTCCTGACTTAAAGGTCAGACAGGGAACCTTTGCCAAACCCACTGCTACTCTTGATCTAGTTGCCAGGAATTTCTTCAGACACTCAAAGATGACTCCCCAATGTTTTTACCTACCCTGTAGGGAGTGTCTAGCTTACTAATCACAGCTCCCACTGCTGGCACTCCTTGCACTCAACAATATAGCACGTTCCAGTTGTAAAGTATACAATTGGCTGAATTAGGATAAAAATTGGTCATCTTCTAAAACTACCATGGATTTCCACAGAATTTTTCAGATAACAAACTTTTCCATAACTGCTAACTGAGTGTATATTATGCACATATGGATTTGATGAAAAATAAAAAAATATAATATAAAAATTTCAAGAACTTTATTTGACTATAGATTACCATATTCATAATTATCTTTGCTTTTAAGCTGGTAACAATAAAATATACACAACAAATAACATACATTGTTGTCGAAAGATTCATGTTTGTATCACAAGAAAGACTACGTTATAACTCCATGCTACACTTGCCACTTAGAAATAATGCAGTCTTTGAGAAACTTTCAAAATTTAAAACATTGAATGCAGTTCTTTACTAAGTAAAGTGCAAACCATAAAGCTGTTGCACAGCAACAGATCTTATTCTTCAAAACAAGGTTATAACTACATCATCTTTAAAGCCTGTAAACTACACTCAAAGTAGAAATAATTTTCCTAATATCAATACACTTAGTTTTTGGTCCATTACAAAAAAATCTGTCACAATGTACAGTACAACAGAGGCATAATGCTTGGTATAAGTGCCACAACTTGATATCCTTACTCAAGTATTTTTCTTTGAAATAATGACATTATATAAAACTTCACAATTCATTTGTCAGTACCCATGCAGTACATATATTTTTAGTTTTTACAAATGTCTCAGATTTCATTCTTGATTTGGAATCCATCCAAACCAAGGGGTATTATTGTTTGCCTGTCTTTCATAGACTGAATTCATATCACATGTTCTGAAAGAAGGCCACTTTCCTGTTAACTTCCAGTGGACAGTGTTAGGAAAATGTTCAGCGTTTGTAATTTTAGAATATAATCTGGTTCAAAAAACAAACTTTTGAAATATTCTATTTTATAAAGTTCCTCCCTCCCATTCACGGTTGCAGATATAGCCTTTAAAACAAGCTTGTTGCACGCACAAAAAAGTATATAATCCTTCCGCTTATGATGCATTTTTTTGTGTTTTTTTGTTTGTTGCTTAAAGCATTAGATTCCTGCACACATACACAAGTAACTGATCAATACAATGTGCGAAAAGGCCTGTTAGCATATGTAGTCATTTGAGTACATAATTTACTTTTTCAGCGGCAGTGCAGGAATAATACCACACAATGCTCAAGTATAAACTACAGGCTTGCAGCAGCAATAGCAGCAACAGCAGAGCTTGTGATCATGAATACACTTAGCTGTTATTTGACATTAGGTTAAATAACCTGCAGAGACAACCTAGTTTCACTGCCTTCGGCCCAAGTTTAATTTTTTTTGAAAGCCAGACGAAAGTGTTATCGTTGGTCAAGATACTAAAACTAACTTGCTTTATACTGTATTAGGATTACATATTTTGGTTAATATCTTGATAAGTCTTTTCCAAGACCCACTTTCCTTTTTAATCAGCAGTGATATAGCATAATCATTTGGGTTACATACAATTGTTCTGTTCATCCCAAATCAATTACTTACTGTACTGCACAATTCTAAAGGTTATTTCCAATAATGCATTAAGTGCATGTATGTGTTGCATGTAATTTTATTTGAGGTTTTCTTCTTAAAAAAAAAGAAAATGTTCCCCAGTTCTAGCCTTTGTGAGATTGGATCAATGTAAATACGCAGAAAGTGCAATTTTTGTTTTTGTCCTTTGGTATATTATTTATACTTTTTATTATCATGTGCAAAGAACTTCATTGTAACAATAGTTTTGTGTGGCAATAGTCATATTTTGATTTTTTTGCCGTTTGTGGATTTTCATGGTCTTCAATAGGTAGTGAAAAAAATTCTTCATGGTGAATTAAATTTCATTACAGGCACAAATGTGGTAGAGTGACCATGAAGTTGTCGGATTGTTGAAAAAACCCAACTGGTTCACTAATGCCCATAGGGAAGGAAACATGCAGTCTTTACCCAGTCTGGCCTGTGTGTGATTCCAGTACCATACCAGCGTGGTTCCTACGTAACTGCCCTCTGGAGTAGCCTAGCAAGCCTCTCAATTGTATCCAAACCTCTACCAGCGGTTCAAGATGAAGGCCCAACACAAAAATCTTCTCAGGGCAACTATGGATAGGCAATAAATGCAGGCCTTGCCATCCCGAGAATGAATAAAAAACAAATCATCTCAGAAATGTCTTTCTTCATCATGCTTAAAATGGATGCAAATCCAGAGCACAAAGTGCCTTAAAGCTGGCACCTACCTTAGTGGTATCCAAAGTCTTGCACAACAGGAGTGACGGTGAACAAATTGCTATTTTTTGACCAAGATTCCCGGTAGCCGTTGAAGTTGAAACTACGGATGATAAAGTTTACAGTCGAGCTTTCTTTACTACGGAAAAAATCCCATCTAAAATAACTGAGTTCTGAGTACTTTTAATGGAGGTTGAAAACTGTTCTGACAATCAGTGGGCATGAATAGTGTCAAATAACATGCGTTAAGTAAAGAATAGACTTGAGAACTTACATATCTAGATTATGTGCATTAATTTGACGAGAAAGTAATTAAAATAATAATAAAATTAAAGACAAATGTTTAAAAGCAAGTAGAAAAATAGAAATGAGATAGTAAAACAAAAAAGGCAAGGGTGACAAATAAACAGAATGAAGAAATTAAAGAACAGAGAGGGGAGTTGTAGAGACAGGACTCAAATTAAGGAGTGATACTAGTCTAACTTGCTGAATTTTTGCACTGTGTGGAGGTAATGTTCACCATCATCATTTGGGCGGTAAACTGGGTCACTCATCCATTATAGAACTAACCCAGTTTTGGTTCGATTCATTTCAGTGAAAATGAAAATCAGATGGACAATCTACTCTGCCAGTTTATTGCCCATGTGATGAAGGTTAAAATTACTTCCATTATATTTTTATCTGACTCTCATGGTATTTGTCTTCATACAAGTGACATGTATAATAACGTGTGTTCTTACAACTTTTGACAACAGTCCTTTCCCCTCAATCCTTAATTTACATTCCTAACACATCTCCCAAATGTAACATGGTAAACAACTTGGGCCTAAAAATTCTCAGCAAACCCGGTGGACTGCTGTGCCAACTTTGGTAGAAATCTGTCAGAACAGTTGAAATTAGATTTGGACCAGGATACACTGGATGTCAGCCTTGTGGCAGTGTTTCTGGGAAGGTCTTGTAGAGATGGAGCCTGTACCTACCCTTTACAAGGACATCATCATGGGGGAGGGGGGAGGAGAGAGAAGGGGTGGGATAGACACCTGCATCATCAGGAATTCTTGTGATCTGAGCTGTCAAACACTTTGCAGGTATGTCTGGTAAAGCGACATACTGACTAACCCTGCGGTGGGCCTGGGAATCAACTGGGCTCCAGGCCGGGATTGTGGGGATGGGTAACATTCTCTCGTCAGGCTGCTTCCACGAGACTTTCCATGCCTTGCTGCAATGGCGGATGCCACAGATGCATCCTTAGCGATATGAGAGCCTGTCCATAGTTTGAATATTAAGGGACATTCCTCTAACCATACAAGATTTGGTGGGATCAGCGATGGAGGTCTAGGCTGGACATATCTTGGCACTTATGCTGAGATGCACTGACCCGTGGTTTCTCGGAGCCTTTATCTTTACATAGGATCCTTCACGTAACAAAACATTCTAAAGCGTGTTGTAGGGAAACAGTAGATACCATGCAGGACGTAGGAGTTAAAAAAGCTGACCAAAGGCACAGTGAAAGAGGGAAGTTTTGAGGATGCTTTCGACGGTAAGCAGGGAGAACAAACAATGAGGTTTTAGAAAAGAATTCCAGAGCGTAGAGGCATGGCGGCTAAAAGCTCAGCCACTAATGATGGAGGAGAAAGGTGGGGGGGGAGGGAGGATATGGAGTAAATGAGATTTGCTGAGGCGGAAGGTGCATACATGACCACAGAGCCGGGAAAGTTTCCGAGGTAGGGTGGAGAGAGGTTCTAGAGTGATATGGTCAGCCGTTGTGAAACTGATACATTACGAACAAGGACATCAGCAGAGGACAGGGTGATGAGCCAGGTGCTTGTTTGGAATTGCCACGGTGGTTTATAGTGATGATGTCATCCAAATAACATAATCCACACCACAAACACATTGCTGGAGCTGCACAGCATCAGATATCATCACGCTGAACTGCTTGGGATCATGCCGTTTCTTCTTTATAATGAATAATAACTTGAAAGATTCATGGGCTTAAAAATATTAAGACAACGAGAACCTTACTGCTGACCCAAAGTAGTACCTAACCTACCTCATGAAAGTCACATTCACCAATGCTGCTATTCCTACCACAATGAAGACTAAAATAAAATAACGGATGAAAGGGTTGCAAAACCTTGCACCCAATACAATGGACAAAAATTATGGCCCATTAGTCATTAGTAAAAGTGTTAACACAGTGCAGTGTGGTTTCATGCAGAATCTGTTCCTTATGCAAGCCATTTTATTATAAGTAATAATTTCAATCTATTTGTGCAGAAATATCTTAACACCAGAATTGCCAAGATAGGAAAAACAAGCTGCAGTTACAGAGTTAGCAAAGTAGGTTAGACACAATTATTTTAACAAGTCAGCGAGCCCTGGGATTTTAGTACTTGTAATATTTAGAAAATCTAATGTTTCAAACTGTTAAGATTATAATCCAAGTTCTGCCCTTTCACAATCTGGTTTGACTTTAATGTAGCGTGCATTGGTCAATCAAAGAGTTGTCCTCCAGGCTGCTGAGAAATGATCTCCGTACATTGTTCAATGGCGTTGTTTGAATGGCTGTCCCATATAACCATTAGACATTACTATGGTCATTCTGGAAATTACATGGTGATAATTATTTTGCATTGGATGACAGGAAGTTTCTTCTAACTTTATGACAAGGCTACGTTGACTTTGACTGTTCGACATAAAAGTTTCAAGTTGATATATTCAATTCAAACAAGAAATTATACTGAATTAACAGCAATTTTCAGGTGGGGTAATCTTGTGAAAGAGTTATAAATACATTGAACATGCCAAAATTCATAATCTTGCAGTCCAGTAAGACAGAAGGTAACTTGCAATCACCCTGCTTTGAAAAGGGATGCAATACCCACAGTATTGCAAACAAATTACCCTTTCTGATTTGCAGACTGTCCGAATACAGGGAGAGGTTTATGGACTTTTTATGTCTGTATAATACCAGTGTCTTCATTTAAATGCAAACAAATACATTGCATTGAGACCATTCACATACCGAAGCATATAAGACAGAATTGAGCTCAGTTTGTTCAAAACTTTCAGAATAAAGACCATAATTTTTGTTGTAATTGTAATGTACTGCATGAAGGTACAAACTGTACCAAATTTGTCTCTGAGGTTAGATTACCCTCTACTGTTTCTGTCACTTTGCACCCCAGGACATGCTCCCACTCTGGCTGATTTACTCACTGCATCAGCCTCAGCCATTCTTAAACTGGTTAGTAGTTAGAACTCAGAATAGCAGCTGGTTACAACTCTCCCTCTGTACGGCACTTCCGCACAGTACTGTAGGCGAAAAGGGAATTCAGTGAAGTGAGGAAAATTACCACTGTGTCTTGCTATACTTCCACATTTCAAGATGCTAAGCCAATTTTGGGCTATGATGTGGTAAATTTTCAATAGTTGATCCATTTAAAATTCCACTGTGCTTAATTTGGATGGTTCTGCACACATTAATTATTTTATGCATGGATTACAAGTCCTGGTTGCATCATCATTAAACAAAAGATTTTGTTTAGAAAATAGGTATGGGGTACAAAAAGTGGGTGGAATGTTGGGATAAGGCAGTTGTACCAAAGAGCAGACTGAATGGGGTGCGAAAAGGAGAGAAATAGACAATTAAGATACAGTTAGAAATACCTAGAGTATTTTTTTCAGGAGTGCCAAAAGCTAATTTTACAAAATTGCTTAAAATTATGGCAAATTATAATGACGAGTTTTAAAAACAGAACATTTCTTAATTATTCACAAAACACACATTCACATTCTGCAACCATGATTTTAGTGCTGATCTGACTGCAGACTTGAAGACAGTTTCATCTGAGGCTTATTCTATCCAGGTCAGTCTGAAACATCATTAAAATAAACACTTTAAGGCGTATTTTAACAGCAGGCAGAACATAGGCAGAGAATAAATGGGCGGAGCGTGGGGGCAGACAGTGGGCGGAGTGTGGCAGGCAGTGGGCAGAGTGGGGGAAGTGGGAGAAGGCAGTGGGCGGAGCGGGAGCAGGCAATAGGCGGAGTGCCGGAGGGCAATGTGCGGAGCGCAGGCAGGCAGTGGATGGAGCACAAGAGCCTCAGAAGAGCCTACAGCAGATTGTCTTTGTTTCTGGTCCCTGGTGGAGCAGTCTGTTCCTCTTGGCCCCATACAAAAGAAAATTATATGTTTCCTGGGTCGTGTCTTGCGCGGCCTTTATTGTTCACTGGTTTGGCTGCACATCTCCCAGGGTGGAGCGGCACAGTTCATCCGCTTGTACCTTGTAATTGCAGTCAGGATCTAGTGTACATCATAGAACCTCAATTTGCATACTGCGATAAGGCTCCTGCATGCTTCAGATGGGCTCCTGTGAAACCTCTTTTGAAGGTCCTGGTAAAAATGGCGGTGGCGGGATTGGAGCTGGAACCAGGCAGTATTTGCAGCATTGTAATTTTGGAATTGCTGCTGCCTCATTCTGCCAGTTGGACGGAGCTAAAATTGGCCTTATTATGCTCTAGGGACACAGTTCACTGTGGAGTGGTGGCATTCGGAGTGAATGCAGGGGGACGCAATGCAAGTGCCGACTGAGTGTGGGCTTTCATGGACATGAAGCTGCAGTGCAGACACATTCTTGTGCAGCTCTTCATAATCTGCTACACGTTTGTTATGAGAATCATGTGCAACATGGGTGGAGAAAAAAAAAGGAAAACCAAAATAAAATCCATGAGCACAATTTCTTCTTAAGCTCTTTTCGTGATTACTTATGTGTATTATTAGACTTGACAGGGCATATTTACCATTCTGGGTAGGGAAAGATCTTAAAAGAACCCAATGTCATTTTTATCAATGGCACACCAAAATAAAATCCCACATAAGCCACACCACGATGTTTTCATGACCTAAGTGGATTATTAGCACATCTATTTATAAGGAGGGATAAAGCTTTCCCAAGAATCTTATAAAGACAACAATGCCCCTTCAAACAAACTAAAAAACCTCCCCACTTGTGTCCAAAATCTAACTCAAAGCCAACAAATAACGGAATTAAATTGGAGTCTCCGTACTAAGAAAATACTTGCATCATTACTCACCAGTATAAAGTAAGCAGTCAAAAATTATTATATTTAATACAAGGCCTGCCTAGAAACTGTTCACACGTGGGTTTCAATATATGAGTGGGTGTGCAGCAGAGGTGGTGTAGTTTTAGGTGCAGCTTGTTCACTTGCACCATTTACTGATTCTGTGGCTGCATTGTTCTGACAGATATCCATGAACAGCTCGACATAGGTTTGTTTCCACTCCTGAAACTCTTTGGATGTCAAGCTGGGATTGTCTAGGATCTTGTCTATAATCACTACTTCTCCTTCTTTTGCCTGAGGGTGTAAAACAAAAAAAAATCCACATAATTACAAAAATAAAAATGCAAGTTATATTTGTGCAAAACAGTACAATACGTTATTTGCATTTCCATTCAGGTGTTTAGTAAAATGTGCACTGACAGATTTCCAACAAAACCATTTCTCTTTTCTATATTCAATATTGTAATTGTGCTGCATTATAAAAGTAGAAATTTACAATTACTTGAATTCTCTTTAACCCAGATGCTGTGGTGATTAAATTTTATATATTAAAGCCTTGGAAATATTAGCAGGAAAACAAGATAAACATGGTAGGCACCATGAACCGAGCATAATTTCAGCTGCAGGGCAACTGGTAGGCCTGGCCTGGGAAAGCTCTTACATGGTTTCTAAGGTAAAATAGGTAGTTTTATGGCTGAATTTCTTTGATTTTTTTGTGTTAATTATGTTTACAGTTTATTTTTAGACGTGTGTACTCAGTGGCTTGAAAAGCAATCTGGCTGCCAAAAGAAGTTAGAGCAATTTATTTTTAGTGAGCTGATTAGTTACGTTGTACTTTCTGGTTTGTGAATGGCAGTATTGAAAAATAAGTGAGCAATTTGATTGGTCAGTCTTATGGTAGCTGTTGGTTGGTAGATTTTCCTATCTGTCAAGTGAATTGAACTGTTTTTTTGATTAACTCAAATATCCAGTTGACTAAATGTGAGCCAAGATTCAAGTCAATCATGTTTTTTAAAAAACTTGTGTGATTATTTTGAAGAATGATGTCTTTTCGAGGTGCGACTCTAAAACATGTGCTTAATGATATAGATTGGTGAAATGAAGTGTAAGGGAACTAGTTCACACAAATGTAATCAGATGCACTAAAGGATAGAGCAGTTTTTGCACTTGTAAAGGTAGAGATGTGGACACTAAAATAAACTTACCATTTTGGGCATGCAACGTGAGCAAAGATTTGAGGAGTCTATATTTCACACTGTATTTGGTGCACATATCAGTAAATAGATTGGTTGTTGACCTGGTGTGCTACAGCCTATCTTACCTGGAACATAAAGCTAAACTTCTGTTCATAGGAAGGACTTAGCTATTGAACGAGATAGGAAATAACATTTCAAATTGTCCAAATCATAATAATGCACAGAAAGGAAAAGTAAATTTAAGAGTGCATTTGCAAAAAATTGCAAACCCAAAGATGCGATGCTCATTACATTTTAATATTTTCAATCTGTAATGTTATGATGAAAACAGATGGATCAGGAAATCTAATCAACATTTTTCAGTCTATTAAAAGTAAATCTGATCAAAGAGTCAAGTGACCTGGAGGGAATAGTGCACCTGAATGTGTCAAAAGGAAGCAATGGGGAGACACTTGAAAGAAAAATAACTAGACTTACAAAAATTTGTTAAACATTTTGACAAAACTTGCATTAATTTTGTACATCAGGTGACAGAGTGCATCAGGTCACAAGGGCAGGAGTCTTATGTATGTGACCCTGGTAGTTGCTGGCCCACCAACAGGCAAGTCCCAGATTTTCCATTGCCTAACGCAGTCGTTACTTGATCATCTTTATTCCTGATTACCCATGAGAATTTCTGCAGGATCAGCTGGAGGTGAGGCTGCTGGAAGTTTTTTTATTTCAGAGCTTGGTTCCCCCCTGCTGCCATGGTTAACAGGCTCAGCACAACTGATCAATTAGCTGATCTGCCGGCTTGCGGTTTTCCTGAGAATCTGGCTGACAATATATCTGCCGGGCCTGATAGAGACCCAAAGCCCATACCAAAAATGCTTCTCCAATGTCAACCAAGGTTCCCAGCTAAAAAGATTAGAACTAAAGACAGTGTTCACACCTTTGCAGTGCAACCCATCATCAAGGCCACTTATTTCCATCTCCAAAATATCGTTACCTTTCACTCCTAACTCACTCCTGCCTCTGCTTAAAACCTTTGTTAACTCCAAACTCACTTTCTCCAATGCTCCATAACATCGCCCATCTCCGCACCTGCATCAGCTCGTCTGCTGCTGAAACCCTCATCTATGCCTTTGTTACTTCTAGACTTGACTATTCCAATGCTCTTATGGCTGGCCTCCCATCTTCCACCCACCATAAACTTGAGCTCAATTAAAACTCTGCTGCCCCTTTCCTAACTTGCACCAAGTCCTGTTTACTCATCAGCCCATGTGCTCACTGACCTATATTTGGCTCCTGGTCAGGCAACTCCTTAATTTTTAAATTCTCATTCTTGTTCTCAAATTCCTCCATGACCTCGCCCCTCCATATCTCTGTAACCTCCTCCAGCCCCACAACTCTCCGAGAAATCTGCACTCCTCCATTTCTGGCCTCTTGCACATCCCTGATTTTAAACACTCCATCATTGGCAGCCATGCCTGCAGCTACCTAGACCCTAAGTTCTGGAATTCGCTCCCTAAACTTCTCTGCCTCTCTCTCTTCCTTTAAGATGCTCCTTAAAACCTACCTCTCTGTCCAAGCTTTTGATCACCAGTCCAAATATGGCTCAGTGTCAAATTTTGCTTGATAATGCTCCTGTGAAGTGCCTTGGGACGTTTTACTACGTTAAATGTGCTATATAAATACAAGTTGTTGTTGTTCTCCTCAATAAACCTTAAGAGATCAGTCCTGTACATCTAACCTATCCAGAACTCCACGACCTGGATTATGTCCTATCCTTGCTGATTCCCAGTGGCTCGCCATTCTCCAATAAATTGGGGTCGAAATTCGGTTACTCCCCATTTAAGGGCAGTAACCGAGGTGAGACGGGACTTCCTGTGCCCGGCACAGAAGTCTCGCCCTGGCCCCGAAATTGGGGGGTACTGCCCTCGAGAGAAAGTGGAGCACAATGCCGGGCACTAAACTTCCTCTCGGGGGCAGTAACGACGCGCTAAGTGCGGGAATTTTCCAGCACAAATCGGAGCGCTGAATGGGAGCACAGGGCCCTCCCCTTCTGTTAAAGGGGAGGGCACGCTGTGGGCTCTGCAGTGGGGAAAGGGGCCTCCACTTCACTACTGGGGGAGCGGGGTGCCGTGGCAGCAGCCCGGCACAGAAGCAGAGTGCTGGGATGCAACATCGCACCATGGACCCCGTGAAATCGTCACCAAAAGGCCGATCGATAAGTCGGGCATTCAGACAAAATGCCGGCATGCACCTCCCCATTAATTTTCACCCAGTGGGCGGAGGGCGATTCGTGACCCACAAAGCTGGCGCTGTCATCGCTAGTGGCAGCCTCATGGGATGCTATTGAATTACCACTCCAGGCTGTGCACGGCGATGACGTCATTATCCTTGTCTATAACTCCATCTATGGACTCACTCTACCCTACCTCTGCAACTGTCCCCAGCGCTACATCCTAGTTCCCCGCCTCCAGTCTTCTAAGAGTGGCCTACTGTGTATCATCCCACCACTAGTGGTGGCAGATTTTAACCTCTATATTGATTGGACAAATCAAATTGGTCAAGGTAGCCTTGAGGAGTTTATAGAGTGCATAAGGGACGAGTTCTTAGAGCAGTATGTAACGGAACTAACCAGGGGACAGGCTATCTTAGTCAGAAGTAAAATATAGAAAGGATAATAGTAAAAGTGGAGGGCAGAAAAACCTAAGGCAAAAAACTAAAAGGGCCATATTACACCAAAATTCTAAAGGGGCAAAGTGTGTTAAAAAGACAAGCTTGAAGGCTCTGTGCCTCAATGTGAGGAGTATTCGGAATAAGGTGGATGAATTAACTGCGCAGATAGCAGTTAACGGATACGATGTGATTGGCATCACGGAGACATGGCTCCAGGGTGACTAAGGCTGGGAACTCAACATCCAAGGGTATTCAGCATTTAGGAAGGATAGACAGAAAGGAAAAGGAGGCAGGGTGGTGTTGCTGGTTAAAGAAGAAATCAATGCAATTGTAAGGAAAGACATTAGCCTGGATGATGTGGAATCGGTATGGGTGGAGCTGCGGAATTTCAAAGGGCAGAAAACGCTAGTGGGAGTTGTGTATAGACCACCAAATAGTAATAGTAAGGTTGGGGACAGCATCAAACAAGAAATAAGGGATGTGTGCAATAAAGGTACAGCAGTAATCAGGGGCGACTTTAATCTACATATTGATTGGGCTAACCTAACTGGAAGCAATGTGGTGGAGGAGGATTTCCTGGAGTGTATTAGGGATGGTTTTCTAGACCAATATGTCGAGGAACCAACCAGGGAGCTGGCCATCCTAGACTGGGTGATGTGTAATGAGAAGGGACTAATTAGCAATCTTGTTGTGCGAGGCTCCTTGGGGAAAAGTGACCATAATATGGTAGAATTCCTTATTAAGATGGAGAGTGACAAAGTTAATTCGGAAACTAGGGTCCTGAACTTAAGGAAAGGTAACTTCGACGGTATAAGGTGTGAATTGGCTAGAATAGACTGGCAAAGGATACTTAAAGGGTAAGCAATGGCAAACATTTAAAGATCATATGGATGAACTTCAGCAAGTGTACATCCCTGTCTGGAGTAAAAATAAAACTGGGACGGTGGCTCAACCATGGCTAACAAAGGAAATTAAGGATAGTGTTAAAGCCAAGGAAGAGGCATATAAATTGGCTAGAAAAAGCAACAAACCTGAGGACTGGGAGAAATTTCGAATTCAACAGAGGAGGACTAAGGGTTTAATTAGGAGGGGGAAAATAGAGTACGAGAGGAAGCTTGCAATAAACATAAAAACTGACTGCAAAAGCTTCTGTGAATATGTGAAGAGAAAAAGATTAGTAAAGATAGGTCCCTTGCAGTCGGATTCAGGTGAATTTATAATGGGGAACAAAGAGATGGCAGACCAACTGAACCAATACTTCGGTTCTGTCTTCATGAAGGAAGATACAAATAACCTTCCGAAGGTACGAGGGGACAGTGGGTCTAGCAAGAAGGAGGAACTGAAGGATATCCTTATTAGGCAGGAAATTGTGTTAGAGAAATTGATGGGATTGAAGGCCGATAAATCCCCGGGGCCTGATAGTCTGCATCCCAGAGTACTCAAGGAAGTGGCCCTAGAAATAGTGGATGCATTGATGATAATTTTCCAACAGTCTATCGACTCTGGATCAGTTCCTATAGACTGAAGGGTAGCTAATGTAACACCACTTTTCAAAAAAGGAGGGAGAGAGAAAATGGGTCATTATAGACCGGTTAGCCTGACATCAGTAGTGGGGAAAATGTTGGAATCAATCATTAAGGATGAAATAGCAGCGCATTTGGAAAGCAGTGACAGGATCGGACCAAGTCAGCATGGATTTATGAAAGAGAAATCATGCTTGACGAATCTTCTGGAATTTTTTGAGGATGTAACTAGCAGAGTGGACAAGGGAGAACCAGTGGATGTGGTGTATTTGGACTTTCAAAAGGCTTTTGACAAGGTCCCGCACAAGAGATTGGTGTGCAAAATCAAAGTGCATGGTATCGGGGGTAATGTACTGGCATGGATAGAGAACTGGTTGGCAGACAGGAAGCAGAGGGTCGGGATAAACGGGTCCTTTTCAGAATGGCAGGCAGTGACTAGTGGAATGCCGCAGGGCTCAGTGCTGGGACCCCAGCTCTTTACAATATACATTAACGATTTAGATGAAGGAATAGAGTGTAATATCTTCAAGTTTGCAGATGACACTAAACTGGGTGGCGTTGTGAGTTGTGAGGAGGATGCCAAGAGGCTGCAGGCTGACTTGGATAGGTTAGGTATGTGGGCAAATGCATAGCAGGTGCAGTATAATGTGGATAAATGTGAGGCTATCCATTTTGGGGGCAAAAACACGAAGACAGAATATTATCTGAATGGCGGCAGATTAGGAAAAGGGGAGGTGCAACGAGACCTGGGTGTCATGGTTCATCAGTCACTGAAAGTGGGCATGCAGGTACAGCAGGCGGTAAAGAAGGCAAATGGTATGTTGGCCTTCATAGCTAGGGGATTTGAGTATAGGAGCAGGGAGGTCTTAATGCAGTTGTACAGGGCCTTAGTGAGGCCTCACCTGGAATATTGTGTTCAGTTTTGGTCTCCTAGTCTGGGGAAGGACGTTCTTGCTATTGAGGGAGTGCAGCGAAGGTTCACCAGACTAATTCCAGGGATGGCTGGGCTGTCATATGAGGAGAGACTGGATCAATTGAGCCTTTATTCACTGGAGTTTAGAAGGATGAGAGGGGATCTCATAGAAACGTGTAATATTCTGACGGGACTGAACAGGTTAGATGCAGGAAGAATGTTCCCGATGTTGGGGAAGTCCAGAACCAGGGGACATAGTCTTAGGATAAGGGATAGGCCATTTAGGACTCAGATGAGGAGAAACCTCTTCACTCAGAGAGTTGTTAACCTGTGGAATTCCCTGCCACAGAGAGTTGTTGAGGTCAGTTAATTGGATATATTCAAGAGGGAGTTAGATATGGCCCTTACGGCTAAAGGGATCAAGGGGTATGGAGAGAAAGCAGGAAAGGGGTACTGAAGGAATGATCAGCCATGATCTCATTGAATGCCGGTGCAGGCACGAGGGGCAGAATGGCCTACTCCTGCATCTATTTTCTATGTTTCTATCTGGTCTTGTGTAATGAGACAGGATTAATAAACAATCTCCTAGTAAAGGATCCCCTTGTAGTGAGTGATCATCGCATTATTGAATTTCAAATTCAGATGGAGGGTGAGAAAGTTGGATATCTAACCAGCATACTAAGCTTAAATAAAGGAGACTATGAAGGCATGAGGGCAGAGTTGGCTAAAGTGGACTGGGAAAATAGATTAAAATGTAGGACGGTTGATAAACAGTGGTGTACATATAAGAAGATATTTCACAACTCTCAAAAAAAATACATTCCAGTGAGGACGAAAGAGTGTAAGAGAAAAGATAGTCATCCGTGGCGAACTAAAGAAATGAAGGACAGTATCCAATTAAAAAGAAGGGCATACAAAGTGGCCAAAACTAGTGGGAGGACAGAAGATTGGAAAGCTTTTAAAAGCCAGCAAAGAATGACTAAAAAAATGATTAAGAAAGGGAAGATAGACTATGAAAGTAAATTAGCACAAAATATAAAAACAGAAAGCAAGAGTTTCTATTTGTATATAAAAAGGAAAAGATTGGCTAAAGTAAATGTTGGTCCCTTAGAGGACGAGACCAGGGAATTAGTAATGGGGAACATGGAGATGGCAGAAACTCTGAACAAATATTTTGTATCAGTCTTTACAGTAGAGGACACTAATAATATTCCAACAGTGGATAGTCAAGGGACTATAAGGAGTGGTACTCAGTAAGATAATGGGACTAAAGGCAGATAAATCCCCTGGACCTGATGGCTTGCATCCTAGGGTCTTAAGAGAAGTAGCGGCAGGGATTGCTGATGCATTGGTTGTAATTTACCAAAATTCCCTGGATTCTGGGGAGGTCCCAGCAGATTGGAAAACTGCAAATGTAACTGCAAAAGCAGGAAACTATAGATCAGTTAGCCTAACATCTGTGGTTGGGAAAATGTTGGAGTCCATTATTAAAGAAGCAGTAGCAGGACATTTGGATAAGCAAAATTCGTTCAGGCAGAGTCAGCATGGATTTATGAAGTGGAAGTCATATTTGACAAAGTTGATAGAATTCTTTGAGGATGTAATGAACAGGGTGGATAAAGGGGAACCAGTGGATGTGGTGTATTTGGACTTCCAGAAGGAATTTGAAAAGGTGCTACATAAAAGGTTGCTGCACAAGATAAAAGATCATGGGGTTGGGGTAATATATTAGCATCGATAGAGGGTTGGCTAACTAACTGAAAACAGAGAGTTAGGATAAATGGTTCATTCTTTGGTTGGCAACCAGTAACTAGTGGGGTGCCACACGGATCAGTGCTGGGACCCCAATTATTTACAATCTATATCAATGACTTGGAAGAAGGGACTGGTTGTAACATAGCCAAGTTTGCTGACGATACAAAGTTGGGAGGAAAAGCAATGTGTGAGGAGGACACAAAAAATCTGCAAAAGGACATAGACAGGCTAAGTGAGTGGGCAAAAATTTGGCAGATGGAGTATAATGTTGAAAAGTATGAGGTCATGCACTTTGGCAGAAAAAAAATCAAAGAGCAAGTTATTATTTAAATGGAGAAAGATTGCAAAGTGCTGCAGTAGAGCAGGACCTGGAGGTACTTGTACATGAAACACAAAAGGATAGTATGCAGGTATAGCAAGTGATCAGGAAGGCCAATGGAATCTTGGCCTTTATTGCAAAGGGGATGGAGTATAAAAGCAGGGAAGTTTTGCTACAGCTATACAGGTATTGGAGAGGCCACACCTGGAATACTGTGTGCAGTTTTGGTTTCCATATTTACAAAAGGATATACTTGCTTTGGAGGCAGTTCAGAGAAGGTTCACTAGATTGATTCCGGAGATGAGGGGGTTGACTTTTGAGGAAAGGTTGAGTAGGTTGGGCCTCTACTCATTGGAATTCAGAAGAATGAGAGGTGATCTTATTGAAACGTATAAGATTATGAGGGGGCTTGACAAGGTGGATGCAAACAGGATGTTTCCACTGATGGGGGTGACTAGAACTACAGGGCATAATCTTAGAATAAGGGGCCGCTCATTTAAAACAGAGATTGAGGAGAAATTTCTTCTCTCAGAGGTTTGTAAATCTGTGGAATTCGCTGCCTCAGAGAGCTATGGAAGCTGGGACATTGAATAAATTTAAGACAGAAATAGACAGTTTCTTAAACTATAAGGGGATAAGGGGTTATGGGGAGCGACGGGGAAGTGGAGTTGAGTCCATGATCAGATCCGCCATGATCTTATTGAATGGCAGAGCAGGCTCGAGGGATCATATGGCCTGCTCCTGTTCCTACTTCTTATGTAACTCTTAGGCATCCTGGCCGGACTCTCTGGCCCTCCCTTGTTAAATTGCTTTGCCTTGCTTTAGCTGTCCCCCACCTTCAATAGATTCCTTAACACCGACCTCTTCGACCTCACCATAACTCTCCAAATTTCTGTTTACGTCCAAATTATCTTCTTTTCGTGTGAACCTTTAATGTAGCAAAACATTAGGACATTGGTATCTTAGTAAGTGTAAGTTATTGTTGCTGATTTTAGCACAGCTGCTTGTTAAGCTGGAGTGAATGTTTTCCCCGCACCAACCTGTGGTGGTGAGGCTAATTGTAGTATCTTTCATGCTACATAAGACAAAGATTAGGGTTGATTCCAGTATCTGTGCAGCTTTGAGCTATATACTGGATACATTTGCTGTGCCACTGGGGATCGTTCCTCCTCTACTTTTAAAGATTTAATATTACACAGAGTAAAGCAAAACAACCAGAAATTACATTTATATGGTACTCTTAAAACAGTTTTAAGTTAGCACAGTGATGGTTATGAAATCGAGGGTAGCACTGTGGAGGTAACGCCGGGTATCATCAGCATATATCGGAAAGACAACCCATGCTCATGGATAATGGTCCCAAGAGTAGGTACACAGGTGAGGAATAGGAGAGGGTCAAGGATGGAACCTTGGGCAACACCAGAGGTGACTGTGCAGGCATGGAAGGAGATGCTATTGCAGGATGTTTTGGATTCGGTAGAATGGGTAGTTACAGAAGCAGCACGAGGACAAAATCATGAAATCAACCACACAGAAAAGAGGAGGATGGCATGGTCGACTGGATCAAAAGTGGCAGAGGGTTAGAGGCGAATTCGGAGGCATAACATTTTGCAGTCACAATCATATAGAATGTCATTGGTGACTCTAAACAGCGTGGTCTCAGTGCTGTGTGTAATAGACACCAGATTGAAGAGCTTGGAATAGGAAATGCTGGGAATCAAGTTAGGTGATGATAGCACATTCCAGATCTTTAGAAAGAAAGGGTAGGTTGGAAAAAACAATAAAGTTAGAGCCAGTTAATTCTGATTAAATTATTCCAAGAAGAAAAAAATAAGCCATTAAATGCAGTGAAAAAAAGGCTGTAACTATTTATAATACCAAAGTTCTGATTGGTTCCCCTTGGAGGGCAAGACCAAATTTCCGATCGGTCCCCTTGGAGGACAAGACACACTTAGCATGTGTCTGGAATATGTAATTAGATCCTGCCTGCCTGAGTAATCAAGTACATTGCAATGTGTAATATGATCCATTCATTGTGACAGCCAACTCCAGAACTCAACAGTGCTTACATTACTGCAAACAGGCAGAGCTCATCACCCTGGGTTAGGAGCACTCACCCTTATGAGTTCAGCATCAAACAAGGAATTACAGATGCGTGCAATAAGGGTACAGCAGTTATCATGGGTGACTTTAATCTACATATAGATTGGGCTAACCAAACTGGTAGCAATACGGTGGAGGAGGATTTCCTGGAGTGCATTAGGGATGGTTCTCGAGACCAATATGTCGAGAAACCAACTAGAGGGCTGGCCATCCTAGACTGGGTGATGTGTAATGAGAAAGGACTAATTAGCAATCTTGCTGTGCGAGGCCCCTTGGGGAAGAGTGACCATAATATGGTAGAATTCTTTATTAAGATGGAGAGTGACACAGTTAATTCAGAGACTAGAGTCTTGAACTTAAGGAAAGGTAACTTCGATGGCATGAGGCGTGAATTGGCTAGAATAGATTGGCAAATGATACTTAAAGGGTTGACGGCGGATAGGTAATGGCAAACATTTAAAGATCGCATGGATGAACTTCAACAATTGTATATCCCTGTCTGGAGTAAAAATAAAACGGAGAAGGTGACTCAACCGTGGGTAACAAGGGAAATTAAGGATAGTGTTAGATCCAAGAAAGAGGCATATAAATTGGCCAGAAAAAGCAGCAAACCTGAGGACTGGGAAAAATTTTGAATTCTAGGGGACCAAGGTCTAGAGAAGGAGGAACTGCAGGATATCCTTATTAGGCGTGAAATTGTGTTCGGGAAATTGTTAGGATTGAAGACCTATAAATCCCCGGGGCCTGATAGTCTGCATCCCATGGTACTTAAGGATATGGCCCTGCAAATAGTAGATACATTGATGGTCATTTTCCAACAGTCTATTGACTCTGGATCAGTTCCTATGGACTGCAGGGTAGCTAATGTAACCCCACTTTTTAAATAAGGAGGGAGAGAGAAAATGGGTAATTATAGACCTGACATCAATAGTGGGGAAAATGTTGGAATCAATTATTAAAGATGAAATAGCAACGCATTTGGAAAGCAGTGACAGGATCGGTCCACGTCAGCATGGATTTATGAAAGGGAAATCATGCTTGACAAATCTTTTAGAATTTTTTGAGGATGTAACTAGTGGAGTGGACGAGGGAGAACCAGTGGATGTGATGTATTTGGACTTTCAAAAGGCTTTTGACAAGGTCCCACACAAGAAATTGGTGTACAAAATTAAAGTACATGGTATTGGGGGTAATGTACTGACGTGGATAGGGAACTGATTGGCAGACAGGAAGCAGAGAGTCGGGATAAATGGGTCCTTTTCAGAATGGCAGGCAGTGACTAGTGGGATGCCGCAGGGCTCAATGCTGGGAGCCCAGCTATTTACAATATACATTAATGATTTAGATGAAGGAATTGAGTGTAATATCTACAAGTTTGCGGATGACACTAAGCTGGGAGGTGGTGTGAGCTGTGAGGAGGATGCTAAGAGCCTGCAGGTTGACATGGACAGGTTAGGTGAGTGGGCAAATGCATGGCAGATGCAGTATAATGTATATAAATGTGAGGTTATCCACTTTGGTGGAAAAAACACAAAGGCAGAATATTATCTGGATGGCGGCAGATTTAAAAAAGGGGAGGTGCAATGAGACCTGGGTGTCATGGTCCATCAGTCATTGAAAGTTGGCACGCAGGTACAGCAGGCGATGAAGAAGGCAAATGGTATGTTGGCCTTCATAGCTAGGGGATTTGAGTATAGGAGCAGGGAGTTCGTACTGCAGTTGTACAGGGCCTTGGTGAGGCCTCACCTGGAATATTGTGTTCAGTTTTGGTCTCCTAATCTGAGGAAGGACATTCTTGCTATTGAGGGAGTGCAGCGAAGGTTCACCAGACTGATTCCCGGGATGGCAGGATTGACATATGAGGAGAGACTGGATCGACTGGGCCTGTATTCACTGGAATTTAGAAGGATGAGAGGGGATCTCATAGAAACATATAAAATTCTGACGGGACTGGACAGGTTAGATGTTGGAAGAATGTTCCCGATGTTGGGGAAGTCCAGAACCAGGGGACATAGTCTCAGGATAAGCCATTTAAGACTGAGATGAGGAGAAACTTCTTCACTCAGAGGGTTGTTAACCTGTGGAATTCCCTACTGCAGAGAGTTGTTGATGCCAGTTCATTGGATCTATTCAAGAGGGAGTTAGATATGGCCCCTACAGTTAAAGGGATCAAGGAGTATGGAAAGCAGGAAAGGGGTACTGAGGTGAATGATCAGCCATGATCTTATTGAATGGTGGTGCAGGCTTGAAGAGTCAAATGGCCTACTCCTGCATCTATTTTCTATGTTTCTATGTTTTAGAAAGGAAGGGGTGACGTCATGGAGAGTTTGTAACATGAGGATGTGAATTTTATAATCAAGGTGTTGGCGGACAATGTTCCCCCTCATACAAAAGCAAAGTACTGTGGATGCTTGAAATCGGAAATAAAAACAGAAAGTGTTGGAAATACTCGCGTCAGTCAGCATTGGTGGAGAGAGAAACAGAGTTAACATTTCGGGTCGATCACCTTTCGTCACCTTTCCCGCTCCACCGGTGCTGCCTGACCTGCTAAGTATTTGCAGCACTTTCTGTTTTTACTTCAATGTTCCCTGTAATTTTTGGGGGGTGCGTGGTCCCTTTAATGGGCTGCATAGAACCTGCAGCCAGCTGCGCAGCCGTGCACCTAATCGAGTACAGGGTGATGAGTGATTGGGACTTGCTGCGTTTTAATCATCATCATCATAGGAGGTCCCTCGAACGAGGATGACTTGCTTCCACGCCAAAAGGAATGAGTTCGCAGATGTTTCAATGCAGGACCCAATATTCTAGTCCTGAACTCGAGGAGTAGAAAATACCTGTGCCTGGCTTTTTTTTTTTAACATGCAGTAATTATACGAGAAGCAGAGTTTTGGATGTGCTCAAGTTCTGAGGGTGGAATATGGGAAGCTGGCCAGGAGAACATTGGAATAGTCGGGTCCAGCAAATAACACGTAAAATATAATGTCATGCATGTTGTAGGACTAACACTGAATTCATTTTTAAAAATTCATTTATTTATTGCCCATCCGTAGTTACCTTTGAGAGGGTGGTAGTGAGCTGCCTTCTTGAACCACTGCAGCTTGGGGGACTAGGGCTAACATGAAACAGATGTAAAAGGGGTGTAGGTGGAAGACCATGATCCAGGCCAGAGGGCCAGAGAATGTGATTTATCTTTCCATCTGGATCACGTGCTTGCTCTCACCCCACCCCCCTTTTTTAGACCTGAATTACGTTCTTACCCCCTCCCCACTGTTCTCACCGTGCCCCCCCCCAACTCAAGAAGTTTCTGACCTTCTCTCCCTGAATTCCTGATCTTCCCCCTCCCCCAGCTCCTGACCTGCTCCCCCCACTCTGATCTCCTCTCTCTCCCCCCTCCGAGCACTTCTCTCTCTCCCCTTCGATCCCGTCTCCTCTCCCCCCCGCCATCTCCTCTCTCCCCTTCGATCCCCTCTCCTCTCCCCCCTCTCTCTTTCACCTCCTCCAATCTTCTCTCTCTCTCCCCACTTCGATCCTCTCCTCTCTCCTCTCCAATTTCCTCTCTCTCTTTCTTCCCCTTTGATCCTTTTTCTCTCTCCCCCTTCGATCCTCTCTCTCTCTCTCTCTCTCCCTTCAATCCTCTCTCTCTCTCTCTCCCTGCCCCCACCCCGGTCACCAATCCGATCCCTGGACCTTCTCTGCATGGAGTGGCAGTGGTTGCCACCGCTGCACCGTTTTGTATGGCACGTAAGCAACCGGATTGAGTGCGCATGTGCAGAACCAAACAAGCGGGCATGTGCAGAGAGAGCCAAAAATGCATTGCAAATAATCACACTGGAAAAAAAAACTTTTGCAGTCTGTATAACCATTAATGCTAAATGGAGAAAGATCCACAAATTTTACAATAATGTATTTTACAAAAATGGAAATGTCCTACCATAATTGTGCTCTTTAGAATTCTAAGTTTGTGCAATTTTTCATTGATGACTGGATTGTCGCATCTCTTTACGAAGGACCTCTTGAAATCTTGTTTGGTGGAAAGGCGATGCTCTCCTAAAGGAGACACACTGGCATTTTCCAGTGCCTTGTATAAATCCTGCAAAGAGTCACCTGTTTCCTCTGGTGTGGGTTCTGGTAAAGAATTAAATTCAATAAGTGAACGACTGAGAATAGCGTTCTCACTTCATAAAGTATCCGATATAATCCTGGTTTGAATGAAAAGAGCGACTTGAATGCTGAATGAGCTTACTGACTTCAATTAAACTAGTATCTCTCGGCTTGGTGATGTCAGAAAACAACATCGAGCATGGAAAATCTATTTAAAAACTGAACTGACTTCTATTCATTTTTTTGTCTGGATCACGTGATTTGACCGAGGAATGATAATTTTGCAGTTAAATTCAAAACAAACAAGCTAATTCAGAATCTCACGAGCCAAAGAGGAACCAACTATGTTAGCCGAAGAATTATTCAAACAATTGATAGAAAATACTACTTTCAGTTGTCACTAACAAAGCCTTGACAAACTGTCCCAACACTTTATAGCACACTTTTGTCAGTTCTTTTAAAAAAAAAACAAATCCCAGTTACTGCCATGATGACTGCTCCACTCCTGAGCAACTCCTTTAGCTTGGCGACTCATCGAATCAATGATTACTGATGCTGCTAAAGGTTTAGTATTTTTCAGTGTGATCTGATAACTTCATTGGTGAAGTGTGAACCCCCAGAGGACTGCAAACCCAAGACCTATTCTTGACCTTATTTTCATTGTTTCTCAGTGAGACAAATTTGTGGAATACAACATAAACAGTCATATTGGATTGGGCCAGTCACAACCCCAAACAAGACCCTCTGTTGGCTGATATGAAGTTACATTAGCAAAAGCAAATTCATTCAGCAAAAGCAAATCATTATGATACTGCGAAGGCAACACCAGTTTGGAATGGGGACAGGCAGGGGATGAAGAGAGGATCTCGAAAGCAATGCCATAACAACATAAGAAATAGGAGCAGGAGTAAACCATTCGGGCCCTCGAGCCTGCTCCGCCATTTAATAAGTTCATGGCTGATCTGATCTTGGGCTCAGCTCCACTTCCCTGCCCGCTCCACATAACCCTTCACTCCCTTATCATTCAAAAATCTATCTCCACCTTAAATATATTCAGTGACCAAGCCTCCACAGCTCTCTGGAGCAGAGAATTCCACAGATTTATGACTCTTTGAGAGAAGAAAGTTCTCCTCATCTCAGTTCTAAATGGGTGACCCCTTATTCTTAAACTATGTCCCCTAGTTCTAGATTCCCCCATGTGGAAACATCCTTTCTACATCTACCTTGTTGAGTACCCTCAGTATCTTATATGTTTCAATAAGATCACCTCTCATTCTTCTAAACTTCAACAAGTATAGGTCCAAACTGCTCAACCTTTCTTTATAAGTCAACCCCTTCATTTCAGGAATCAACCTAGTGAACCTTCTCTGAACTGCCTCCAATGCAATTTTATCTCTCCTTAAATAAGGAGACCAAACTGTACGCAGTACTCTAGGTGTGGCTTCACCAATACCCTGTACAGTTGTAGCAAGAGTTCTCTGCTTTTATATTCCATCCCCCTTGCAATAAAGGCCAACATTCCATTGCCTTCCTGATTACTTGCTGTACCTGCATACTAACTTTTTGTGTTTCATGCACAAGGACCCCCAGGTCCCTCTGTACTGCAGCATTTTGTAATCTCTCTCCATTTAAATAATAATTTGCTTTTTTATTTTTCCTGCCAAAGTGGATAACCTCACATTTACCACATTATACTCCATCTGCCAAATGTTTGCCCACTCACTTAGCCTGTCTATATCCCTTTGCAGATTTTTTGTGTCCTCACAATTTGCTTTCTACCCATCTTTGTATCATCAGCAAACTTGGCTACATTACACTCGGTCCCTTCATCCAAGTCATTAATATAGATTGTAAATAGTTGAGGCCCTAGCACTGATCCCTGTGACACTCTACTTTTACTGTTTGCCAACCGGAAAATTACCCATTTATCCCGACTCTCTGTTTTCTGTTAATTACCCAATCCTCAATCCATGCTAATATATTACCAACTGTACAATGTTACTTTCTCTAAGGTCACTAGTTTACTTAGCCGAGGAACAGTGATCGGCACCGGAGTCATACCTAGTTAACATAATTGGCAGCCAACCCAGAAGACCATTGGAGATAGTTTAAAGTAATAAAGCAATTTAGAAAAAAAAATCATAGCATACAAGTCACGAATGTTGTCTAAAGAAAACAATGGATGAGGGTATGAGTAGGAATGGCCAGAGAGAAAATAACAGGGTAGTATTTAGCACCAAGATAACATGAAGTAGGAAAAAAGTGACAGTATGTGGTAACAACTGCAGCATATGATGTCTTCAGAGTCTTTAAGTACCCATTTACTCTTAGCCAAGATTTGATTGTGAGCTGGTATCACAGTTTTTAACTACCCTGCAGTATTGAGATCACTATCCAAGACTGGAAAAGATGCTGATTCCCTTTGAACAAATAACGCAGCTGAAGGCTGATAGGATGCATATGTCATGGAAATTGATTTTTTTTCGGACTCATCAGCTAACATGATGGATCTTCAGCAGGTTGGTTTATCACCAGTATAACGGGTAATTTCTTTTCTCTGCTGTGTGTGTCGGGGGAAACAGAAGAAGCAAAACTACTTATTCAAAGTAATTCTCACCTGAAAGAGTACTGATCTCCTTTAAAATTATATCAAAGAATGCTCAATATCTAGTGATAGGATATTGTAACAGTAACAAATACCATGAATTTGATTTGATAGCAACAACAATTTGCATTATATATTGCCTTAAATGTAGAAAAACAACCCACGGCGCTTCACAAAATTGTAATCAGACAAAAATGGATGGCAAGCCAAAAGAGATATTGGCCCTGAAATTCCAATGTCCCGGGTCCATACGAAGTTCCTATGCACTGAAAACCGGCTTTTCCAATCTGTCAAGTTTCTGGCTTGACAGATCTCACGTATATCGGGAGCAAGGACACTTGCAGGGCAGGATTTCCGATATTTGTGAATATCTTGCCCTGCAAATGTCCTTTAAAATCTTGTGCCTGAAAAAGCAGGCGTATAGCCTACTTTTACAGGCGCAAGTGTTTAAAAATACATAAAAACATTAAAATTAAATTAAATAAACACATATGAAAACATACCTTATTGTTAAAAACCCTCCCCACTATGGTAAGTTTATTTTAAGACATTTTTTAAAAAGTCAGGAAAATATTATTTTTTTTAATAAGAACTTTAATTTAAATGATTCTTAAATATGTTGTGTATTTTTCTATTTTTTATTGATTTTTTGTGTGTTGGTGGGGGGGGGGGTTCTCATTCATAATAATGGGAACTCCAACTTACGGAGTTTCTATTATTATGAATGAGAAAATACTGTACCTTGATTGGCTGCCCAGAGCCATGTGACTACAGCTCCAGCCCTGCGCACGTCCTGATGTGCACATGCTCCAATGCGTAGGAGTGAAGGCCTCAGGCTCGGAAGTTCGCGCGGGCGCAGCAGCAACAGGTAAGTGCACAGTTTTTTTACCTTTTTTCTTTAGTTTGCCCACGGGTAGACTATCGGAATTTCAGGCCCATGAGGTGGGGTGACTAAAAACGGTCAAAGAGGTAGTTTTAAGGAGGAGAGGGAGGTGAAAAGGTGGAGGAATTTAGGGAGGAAATTCCAGAGCATGGGTCTTAGATGGCTGAATGCGTGGCCACTAATGATGCAGAGAAGGGATGGAGGGATGCAGAAGAGAGCAGAGTCAGAGGAAATTGTTCTAGGAGATTGTGCGGCTGGTTACAGGGAGGGGAAAGGCCATAAAGGATTTTAAACACAAGGATGATAATTTTAAATTGGAGGCACTTAAGTTGGGACCCGGAGCTAAAGTAGGACAGCAAGGACAGAAATGATTGGTGAGCTGGACTTGGTGTGGGATAGGATACAGACAGCAATGTTTTGGTTGAACTGTGGCAAAGAGACATTGGGATAGTAGAGTCTGAAGATGAATGAAAGTTTCAAGAGCAGATGAGCTGAAGTGAAGCAGAAGTGGGTAGGCTGTAGAGTTGGAAGGCGGCAGTCTTTGTGAGGGAGAGGATATGGCAGCGAGTCTGGTTCAAGCCGACACAAAGGCCAGGAAATGAGTGTGAAGAGTATAGGGTTTGTGGTGGGGGCCAAAGACAATGGCTTGATGGACTTCAGGGAGCAAATATGGGAGTACATACCAGGGGAAATGAGCAGGGTGGGAGAGAATAAAGGTTTTACTGGGGACAAAGGGATCAAAGGTCGAGGTGAGGGAATGGTTGCACAGATCGGCAACCTTTGTAAATATTGCTAAAATTTCTCCAGGAGTAGATGAAGGCATTTCTGGCTTCTAATTAAACTCCTCATCCTGGATACCATATTGAACACACTTTAAAAGGCAACATGGAAAACTGCAAATGCCAATCATTAGTGTCTAGTAAGAACCTTTTGAAATCCATGTTGACTATTCATAATTATATTTTTGGCTTCTAGATGTTCTATTTTCTCCTTTAGTGAGGGATTCTATTATTTGTCCTACCACCGATGTTAAACTGACTGGTCTATAGTTCCCTGGATATATTCTATCTCCCTTTTTAAATATAGGTATTATGTTAACTATCCGTCAGTCCTCTGGCACTACACATTTTTTTAATGAATTCTTAAATATGTGTAGTAATGCCTCTGCTATATTTTGCCTACATTCTTTCATAATGCGTGGATGTAATCCATCCGGAGCAGGGTTTGTTTCCTCTACGTTTGACTAGGTTATTTAATATATCACCTTTTTTATTTTAAATGCAGTTATTTCATTACTAATCTCATGATCCAATATGATGTCCACCTTTTCTATCCCCCTGGTAAATACTGAGGCAAAGTAATTACTTAATATTTTTTCCATCTCTCTATCGCTGCCTGTGGTATTATCCTGTCCATCCCTCAGTGGCCCTATTCCCATCCTGACCTTCCTTTTTTTATTGATGTACCTGTAAAATATTTTACTATTTTGTTTGATGTTTCTTGATAATTAATTTCATAGTTCCTCGTTGCCTTCGTAATTGTTTTTTTGACTTCTCTCCTAATCTTGTATTTTCCCTTATCATGCTCTCCCCTGCTGTCCATGTACTTCATGGATGCCTCTTTACTTACCCTCAATTTCTCCCTTATGGCTTTATTCATCCATGGTGTCTCATTAGCTAGTTCTTGTTTTTTAGCGGAATATATTTTTCCTGGACTCTGTTGAACACCGTTTTAAATGTTTCCCATTGCTGTTCCGCATCATTGTTTTCCAATATTGTTGTCCATTTTATTTTCTCAAGTTCTATTCTCAGTCCCTCAAAATCAGTTTGTCTCCAATCTATTACTCTGTCCTTCATCATACTTACATCCTTCTCAATTATTATTTTAAAGCATATTAAGGTCACTATTGCCTAGATGTTCCCCTACTTTTACTTCTCTTATCTGCTCTGGTTCATTCCCCAATACTGGATCCAAAAGCGAATCCTCCCTTGTTGGGCTTTTTACATATTGGGTTAGAAAGGGGTCCTGTACGCATTATCGGAAATCCATTCCCTTAACCTCTTCTGTCCAATAAATCAAATAGTGAATCAAGAAATCAAATGGGAAATTCAGAAGAAACCTCTTTACCCAGAGAGTGATGTAAATGTGGAACTTGCTATCACAGGGGGTAGTTGAAACAAATAGTATAGATGCATTTAAGTGAAGGCTAGCTAAGCATATGAGGGAGAAGGGTATAGAGGGTTATACTGATAGTTAGATGAGGAAAGATGGGAGGAGGCTCGAGTGGAGCATAAACGGCTGCATGGACTGGTTGCGCCGAATGGCCTGTTTCTGTGCCGTATATCCTGGGGCCGAAATTCAGGGCTGCCAGAAAGCTTTTTCTTCAAGTTTTTTCCGCCGAGATCATTGAAGTGGCCTTTTCGTCGATTTTCGTGATTCTGACGTTTTTTTTAAGTTGGACCGTAATTCGGTCATAGTGGGGATGGAAGTATGGTGGTAAGTCCTGCTGAGGGGCGGAAGTTGGGGCAGGATCGGGACTCCGCTGTTGAGTCAGTGGCAGAGCGGTGGTGACATCACAGTGCGTGTGCGTCACCACGCTCTCTCCCCTCTGTTAAAGCGGAGAGAATCCAGCATTTTTTATCTTCGGCCACTGGGCTACCAGGGAGGGTTTCGGCCGGGCCAGTGGCCAGACACCCAAGCGGGGTGCCAGGCTGCCTGGCCGAACCCGTGGGCACAATTTTGCCAGCCAATCGGGAAGTCGGCCGGCAAAATGAAAGACATGGCGGCCATGGCAGTGGGCCCTCCCCTTGAAGGGCCGCCACGCTGCCGGGCCGCACACGGTGAGGAGAAGGTGCACCGACAGAGAAAGCTGTCGGGACCCACCGCGCGACGGGGCAATAATTTTTTGCTGTGAATTTGGGGCGCAGCATTCTGCAGGTGAGGGAGAGCGGTGGTGCGTGCTTTTATGGTGTGCCTGCGGCGGTCATCAGCAGCGGGGCGGAAGTGGGGACAGTCTGAAAAATCCCCGACAACCACAAAGTGGTGACCACGGGATTCCGCCGTATGGCTGCCGCAAACGGGCAGCAACGGGTCTTACTGAGACTCTGAATTTTGGCCCCCCTATGCAATCCTAGGTAAAGAACCATTCTCATCCAGTTACTGTGACTAATGATGAAGTACATGCAACTTGTTTGGTTAAGGCCAACTTCTGAAAGGTCATCTGGTACTAATGAGCTGTAAATTTAGGATACTTACACACACATCAGTTATCTATCATCCCAGGCATGTATAGAATCTGAGTGGAATTAAACATCTCTCAGTGATTACAGGACAACTGTAGCGAGCAGCCTGACATGAGTTGTCAAAGTGGAAAATAACCCCAGAGCTCTGTCAGTGACTACATGAGCACATGATCGACAAAATTATTTGCACATTACAGAGAAGCAAATAACTTGTTTAAAGGAAACTACCAATATAAGGACCATTGAACTTGACCCCAAATGGAAATACTTTCAAATGAATAAGGATGAATGTGTGATGAAATTTAAAGTTAAAATTCTGTACTGACCCACCTGATTGATGACTTGGATTTTAAAAAATCTAGATAATTCTATGGTGGAAAAAAGACTATGTGACATTAGGATTTAACTTGAAGAGGAGCTTTAGACAGGGTTAAATCTAATACAAGCTTTCAGGCCAGACTGTTATAATATTGTAAGATGATTATTCATTTGTGGCTATTAGTTATAGAAAAGCATCAAAGTCGACCTGATATGGGTCAATGTCAAAGTGAAGAAACAGCTGCACCACAGAAAAGGTGATGTGCCAAAAAAAGGAGGTGGATTGTCAGCACTTTAAGGTCAGAAGCTCTTACACAACATCCAGCAATTCAGACAGGAGTCAGTTTGATAGTACCCTGTATTGAGAAATGGGAATTCTTTTCTGTTAACGATAGTTTGTGGGTAATAATAACGTTTCATTTCAGGTGGATTTTTGAAGCTGTCAAATCAACTGTTCTGTTGAATAAGTTACGATGGATGTATATTTCTTGACATGTTAACCTGTCTCAACACAAATGTGGGCAGGTTACCTATGAGAGACGCAAGATAGTTTGAAATAAGTAATGCATAACCTGCGCCTGGTGATGAAAAGCACTAAAATGTGTGCCTCTTTTCTGTGAGCTGACTCCACTGTACCACAATAGTTTGCACCCTGCAAGCTCCATTTCAGCCCCAAGTGGGACAAAACCCAACAAAATATCATAATAACCCAAGCTGTGAAATCACTAATGTTGACACTCATGCCCACTAGCCAGTATACCCTAACCCTGCCTGTCTATTGTTGAAACCATTGCCCAGGAGAGACCTTGCTTGAAATTTTCTGAGGTAAGAGTGGGTGGGATGGAGGTGTCGGGGAAAGTGAACCACAACCCGCCCACTATCACCTTTCACTCAGGCGGGACGGGACAGGACAAGGGGTGGGGGGGGGGGGGGTGGGAGACGGGCTGGCAACCCACTGCCAAGAGGTGGGTAGGCAATTGAAATATTAGAATGAGGCCCGAAGCCTCTATTCTAACCTGCTTTGCTGGTTTTACTGCAGGCTGCCGGTAATCGGGATTGCCAGTGGCTGCAACGAGGTGGTCTCATCCTTGGCGAGCAAAGCTTGTGGGCCAGGAGTAGCGGGAGTGCTTCCTCTTAGGCCCCCCCGCAATTCCCAATATCAGCCTGATCCTCAGGGATCTGACCATCCCAAGGGATCTGAACCCACCCCCCCTCCCAGCCTCTCCCAAAGCCTGGAACATTCCCCTACACCCCACCGGGATCATGATGTGGCCCCGGGCCTCGGGATTGGACCCCCCCCACGCCCCCCGGCAAGGATCGCAACTACTCCCCCTCCGCCCCCGCCCCCCCCCTCACACCTCGGAGATATGGATCGGACCTCCGGGCCTGGAACACCCCCCCGGGGGATTGGACCCTCCCCACCATCCTGGGCCCAGTACTTAACTGTTGCTGTGGTCTCCTTCTCCGAGTTCCCTGCACAAATGGAAGCCAGTCTGGAAACCAGCCTGCCCCCTAACGTCGCATGGACACTTCAGAGTTAAAACTCCACGCTGTGCCGGGAAACCCGACCTCCCGAGTTTCCTGCCGTCTCTCATGTCCCCTTAACTCTACTTGTGAATATTGCTGTTTAAATGTGAACAACTATATAACATAACCTGTCTTTGAAAATTTATGAATTTCATGTGACCCTAAGACCCTAAATATGCCCTGACTCATTCAGATATGCAAAATCTATGTGTAGGCTAATGCCATATATTCTTATATGTACCATAACATATGTTAAATGTATGTACTTTGTCACCTTATATATGCAATATACCAGGAAAGATAGATTTTGCAGATTACAATAATAACTTAAAAAAAAAGTTTGTCACCTGCAGTACATGAAATGTGAAATGGAGAAATATCAATAAAGACATTAGCATTGAAAAAAGTCCTCTGTGGCCCATTAAACTGTGCACTTCCATCACCGTCTATTCCAGTCTTGGTTTTAAGGCAACCGTGTTCTAGCCGCCATACATCTTTTACAGGACAATGCTATGAACTACAGGTATACTGTGCATAATAGAATTACAGCTGATGGCGCGAATGGCAGATGCTGTAAGTTCAGCTTGTACAGATTAGTTCTCAAAGTATGTATGTGTAGTTCTAAACTGGCTTGCATGTGCACAATAAGCATATATATGGAAAAAAATCCATGTGGTTTATTAGTTTATTATGGGCTTAGAAATTGGAGTAGACGGAAACCTGCCGGTGCCACCGTAGGCCAAAGCTAACTGCCGCCGCAATAGTAGCGCAGGTATTTAGGTGCTGCCTGCTAATTTAAATTAGCGCAGTGCAAAACCTGGAGTGCAACACTCTTTTTCCAATGGTAGTCTCAGCAGGAAGCCCAATGTAGCATGGCCGGAGTATCCCTGGAGCAAGGAAGCATTCTTTTAAAGCAGTGTCAATCCCTTAAAAGGGAACTGCCTTTTAAAATGAAAAAAATAAAAATCATTAAAAAAAGGCAGTCTTTAGCCCATGGAGCTCAACTGCCTGTGCGAAAAAAAAAAATTCTGAAATGGCAGTCTTCAGCTCTTAAAGCTGAACTGCTATCCACACATAGAAAAATGGTAAAAGTGCTTCAGCACTAAAAAAAATGCCTCAACAAGCCAGCGAAGGGGCACCCAGGGTCAGGCAGGCAGCACTCTAGCTTTGTGCATGGGGTCAACACTGCAAGAGAGGTCCTCTACCCACAGGGGCCAGGAGGCCCTCCAGAAAGAAGGATGTGGAACCAGATCACTGAGGTCGTCACTGCCAGCAGTGTCGCCACACGACCTGGCTCCTGTGCACAAAGAAGCTTCATGAGCTCAGACCACTGATTGTCAGTGAATGCATTTTCAAAAGCCATCTCCTACCAACTGCACAACTAGCCTCACAAACTGCTCATTGAACAACCTCCTCCCCCACCCAATCATTCAACTACCAACAATCTGTACCAAACAGGAGACATACCTCACATTCCAAGTTTCACCTCACCCCTTTGGAAGAGATGGTGCTGGGCATTTATAGCAGGGGTATCGCTGAGGCCTTGGCCAGTGGCAGGGCTGATAGGATGCAAGATGCTGGTATCCTCATGTTATCCTTCTCACATCCCACTTCCACCTCATCCACAATATTGTCTGATTTACAAGGTGCGCATGGTGTAAGCATGCAGCTCTTCCTCAATTCACACATCTGAGAAATCCAGCCTGCCCAGCCAGTGGTTGATCAAGAAGAGAGGAGAGTGAAGGAGAGATTGATTTGACACTCCCAGCCACCAGCTCCTCAAGATTGACCTGCAAACCCATCTGCAGTGTCCCCCATTGAAAGCTAGCAGCCTTCCATCAGCTATGCTGCAACCACTCGAGTAGCACTGCGTAACATCACTAGGATAGGCAAAGGCAGATGCAAGACAGTCACGAAGGGAATGCACAATGGCGATGAGTTGATTTCTTAATGTCATATAGGATAGATAGATGAATGAAGTTGGATTGGAAAGTTAGCTTTGTGGTGGTATTTATTTCAGCACTGTGACCAAGAGGACACTGATGGTCAGCAACAGGGGGAAGATAAGATGTGGGACAAATGACGAAAGGTAAATTGAGATTGTGGTCACTGATACCACAGGCGGATGATTCCATCCCATATATCCTGGCCAGAAAGGGGCTGTCTGGGATGTATCCTTACTTCCGCTTCCTCCTCATTCTGTGTCCAACTCTTCTGCGTCTTCCTCTTCCTTCTGCGCGTGGATACTGGAAATCTGAAATAAAAGAAAATGCTGGAAATACTCAGCAGATCGGGCAGCATCTCAACTTGAGATATGAACTCTGCTTCTCTCTCCACAGATGCTGCCTGACATGCTGAGTATTTCCAGCATTGTCTGTCTTCTCAGAGACTTTCTTTTTCCATCCAAAGCCTTGCAAGCATCCAACAGCACTCCCTGCACAGTTTAAACAATGTTAACATCTATTGCACCAAGCCACTTCTTCAATAAAATATAAAGTCCAAAAGCTTAAATCCAAACTTACTTGAAAGATATGTCTGCCCCATATACGCAGGGCTGCTTCATATACGCTTTTCTGTGTGTGCTTAGGACCCAGCGTTAAACAGTGCAAGAACATCCAAGTTTGCAGACGTGGCGTCAAGTCAAGCATTTACATTTAAATTTCTGGGGGCAGTGCTGGCAATGGCAGCACTATGGCCCTTACCAAAATGGCTGTGTCCTGCGCCGGAAGCCAAGTGGCCGCCTTTTTTCCAACAAACCAGCGCCAACAGCCGGCGCTCAGGTATGGAATTTCTAGGCCATGGTTTCTTAGATTACATGGCACTCCTACTTCACAGATGCCCAAAATACTGAATGCACCCATTGGAGAAACTAAGCACTGCTGGTCTCATGCACCTTTTATAATTAATAGGCTAATCCAGTTAAATTTTAGTTCTCAGCTCAGTTCCAATTTTTGCTCTTTCTAGTCTATTTAAGTATTATGATTAGATTTGCATTTTTGTTCTTTTGCTCAAAGTTTGTCTCTATTAAACAGACCAGATTTGTTTGAGATTGGATGGAGCTACCATTGATAGGATTGTCAACAAGTCCTGCCCCTTTTGCGGCTAACATAAAAGGGAATCTAAAGTCTTCTACAGGCATATTAACAGTAAAAGGTTTGTCCAATGAGCGGTGGGGACTATTAGGGATAAAATGGAAATCTATTGGTGGAGGCAGAAGGCATGGCTGAGGTACTAAATGAATATCTTGCATCAGTATTTACCAAGGAAGAGGACTTTGCCAAAGCTACGGTAAACGAGGAGGTTGTCGGGATACTGGATGAGATAAAAATAGATAACGAGGTGGTACTAGAAAGGCTGGTAGTACTTAAAGTGGCTAAGCTACCCAGTCTGGATGGGATGTATCCTAGGTTGCTGAGGGAAGCAAGGGTAGAGATTGCGGAGGTACTGGCCACAATCTTCCAATCCTCCTTAGATACAGGGGTGGTGCCAGAGGACTGGAGGATTGCAAATGTTGTACCGTTATTCAAAAAAGAGAAGGATAAACCTGGCAATTACAGGCCAATTTAATGGCTGTGGTGGGGAAGCTTTTAGAAACAATAATATGGGAGAAAATGAACAGCCATTTGGACAAAAATGGACTAATAAAGGAGAGCCAGCACAGATTTGTTAAGGGAAAATCGTGTTTGACTAACTTGATCAAGTTTTTTGATGAGGTAACAGAGAGGGTGGATGTGGGTGGTGCAGTTGATGTTGTATATATAGACCTTCAAAAGTCATTTACTAAAGTACCACATATTAGGCTTGTTAGTAAAATTGAAACCCATAGGATAAAAGAGGCGGCAGCAGCAGCATGGACACCAAATTGGATAAGGGATAGAAAACAGAGAGTTGTGGTGAATGACTGTTTTTTTGGATTGGAGGGTGTTCCCCAAGGTTTATTACAAGGACCACTGCTGTTTTTGATATACATTAATGACTGGACTTGGGGATACAGGGCACAATTTTGAAATGTGCAGATGACACGAAACTTACAAGTATAGTAACCAGTGGGGAACATAGTAATAGACTTCAAGAGGACACAGACAGGCTGGTGGAATGAGAGGATGCATGGCAGATGAAATTCAACGCAGAAAAGTGTGAGGTGATACATTGTGGTAGGAAGAATAAGGAGAGACAATACAAGCTAAATGGTACAATTTTAAAGGGGGTGCACGAACAGAGAGACGTAGGGGTGTTTGTGCATAAATCTTTGAAGCTAGCACGACAGGTTAGCAAAGCAGTTAATAAAGCATATGGGATCCTGGTCTTCATAAATAGAGTACAAAAGCCGGGAAGTTGTGTTAAATCTATATAAAACATTATTTCGGCCCCAGCTGGAGTATTGTGTCCAATTCTGGGCTCTACACATTAGGAAGGATATGAAGGCTTTGGAGAGGGTACAGAAGAGATTTATTAGAATTCGAGGAATGAGGGATTATAGTTATGTGGATAGACTGGAGAAGTTGCTGTTATTCTCCCTAGAACAGAGAAGGCCCTTGGCTTTGAACAAAGGGTATGAGATACTTGCTACCTGTGGGGATGAGAACAAGGACTGCAGGGTTGATGAGCAAACTGATCATGGCACTGTGGTACAGGAGACCATTCAAGTGGGAGGGGGGGGGGCAGAGTGAAAAGGAATGTGGTAGTGGTAGGGGACAGTATAGTCAGAGAGATAGATACTGTTCTCTGCAGCCGCAACCAGGAGTTCAGAAATTTGTGTTGCCTACCCCGGTGCCAGGGTAAAGGATGTGTCCTCGGGGCTGGAGAAGAACTTGGAGTGGGAGGGGCAGTATCCAATTGTCGTGGTCCAGGTAGGAACCAACGCCATAGGCAGAACTAGGAATGAGCTTCTGCTGAGAGAGTTTGAGGAGCTCGGGTCGAAATTAAAACGCAGAACCTCACAGGTTATAACTTCTGGATTGTTAACTAAGCCACGTGCAAACTGGCATAGGGCAAACAGATTAGAAGGTTATGGCTCAAAGAGTAGTGTGGGAGGCAGGGTTTCAATTCATGGTGCACTAGCACCAGTATTGGGGAAAGAGAGCGCTGTTCCGTGGGGACAGAATCCACTTAAACCAGGCTGGGACCAGTGTCCCGGTGAATCGAATAACTAGGATAGTAGATAGGGCTTCAAACTAATGAAGGTGCTGGTGTATGGAAGATTCAGAAAAGGGTAAATTGAAAAGCAGTGAAAGACATATTAAGGCTGTAGAACTATCTGGGTAAAGATATGCAGTGGGGGTCAGGAAGGGATGGAAAGATTAGGGCATTAGTGATTAAAGTGCCATCAGAGAAAAATAGAAAAAAAGTTGAAGCTAAAGGTATGATATCTAAATTCCTGAAGCATTCGCAACAAAATAGATATAGTAATAGCACAGATATCAATAAATTTGATTTAATAGCCATTACAGAGTCGTGGTTGCAGAGTGACCAAGGTTGGGAACAAAATATTCCAGGATAGTTGACTTTTAGGAGAGACAGGCAGAATGGAAAAGGAGGAAGTGTAGCTCTAATAATAAAGGAGGGCATAAAGACAGTAGAGAGAAAGGATCTTGGCTCAGAAAAAACAAACACAGAATCAGTTTGGTTGGAGCTAAGAAACAACAAGGGGAAGAAAACACCAGTGGGAGTGATTTATCGGCCCCCTAACACTGGTTGTACTGTTGGACTGAGTATAAGTCAGGAAATTAGAGATGCATGTAACAAGGATAATACACTAATCATGGGGGACTTTAACTTTCATATAGACTGGGCAAACAAAATGTGCAGAAATATTGTAGAGGAAGAGTTTTTGGAATGCATTCAAGAAAGTGTTCTAGATCAGTATGTCAAGGAACCTACGAGTGAATTGGCTATTTTAGATCTCGCACTGTAGGAATGAGACAGTGATAATTAATAACCTTGTAGTAAAGGAGATTCTGGGGAGCAGTGATCAGAATAGAATAGAATTTTATGTTGAGTTTGGGAGTGATTTAGTTAAGTCCAAAACTAGGGTCCTAAACCTGAACAAAGCAAACTATGTAGGTATGAGAAGCAAGTTGGCTAAGGTCAGTTGGGAAACTAGATTAAAAGATATGACAGCAGAAAAGCAATGGCAAACATTTAAAGAAATAATTCATAATTCACAACAAATATACATTCCCTTAAAGAATAAAAACATCATGGTAAAAATGATCCAACCATGGCTAACAAGAGAAATTAAAGATAGTATTAGATTAAAGGAAGAGGCTTATAATGTTGACAAAAAGAGTAGTAAGCCAGAGGATTGGGGGGTTTTAGAATTCAGCAAAGGAGAACCAGGAAATTGGTAAAGAAAGGGAAAATAGAGAGTAAACTAGAGAGATACATAAAAACAGAATGTAAAAGCTTCCGTAGATATGTAAAAAGGAAAAGATTAGTGAAAGTAAACATGGGTCACTTACAGGCTGAGACAGGAGCAATCATAATGGGCAATAAGGAAATGGCAGAGAAATTAAACAAATACTTAGGCCGCGATTTTGCCTACCGAGGCGGGCTCATTGCGTTCGAGGTAAGTGGTGGGCTGTGACCCCGTTGCTGTCTCCATGTCGCCTACCCCACGACTTTACCTGATTGGGCTTGTTAATGTGTGAGGTTCCTGGCCAATTAAAAGGAAGCAGGTCTGATGACATCATTTGACAATGTGTCATCAGTCGGTTTCCTTAAAGGGACCATGTCCACATTCATTTTGACAGCTGTGCTGTCAGTGTTCTGGAGCATTGAGGTGCTGCAAACACTGACAAGCACTGCACACAGGTGCATGGCTGCAACTAGGCTCTCCCAGGACTCCCTCCATATACTTAAGGAGGGAGCCAAAGCAGGAGGTTTGCTTCCCTTCCAATGGGAGGGAGAAACCTCCCCAGAACACCAATGCAGCCTGGTTGCACATTGCACAGAAAGCACAAGCACGGATGTCACCACAAGGACCAGGCTGCAGTGGTGTAAACCTTTCAATGATCTCAGTAGATCACGAAAAGTTACTGCAAAACCATTCTCAACTTCATTCTGCTGTGCAACTCATCCTATCCCCATCACTCTGCCTTCCCTACCCTACTCCTTCACATCCTTACTCACATCAACTTACCTTGCACCTCCCCCCATCCCTCTCTTTCTATTTACATTGTCACATCCCCATCCCACTAGCCACCACTCGCATTCACCCTCATCCTCCACACAGGGGTAGGCACTTGAGTCTTTTAGACAATGTTCATGTCAAGTTTCTGTTAATGTGTTGTCATACATTGAAATCTTTATTTTCAACACTATGACTTTTGGACAGATTAGTGTGTTCCTTTGGAAGTGACTTCGTGAGTTGTAGTGAATGGTGAGATATAACGGTATCCCTGCAATGCTTCTGAATGTGAAAGGAATGGCTTGGGCATTGTGGGGATGCTTTATGGTGCTGGTATGGGGTGGTGCCAAGCTAGCGCGTCATGTGAGAGCCGGGGTGTACAGCATCAAGTGAAGTAAATCTGGCCATGGTGGGGCCATCACTGACCTCCCAGGCAGCAATGTGGTCATGTGCTGTTGCCCTGTGTAGCATCAGGTGATTATGATGAAGGTTGGTGTTGTTGTTGATGATGCTGGTGTGCCTAGTGATGTTGGTGATGGGGATGATCGTGGTGAGATTCTGAGGACCAAAGTGAGATTTTCTCAAGGGCACTGAATAGATGGCAGGTGAAGTTGAGATGACAGAAGCGATCTATCAATGGTGAGAGAGGTTGCTCCAAGGAGGTGACAGTGGATAGTGAGTTTACTCCAAATAGTTTCAACCTTCCTAAAGCTGAAAAGTGTCTTTCAAATCCTGAAGGCTCCAACTTCTAAGATTGGAAAGTGAACAGCTGTGAAATGATAGCTTTTATACTACTTTTGCAGCTGTCACCTATTCAGAGGAATGGAGAGTAATTGAAAACCGGACCTACTTACCTGACGTGATCCCAAGCGCCGTGAAACTCGTCAAAAGCTGGAAAAATGGTAAGTACCTGGTAAAATTCTTGTTAAATACCTCTTAATGATGTTAATTGGCTGGCCCACTGCTTGGTGTCGGGAAACTGACAAGAAGGCGAGTTCAGAGCGGGATCCCTTCCCGCTGACAATCTTTTAGATTTTGACAGCGGACCCACCTCTGAACCCATCCTCCAAGCACTGGCAAGATCCCGGCCTTTGAGTCCGTCTTCACAGAAGAAGACGCAAAAATAGCGGAGAGCCAAGGGTCGAGCGAGAATGAGGAACTTAAAGAAATAGTATTAACAAAAAAATTGTACTGGAGAAATTAATTGGACTAAAAACCGATAAATCCCCTGAGCCTGATGGCCTACATCCTAGGGTATTAAAAGAGGTGGCTATAGAGATATGGACGCACTGGTTGTCATCTTCTAAAATTCCATAGATTCTCGAACAATTCCCGCGGATTGAAAGATAGCAAATGTAACCCCACTTTTTAAGAAAAGGAAAGAGAAAATGGGGAACTACAGACAAGTTAGCTTGACATCAGTATTAGGGAAAATGCTAGAATCTATTAAGGACATGGTAACAGGGTACTTAGAAAATAAAATGATTGGGCAGAGAGTCAACATGATTTTATGAAAATGAAATCATATTTGACAAGTTTTTTGAGGTTGTAACTAACAGAATAGGTAAGGGGGAACCAGTGGATGCAGTGTACTTGGATTTTCAGAAGGCATTCGATAAGATACCACACAAGAGGTTATTACACAAAATTAGGGCTCATGGGATTGGGGTAATATACTAGCATGGATTGAAGATGGGTTATCGGACAGAAAGCAGAGAATAGGAATAAACTAGTCATTTTCGGGTTGGCAGGCTTTAAGTAGTT
Source organism: Pristiophorus japonicus (assembly GCF_044704955.1). Taxonomy (NCBI): domain Eukaryota; kingdom Metazoa; phylum Chordata; class Chondrichthyes; family Pristiophoridae; genus Pristiophorus; species Pristiophorus japonicus. Next base: position 109,469,553 of record NC_091987.1, read on the forward strand.
GGAAAGCACAAGGTTAAATGTTTGGACCTCAGCTAGTCATAATCTATATCATGATTTGGATGTGGGGACCAAATGTAATATATCCAAGTTTGCTGATGATACAAAGCTAGGTGAGAATATAAGTTGTGAGGGGGATGCAAAGAGGCTTCAAGGGGATACAGTCACGCTAAGTGGGCAAGAATATGGCAAATGAAATATAATGTGGTGAAATGTGAATTTATCCACTTTGGTAGGAAAAATAGAAAACAGAGTATTTTTTAAATGGTGAGAGGTTGGGAAACATTGGTGTTCAGAGGGACCTGGGTGTCCTTGTACATGAATCACTGAAAGCTAACGTGCAGGTCCAGCAAGCAATTAGGAAAGCAAATGGTATGTTGGCCTTTATTACAAGAGCATTCGTGTACAAGTGTAAAGATGTCTTACTGCAGTTATATAGGGTCCTGGTGAGACCACACTTGTAGTACTGTGTCCAGTTTTGGTCGCCTTACCTAACGAAGGATATACTTGCCATTGAGGGAGTACAACGAAGGTTCACCAGACTGATTCCTGGGATGGGGCAATTGTCCTTTGAGGAGAGATTGAGTAGACTAGGCCTACATTCTCTAGAGTTTAGAAGGATGAGAGGTGATCTCATTGAAACATACAAAATTCTTACAGGGTTTGACAGGGTAGATGCAGGGAGGATGTTTCCCCTGGCTGAGGAATCTAGAACCAGGGGTCACAGTCTCAGAATAAGAGGTCAGCCACTTAGGACTGAGATGAGTAGAAATTTCTTCATTCAGAGGGCAGTGAATCTTTGGAATTTTCTACCCCAGAGGGCTGTGGAGACTCAGTCGTTGAGTATATTCAAGACAGAGATTGATAGATTTTTGGATATTAAGGGAATCAAGGAATATGTGGATAGTGCAGGAGAGTGCAGTTGTGGTAGAAGATCAACCATGATCTAATAGAATGGTGGAACAGGCTTGAGGGGCCAAATGGCCTACTCTTGCTCCTATTTCTTATGTTCTTATTTAAGGCTAAGAGGCGATTTGATAGAGGTGTTTAAAATCATGAAGGGATTAGATACAGTAAATAAAAATAAACTGTTTCCAATTGCTGGAGGGCCAATAACCAAAGGGCACTTATTTAAGGGGATTGGCAAAAGAACCAGAGGCGATATGAGGAAAAACATTTTTACTCAACGAGTGGTTAGGATTATTGGACACCCTGGAGAGATGTGCATTGGACATCTTGGAGAGATGTAGGTTGGATATCCTGGAGAGATGTCTCGTGGACATCTTGGGGAGCTGAGGGTAAACATCAAACTTCTTTGTCTCTTAAAGCAACAGACTTTCCAAGATATAAACGGGATGACACTGACTTGTTGTAAAAGGAATTAATTGTCATGTTTTCTGCTATAAACAGGATGATTTTAAAGGGTCGTGAAGGGAAGACATTGCTTGTTTTCTGAAATGTAAAGTGCTTGTGTAAGCGAATACGTGTTAGTAATGATGTCACTCATGAATGGTTAATGTTTAGTTTTAGGGTAATAAACATGGGAAGTAGATATCTATTAGATACAGATAGCAATTGGCTAAAGATGCCAGAAAATGTTATGTCAGGACGTCTTGTGTAAGGGAATGGTTATGAGGTAAACAATTACAAACTGTTTTTGTAGAGGATTTTTACATTTTCTTTTGATGTAGTCAAAATATAGTGTATAAAGGAGCAAGGCTTTCAACAGTTTGTCAGAGTGTACTCAAAAGATACAGAAACTGGTAAATTCACTCTCTGTATACAGTTAAAGGCTGATCACCTTTCTGTGAATCAATAATTCTATTCTGTATACTCTACTACGATGTCTTGTGCTTACTTGAAACGTGTTGTTGTGAACCAGAGGATAAAGGAGGTTGCTTACCATTTGGTACTGTGAACTCATCCAACAAATACGCGAATGGTGAGTATGAATTAATATCGATAGTGGGTATAACTAGCTCCCGGGAATCACGATCTATGGAATAGGATGGAATGAGTCAAAATAGTTGGTTACCGACCAAGTTGGCCTCTTTGAAAATTTCAGACTGGATTAAAAGTAAGGGGGAACCTTACAGTTTTCCAAGGAAATTTTAAACAGGAGCTGGGAGGAGATTGAGCAGACACTGGAGAATGTGTGTCTGCAGAGACAAAAAGACAGTAGACAGAAAATGTTCCTGTTTCAGCATAAATAAAATGAAAGGAGACAGAGAACTGGGTATACGCCCTTTGTGGAGAAAGCATGCTCAGATGCAGGCTGAAAATAGGGTCTTGGAGGCAGAAATAGAAAAGCTTAACAAGGAGTTTGATGTAGTCAGGGTTCATGCTGTACAAGCTGCTAATTCCTTCCTGAGAGGAATTGGAAGATAAAGTGTGCAGCTTAAAGGTTGAAGTGGACAGACTACAGTTAGGAAAGGTGCTAGAAAAAGTGTGCCTACAGAAACAGAAACAAATACAGAAACTCGAACAGAAACAGAAACAAAGAGACAGTGGCCTTGAACCAATGAAAGAACAATCTGAGGTGTTGTCATTAATTTGGTGAAGGAAGCTGTGGATGAGAAACTTATACAGAAAGTTTTCTATAGGAATGGGTTGTCTCAGAACTGATGAGATGTTCAGTGAAAAGCTAAAATGTGGAAGTTGTAAGCATGTCTAAAGGGATGTGGACTGGGGTTTGGAATGTTGAAAATGTTGAGAGAGGCAGTTATAGCAGTTCTGAAGAGTGAACTGAGAAAAGGACTGGGACTCTCGACTGAATCTGCAGCGTTCCCTTCACCCTTCCCTCTATGTTGGTACATACCTCCCATATACCAGAGAAAAGTGTTAAGAACTGTGCAGGAGATAACAGGCTTGGGTGAGGACATGGACTGTGAGCGTGAAATTTTGAATCAGTACAGAATGGGATTCAGTAGAAAACATCAGAAATTGAAAATTGGCTGAAGGAAAAAAATGATGAAAATAGTTTTGATGGAATAAAGAAAAGGGTAGCTCGTTGTCTCTTTTCTACTGTTCTGCAACTTTTTTGTTTTCAGTGTGAATGAGAACATCTTTTTAAAAAGGCACGTATGAATGTTATGGTGGCTTCTCCCTCTTTTTAAAGCTGGAACGTGTATTGAGTTTAAGATATTGATGTGAATTAAATTAGAGCTATTGAGGTTGACTAAACTAATCGATTGTGAAAAAGACTTTTATTGCGGCCACAGTGAAATTCTGGTTATTGTAAATTGTGTGAAAACCTCTAGTTCCGGTCATGAGGCAAACCACATCAATAAATGGCAGTTCAAAATTTCTGACCAATTTCAGTACTCCGTACTTTGTGATTTTTATTCATTTTAGTGACACAGGTTGAGCGTCCAAAATCGGAAACCTCGGAACCGAGGCCGTTCTAGATTCTGGGTATTTCAGGATTTTGGAACGTCTTTGCCTGGGCCGAGGTAGGTGGGGTCCGGCAGCCAAGGTAAGGGGGTGAGGTCGGCCCGCAGAGGTAAGGGGGGGGGAGAAGGAGGGGGGGGCGGGGCGAAGTCGGGCCCGGGCGAGGCCGGGCTGCTGAGGGCCTGGGCAGGTGAAGTCAGGGCAGAGGTCGGGCCGCCGCGAGGTCGGGCCGCCGCGAGGTCGGGCCGGAGTGAGGTTGGACCGCTGAGGGCCGGGGCAAGGTAGGGCCGGGGTGAGATCAGGCCACCGAGGGCAGGGGCCAAGGTGAGGTAGGGCTGACAAGGGCCGGAGTGAGATCGGGGCGGGGCGAGGTAGGGCCGGGGCGAGATTGGGCTGCCGAGGGCCGGAGCGAGTTCGGGCCGCCGAGGTCTGGGGCGAGGTCGGGCCGCTGAGGGCCGGAGTGAGGTAGGGTCGCTGAGGGCTGGGGCGAGATCAGGCCGCCGAGGTCCGGAGTGAGGTAGGGCCGCCGAGGGCCTGGGCGAGATTGGGCCGGAGTGAAGTCGGGCCGCTGAGGTCCGGGGCGAGGTAGGGCCGGGGTGAGATCAGGCCACCGAGGGCAGGGGCGAGGTAGGGCCAAGGTGAGGTAGGGCTGCCAAGGGCCGGAGTGAGGTCGGGGCGGGGCGAGGTAGGGCCGGGGCGAGATTGGGCTGCCGAGGGCCGGAGCGAGTTCGGGCCGCCGAGGTCTGGGGCGAGGTCGGGCCGCTGAGGGCCGGAGTGAGTTAGGGCCGCCGAGGGCTGGGGCAAGATCAGACCGCCGAGGTCCGGAGTGAGGTAGGGCTGCCGAGGGCCTGGGCGAGATTGGGCCGGAGTGAAGTCGGGCCGCTGAGGTCCGGGGCGAGGTTGGGCCGCCGAGGGCCGGGGCGAGATCAGGCCGCCGAGGGCTGGGGCGAGATCAGGCCGCCGAGGGCTGGGGCGAGATCAGGCCGCCGAGGGCCTGGGCGAGGTAGGACCGGGGCAAAGTCGGGTCGCCGAGGTAGGGGGAATCCAGATTTCGGAACATTTTCCGGACGACCCCGCTATGGATCGGCCCGGTGTCCGGATTCCGGAACATTCCGAATTTTGGAACTCCAGATTTCGGACACTCAAACTGTACTGAAATGTGTGACCAGGAGAGAGAAAAGGGATGTAATATTATTGCTGTGTGCATGATAATGAATACATCCTGTAGTTGGATTGTAATACAGAACTGTTTCACTGAATATTTTTAGTTGTTTATTTATTTGGCAAAAGCTTCTAAAATTGAAAGCTGTAAGAAGCTGTGTGACACAAGCTGTTAGAAATGAAGGATACCTAAAATCTATATGGTTACGCGAATGAAATTGTAACGCGGATAATACTGTGTTAATGGTTATATTAGAGTTTGAGATAAATAAGGGGTCAATGTATAAGTTGTGTTTTACTGGAACTGCTTAAGTTTTGTTTCCCTGGAAACTTATGAAAATAGTATTTTCAGACAATAGTTACCCCAAGTGCAGGAGTCCAATGGTCTGTGGAAAGTCCCAGAATAGGGGCATGGCCAAATGGTGTCTTCAGACTAATATTAGAGTAGCTGGACAGATGCTTAAAGAAATAACCATATTATAATAGTAAGTTAGGATTTTGATTCTGTTTAACAAAATTGCTTGCTAAAATGCGTAAGTTAACCTGTGTGGGAATAGATTAGAGGGTATCTTTGGGAATTTAATAATTCATTCCATGGTCTAATAATCTGATAATGGAATGAAATAGTTAATTTACACAGCTATCTGCATGAACAGCTTTGAACATAAATAACTGAAAACAAGCAGCTAGGACTAATCTGACGGCCAAGAATGGTATTTTTCAGAGCTGTTGACTCCAAACTTGGGAGGACAAGGCGAGATGAGATCAGAGTCTCTAGCCTGGGGAAGGATAGGGCCAGATAAGATAAGGGGAAAGCGGTCCTCAGCATGCCGTAAGGCCATAATATTCTACCCCAGGTCAACCCCTAAAAAGTTTTTTCAAAATTAATTCCTGGGATGTGGGTGTCGCTGGCAAGGCCAGCATTTATTGCCCATCCCTAATTGCCCTTGAGAAGGTGGCAGTGAGCCACCTTCTTTAAGAGTTGCAGTCATTGTGAAGGTACTCCCGTAGTGCTGTTAGGGAGGGAGTTCCAGGATTTTGACCCAGCGATGATGAAGGAACGCAATATATTTCCAAGTCAGGGTGGCGTGTGACTTGGAGGGGAACTTGCAGGTGATGGTGTTCCCATGCGCCTGCTTCCCTTGTCCTTATAGGTGATAAGAGGACGCGGGTTTGGGAGGTGCTGCCAAAGAAGCTGTGGTACACACAGCAGAAACGTTGCACCGGTGGTGGAAAGAATGAACATTTAAGGTGGTGGATAGGGTGCCAATCAATCGGGCTGCTTTGTCATAGATGGTGTGGAGCTTCTTGAGTATTGTTGGAGTTGCACTCATCCAGGCAAGTGGAGAGTATTCCATCACACTCCTAACTTGTGCCTTGTAAATAGTGGAAAGGCTTCGGGGAGTTAGGAGGTGAGACACTCGTCGCAGAATACCCAGCCTCTGACCTGCTCTTGTTGTTACTGTATTTATATGGCTGGTCCAGTTAAGTTTCTGGATAATGGTGACCCTCAGGATGTTGATGATGGGGGTTTTGGTGATGGTAATGCCATTGATTGTCATGGGGCAGTGGTTAGACTCTCGCTTGTTGGAGATAGTTATTGCCTGGCATGAATATTACTTGCCATTTATCAGCCCAAATCTGAATGTCATCCAGGTCTTGCTGCCTTCAGGTATGGACTGTTTCATTAGCTGAGGAGTTGTGAATGGAACCGAATACTGTGCAATCATCAGCAAACATCCACACTTCTGACCTTCTGATGGAAGGAAGGTCATTGATGATGCAGCTGAAGATGGTTGGGCCTAGGAAGCTGTTCTGAGGAACTTCTGGGGCAGTGATGTCCTGGGGCTGAGATGATTGACCCCCAACAACCACAAGCGTCTTCCTTTGTGGTCATTATGACGCCAGCCAGTGGAGAGCCCCCCCCCACTCCCCCCACCTATTCCCATTGACTTCAATTTTACTAGGGTACCTTGATGCCACACTGGGTCAAATGCTGCCTTGATGTCACTCTAACCTCACCTCTAGAATTCAACTCTCTAATTCATGTTTGGACCAAGGCTGTATTGAGGTCTGTAGCCGAGTGGTACAGTATAAAAGAAACATCTGAAAAGAGTACAAAAGAAAGATCTCCAGCACAGACGGTGGATTGGAGAACTCCTGAGAATGGATCCATGCTGACTTTAGTCTAACACTCTTGGGTAGTTCAGAAAGAGAGAAATAGAAGAAGAGCTGTTCGTGCACGCCAACCATCTTTCAGATCCGGGCCGGTATTCTCTACTTGTCACGGTCGTATGTTTTTGCTGTATAACTAGTGTGTTATATCCATCTTAGACTCCGATTAAACACAACAGACCCAACATATTGGTTGCAGTCAATCCTGATTATTCGAAAGTACCAGAGATAAATGAATCTCTACAAATTGACGACCGTGGCAGGATTGAAAAAGGGTTGTTGTATTTGAAACGAGTTAAAGATGGATTCGGTCTATAAACGTTAAAAGGCACCAAGCATTGCAGTCGGGTTGGAAACCTCATAAAGAGGGTACATTTTGTTACTGAAACCAAAAACAAAATGGCAGATGAGTATTAAAGAGACAAAGTCGTGAACAGTCTCTCATATAAATTAGGCGGCCCCAGGGCCCAAGCGGTATTTAGAATAGTACAGAAAGACAAGAAAATTTACTTTGAGATTTGGGGCCATATAGTGAGCCAGATTGATGCAAAAAAAATTAAACTTAAGGAAGTCGAATATAGACTGGCTTACGCAACCCACCTCTGCACGCAACGCAGGGACGTGAGAAACGAGCAGGAGAGTGGGTGATAGAGGGGGGGAAAGATCTAAGCTGCATGCTAACCCATCTGAGAACTTAACAAAGGAAGAGGGAAAAAAAGGGAATCAGGGAATAAGTTGCTGAGACAATTTAAAAAGCAGAAAAAAAGAAACTTAAAGTTGCAACTGACACTGAAGCTACCAGCTTCTGTGCCAGGAAAAATAAAACACAAAGAGGCTGAAATTGCCCCCTTTTGCCTCTAAGAGGCAGTAATGGAGTGGTAAGGACTTTCCGACTGGGGATAGGGAGAGGGTGCGACCCACCCACAATTTCCCCCGGGCCGGGGACAGCGGAAACGGGTTTCCATCTCCCCCTCGACTTTCCCCCCCTTGCGGGCCACGCGCCAACCCATTACCGCCCAGCGGTGACCTCTTTTCCGCCTCGCGGGAGAAATTGTCCCGTGGGAGCGCAGCCGTCGCCAGTCAGTGCCACGGCCAGCTTCGCGAGAAACTACCAGTGGCTAGGCGGTGCGGCCGCCATTACAGAGGTGGCGCACTGTCACGGCCAATAGGCAGCCCAGCACCCTGCTTGGGTGCCGGGCCGCTGGCCTGGTCGATTCCTTACCTGGTGACCCAGTAGGCGCCACGGAGGGCTCACCAAGTCTCGCAATGTCCTCCCCTTTAACTGAAGAGGAGGGATGTTGCTAGATGTCAGCGCGACGCTAAATGACATCGCCCGGCTCCTGACTCTTCCACCCCTCTCCCATCTTCAACACCTCCCTGTTCATTTTTTTAAATAAAAGTGATCCAATGGTGGTAATTCTCCATTTAATTCAAATTATCCATCCAAATTGGGAGGAGGGCAATTTCCAGCCCAAGATTACTGAGTGAAAGAAACATTAAGGAATGCTAGATTTTCAGTCTGTGTGAAGCATGTTAAAGTTTGGAAGTTTCTCTGACTATGAATGTTTAAGAAGTTACAGTATTCCTTTTGTCTGAAAGTCTATCTTTAAAAAAGATGGCTGTTATTTGTTTTAGCTCCATCCACTTTTCTGTGCATAGAGCTAAAAGCCATTTAACCCTTTTTAGTCTTGTCTTGGATGTTGGGAGTTTTAAGAAACTGTAAATATGTTGAGTATGTTCATTTCAATTTAAGATTGTGCATCTAGAAGTGAGGAAAACTTTGTGATTTACATTTTAAATTAAATATGCCGCTGTGGATATATTGTACAACTCTGAAAGCCAGGCAAGAGTTTGTTTTACAAAAGATATGCTTCAGCTTTGAAGTTATTGTTGCTATGGTTCCTGATACTTAATTTGAAATTTTGAAAGCACTTTGATTTGATTTGTTTAAATGTGAAAAACAAATTTTTCTCGGCTATATTCAGTATTTCTAGTAATTTGGAAAAGTGCCTGAAGGTAACGATGATGTAATTTACTGTTTTGTGTAAGCATATCTATTTTGTTTTGTTTTATCTGTTCTGTGTTGTGGTTAGTTAACAAAATATTGGTCTGAATTAATTTGGAATTATTGAAGCTAACTAACCTATTAAGAAACCTTCTTACAAACGTGCAAAGGAGTTAACCCTTTCTGCTGACAGCTGTTTTTTTTGGTTCACCACACAACCTTTGTATTGCTGAATTAAATTTATATATTAGACATTCTTAAATTAAAGTTTATTCTTTTTATGTGAGGATGTTCCCACATTGCAGAAGGAAAATTATGATTTGATAAATTAACCACAATGGATTCTCTGCTTTCTTTTGTTCAGTTTGAAATGATAAAATGGAATCAGGCACAACATCACGGGTTATAAACAAACAAAATGTGTTAATAACTTGGATCAAGTGGGAATATTTGATCTGTGTTTTCTATCTTTAATATTGTATTGGACAGTAAAGTTCCTCCAGAGCTCATGAATGAGATAGAATGGTAATTAATGGGATGTGTAAAATGGAGAGAGGAAGTGATTGAGGGTGTAAGATAGAAACAGGAAATGTTTCATTACACCACTGAATGGCAATCATTTTCTAAGGTGAATTGGCATAAATCACCTGGATGCAATCTGGCATTAATGTACAATCTAGTGAAAGTCAGGAAATTGCAGTTGAGAATAAAAAATTTACAGCTTTCTCTTGGAAACATTTGTGCCCTTGCCTTTGAACTTTTTAAGAAAACTGAATTTGATAGTCTGGCCACTACCCAAGACAGAGAGACCATGCAATGGAAGATAAACAAAGATCTCCAGACAATCTTTTGATAAGATCACTTGAAAGCCTGAGAATGGCTTGGATCAGATGTCACGTGTGGCATGATATTGGGATACCGGTGAGAGTGTGCAAATGTGACTTGTTACATGTGAAGTAACTAGCATGTGGAAATGCATGGTGATTTTGCACTGAAGAACGGGTCTCAGACATGCTCAGTTACTTGACAACAGCAAGACATGAAATGGTTAATGTGGCTCAGGAGAGTGAGACAATCTTTTAAATTATCACGGCATTGACACATAGTCCAAAGAGAAACCGCCTTTGAAACAAGCAGGATGGAGTTAAACACACTGGTACCTGTCAGAGGGATTAAAATTTAAGTAAAAAGTGACATAGAATTTGGATTGGGAAAACTGAGGGCTCCTTGATGTCACACTTGGTCAAATGCTGCCTGTTATGAGATATAAGTTTAGCAAGAATTATCCACAGATCTTTACGAGTAAAAGAGATCTGGAGAATCTTTTAAGTCCATGATTAGTTGATTAGATGTTAAACTGTAGCTTTTTTACAATGCCTATTTTCTTTGTCTGCCTCATTGTCGCTTGAAATGTATGTACTTGGTTGAAGTACTAATGGGTGAAAGACTGAATTATAACTGTGACTGTAATCATTGTATTTTGTAGGTAACAAGAGTGTGGTAAATGCCAGTATGAATCCAGTATGAGGTGGTTTTGGTGGTGCCTCCTGTGTGAAGCAGGGGGACTGTCAGGTACACCGACTAACGCGAGTAAGGTGACACAGTGGGATTGGAAACCAAAGGTGGTGGGAGATGGAGTTAGTAGGAAAGAAGAGACAAGCTACTACTCGATCTCTAGTCTACACACCCACGAGGGAATGTTCCTTAGGCTCTGCAATGTTACACAGATTGTGGTTACGATGTTTTTGATTGAGAAAGGAACCAGGATGTGTGTAAAATGATCAGGGAAAAGGAACCCTCTGCTTCACTACCATAGCAACTACTATGTTGTATTGGACTAACAGGACCTGTCCCATTAATAGTCCCAGTTTCTGCTTCACACCACATCTACCCACAACCTTCAACCAATGAGTTTTATTCAGTATCAAAACTTATGCCCAAATAAATTTAACATTAAACAAAACACTGTATGAGCTGCACAATTATGTGGCACCATTCAGATACAAAGTTATCTGAGGGCTTCAGTGAGCTTGTGATGCGACTGAACTCCTCCCTAAAGTATTTTTATGTGTTGGAGCAAGACATCTCAAGAATAGCTGTTGCAATTGAAAGCATAGGGGATGATTCGCAATGGTGGGATATTGGGCTTAATATATCAGCACACGCTTGGGTTCGTATTATTTTACACACTCTGGTAGTTCTCCAACTTGTAATGATAGTATATTTGATAAATGTAACCTGTGTCATAAGAAATATGTTAAAAAGGCTTATGCACCACACTGGACAGCTGGAAGTGGCTCGACTCTGGAAGGAAATTAAGTGTAGGAAGAACTTTTTACTTTGATGTATAAGCCAAATGTGTATCTGTAATTATGACTGACTGTACTAATGACTTAATGATGGACGAAAATCCAAAGCAACATAGAGACCCCTGGTGGGGTAAGATCAGGAAGAAATGAGGAACAGAAGATACCCCAGGTGGGGAAGAACTGGAACCAGAATGGTGAATCAAACCTGTGGGAGGGGTCAGAGGTTGCTCCTCCCCCTCAAAAGGAGTGGACTGTAAGAAAGGGGGAAATCTTAATTTCTGAGTCTCCCACTAACTCCTATGTTGAGAAAGCAATAAGCAAATTAGGGGACCACAAGTGGTGGGAAATAGCTTATAATGCCAGCCAGCATCTCTGGGCATGAATGGTATCAGCAGCCCTAGTGATTGCTCAGTGCCTGGTCTTAGTAGTTCTAATTATAATTTCATGCTATTTGAGAAGCTCGACACACCGATTGAAACGTCAAACCAATAATCTAGAGTTAGCATGGTGGGTAGAGGGTTGGAAATAAGAGGTCAAATAGAGTTTTCTCCCTCTCAAGGTGGGGAGTCTGTTATAAACTAGGGATACCTAAAATGTATATGGTTATGCGAATGAAATTGTGACGCGGATAATATTGTGTTTAGATGATTGTACTAGAGCTTGAGATAACTTGTGTTTTACTGGAACTGCTTAAGCTTTGTTTCCCTAGAAACTTGTGAAATGAGTATTATCAGACATTACAGTTACCCCAGGTGCAGGGGACCAATGGTCTGTGGAAAGTCCCAGAACAGGGGCATGGCCAAACGGTGTCGTCAGATGAGTATTAGATAAGCTGGATAGACGCTTAAATAAATAACCATATTATAATGCTGTTAGGATTTTGACTGTTTAACAAAACTGTTTGCGTAAGTTAACCAGTGTGAGAATAGAATAGAGGGTATCATTGGGAATTTAATGATTTATTCCATGGTACAATAGTCTGATAATGGAATGAAATAGTTAGTTTACACAGCTATCTGCATGAACAACTTTGAACATAAATAACCGATAAGCAGCTACGAACAATCTGAAGACCGAGAATGGTATATCTCAGAGCTATTGACTCCAAACTTAGGACAAGGCAGGATGAGATACAAGACTCTAGCCTTGGGAGGAGAGGGCCAGATGAGATAAGTAGAAAACAGTCCTCAGCATGCTGTAAAGCCATGATATTCTACCCAGATTCACCCTTAAAAAAAGTATTAAAGATCTGAAATGCCTCCAGCACAGACAGTGGAGTGGGGAGCTCCTGAGAGTGGATCCATGCTGACTTTCGCCGAACACTCTTGGGTAGTTTAGAGAGAGAGAGAGAGAGAAGAACTGTTCGCGCACACTAGCTGTCCTGTCTGATCCAGATCGATTCTCGACTTGTCACAGTCGTATGTTTTTGCTGTATAACCAATGTGTTATATTCTGTCTTAAACACAACATACCCACCATATTGGTCGCAGTTGATCTTGGTTATTCGAAAGTACCAGAGATAAGTTAATCGCAACAAAGCTGACATTGATTGATGTCTGGGTTTGTCGTCTTTTAAAATGCGAAAAAAGATGATAACATTTTTCACAAGCAGCTGTGTTTTTTTGTTACTTTCTGCTATCAGATTAACTCTGATTTAATTCACTAAGCAATAACTTTTGCAGTACTGACTGTAAACGTTTTGGACATTTTTACATTTTAAGTTTTTTAAGTTAAGTGGCCGTTTCCCCACACTGATAGAAAGGATTCAGAAATTGACAAATGATGAGTTGACCCATTGGGTTGTCAGGAACCACAATGGATTTTCTGCTTTCTCTTTTAAGTAGAGGGCCAGTTGAGTGTTGATGGTGCAAGATTACCAACAGGGGTTCTTTGATATGAAATAACTTCAAGGTGTTACGGAGCTTGAACTTCTTTGGAAAAGTAGACTGGGAACTCCAGTAATGTTCAGAAAGTGGTCCACATTCCATTGGGCTGGCCACATCATCCACATGCCTGACTCAAGACTCCCAAAGCAAGCTCTCTACTCGGAACTCCTACACGACAAGCGATTCCCAGGTGGGCAGAGGAAACGTTTCAAGGACACCCTCAAAGCTTCCCTGATAAAGTGCAACATCCCCACCGACACCTGGGAATCCCTGGCCCAAGACCACCCCCTAAGTGGACGAAGAGCATCCGGGAGGGTGCTGAGCACCTTGAGTCTCGTCGTCGAGAGCATGCAGAAAACAAGCGCAGGCAGTGGAAGGAGCGTGCGGCAACCCAGACTCCCCACCCACCCTTTCCTTCGGCGACGGTCTGTCCCACCTGTGACGGAGACTGTGGTTCCCGTATTGGACTGTACAGTCACCTGAGAACTCACTTTTAGAGTGGAAGCAAGTCTTCCTTGATTTCAAGGGACTGCCTATGATGAATGTTCAGAGTTTAAGTTCTTATCTGCAGACATCGATGGATCTTGAATGTCGTAGCATGGTGACGTAAAATTGGACATAAGACTGTAACCTATTGGGATCATTTGTTAATTTTCCAAGACACATTGCTCAAGGGAGAAGATAAGCGACTTGCATCCAAATACAATTGTTACTTTTGTTTTCTTTTGTCACGGGCTTGGATATAATTTTTTTGTGAAATTAAAATTGATAAGATAAATTGATACGAGTTGCTGTTCAAGCACTCAGGAAGGGAAATGTATCTGAAATTTAAGGGAATAATCAAATTTTTTTTTGAATAGGTCCAGTCTACATGGTTCCATTTGAACTGCGTGTTACGAAAGAAGTTTTTTTGGGGGAGATAGACTGTTGTGTTAAAGGTAACTAACATCTCTCATCTTGCAGACTGAATTGCTTCTGGCATATTTTGGGGAATAAAAGTTCAACAAGAGTTTAATTAGAATGAACAAAAGTGTGTTGATAACTTGGATTGATTTGGGAACTCTGTAAATTTTAATGCTCATATTGTATTGTACATTAAAGTTTCTACAGGACTCCTGAATGAGGTGGTAATATAATGGGAATTTTTCTGAAATCATTTTCCTAGGTGATTATAAATAAATTTCAGGAACTCGAACAGAGGTTGGGAAAAGATGTGTGAGTACATCCCTGAGTAACACAATTCCTGAAAAGATTTCAATTTGGTACCAATGTATGTTTTGTTGAAAGTTTAGGTGACAATCATTCATTGATAGGTTTGTCTTGGAGATGTTTGTGTCTTTGCCTATACTGAACAATGAGAACATGTATATGATAGCCTGGCCACTATCATAGACATTGGGATCATGCAGGGGAAGATGAGAAAAGACTCCGATCTGTACATAAGATAAATTAAAAGCCCAGGAATGGCTTGTATTTGATGTCAAGTGTGGTATGATGCTGGGATACTGGAGTATGCAAATGTGATATGTTGTGCATGAAGCAACTGGCATGCGGAAATGCATAGTGAAAACGCACTGAAGAACGGGTCTCAGGCATGCTCAGTTATTTGACAATAGCATGAAATGAAATGGTTAATGTGGCTCAGGGAAGTGAGATAAAAAAAATTTCAAGGCATGGACATACTCCATAGCAACACTGACATTTTTAATGAAACAATATGAAGTTAAATGCACTGGTACCGATCAGCGGGATTGTAATTAAAGTAAAGAGGGACATAGGATTTGGATTTCTAAAATTCAGGGTGGAGATCACAATAAAAATGGAATAACTGAAAGTTAGTGGGAAATGATACTTAGTGAGAATATCCACAAGATGCATAATTGTAAAAGGAGAGCTGGAGAATTATTTTAAGTCCATGATTACTTGATGTTATAAACTGTAATGTTCCGTGCAATGCATTTTGATCTTCTTTGTGTGTATCATGATGGGTAATATTATCCAAGTTAAACTTAGACAAGATTTCTGTAGTTTAAAACGCGAACATTAACTGACTGACAGCGTATATATGATGTAATGCTAACGTTAAAAAGGGGACATTTACCTTTGGAAATCATGAATGGTGGGGTCAAAATTTAAAACATAGTTCAGCACCCATGAAATGGAATTAGACTATCTCATTATATCAGCATGCATTAGGCAAAAATAAAAAGTGGTGGATATGTTAGACATCCTGGAGAGGTGTAGTTGGACATTTTGGAGAGTTAAGGGTCAACAGTTGAATGTCTTTGTATCTTAAAGCAACAGGCTTTCCAAGATAAAGGGGAACCAGTGGATGTAGTATATTTGGATTTCAAAATGGCATTCGATAAGGTGTGACATAAAAGGTTGCTAAGTAAGATTAGGGCTCATGGGGTTGGGGGTAATACATTAAGCATGGATAGAGGATTGGTTAATTGACAAGAGTATGGATAAACAGGTCATTTCCGGTTGGCAGGCTGAAAATTGTGGGATGCCGCCAGGATCAGTGCTTGGGCCTCAGCTATTTACAATCTATATTAATGATGGATGAAGAGACTGAGTGCAATGTATCCAAGTTTGCTGATGATACAAAGCTAGATGGGAAATTAAGCTGTGAGGAGGACACAAGGTGCCTCCAAAGGGATATAGACAGGTTAAGTGAGTGGGCAATAAGATGGCAGATTGAGTATTATGTGGGGAAATGTGAGGTTATTCACTTTGGTAGGAAGAATAGAAAAACAGAATATTTTTTAAATGGTGAGAAACTATTAAATGTTGGTGTTCAGAGACATATGAGTGTCCTCGTACAGGAAACACATAGGGCCTGAATTTGGTGAACTTACCGGTGGCTGCTGCCGAGTTTTCTCGGCGGACTTCCTGTTTTTTCGGTGCTCTCCCCTCCGAGTAAGTTTTGTGAAGCCTTCACGCCGGCAGGGAGAGAAGACCGCTGGGGAGCGTCCGCTGGCGTGCGCCGCCGACAAAAGTCCTCCCGCCCGCTTCCTCCCGAGATTGGTCCGGGCAGTCTTCCGCTCCCGCAGCAGAAAAGACCGCCGCGTAGAGGCAGGTCTTATCTGAACGGTAAGTATGAAGATCTGCAAGAAAAGGTTAGTGAACTGGTTTTCTTCATTTCTTTTGCAGCAATTTTGTTGGATAGGGTCCTCTGAAGGATTTGTAATAGATTTTTTTCATTTGTTGAACATTTTTTTTCCCGTTCCCCCCTCCCTGGGCCTGACTCTATCTTTGGCGTTACTTTGCCGAAGATAGTATTTGCCACCCAGAATCCGACCTATGGCCTGCTGCCACCCAGAATCAGCATGGAAGGCCCATTTTTTCCAGCGAGTGTTTTTTTCCCCATTTTTCCACCAAACTTCCGCCCAGTACCGTCAGGATCTTAGCAGTCCTTTCGACGGTACATGGGCGGAACTTAGGTTTGACCAAACTTGGGCCCATAAAGTTAACGTGCAGGTACAGCAAGCAATTATGAAGGCAAATGGCATATTGGCCTTTATTGTAAGGGAGTTGGAGTACAAGAGTAAGGAAATCTTACTATAATTGGGCAAGGCTTTGGTGAGACCGCACCTGGATTACTGTGCACAGTTTTGGTCTTCTTATCTGAGGATGGACATACTTGCCTTGGAGGCGGTACAATTATGGTTTTACTGGACTGATCCCTGGGATGGGAGGGTTGTCCTATGAGGAGAGATTGAGCAGATTGGGCCTATAGTCTCTGGAGTTGAGAAGAATGAGAGTTGATTTCATTGATACATAATAGATTCTGAGGGGGATTGACAGGATAAATGCTGAGAGATTGTTACCCCTGGTTGGAGAGTCTAGAACTAGGGGGCATAGTCACAGGATAAGGGGTCGGCCATTTAAGACTGAGATGAGGAGGAATTTCTTAACTTAGAGGGTTGTGAATCTTTGGAATTCTCTACCTCAAAAGGCTGTGAGATGCTGAATCATTGAGTATTCAAGGCTGAGATTGATAGATTTTTGGACTCTAGGTAAATCAAGGGATATGGAGATAGGGCGGAAAAGTGGAGTTGAGGTAGAGGATCAGCCATGATCTTATTGAATGGTGGAGCAGGCTCAAGGAGCCGTTTGGCCTACTCCTGCTCCTAATTCTCATGTTCTTATATAAACAGGATAACATTGGAGTGTCATAAAAGGAAGTTATCATCATGTTTCCCGATATAAACAGGATGATTTTGAAGTGTCGTGAGGAGAAGGCATTGCTTGTTTTCTGAAATGTAAATTGCTTGTGTAAGGGAATAAATGTTAGTAATGACATCACCCATGAATGGTTAATGTTTAGTTTTAAGGTAATAAACATGGGAAATAGATATCCATTAGATACAGATAGCAATTGGTCAAAGATGCTCGAAAATGTCACGTCAGGAAGTCTCGTGTAGGGGGAATGGTTCTGAGGTAAACAATTGCTAACGGTTTTTATAGATGGTCTATTTTCAGAAGATTTGGGAAATAGATGCATCATTTTTACATTTTATTTTGATGTCAAAATATTGTGTATAAAGGAGCATGGCTTTCAACAGTTTGTCAGAGTGTACTCAAAAGATACAGAAACCGGTAAAGTTACTCTCTGTATACAATAAAAGGCTGATCACCTTTTGTGTATCAATAAAGTCTGTTCTGTACACTCCACTACGAAGTCTCGTGCTTATTCAAAATGTGTTGTTGTAAACCAGAAGAGAAAGGAGGTTGCTTAATAAGGGTTAGGAATGCACTGCCTGATAGGGTGGTCGATGCAGATTCAATAGTAGCCTTCAAAAGGGAATTGGATAAACATTCGCACCACACAAGTGCCAGGCAATGACTATCTCCAACAAACATGAGTCTAAGCACTGCCCCATGAAATTCAACGGCATTACCATTGCCGAATCCCCCACCATCAACATCCCGGGGGTCACCATTGACCAAAATCTTAAGTGGACCAGCCACATAAACACTGTGGCAACAAGAGCAGGTCAGAGGCTGGGTATTCTGCGACGAGTGTCTCACCTTCTGACTCCCCAAAGCCTTTCCACCATCTACAAGGCACAAGTCAGGAGTGTGATGGAATACTGTCCACTTGCCTGGATGAGTGCAGCTCCAACAAAGCTCAAGAAGCTCGACACCATCTAAGACAAAGCAGTCTGCTTGATTGGCACCCCATCCACCACCTTAAACATTCACTCCCTCCACCACTGGCATACCGTAGCTGCAATGTGTACCATCTATAAGATGCACTGCAGCAATTCACCAAGGCTTCTTCGGCAGCACCTCCCAAACCTCTACCACCTTAGAAGGACAAGGGCAGCAGGTGCATGGGAATACCACCACCTCTATGTTCCCCTCCAAGTCACACACCATCCTGACTTGGAAGCATATCGCCATTCCTTCATCGTTGCTGGGTCAAAATCCTGGAACTCTCTTCCTAACAGCACTGTGGGAGTACCTTCACCACACTGACTGCAGTGGTTCAAGAAGGTGGCTCATCACCATTTTCTCGAGGCCAATTAGGGATGCTGGCCTTGCCAGCGACGCCCATATCCCATGAACGAATAAAAAAAAAGTTTGAAGGGAAAAAATTGTAGGGTTATGGGGAAAGAGTGGGGAGTTGAACTAACTGGCCCAGCACAAACCCGATGGGCCGAACAGCCTCCTTCTGTGCTGTACTATTGTATGAAAGCTACAAATATTTAAGAAGGGTTTGTGTAAACAAGTGATACATTAATAGAAAGTAAACACCCATAATTTGTTATAAGGTTAGATATGTTCATCTTTTAACATAATTACAAGTCTTGCGTCCCGCAAGTATCCACATTGCATGATAAAATTGCCATCACCCTAACAAAGTGTCACATATTTGTCACTCGATTGGCTCAAATAACCAGTATTTTAAGTTAACCCTGTTGATTAATTGAAGTACAGATAGGTAGGAATAACTACCAATTGTCAACCACTAGACAGTTAGACAAAGCTACTAATCACGACGCAGCAACCCATACAGATCCAACCAATCAGGTCACTAAAATTCTGTTCACAATGTTGCCATTCAAGAACCAGCAAAGGCCAGAAAAAGAATCAATCAAATCGCTCAAGCTATTTTATCCAAGTTCTTTGAATGGCCATGCTGTTAGCACAATTAGTTATCTTTAGAGACTTAAAAGTACAATTTATAAACCAAATACGTAAAAACATAAATAATTTATAAAAATATTTAAATTTAGCCATTAGATTGGCCAAGTCTTGTTACGAATCCATCAATAAATGTCGATCTCTTTGTCATATTGTGTTCCTGCCCATGGCTGCAGTCTGTTCCCAGGATCGATTGCTCCTGGATCTTTGTCTTTGCCTGACATTGTTTCTGGCCCCACAACACAGTGCATTGAAGGTCCGGTTTCATTTCTTGGTGCTTCCAGTGCCCATGTATTCTCATCATTTCCAGAATCCATCTTCGAACTTATGAATGCAATTCATTGATCCCACAATCCACTGCATCTCCAGTACTTCCACACCACAGCCAGAGGTCTTTCTGGCCCCTGGTCTTAATGAATCCTGGGCTGAAGTCAACTGAGAGAGGTATCGGTATCTGATGTCACTATCATGGGTCTCAGTGCAATATAACATCAGCTAAAGTACTCCATGGTTCCAGATCGCAAACACATTGACTTCCCAAACCCTAGCATTGCCATTCCTTTTTCCTGGCCCACCACATCCACTAACCTCAAAGGTGCAACCTACCCTCAGTCACTCCGAGCCTGATCAATACCTTCTTTCACCCGTGCTAAATGGAGAACATCTTTGATAGCCTCTCCCTGCTAATCTCAGTACCCATCTCCAACTTGGTACCTATCATCTCCAATCTAATTTAAAAACAGGTGAGAGACAGATATTGAGTACTTCAGTAAAGCAATATATAATAGAGTCATATAGAAAATTGAAGAGGAGACAGAGGACAGGATTCACATAAATAGTGAGACAGAAACAATGAGAAATATTGTTGGATACAAAGAAAGATACATTCACCACAATGTTAAAAGTGTGCAGCAACCATAGAGGGTGAGAGAGGAAAAAGCTGAAGGATAAACAAAGACAGAATGGACACAAAATAAGTGGGAAAGAAGCACTGACATCATCAGAAGAAGAAAATTAAAAGTGTTATCCATGGGATGTCCTGGGATTTTGCAGGGATAATAGATTCATAATAATTTAGGGCGAGGAGGTGAACTTGACTATCACTGGCAGTGCTGTCCAAAAGGTGCAGGTTGGTTGAACATGACCTTGCAGCAGATGACACAAATCTGGTTCCATGCTGACCCAGAATCTCACAAAGCCAGTTTGTCAAGACCATTGGTAGATAAGTATGCTCAGGCTTGCAAATATTGTGAGTGGCATCATGGCAGGAGTGAGCAGTCCATCTCTGTGTTTTTCCACACACTCCATATCATTCTATGTATTTGTTTCACCTTCCCCACTGTGCCACATTCTCTTTTTTTTTGTCTGTTTCATATCATCTTCCACACCTTCTCATTCTTTCTATTGCTCTAAAATCAAAATACCACTTTGATGTGAATAAATCCAAAACTGCAGAAGTTTGCACAGAGTTCCCTTAATAGGATTTGAATAACAGTGAATAGCACTTAGCTGTGAGATCTGCAATAGTATGCATGGGATTCACTTACACATGGTTGGAATTTACTAAGATGTGCTAAAACAGCACAAATGCAGCAATAGATCAAACTGCACAATTTCTTAACAATAACGCTAAATTTGAGTGTGCAATAGAGTAAAAAAACACACAAATTAACCCCAACTGTCCTTATTACTTCTCCAAGAAAGATTTATTACCATGTTAGTGTTCTCGGCTTGCACCGATTAGGAACTAGGTTGAACTAATTTCCTAGTGATCTCTTACACTTAGCACAGAGGGACTTTTAATTCCATTAGTCTGGGCTAGAATTGAATCCATATCCCAGAGGTGAAAGAGCAGTGTGCAGACCTACTCTGCTACCTAATTCCCATGTACTTCATTATTCTGTGTTCCATTAATAGCATTCAATACCTGTGGGTTCATGACATGTAATATCTTATTACCAGTGTTTTATGATTGTATATGTACTTTCATTCCCATCATTCTCATTTGTGGCAAATGCAGTTTTTAAAAAAATACAAAAATTCCCCAGCAAAGGTATCACAATGGCACAGAACTTTGCAGCACCAACAGAATGCGTTACCTGCAATCATATGTGAAGGTCCTTATCTCAGCTATACGACTGTGGAGGGATGCCAAGAGGAGGCCAGTCCTTTCTACGCAGGGTGGGGGGGGGGGGGAGAATGGGAGGGAGGGGGTTGAGGCAGGGGTAATTGAGAGGGACACTTACAACAATCAGCTCTTAATCTTCTGCCACTGCAAAATTTCAGAACAGAACTGAAGGAAGCTTAGGAGCAGATCGGACATTTTTACATCAGCGTTGCAGATGGGTGGGGACAACAAATCAACATCAACATTTAAATAACTTGAAAGAACACACTTAAGGATGGCACACCAGGTGACTCTGCACTGTTTGTATTCGCTTTAGTATTCCACAATGCTGCACTGTCCCAGCAATTATGTTACATGCTGATTTCTAGCTGTACAGGCTGTAACATAACGTTCCTTTAAAAACCCGTTTGGGGGTGGTAACAGCCGCGAGATGGGAATTCCTGCACCAGGTGGGGAAGTCCCACCCCACAACCTATATATTCGGGTTACTGCCCCCGAGAGCAAGTGGTGCAAAATAACACGCTCCACTTGCTCTGTGAGGCGTGAGCGGGACGGAAACAAATGGAGAAGGGCGCAGCGATACGCACTGGGACGCGTAGCACTGCTGCGTGGAAGGGGCCGTCCCCTTTATTAAAGGGGAGGGCCAAGCTGCCGACTCTGCAGGTCCCTAACCAGACCACCAGGGAGCGAAGTGCCAGGCTGCCAGATCGCGCCGATCCACACCATAACAGGCCGCGACCGATAAGTCGGCAGATTTTTTTTTGCGAGCGCCACCTCCCCTTTAACTAGCGCCCCGCGAATGGCCTACAGCCCGGTATGTGTCCCCTGAAGCTGTCGCTGTCATCGCCTGGAGAAAGCGAGTCACTGCGCATGGTGACTACTGCCGGTAAACTCCTGCGAAATTTAGCGAGAGTTGCTAGTGACGCCACGCCCGGGCAAAAAGTTGTTTGCGCCCTAGGTGCAAACAACCCCTATTTCTCCCCTTTAAAGTTTGCAGCTGCAAAATGCTCCTGCTAAAAATAGAGGAAAGACAAGAGAGACTAGTGGGGAGATCAGAGATTTCACACGATTACTATGTTGGTTGTATAAAGTTCCATGGTCAAAACAGGAGTAGGGAAAGTTAAAAAGAGCAAGATCTTAAAAACATTGCAACAGATTAACCTAGAATTTAAATGTGTTAAATCATGAGAGTGAAGCCAGTGCATTGGTCTGTATTGTAGGCTATGGGCAATGTTCACAGTAAAGAAATAAATTACTGTTGTATTTTAAGAAACATAGAAACATAGAAAATAGGTGCAGGAGTAGGCCATTCGGCCCTTCAAGCCTGCACCGCCATTCAATGAGTTCATGGCTGAACATGCAACTTCAGTACCCCATTCCTGCTTTTTCGCCATACCCCTTGATCCCCCTAGTAGTAAGGTCGACATCTAACTCCCCCAAAGCGAGAATCATATCCCTAGACATGTGCAACAAAAGTGATACTCAAGGGATGCTTTTGAAAATTTCCAATTATAGGAAATAAATACATAGGTTAAGCAAGAACAGCCAGCATGGATTTGTTAATGCAAGTTGCTTAACAAATTTAGTGGAGATTCGTGAAGAGACTGGTTGGACAGATAAAAAAAGAATGTAGCAGTTGTAGTGTATATGAATTTCCAGAAGTCTTTTGATAAGCTGCCTTGTTAGAAAAACAGGCATATGCTATCGGAGGAAATGTAGCAGCATGGATAGAAAGTTGACTGATAGATAAGAAACACAGAGAGCGCAATTGGGGCGTTAAATTTTTACTGAGAAAATTTAGCGCCTGGCAAGATGCCTGGCCAAATTGGGCAGTTTCGCCCCAGGAGTAAAGGAAGGGCAACAAATGACGTGCTGATGGCTTCAGCTGGGCGCTGCAGGGGTGCTTTTTACAGGCAGTTACCCAATTTCAGCTGAGTTCCATTCAGCAATCAGCCTTCAATCCTTGACTCCAGCTCCATCTGACTCTTAAAGAGGTCATTTGAAACTGCCGCTGCTCATTTTCAGCATTTATGAAGTCAGTCACTCATCTCTGGAGCTGAGGAAGCTCGTGAAATGGCTGCTGGTAATCCCCCTGCAAGGGAGAGGGCTGCATGATTCAACAATGTGGCTCTGAAGGCATTGGTGGAAGCACTCAAGACCAGAAGGGAGTCCCTGTTCCCTGCATCGAGAAGGCCATCACCGCAGGTTTTCCATGCCAAGTAGCAACAGATGGCCCAGGAGGTGTCGTCTAGCACTGCAGTACAGAGAAACCTCATCCAGTGCTGCAAAAAATTCAATGACCTATGTCAGGTGGTGAAGACGATTACATGTTTCCATACCTCCTCCATACCAGGAAAGCGAACTTCGGGAGCCATCTCCCCAGTGGGCTAGTTCGCGCATGAGTTTTACTCCACAAGTCTCAGATGAGGATCTCGACGGGAAGGCATTCACACAAAGGGTGATGGTCATGCATTCTGACATCATAGGGCAATGGCAAGGGTGCCCGGGAACCTCTTGGCAGTGGTAAGGAGCGTGGAGGAGTCCGCCTCGAGAATTGCACAAAGCTCTGTGCACACCATGGAGCCCATCATTGTCAGTCTGCAGACGTTGGTGGACTCCCAGAGAGAACGTGCAGATCCAGACCTCATAACGAGCATCATTGGCGACGTAGCAGCTTCCATTGCAGCACAGGTGGAAGCGACTCAATGTCTTAGTGCTGTAATGCAGACAATGGTTGGTGGCATCGAGACTCAGACTGCTCTCATGCGGTCCAAGCTGGATGCCACACAAGCTCTGACTGCTGCCATTGCTGCTGGGTCCACCACAGTCTACCGGGGATTTCACGGTGTCGCAGCAGCCTACCAATCTGTGCTCCAGCAGATTAGTGGGGATGCTGAGGTGCTACCCAGGGGGACTGGCATTGGTCAGTGAAGCAGGAATCTGCTGTCCTCTCTCAGGATGCCACTCCGCCATTGCACTTGTCGCTGGCCGTCACCCAACCTGAGGTGGTGCAGCCTACCAGGCCCAGAGCTGGTTCAGGGCATCCTGCAAGACCATCTGTAGTCTTTGGCCTAAACACACAGCAGCCTTTCACCAGCCATGCTGCAGCCACAAGGGACACACCATGGAGGAGCACTAGATGAGTTGAAGCAAAGAGAGGATATAAGGAAATGCATAAGGGTGATTAGTAAATGTTTATACTTTACTGTTTTCTCTCATTTCAGTTTTGGGGCTTTGGAATGGAAGGGAAAATGGATGTGGTCATGGGGATGTCCAGAGGAACCGGGATGGAATTCACTGGAACTGAACTCTGATGATACGGTCACGGACTTCCCTTGCAGAACCGCGATGGGCTTGCTGCCTCCTCTGTTGCTGCTCCTGTTCCTCCTTTTCCTCAGATGGTGGAGCAATGCCTGGTGGCAATGGCTGCACCCTCATGATGGCGAAGTTGTGCAGCATGCAGCATGTAATGTATTCTACTGACATTGTAATCCATTTATAAACTGACCTAAGTTGTACACCGTGAGAACACTGACCACTAGGTGGTGAACTTGTGGGAGACACTTCTAACCTAGACTTTCAGGTATAAAAGGGGAAGCTCCACCCACCTTCATCACTTGAGTGCTGGCTAATAAAGATAACTGGTCACAGAGTGACCTTCTCTCTAGTATGGGCCTCGTGTGCATTTGTACTGTATAGTAAGGACATATTATTGGCGATGAGAAACTGGGATTTAAACCACGCGAGCATGGCCACTAGCAGCACAGACGAGAGGTACTGTGTTGGTGATGATTGGGACGATTTTATTGAGAGACAACAGCAAAGTTTCGTCACTAAGGAATGGCTGGGAAAGAATTCGGCCGACAAACGCAGGGCTCATCTCCTGACGGTTTGTGGATCCAGGACGTACTCCCTGATGAAGGACCTTCTAGCGCCAGAGAAGCCGGTGGACAAGACTTTTGAAGAGCTCAGTAAATTGATCGGGGAACATTTTAAACTGGCGAGCAGTATGCACATGGCGAGACACTGGTTTTACACGCACTGGCGGCGAGAAGGGCAAAGCATTCCAGACTTCGTGGCACACCTCCGGCGACTGGTGAGCCTATGTAAGTTCCGAGATGCATGCAGAGCAGAGATGCTGCGAGACTTTTTTATTGAGGGCATCGGGCACATTGGGGTTTTCAGGAAACTGATTGAGACCAAAGACTTGACCCTGGAAACGGTGGCTTTGATGGCTCAGACATTTATCTCAGGGGAGGAAGGGACCAGAATGATGTTTGACAAAAATCTTGGTTTAAATACAGCAAATGGACAGGGAGTCAACATTGTTAACGCGGCACACAGTTCTCGAGGCAGGCAAGGGCAATTGGACATGCCCGAGCATGTAGTCGAACCCAAAGGGGGAATTCAACAGAGACAATCGCTAGCTGAATTCATGCCATCGCAAGTGACAATGCGGCCAGTAATGGGGCCATCAACACTTGTCAATGGTCCGTTTAAGGACAGTTAAAGAGACAATCAGAGACGATTGACTGGTAATGGACCTTTTGTTTCCAACAACGGCTTATGTTGGAGGTGTGGAGGGAAACACACAGCCAGAGCTTGCAAGTATCAGCAACATACCTGCAGAAATTGCAACGTCAGCGGTCACTTGGCGCGTATTGCAGGAAGCCTGCAGCCAGGTTGATGTACGAGGAGGATGAGCCCGATGTAAGCCCTACGAGGCCAAATGGACACTGGGGGAAATCGCTGGAAGCTGAAGTTCAGCGAGTTCATGTGGAGCACATATACAGTTCATACACCAGGACGCCACCAATAATGATGAAAGTGCTCCTCAATGGCATCCCAGTATCAATGGAGCTAGACACGGGGGCCAGCCAGTCCCTGATGAGTATCAAACAGTTCGACAAGTTGTGGGCATCCAAGGCCAGGAGTACAAAATTATTGCCGATTGACGCACAGATACGGACATATACAAAGGAGATCATTCCGGTGCTAGGCAGCGCCACGGTAGTCGTGACTCACAAAGATTCGGACAACAGGTTGTCACTCTGGATTGTCCCGGGGGACGGTCCCGCACTGCTGGGGAGGAGTTGGCTTGCTGTCATGAACTGGAAATGGGGCGATGTCAATGCAATTTCCTCTGTGGAGCTAATATCATGCTCACAGGTCTTGGACAAATTTGACTCACTATTTCAACTCTGCAGCGGCACTTTCATGGGGACCAAGGTAGTGATTCACATAAACCCGGACGCCAGGCCAGTACACCACAAGACCAGAGCGGTGCCGTACGTGATGCGGGGAAAGATAGAAGGCGAATTGGACTGCCTGCTGAGGGAAGGCATCATCTCGCCAGTCGAATTCAGTCACTGGGCGAGCCCGATTATGTCGGTACTCAAGGCGGATGGGTCGGTCAGGATATGTGGTGATTACAAGGCCACCATCAATCGGTCACTCCAAGACCAGTACCTGCTACCGAGAGCAGACGCTTTCCGGTGGCAAACTTCTTTTCAAAATTGGACCTGACCTCAGCTTACATGACCCAGGAGCTGGCGAGTGAGTCAAAGAAGCTGACCACCATCACGACACACAAGGGGTTGTTTGAGTACAACAGATGTCCGTTTGGGATTTGCTCGGCCACCGCGATCTTTCAACGAAACATGGAAAGTCTTCTCAAGTCGATTCCAAGGAGAGTGGTTTTTCAAGACGACATCCTCATCACGGGTTGCGATACTGAAGAACACCTCCACAACCTGGAGGAGATGTTACGCAGACTGGACCGGGTAGGTCTGCGACTGTGAGATGGAGTGACTGGTACGACATAACGTTGCCTCCAGCAATGAGGGTCATTGTGAAAGGAATGTTGGAGTGGGAAAAATGTTGGAATCAATTATTAAGGATGAAATAGCAGCGCATTTGGAAAGCAGTGATAGGATCAGTCCAAGTCAGCATGGATTTATGAAGGGGAAATTATGCTTGACAAATCTTCTGGAATTCTTTGAGGATGTAACTGGTAGAGTGGACAAGGGAGAATCAGTGGATGTGGTCTATTTCGACTTGCAAAAGGCTTTTGACAAGGTCCCACACAAGAGATTGGTGTGCAAAATCAAATCACATGGTATTGGGGCTAATATACTGACGTGGATAGAGAACTGGTTGGCAGACAGGAAGCAGAGAGTAGGGATAAACGGGTCCTTTTCAGAATGGCAGCCAGTGACTAGTGGAGTGCCGCAGGGCTCAATGCTGTGACCCCAGCTCTTTACAATATACATCAATGATTTGGATGAAGGAATTGAGTGTAATACCTCCAAGTTTGCAGATGACACAAAACTGGGTGGCGGTGTGAGCTGTGAGGGGGAATCTAGGAGGCTGCAGGGTGACTTGGACAGATTGGGCAAATTTCATGGCAGATGCAGTATAATGTGGATAAATGTGAGGTTATCCATTTTGGGGGCAAAAACGCGAAGACAGAATATTATCTGAATTGCGGCAGATTAGGAAAAGGGGAGGTGCAACGAGACCTAGGTGTCATGGTTCATCAGTCATTGAAAGTTGGCATACACGTACAGCAAGCGGTGAAGGCGGCAAATGGTATGTTGGCCTTCATAGCTAGGGGATTTGAGTATAGGAGCAGGAAGGTCTTACTGCAGTTGTACAGGGCCTTGGTGAGGCCTCACCTGGAATATTGTGTGCAGTTTTGGTCTCCTAATCTGAGGAAGGACATTCTTGCTATTGAGGGAGTGCAGCGAAGGTTCACCAGACTGATTCCCGGGATGGCAGGACTGACATATGAGGAGAGACTGGATCAACTGGACCTTTATACATTGGAGTTTAGAAGGATGAGAGGGCATCTCATAGAAACATATAAGATTCTGACAGGACGGGACAGGTTAGATGCGGGTAGAATGTTCCCGATGTTGGGGAAGTCCAGAACCAGGGGACACAGTCTTCGGATAAGGGGCAGGCCATTTAGGACTGAGATGAGGAGAAACTTCTTCACTTAGAGAATTGCTAACCTGTGGAATTAGCTACCGCAGAGAGTTGTTGATGCCAGTTTATTGGATATATTCAAGATGGAGTTAGATATGGCCCTCACGGCTAAGGGGATTAAGGGGTATGGAGAGAAAGCAAGAAAGGGGTACTGAGGGAATGATCAGCCATGATCTTATTGAATGGCGGTGCAGGCTCGAAGGGCCGAATGGCCTACTCCTGCACCTATTTTCTATGTTTCTATGAAAAAGACGAAGTGCGTTTTCCTAGCTCTGAGAGGTAGAATTCCTGGGGATGAGGGTAGCAGCAGATGGGATCAGACCTACTGCATCTAAAACGAAAGCAATCCAGAGAGCACCCAGACCTGTAACACGACGGAGCTGCGTTCGTTCCTCGGGCTCCTGAACTATTTTGGTAACTTTCTTCCCAAATTGAGCACGCTGTTCGGGCCGCTACACGTGCTCCTATGCAAAGGTCGCGAATGTGTCTGGGGGGACAGCCAGAAAAGGGCTTTTGACAGAGCACGCAATTTGTTATGCTCCAACAATCTGTTAACGCTATATGACCCATGTAAGAAACTTGTTTTAACGTGCGATGCATCGTCCAAGGGGTCGGGTGTGTGTTGCAGCATGTTAATGCCAAAGGTCAGTTACAGCCGGTAGCTTATGCCTCCAGGAGTCTGTCCCAGGCAGAAAGGGACTACGGGATGGTAGAAAAGGAAGCGCTTGCATGTGTATATGCAGTAAAAAAAATGCACCAGTACCTGTTTGGCAGGAAATTTGAGCTGGAGACAGATCACAAACCCCTAACGTCCCTTTTGGCCGACAACAAGGCCATAAATGCAAACGCATCGGCCCGCATAGAGGTGGGCACTCACGTTAGCCGCCGATGACTATACAATTCGGCACAGACCGGGCACTGAAAACTGCGCCAATGCACTCAGCAGGCACCCACTAGCCACCACTGAGGGGGCTACCGAGCATGGTGCTGAGATGGTCATGACTGTTGAAGCTTTTGAAAGTGAAGGCTCACCCGTGACAGCCCGTCAGATCAAAGTCTGGACAAATAGAGACCCGCTACTGTCTTTAGTAGAGAAATGTGTCCTGAATGGGGACTGAGGCATGCCCTGAGGAATTTAATCCATTTCACAAGCGCAAGGATGAACTTTCGATTCAGGCCGATTGCCTACTATGGGGTAACCGAGTAGTCATGCCCCAGATGGGCAGAGGGGCGTTCATCCGAGAACTCCACAAGGAGCACCCGGACATTGTCATGATGAAGGCAATTGCCAGGTCACACGTTTGGTGGCCAGGGATAGATGCAGATCTGGAACTTTGTGTTCGCAGGTGCAACACGTGCCCAGCTGGGCCATGCGCCCAGGGAAGCCCCCCTTAGCCCCTGGTCCTGGCCCGCCAAGCCATGGTCACGCATCCATGTGGACTATGCAGGTCCTTTCATGGGAAAAATGTTTTTGGTTGTAGTAGACGCCTACTCCATTTGGATCGAGTGTGACATTCTCAATTCAAGCACATCCTCTGTCATGGTAGAAAGTCTACGGGCAATGTTCGCTGCCCATGGTCTACTGGACGTCTTGGTCAGCGACAATGGCCCGTGCTTCACAAGCATTGAATTCCAGGACTTCATGGCAGGAAATGGTATCAACATGTCAGAACGGTACCGTTCAAGCCAGCCTCAAACGGCCAGGCGGAATGAGCAGTACAGATAATCAAACAGGGGATGCTTAGAATCCAAAGGGATTCCCTACAAAGCCGCTTATCACGTGTTCTGTTGGCCAATAGATCCCGGTCACACTCGCTCACAGGGGTTCCACCCGCAGAACTGCTAATGAAAAGGACGCTCAAATCCAGGTTATCCCTTATACACCCCACCATGAAATAAATTGCAGAGAGCAGGCATCGGTCACAATGTGACTACCATGACCGGAATGCGAGGGCACGATGTATTGATGTCAATGTCCCTGTCTTTTGTCCTCAACTACGCTGCAGGGCCGAAATGGCTCGCAGGCACTGTGATTGCCAAAGAGGGGAATAGGATTCTGGTAGTTAAACTTACCAATGGACAAATCTGCCGCAAACATGTGGATCAAACAAAAAGAAGGTTCAGCAACCCATAGAAGAAGCAGAGGAAGAACACGATGTAGAGTTCACTCCACTACAAGTGATCGAACACCGGAACCAAGTGGAGGAGAGTCCAGTCACTGTGGGCAGTCCGGACAGGTTTGAGGCACCGCAAACAGCAGACACTCAGGCCAGCGTCCAACAACCGGAGCCCCAACTCAGGCGCTCTACAAGGGAGCGTAAACCACCAGAGAGATTTAACCTGTGATCCCTATAAGACTTTGCGGGGGAGGTGATGTCATGTATTCTACTGTCATTGTAATCCATCTATAAACTGACCTAAGTTGTACACCGTGAGAACACTGACCACTAGGTGGTGAACTTGTGGGAGACACTCCTAACCTGGACTTTCAGGTATAAAAGGGGAAGCTCCACCCATCTTCTCCACTTCAGTGCTGGAAAATAAAGGATACTGGTCACAGAGTGACCGTCTCTCTAGTATGGGCCTCATGTGCATTTGTACTGTATAGTAAGGACATATTACAGCAGACAATGACAAATAGGGACACCCGCTCAGGCGAGTACTGGAGGACTCCTGAGCGGTTAAGGCAGCGGAATCGTTGCTTCAGCACTCCAATGGCCTGCTCAATAATGTTCCTGGTGGGGGCATGGCTCTCATTGTATGAGTGCTGGGCAGGAGTGGTGGGGTTGCGGAGGGGAGTCATGAGCCAGGTGGAGAGTGGATAGCCCTGGTCTCCGAGCGGCTGAAACAGAGCTGGCACACCAGTCTGGCACAGGATGAAGGCATCGTAGCGCTGCCAGGATAGCGAGCATTGATGGTGAGGATTCAGCGTGTGTGATCACAGACCAGCTGCACATTCAGTGAGTGGAAGCCTTTGCAGTTATGGAAGACCTCAGGATTGTGATGCAGTGCCTGCAAAACGACGTGGGTGCATTCAATGGCATCCTGCACCATGGGGAAGCCCGCTATCCTGGACAACCTGCACACTCCAGCTGCCTCTTCCTGCCTTCGTCTCCGCATGTGTCTCCGCCCAAGCATCCTCCGATAGTGAGGTCGGAGCAGGAGGTCGAGTGCCAACACAGCCCCCATGAAACGAGAGAAGTGTGATTTGAAATCTACCCTGAATGATACAGGGGAATAGTCAGCAGCCAGAACAGTCCTTGAAAATCGCTGCTATGTGTCCACAAGCCTCTCTGTCTTTGTGATCATAAGCTGCAAAGAGTAATGACCGACAACATTTTTTTTTCAAGATGGCGCCTTTAAATAGCGTTCCTCCAGCCGACCACACTCAACAGTTGAAGCTGTATTTGTGACCGCCAGGCGATATGTGAGGATGCGCGGCCGAATTTCACTTCTGGGGCAGTAATGGGGCACTGCGCACGGCGATGACATCATTATCACTGCGTGCAGATGAGCAAAACGCTTCCAGCTAGAGTGAACCCCCGCCTAATTCTGCCTGGGGTCGGGGGGTGTTATCGCCAGGCCCAGGTGAAAAACCTTTTGCACCTTATTAGCACCTCTGGGAAGTGCATGAGGTCAATTTTGGCCCCACAGAGTTAGGGTATATGGGTGTTGCTCAGACAGGAGAAAGGTTGGAAGTGGTATACTCCAGAGATCAGTACTGGGTCTGTCATGTATTGTACATGGCCCCTGTTGGTACCATATCAAGGTGTGCACCAGAGGGCACATCAGTGGGAGACTTGTAGGTTACCTGTACAGGTGTGCCTGGCCTAGTATAAATAGTATGATCCTCACTCTGGAGTTAACTAATAAAAGACTAAGGTGCTAAGCAAGCGACCTCAGCAGGGTAAAGGCACCAGTAGTGATACCATGCCCTGGGTCGGCTCCATCTCTCAGGCAATCGATGGCACTAACTGCCACGAGCCTGAAGGAGCAGACTGCACTAAGGCCATACCCTATGTGTAGGGTTGCCCGCCACTTGTCTCCCCAGAGGAAACAAGCACCAGTCAGGATCTCAAACCAAGCGACGCTCAGGCCAGCGAGTCAGCGGTGCACTGCTAGACTGCTAGGGAGCAGCTGGGACCCAGGACGTAAAGAAAGGACGGGGGTGGTCACAGACATCTGTGAACCTGCCTGACGCTAGGAACCATGGCAACAGCCCCGAGAGCAGGCTACACGAGCCAACCGGCTTCCCACTGCCAGCACCGGGCACTGAATCACCACAGGACTGCAGGGACACCACCCAGCAGCTCCAGAACTAGCTTGTCCTTACGCACCGGTCACCGCATCAACAAGGCATCTAACGCTCTTGTCGCATCACGGAAACACTCAACAAAAAAAAACATGCAAAGCCCACTTACCTGAACTTGTGTGTACATGAATGCCAGGAGCCTCCACCACACCAATGGCTGGCGGGGGGGGACAGAGAATGGAGTGGTCAGGAACACACACACACAAACAGCAACCACCAGCACGTTACTGCACCAACTACCCACCCAAGGTTGAGCCGGCCTGTTAGAGGTCTAGCAGACAGAACCCACATAGCGCTAAGCCCAGAGCATAAGTAATGCAGAGGTGATTTGCACTGAGGGTTCAGGGGGGTGGGGGGGAGTGATGTCATGTATTTTACATGGCCCCTGTTGGTACCATATCAAGGTGTGCCACCAGAGGGCACTGCAGTGGGAGACTTGTAGGTTACCTGTACAGGTGTGCCTGGCCTAGTATAAATGGCAGGCCACCAGGTATGATCCTCACTCTGGAATTAACTAATAAAGGACTAAAGTCACTGCAGTTCAAATACAAACACACTGCCTCGTGGAGTCATTATTAAAGCATCTAAGGACACAACAGGGTCTACATTTGTTCTTGATAATATCTAAACAATTTGGACTTGGGTATAGAAAACATGCAGATGAAACTGATCTATGCCAGTAGCACAAAGTAGCTCATAGCGAAACAGCAGCCCGTTTTACACCACATCCGATTTTATTTTTTATGTGGCAAGCTACTTATTCAATACAAGCTTGTTTTCAAAATTAGCTGATAACACAAAAGTAGATGTTTTGGCAAAGAGCAAAGAGGACTGTAAAAAAGCTTCAGGAAGACAGACTGGTTGGCGAAATGGGTAGCTAAATGGAAAATGCAATTTAATATGGATAAACATGAGGCAATACAGTTTGGGAGAAAAAGAACAGATGTGGAAATGTATACTCAATGGAAAGGCACTGAAGGCTGAGGATGAACAGAGACTTAGGCGTGCAAACACTTAATTGCCTTAAAGTGTGATTGCAGGTACATGAAACCAGAAAAAAAAGCATTTGGGATGTGGGCATCACTGGCAATGGAGTGAAATCTCATCTGTCAGCTGGTGATAAGGGCTTAATGTGAAATGAGTCTGGACAGTCTCAGTTAATCCAAATGGGTTTGGATCAATTTCCACAAATTGGTAAAAAATGAGTAATTTCATTCAGAGATCTCATAAAAATGATAGATGTGGAAAACGGGAACATTACACTGGTGCAATCGGAGTTGCTTTTCTCAGGCTAATCCTGCAGTGAGCCAACTGTAGCACTCTAACTTCTGCCTTTTCTCAATATTATGATATAATGAAAACAGATTTTTCGAATGTTGTTCTGTAAGTAAAAAGAGTCAATATTTCTAGTCACAGAAACCAGTCAATAAAGCATTGACAGAAATCATCCTCCTTGCAGCACTCTGCTGAAGTGGCTATTCCTCATGTTCAGTGGTTGTTACATAGGGCTAGAACCTCCACTTTTTTTTTTGCCTGTTTAACACCCACTTGACTGCTGAAATGACGTATAACGCCCAGATATCTCCCATTTTGGCACAAAATGGAAACTGACGGGCTTTTTTTAGGAGACTTATCGCTGAGCGTTATTTTCCCAATGGGTTTAACACCGAGAAAAAATATTACCGCCCGCCCACGTTTTAGGGGCGGAATCAGCAGAATGGGCGATTTCAACACCCATATTATCGCCCAGTGTTACTTTCCTCATGGGCTTAACGCCGAGATTCAATATCAGCGCCCGGCAACTGTCTTTTGTCGCAAAGAGCATATTTACCCAAACTAGCGGCCATGGAGATCGTCCACCGTCAATTTCACCACCTCGCACACAATATCGCCCGCTCAAAATACCGCTCAAAAAAAGTGGAACTAACCGGGACGGACGCCAGCGGTGTGGCTGGCATTTATTAAATCGCACTCTTACGTAAGGTGCTGATATCAGAAAGATTTGCCTGAAAGAGCACTGATGTCAGTGACAATGCTGACACACTGCTGTGTGTGTGCAGCTCAGACATCAATGGTGCCCATCAACTTGGTGCCAGTTAAAGTTTACGTTGATTGATGTTAAGTTGCATTTAACCCTTTCACGGTAATGAATCACCAGTGTGTAACGGTCCAGCTATCTGAGACAATGTGCAACAAGTTTATGTTCAATAACAAAATTTTAATACCAACATTGGTCTGAAATCATAAGTAACACAGGCAGTAACATCCAACCCCTGCCCACATCCCACTTTTTCCACCATTGACATAAATCACATGGTCAACATGTCCAGCAACACAGAATACAAAAGCAAAGCAGGAGCGTGGTCCCCAGCCCCCATACATTGCAACAAATTACATACACCCAGATAAAGATATAACACAGCCATCACCTGTGCACATGCACGTCACTTTCCTTCCCTCCTCTCTTTCTTCTCCCCACCTCTATCCCTTCCCCTCCTCGCTCCGCGGTGCCTGGCTGAGGAGCTCCTCAGGCGGTGCCTCATTGGGGGGGGATGAAGGCAGATGCGTTGGTTGGACGGGTACGGGAGTGGGGGGATGCTGGGGGGGCAACATTTTCTGATGCAGAAGAAGGATCTTGGTCCTTTCTCGCATCTGTCATTCGCAGTGGTGGTGCGGAACCTAGGGGTGGAGTGCCGCGCTCTGGGACCACTGGGAGGCCTGTGGCAGCAGTGTTCCTTGCTATCGCATCCAGGGACTCTGCCATGTGCGGAATGTACTCGGACATGGTGGCCTGGTGTCGGGATATGCCCCCCAAAGCTTCGATGAGCTGGTCACCAATGTCTACAGACAACTGAACCATCTCTCCGCTGTCATGTTGCGTTAGTGGAACAGATCTGCAGCGTCCACGAGGCCTCCGCGGGGTCGGCACCGTCCTGGGGACAAATGGGGTGTCTTGTGGAGAGGTGCTTGGGATCGACACCTCCAGAGTGGAGGCGGGAATGACCGGAGGACCAATAGATGGCCTTGGGGTGAAATGGGTTCTGGAGCGTGGCGATGTAGGTTCTTCGAAGTCCGCGCTCTCATCTGTCGAGAATGGACCCAGCGGATTGACGGGCGACAATCGGAGCTCCTCAGCACCAGATGTAGTAGGATCGTCCGCCGACTCCTGCCCTGCGCCCCACCTTCTGGCTTCTGTGGCCTTGCCTTGGACCGCGCTGTTGGCTGCAAGATACAAATGAGATTGTTAGAGGAGAAGGTGGTGCTAAGGCGACAAGGTGAGTCCAGCGTTACACACAGCATATGCACGATAAAAGCACCATCGCTCTCAAAATCATCGCAGACATCACATTTCATGACCATCAACACATTGTGGATTGCAATGATTTTCGTTCGGCCAGCATTATTTCCATGACAATTTTAGAAATAGCTATCATATATGATTGGTCAGATGTGAGTTGGTGCGGCATCTAATGACATTACATCACGCAATGGTGTAAGTTTTACTCACGTGGCATCACTTCAGGGTCTGCAGATGCATCCATGGCTGTCTGGGGGTGCTTCCCCACAAGTGTGAGCACACGTTCCTCCATGTCAGTGATGTCGCTGGGGATTGGTGGCTCCTCCATCCGTTCACCTCTGTATAGACCTCATCGTCGATAGCTTCTTCTGTAAAAGGTGACAGGACGACATGGCATGAGATCATTGCATGATATCATTGCTAGGTACTGTCACAGACACTGATACAACAGATAACCTACAGATGTAATCATCATTATTATGACTATTATCATTCTTTACCTAAAGACGTACACCGTGACTGCAGGCTTTGAGTAAAACATTCCAGGTAAACGTACAAGACCTCACATCT
The DNA here is from genome assembly GCF_044704955.1 of Pristiophorus japonicus. Classification (NCBI taxonomy): domain Eukaryota; kingdom Metazoa; phylum Chordata; class Chondrichthyes; family Pristiophoridae; genus Pristiophorus; species Pristiophorus japonicus. The sequence goes on from NC_091987.1 coordinate 109,505,930, forward strand.
GCTGATAGTCAATCATGACTGTTACAAATCAAATTATATAAATACATAAGTGCATGTAAATCAATGTAATACTTACTTTTGCAGATCCCACAAGGTCATTCCATTGGTTGCGGCATTGGTTGCCCTCACGTATCTCGTTGGTCGCCGACGAGACCACTTCTGCTATCTCGGTCCATATCCTCTGGTAGGCCTTTGGGGTGGGCTTCCTACGCACTCCCTGTGTCAAATCACCCCAGCGTGACTTGACCTCCTGTAGGGGGGAGGCATTTGCCTCGTCCGAGAACCTCCTGGCTCTTTTGCGGCCTCCAGTATGCTCCTCTCCCACCTCACTGCTCTCTCCAGCATCAGTCTCCACAGCGTGCTGTGATGCCTCCTCCTCTCCCTCCATTATAGGGCAAATTCGATTAAATATGTAGCTGTTAACAACTACGTTTTATTTGCCTACTTGCTGTGAAGCTCTAAAGTCTCCCTCCTTTCTCCCAAAGCAGCCACACCACACCCAGCCACGCCTTCAGTGCCTCTGAGCTCCCTCTCTGTCTCCTCTTCTGCACAGGTCATGGTGACTCTTGACCTCCGGAATGGTGTGAATCGAGCGTTGCCATGCCGTTACTAAGGACGGCCACACTTTACGGCAGAAGGTCAAAAAAATTTAACGCTACCGCCAATTTGATATCGCTCACGGTAATGCCCATTTTCAAAAATGTAAACTAGGTGTTTTGAGAATGGGCGAGAAGCTGGCGATCTGAAAACCCTTTTTTACTGCCCATGCTGGAAATAACACCCATTTTTGGGCGATAACCTCAAAAGTGGAAGTTCTAGCCCATAGAATTTACAACACAGAAACAGTACATTCGGCCCAATATGTCTGTCGGTGTTTATCCTCCATACGAGCCTCCTCATACCCTACTTACATCTCACCTTATCTGCATATCTATCTATTCCTTTCTCCCTCACGTGTTTATCTTGATTCCCCTTAAATGCATCTATGCTATTCGCCTCAACTACTCCATGTGGCAGCGAGTGCCACATTCTAACCACTTCCTGGGTAAAAAAGTTTCTCCTGACTTCTTTACTGGATTTATTAGTGATGATCTTATATTGATTACCTATTAACAGGTCATTTTACTATGAGGGTTTGCAGCTAAATCTGATGTCCACACAAGTGCATCTTCCAGCAGCTGCCACTGGATAGTTAACAGTAATCCTGGCTGATTTGTTCATCTCTTTGGCCCAGCCTACCTTTTGCTCAGATCAGATCTGTATGGCTCAGTTGTATCCTGATGGGCAATTTACCAACTGAACCTTCTAATAAATGAATAAAAAAAAGTTTCCTCCTGTGCGTGTGTGTGTGTGCTGGGAGTGCATCAATTCCCTCCTGTGCGTTTGTGTATGCTGGGAGTGCATCAGTATCTGAAATTTGATACTGCAAAGATAAATATTTATGTGCCTTCCTCTTATATTTCAGATCCTACTGCCAGAATTAGAGTGAAGTATTTTTATAAAATGCAAACCAAATCATATTCCAAAGAGTAAGCAAAAGAAATCAAAGAGTGGAGAGGCCCAATTAATGCAGCAGCTCAGTTTACATGGTATGAGATATTTAATGCCATTAATCTCCCAGTGTGCAGTATGCAATTTTACAGGCTTATGTAATAATAAAAATGAACAGAGATTGTCATATTGATTCACTTCAAGCATGCATGAATATAACTGGCAATGTGCTGAAAATATACTTATATGTGAGGAATCTGTTCCAAAATTGCAAGCAAGTTGGCAAAAATCTCCACAGCTGCTAAATTTGATTGGCATTATTACAAATTATTAGCCTAATTTTGACTAAGTATTAAGATCTTAATCAGACTCAGAATGTAACAGTAATACCGTAGCACTTTAACTGACAGTCATGTTAAAAACATTTGACAGAGTGAAGAACATTTAAAAAAGCATGACTGAAAATCTATGTACCACAGTAAATTCTTTACTAAAGTTAGCTTAGAGGTACCCTTACCTATACTTCCAAGTTTCAGAGCAACTGAACTTGTAGTTAAGTTATTAGTAAAAGACATAAAGAAAAGTTTTGTTGCTAAGGTTACTTCATTCCCCTCTCCCTACTTTATCCTGTTACATCGGCAATATACTGCTGGTGTGGGAGTTACTGGAGAAAAACTCTAGCAATTACTATGATTTCATTATATATGAAGGTTAGTGCTAGAATGAATGTATTGAAGTGTTGTGGAGATATGGGTCTATCTTTCTTGAATTGAGCAAAATCTTGACGTTTACACTGCCATTACTACAGCAGATCATAAGTTCACAACTATGAGGAACTCCATTCAGACCACTCATCTAGGAACATTTACAGTTTCCCCAACTGTCTTTTTAGAAATTATTGATCATTTTATTCAGCTTTATAAAGTTGCCATTTTTATTACTTGTATTTGTTCATTCATGTGAAGTAGCTATACAGAATAGATCGACACATTGAGGCCAGCCCAATCCTGTGAGACCCCCCATCCTGTACAGACAGGACACTTGAAATTGCTGATTTAGCTGAATCTGAGGTATGCCACCAAATTACCCTGACTCTCAAAGCATGTGGTTCTCAGCATGTGATGAACTCAAAGTGCCATCTGACTCTTAAATAACCAAGGTTTTTGCCTTCACAGCCCTACCTGGAAAACATTTCAAGTGTTAATCTGTATGAAGAACTTCCAGATATTGATCCTATCTTACTTCCACGGCACACCTTCAGGTAGTGCTCCAGATTTATATATATTTTTTCAGATAATGTAATAAATTGTTACATGGATGTCATTTTAATCTCAAGAGGATGATAACCTTTAATGCCATCTTACATCAAAACTTGCACTGATTAAAATAAACATTTTTATTACTGCTGAGTGCTTTACAGGAGCGTGGTTACAATAATGTGGTGCCAAAGTGCTACAGCTGAGTGCGACATTGCGCCTGAAGGAATACAAAGGGTGAACTTGGACTTCGGCAATAGTGTGAAATCCGGGATAGCGAATTGGCGGCCTGATTTTCTTACTGGAAAAGAAAATCAGGTGCAGTGGAAAACAAGCTGCCCATTCGCTATTGCTCATTTTTTTTTGTTGTCGCTGAAGACCAATTTCACCCTCAGTTTATGATAGCCACTCGTGGGTATACACATTTCTTTCCTTTTTTTATAGAAGTCCCATTGCTGGAGCAGTCCCAATGTGTATTGCAATATTAATACAAGGTCATTCAACTGGAATTATCTGTCTGTATGTCTTGCATAGAAATACATAGAATTTATAGCAGAGAAACAGACCATTCGGTCCAAATGGTCTATGCCGGTGTTCATGCTCCATCCCAGCCTCATCGCCCCCTACTTTATCTAACCCTATCAACTTATTCTTCTACTTCTTTCTCCCTTATTTATTTACCTAGCTTACTCCTTGGTACGACAGCATCGGTGCTATTTGCCTCAACTACTCCATGTGATAGCGAGCTCCGTATTCGAACTATTCCCTGGGTAAAGTAGTTTCTCCCGAGTTCCTTTATATTTAGTTTTGGACTTCCGCACATGTGGAAACACATTCTCTACATATATCCGATCAAACTCCTTTATAATTTTAAATATAATCAATTGTAGTAGGAGAAATCAATCTGCCTTATTTTTGTAATTGGACTCTTTTCTTTTAAGGTATTGATGTGATAAACGACATTACAGACGAATGAATAGACAGAACAAACATGCATGCATTAATGCGTTTGAAAGGAAACCATACTCCAGCGATGAAATTATTTATTAAAAACTGGTAAAATGTTTAAAATTATGAGAGATTCTGCACAATTATCAAAGACAAAATAAACATTTTGGCTCGAAAATTCTGGATGGTTTCTGCTGCTATCTTGGCTGAATCCTCAGGAAAACGGTGAGGAGTCCCAGTTGCGTTAACTCTCTGCCATTTCCGGCAACTCCCTCCTCATTGTGTATGGGGTGATGCCCCGGACTGCCCCTTACAAGGCAAATAATGGTCTGGGGTGGGTCTCCCTAAGCTGGGAGTTTCCACTCCGCAGGCTGGAAGGGAATCTGGGATGGTAGTGCCGGCCGGAACACTAAATGAATGGAGGCATACTGGCCTTCTCAAGAGCATAAGTGGGCCCCACTAGAGGGGTCCAGACCGATGTTCCCTGTAATTCTTCCTTGGCGCTGTGCAGCCCCACATGCGTGGATTTTGCTTTGAAAAGCTGTCAGCGGGGGATCCTTGGAGCGCTGTACAGCTTAAAGGGAAGATTGGTCCAGACTCCAGACCAGGCAAACAGCCTGCATTCTGAAAGAGTAGATTGGCCCCCTTGTTTTGGTGGCAGGTAGCTCATTGGTAGAGGGAGTAGGGACTGGACATCCCCTTGCAATGAGTAGGGTGGGGGAACAGACTAAAGTTTCAAGTAGTCATGTGAAGGCAGATGCTGGACATGTGCCTGATGTGGTGCTTATGCCTACCTGACCCATGCAAATGAGAAGGGCACCTCCCTTTTGATCCTGCAAATTCCGATGGGGTCAGCATAGGCACGACTTCCCTGTAGATCATAAGCTTGGTGGCAGATTTAAGGGCCTGATCTTCGAACACTCTCTTCCTCAGGTGACTGAAGGCTGCAGTGGTGCACAGGAGGCAGGGTTGGACCTTGTCCTCGATGTCTGCCCTTGCTGATAATAGGCTCCCGAGCTATGGAAAGTGGTCCACTTTGTCCAAGACCGCGCCATGGATTTTGATGACTGCGGGGGGGGGGGGGGGTGGGGGGCAGTGCTGTGTGGCGGGGTCAGCTTGGTGGAGGCCCTTTGTCTTACGGACGTTTGGTGTAAGGCCTATGCTTTCGTATGCCTTGGTGAAGATGTTGACGATGGCTTGGAATTCAGCCTCCCAATGTGCGCAGAGGCAAGCGTCGTCCGCGTACTGTAGTTCGACGTCAAAGAATGGGATGGTCTTGGATCTAGCCTGGAGGCGACGAAGGTCGAACAGGTTCCCACTGGTTCTATAGCTTAGTTCCACTCCAGCAGGGAGCTTGTTGAGCGTGAGATGGAGCATTGCAGCGAGGAAGATCGAGAAGAGGGTTGGCGCGATGACGCAGCCCTGCTTGACCTCAGTCCGGATTTGGATTGGGTCTGTGGTGGATCCATTGGTCAGGATCATGGCTTGCATGTTGCCGTCCTGTATGACTCAGAGACGTGGACCATATACAGTAGACACCTCAAATCGCTGGAGAAATACCACCAACGATGTCTCCGCAAGATCCTGCAAATCTCCTGGGAGGATAGACGCACCAACGTCAGTGTTCTCGATCAGGCCAACATTCCCAGCATCAAAGCACTGACCACACTCGACCAGCTCCGTTGGGCGGGCCACATTGTTCACATGCTCGACACAAGACTCCCAAAGTAAGCGCTCTACTCGGAACTCCTACACGGCAGGTGAGCCCCAAGTGGGCAGAGGTAACATTTCAAGGACACCCTCAAAGCCTCTTTGATAAAGTGCAACATCCCCACTGTCACCTGGGAGTCCGTGGCCAAAGGCTGCCCTAAGCAGAGGAAGAGCATCCAGGAGGGCGCTGAGCATCTTGAGTCTGGTCGTCGAGAGCATGCAGAAAGCAAGTACCGGCAGCGGAAGATGCTTACGGCAAACCAGACTTCCCACCCATCCTTTCCTTCAATGACTGTCTGCCACACCTGTGACAGAGACTGTAATTCCCGTATTGGACTGTAAAGTACCCATTTACTCCTACTTTTTGCTTCCTGTCTGACAACCAGTTCTCAATCCACGTCAGCACACTACCCCCAATCCCATGTGCTTTAACTTTACACATTAATCTCTTGTGTGGGACCTTGTCGAAAGCCTTCTGAAAGTCCAAATATACCACATCAACTGGTTCTCCTTTGTCCACTTTACTGGAAACATCCTCAAAAAATTCCAGAAGATTTGTCAAGCATGATTTCCCTTTCACAAATCCATGCTGACTTGGACCTATCATGTCACCATTTTCCAAATGCGCTGCTATGACATCCTTAATAATTGATTCCATCATTTTACCCACTACTGAGGTCAGGCTGACCGGTCTATAATTCCCTGTTTTCTCTCTCCCTCCTTTTTTAAAAAGTGGGGTTACATTGGCTACCCTCCACTCGATAGGAACTGATTCAGAATCAATGGAATGTTGGAAAATGACTGTCAATGCATTTCCGCTATTTCCAAGGCCACCTCCTTAAGTACTCTGGGATGCAGTCCATCAGGCCCTGGGGATTTATCGGCCTTCAATCCCATCAATTTCCCCAACAAATAAAGATTTCCCTCTGTTCCTCCTCCTTACTAGACCCTCTGACCCCTTTTATATCCGGAAGGTTGTTTGTGTCCTCCTTAGTGAATACCGAACCAAAGTACTTGTTCAATTGGTCTGCCATTTCTTTGTTCCCCGTTATGACTTCCCCTGATTCTGACTGCAGGGGACCTACGTTTGTCTTTACTAACCTTTTTCTCTTTACATACCTGTAGAAACTTTTGCAATCCGCCTTAATGTTCCCTGCAAGCTTCTTCTCGTACTCCATTTTCCCTGCCCTATTTAAACCCTTTGTCCTCCTCTGCTGAGTTCTAAATTTCTCCCAGTCCCTGGGTTCGCTGCTATTTCTGGCCAATTTGTATGCCACTTCCTTGGCTTTAATACTATCCCTGTTTTCCCTAGATAGCCACGGTTGAGCCACCTTCCCTTTTTTATTTTTACGCCAAACAGGAATGTACAATTGTTGTAATTCATCCATGCAGTCTCTAAATGTCTGCCATTGCCCATCCACAGTCAACCCCTTAAGTATCATTCGCCAATATGACCTGTAACCACCAGCATACCTTACCACCAGTGGTGCACTTGCAAGAGACAGGTATACAAGGACAGGTCTCAGGCAAGTGCAGCATTCCAGAACTGTGAAATAAAGGTGCAGGTCCAGAGTGACCTTGACTTCACTACATGCCTCGTGTGAATCTGCACTGAGCAGACAGGACTTTACAGTGGCGACGAGTTACGGGATTACAGAATCCACAGAATGGCGAACAACGGATCAGATGAAAAGTACAATGCGGGAGACAATTGGGAGGACTTCATAGAAAGGCTCCAGCAAAGCTTTGTAACCAAAGACTGGTTAGGCGACGATAAGGCAGACAAGAGAAGAGCCCATCTCTTGACCAGCTGCAGTTCGAAAACATTCGCTTTAATGAAGGATCTGTGGCACCCGAGAAACCAGCAAGCAAGTCGTTTGAAGAATTGAGCACACTGGTAAGAGACCACCTGAAGCCAGCGAGCAGCCTAAACATGGGCAGACACAGGTTCTACAACTACAGACGCTGTGTGGGCCAGAGCATACCCGACTTCGTGGCGGAACTTCGGAGGTTGGCTAGTTTATGTGAGTTCTCCGATGAACTGAGGAGAGAAATGCTGAGAGACTTTTTCATTGAAGGAATAGGCCACGCAGGCATATTCCTAAAGCTCATAGAGACCAAGAACCTGACCTTAGAGGCAGCAGACTGGTTGCACAGACATTCTTGGTAGGGGAAGAAGAAACGAGGTTGATTTACAATGCAGGTACGACAACTAACGAAATATCGGAACAAGAAGTTCACAGCACTAAACAAGCTGCTACCCCCACACACAGACAAAACCGGGAGAACAGGCTCTCGACAGCAGGCAGAAGCCACCAAGGGCCACAGGAACGACCGTTCACACCTCACCAACCCATAATGCAAGCAATCAACTACAAACTGAGAGAAGCTTAAGAGAGATCAGCCATACGCAGCTCATTCTTTGGGAACACTTTGACCAATGGAATAGGTCTATGCTGGAGGTGTGGGGGTGGGCACTCGTCAAGGGGATATCGATTTCAGCAGGCTGTTTGCAGAAATTGTGAATATACATGGCATTTGGCCCGCATGTGCAAAAAAAAGGCAGCTCGGCTGGTATACGAATCGGATGGGTTGGAAAGCGGACCAGAAGATGGTGGGGACAGTACCCGGGACACCGATGTACATCGGGTCAACACAATCAATGGCCGCTGCTCCTACAACAGGATGCCTCCTATAATGATGAGGGTCCTACTCAACATGGAGCTGGATACGGGAGCGAGTCAATCTCTCATGGGCGCTCAACAATTTGAACAACTGTGGCCGCATAAAAGAGACAGACCAAAACTCACAAGGGTCGACACCAAACAAAGGACCTATACCAAAGAAATCGTACCAGTCCTCGGCAGTGCCACGCTCTCTGTCACACACAAAGGGACAGTGAACCGACTTCCCCTTGTGACAGAGAGCATGGCGCTGCCGAGGCCATTGATCGTGTGGATTGTCCCCGAAGACCCCCCAGCACTGCTGGGGAGAAGCTGGCTGGCAAAACTAAACTGGAAATGGGATGATGTCCATGCCATGTCATTAGAGGAACGGACCTCCTGCTCAACAGTTATAAAGCGATTTGAACATCTCTTTCAGCCAGGTGTGGGCACTTTCAAAGGGGCCAAAGTCAAAATCTACATCACACAGGATGGTAGACCGGTCCATCACAAGGCCAGAGCTGCACCCGATGTGATGAGGGAAAAGATTGAACACGAACTAGACAGGCTTCTGGGGAAGGCATTATATCACCTGTGGAATTTAGCGACGAGGCAAGTCCCATCGTCCCAGTCATGAAGCCTGATGGATCCGTACGAATCTGTGGAGACCACAAATCCACCATAAACATCGCCTCCCTACAGGACCAGTACCCGCTGCCCAGAGCGGAGGACTTATTTGCCACATTGGCGGGAGGTAAACTTCTCAAAATTAGACCTCACATCTGCGTATATGACGCAAGAATTGACCGAGGAATCCAAGCTACTCACCACCATCAACACACATTGAGGCCTTTTCATGTACAATCGATGCCCATTCGGCATCAGGTCAGCAGCTGCCATATTCCAGCGCAACATGGAGAGTCTGCTCAAGTCCATCCCGGGGATGGTTGTATTTCAAGACGACATACTTATCACGGACAGGGACACCGACTCCCATCTCCCTAATTTGGAGGAAGTACTAAAGCGGTTGGATCGAGTAGGCCTCCGAGGTTGAATTTTTGGGCAGAAGGATTGCCGCTGATGGAATCTGCCCAACAGAGTCCAAAACAGAAGCAATTCGCCTGGCACCCAGGCCCCGGAATGTCTCAGAACTGCGCGCCTTTCTCGGGCTACTCAATTACTTTGGGAACTTTATGCAGAACTTAAGCACGCTGCTAGAGCCTCTCCACGTGCTTCTCAGGAAGGGGTGCGATTGGTTTGGGGGGACGCCCAGGAACGCGCCTTCAATAAGGCACGCAACCTTCTGTGTTCCAACAGTGTTTTGACTTTCTTTGACCCAGGTAAAAAGCTAGTTCTCACATGCGATGTGTCAGCGTATGGGGTCAGGTGCGTTTTGCAACATGTCAATAGTGCGGGCAAATTACAACCCATAGCTTATGCCTCCAGGTCACTTTCGCGGGCGGAGCGCGGGTACGGAATGATAGAGAAGGAGGCGCTCGCATGTTTGTACGGTGTCAAAAAGATGCACCAATACCTTTTCAGGGCCAAGTTCGCGTGAGAAACCGACCACAAGCCCCTCACGTCCCTCCTATCCGAGAGCAAGGCAACAAACGCCAATGCCTCGGCGCGAATTCAATGTTGGGCACTCATGCTGGTGTCCTATGACTATACCATAAGGCACAGACCAGGCACAGACAACTGTGCCGACGCGCTCAGCAGGCTACCCCTGGCGACCACGGAAGGGTCTGACGAACAGGACTGTGAGATAGTCATGGCAATCAATGCCTTTGAGTCCACAGGTTCGCCCATGACGGCTCGCCAAATCAGAGCCTGGACGGCCAGCGACCCCACGTTATTCTTAGTAAAAAGATGTGTCCTAACCGGTGACTGGGCAGAGGCTCGCGATGCCTGTCCCGAGGAATTAAAACCCTTTCACAGGCGCATGCATGAGCTATCACTACAAGCAGACTGCCTGATGTGGGGCAGCCGAGTAGTCATGCCTCTGCGAGGCAGAGAGGCATTTGTCCGGGAGCTCCACTGCGAGCACCCAGGGATCGTTCTCATGAAGGCCATAGCCAGATCCCACGTCTGGTGGCCTGGTATTGACGCGGACTTGGAGCTCTATGTCCGAAGGTGCACCATTTGTGCCCAACTCAGCAATGCCCCAAGGGAGGCTCCACTGAGCCCCTGGCCCTAGCCTACCAAACCGTGGTCGCGGGTGCACGTAGACTATGCGGGCCCATTCATGGGCAAAATGTTCCTCGTAGTTGTAGATGCATTTTCAAAGTGGATCGAATGCACCATTTTAAACTCTAGCACAACCTCCACCACTGTGGAGAGCCTCGCAACCATGTTTGCAATGCACGGAATCCCTGACATATTGGTCAGTGACAATGGTCCATGCTTCACCAGCGCAGAATTCCAAGACTTTATAATTGACCACGGCATAAATCACGTCAAGATGGCACCGTTCAAGCCGGCCTCCAACGGCCAGGCGGAGAGAGCAGTGCAAATCATTAAACAAGGCATGCTTTAAATCCAAGGTCCCACACTGCAGGGTCGCCTGTCGCGACTGCTGCTGGCATACAGATCTCGTCCGCACTCACTGACTGGGATCCCTCCCACGCAACTGTTGATGAAAAGGATTTTAAAAACAAGGCTCTCATTAATCCTCCCAGATATGCACGAAATCGTTGAGGCAAAGCGCCGTAAGCTGACTGAGTACCATGACAGAAATTCGAGGGGGCGATGGAATGAGATAGGGGACAAAGTATTTGTACTAAACTATGGCAGGGGTCCCAAATGGCTTGCAGGGACAGTAACGGGCAAGGAAGGAAACAGGCTACTGGTAGTACAAATGGACAATGGCAAAACCTGCCGGAGGCATGTAGACCAAGTCAAAAGCAGATTTACCAACACTGCGGAACCAGAGGCAGATTACAATGTGGAACTCGCACCACACCTGGTAGACAGACAGAGGGAACAACCTGAGGAAAGGGCAATCCCAACAGAAAGCCCAGGTGAGTCAACAACAATCACACCAATCGAAACAGACAGCCCAGGCGAGACACCAGCAACCACACCCAAAGAAAAACAGACACCAAGGCAAACAACTGAACCACAACTCAGACGCTCCACGCGAGAGCGTAAACCACCTGAGAGACTGAACCTATAAAGACAATAAGACCTTGGGGGAGGGTGATGTCATGTATCTTTCATTATTATATATAACTGTATCCTAACATGCTATACATGACTGTAATAAGATATGACCTGTAACCACCAGCATACCTTACCACCAGGGGTGCACTTGAAAGAGACTGGTATATAAGGACAGGTCTCAAGCAAGTGCAGCATTCCAGAGCTGTGAAATAAAGGTCACTGTGAAGTCAAGTGACCTTGACTTCACTACATGCCTCGTGTGAATCTGTACTGAGGGGACAGGACTTTACAATGCCTATGCCAGTTCTTTGAAAAAGTTATTCTGTTAGTGCTACTCTCCGGCTCTTTCCGCACAGCTTTACAAATGTTTCCTTTTCAAGTAGTTATCCAATTCCCGTTTGAAAGCTACTATTGAATCTGCTGTTATCACCCTTTCAGGTCGTGCATTTCAGATCATAACAACTCGGTGTGTAAAAAATGTACTGCTATTCAATCAAATTTTGGCTGATCTCTGCCTCAACTGCATTTACCTGCCTTTGGTCCATATCCCATGATACCCTTACCTAACAAAAATCTATCGATCTCAGTTTTGAAAATTTCAATTGAACCAGCATTGTTGAGGGAGTGACTTCCAGATTTCTACTACCCTTTGTATAGAAACATAGAAACATAGAAAATAGGTGCAGGAGCAGGCCATTCAGCCCTTCTAGCCTGCACCGCCATTCAATGAGTTCATGGCTGAACATGAAACTTCAGTACCCCCTTCCTGCTTTCATAGTGTTTCCTGATTTTACTCTTAAATGGTCAGCTCAAAATTTAATATTATGCCCACTTGTTCTGGATTCCTCCAGCAGAAGAAATTGCTTCTCTGTATCTACCCTATCAAATCGCTTAATGATTTTAAATAGTTCAATTACCTCATCCCTCAACCTTTTAAACTCAAGAGAATCCAAGCCAAATTTATCTGTCCACATAATTAAATCCGTTAAGACCATGTTCCATTCTGGTGAATCTGCGCTGTACCCCTTCCCACCTTTAATAGGATGCCCAAAACTAAACTCAGTTCTCCAGATGGGTTCTGATCAAGGCGCTGTTCAACTGAAGCATTACTTCCCCACTTTTGAATTCAAACCCGCTTGAGATAAAGGCCAACAGTTTACTAGCGTTTTTGTACCTGTACACTGGGCTTTTAATGATTCGTGTACACAGACCCCAAATCCCTTTTCTCCTCCACAGCTCCTACTCTCTCATCATTTGGAAAATACTCTTGATTTATCTTTCTCAGCTCCAAAGTGAATGACTTCACACTTCCATACATTGAACTCCATCTGCCATACTTTTGCCCCACTCATTTAGTTTGTCCATGTCCCTGTGTAACTATCCACACAACCGATTGTGCTTCCTAACTTAGCATCATTTCCAAACTTGGATAGACAACTCTCTACTTCTTTATCCAAGTCATTAATATTTCTGGTGAAAACCTGAGGCACCAGCATAGATTGTTGGGGAACACTACTTGTCATATCCAATCAAAGAATAAACATAGAAACATAGAAAATAGGTGCAGGAGTAGGCCATTCAGCCCTTCTAGCCTGCACTGCCATTCAATGAGTTCATGGCTGAACATGCAACTTCAGTACCCCATTCCTGCTTTCTTACCATACTCCTTGATCCTCCTAGTAGTAAGGACTGCATCTAACTCCTTTTTGAATATATTTAGTGAATTGGCCTCAACAACTTTCTGTGGTAGAGAATTCCACAGGTTCACCACTCTCTGGATGAAGAAGTTTCTCCTCATCTCGGTCCTAAATGGCTTACCCCTTATCCTTAGACTGTGACCCCTGGTTCTGGACTTCCCCAACATTGTGAACATTTCTTCTGCATCTAACCTGTCTAAACCCATCAGAATTTTAAACGTTTCTATGAGGTCCCCTCTCATTCTTCTGAACTCCAGTGAATACAAGCCCAGTTGATTTAGTCTTTCTCGATAGGTCAGTCCCGCCATCCCGGGAATCAGTCTGGTGAACCTTCGCTGCACTCCCTCAATAACAAGAATGTCCTTCCTCAGGTTAGGAGACCAAAACTGTACACAATACTCCAGGTGTGGCCTCACCAAGGCCCTGTCCCTGTACTCAAATCCCCTCGCTATGAAGGCCAACATGTCATTTGCTTTCTTAACCGCCTGCTGTACCTGCATGCCAACCTTCAATGACTGATGTACCATGACACCCAGGTCTCGTTGCACCTCCCCTTTTCCTAATCTGTCACCATTCAGATAATAGTCTGTCTCTCTGTTTTTACCACCAAAGTGGACAACCTCACATTTATCCACATTATACTTCATCTGCCATGCATTTGCCCACTCACCTAACCTATCCAAGTCGCTCTACAGCCTCACAGCATCCTCCTCGCAGCTCACACTGCCACCTAACTTCGTGTCATCCGCAAATTTGGAGATACTACATTTAATCCCCTCGTCTAAATCATTAATGTACAGTGTAAACAGCTGGGGCCCCAGCACAGAACCTTGCGGTACCCCACTATTCGCCGCCTGCCATTCTGAAAAGTACCCATTTACTCCTACTCTTTGCTTCCTGTCTGACAACCAGTTCTCAATCCATGTCAGCACACTACCTCCAATCCCATGTGCTTTAACTTTGCACATTAATCTCTTGTGTGGAATCTTGTCGAAAGCCTTCTGAAAGTCCAAATATACCACATCAAAGGGTTCTCCCTTGTCCACTCTACTGGAAACATCCTCAAAAAATTCCAGAAGATTTGTCAAGCATGATTTCCCTTTCACAAATCCATGCTGACTTGGACCTATCATGTCACCTCTTTCCAAATGCGCTGCTATGACATCCTTAATAATTGATTCCATCATCTTACCCACTACCGATGTCAGGCTGACCGGTCTATAATTCCCTGTTTTCTCTCTCCCTCCTTTTTTAAAAAGTGGGGTTACATTGGCTACCCTCCACTCGATAGGAACTGATCCAGAGTCAATGGAATGTTGGAAAATGACTGTCAATGCATCCGCTATTTCCAAGGCCACCTCCTTAAGTACTCTGGGATGCAGTCCATCAGGCCCTGGAGATTTATCGGCCTTCAATCCCATCAATTTCCCCAACACAATTTCCCGACTAATAAGGATTTCCCTCAGTTCCTCCTCCTTACTAGACCCTCTGACCCTTCTTATCTCCGATGTTGTTTGTGTCCTCCTTAGTGAATACCGAACCAAAGTACTTGTTCAATTGGTCCGCCATTTCTTTGTTCCCTGTTATGACTTCCCCTGATTCTGACTGCAGAGGACCTACATTTGTCTTTACTAACCTTTTTCTCTTTACATATCTATAAAAACTTTTGCAATCCGTCTTAATGTTCCCTGCAAGCTTCTTCTCGTACTCCATTTTCCCTGCCCTAATCAAACCCTTTGTCCTCCTCTGCTGAGTTCTAAATTTCTCCCAGTCTCCAGGTTCGCTGCTATTTCTGGCCAATTTGTATGCCACTTCCTTGGCTTTAATACTATCCCTGATTTCCCTTGATAGCCACGGTTGACCCACCTTCGCTTTTTTATTTTTATGCCAGACAGGAATGTACAATTGTTGTAGTTCATCCATGCGATCTCTAAATGTCTGCCATTGCCCATCCACAGTCAACCCCTTAAGTATCATTCGCCAATCAATCCTAGCCAATTCATGCCTCATACCTTCAAAGTTACCCTTCTTTAAGTTCTGGACCATGGTTTCTGAATTAACTGTTTCATTCTCCATCCTAATGCAGAATTCCACCATATTATGGTCACTCTTCCCCAAGGGGCCTCACACAACGAGATTGCTAATTAATCCTCTCTCATTACACAACACCCAGTCTAAGATGGCCTCTCTCCTAGTTGGTTCCTTGACATATTGGTCTAGAAAACCATCTCTTATGCACTCCAGGAAATCCTCCTCCACCGTGTTGCTTCCAGTTTGGTTAGCCCAATCTATGTTATCCATACTTTCTGTCTCGTACCTCCCAACAAATTACTAACTCATGTAACAAGATTACCTCCAACTCCATGTGCTCTAATTTTTGCTTGGAGTCTCTTCTGCAGAACCTTATGGAAGTCCATATAGATAACATCCATAGACACTCCCCAACCACAATGCCTCTCAAAAAATTCAACTCGATTAATCAGATATAATCCATGCTGACTTTCTTTCACCAACTGATACCTGTCCAAGTGCTCAATCATTCTGTCTCTGATGACAGATTCCTGTAACTTCCCACAATTAATGATAAACTGAGAGTTCTATAGTTTCTGTCCCTCAGCCAATTTGTATCCACGTTTCCACTGTCCCTTTAATCCCATGTAGAAGTTTTTTCATTTAGCTTGATACAATCTCTTACTACAATTGTTGACCATGATTACTTAACTACATAAGTGGATACATTAGGCTGGATTTTCGGCTCATTTGTGCCTTGGTTAGTGTGGGTCGTTAAATGCTTTTTTGGGGTGTTATGGTGGGTGTTCAGGATTTAGCGCCCGGCCGGAAGATTCGGCTATTGGTTTGCACCGGCACAAAAACTTAACGCCCCGCCCTCTGTTTTTAGCGTGATGACGACATCAATTGCCATGCAACGCTGCGCTAGCTCCCCGGATGGAATTTTTGGCAACGCCTCATTTAACGCCCGTCCTAGGAAACGCCTGAAAAACAACAGGCAGTCCTAGGGTGCGGCAGGTGGTACTGACAGCATTTTTAAATGGAGGGATGAGGATCCTACATCGCAGGTCATACTGATTAAACGGTTGTGCACATAACACTGTGTGAAGCTCCAACTTGCAAACTTCACTTTTATCTGCCATTACAGTGCCCTTACAACCTCAATGAGAAAATTTAATGGGGCATTACTAGTTCGCCAGTCTATCATTCTCCATGCTATTGCCAGGCGGTGTCAAGCTAGAGGAAGGACTCTTGGCATCCGGGGAGGAGGACTTGCCTACCACAGGTTTACAGGCACCAACACTCAGACCTCCAGCTCTCTGAGGAGCAGTGTATGAGAAGACTGCACTTCCCAAAGGAAGTGCTGACAGAGATATGCCATCTCCTACAGGCAGACAGATGCGTGCACTGCTCTGGAGGCAGCCTTCAATACTCCCTTCAACAGGTATCTGAATTCATTGTGGTGTGCTGCATGTTGCATAGCTTGGCCATCATGAGGGGCCAGGCATTGCCAGTGGGGATCACATGCCCATCTCAGGAAGAGGAGACTGGTGAGGCCCCCATTGGATAGTGATGCTGCCAGACCAAAAGTCGCACGTAGCCAGCTCGCAATGGACCAGCTCTCCTAAATGGAGGAAACTGAGGGATGGAGCTAATACTGAACATGCTAAATAACAGCAAATAAAAGTTTCTTTGAGCAGATAATCTAAACTGTGGAACATGTTTTGTTTGCTTCCATGGCTATGACCACCAGTATAAAACTTGCTGCATCAGGAGGTCAATGTTAGTTTAACTCGAAAACACAACCAGTTTTTCCAGATGGAAAAGAAATGCCCGATCCCAAATTACTGTTCCAAAATATACTGTATCGGCCATCTTCAGTGTTAGTCAGTCAGTTTCTAATGTCGGACAACAAATAAACACTGGCTCAGATAGATTAGCATATAATAACGCATTCCCACTTTTTACTGAATAGAATTAAGCTGCAGGAACAATTTAACTGAGCAAATTTGTCAAAGAAAAACTGTATCAGAACCCCAGCTATACTAATCTAAGGTGCGAAAACTAATTGGTTAAAAAAATTGGGAAATTACAGCTTCTGTACAATATTACTACAGAACACTTAAACCAGTCTCAGCAAACCTCCATCTGGTGAAGCTTGCACTTGCTAAAAGTACAAAGAATATTTCCCGAATGTACAGGGTAAAGTTCCATATATAACACTAGGTGGCAACCTCACCATTTCTGTGAGGAAATTCAAGCATTTTAAGAAACACATTTAATGAAATATTCCAACAAAACCTACATGTTCAAATTTATAATTCAAACAATGTAGAGTAATGATTAAGCAATTCCCTTTGATCTTATGAATACTTTATATTTAGTCACCTATTTGCACATCAGACAAATCCAGTCAACAGCATTCACAGAGCATCAGTGAGACAGGCAGTGGAAGAGAATTGTTTGCTTTGGTGCTCAATCTGCTGTGTTGAGAGACAGCCATGCAGTTTCCCCTGGCTGCTTTCCCCCTTTGAAATCCCGATTAATCAAAAGCAACAGTCAATATGGATCCAATTACCTCTCTCTTCCTATACTGTTATGCTTTCACGTTATCTTCCTTCTTGATCCTCTTGTCATGAGAAGTTGCTGTGTGAGTTGAATGATATAGTGAAAAGGACCAGTGAGATGCACAATACACAGACCTTTCAGGTAGCCTTTAAGGATGACAATGATTGGGCCTCCTGATGGCATATTATGAAACTCAGAAGTACAGAATAAGGAGGTCTTGGATTTGATTTCTTCTCTGTGCTGAGTACCATCACCTTCTAGTCACACACCACCCTGACTTGGACATATATCGATATTCCTTCCTCGCCACTGGATGAAAATCCTGTAATATTTGACATTTGCTTTGGTCCACAAGTGTTGCATCACAACAGGACAATTGCTTCTTATGCCTCCCCACAATTTTCTGACTTTCTCTCATTAAGGCAATGACTCATGCTAGGGTATGATTCCACAGATGTTGGTAGCCCTCTGGTACTTGGACAAAGTGGCCATTCATCAAGTTTATGTTCGCACTGTTAGTGTTGCCAGGCTATTTGATC